>NC_135717.1:4451661-5137703 GCF_964656455.1 Halichoerus grypus
GGGAGAACACAGCAAAGCGCGGGGACAGATAAAGCCAGACACAGAACTGTTCGGGCATGATTTCAGCTGTGAACAAAAACACGCATCATTTAAAGGCGTAGAGAAATGGGTTATTTTATTTTTTTCAGAATTATACTTTCAAGTTTTCTACAGTTAGTACTATTATACTGTTAAAGTAAAAATAAGTTTTAAAATAGGAGACCAAAGTTTCCTGAACTAAGCTCAGTTTACGTGCAGCCGCCACCTGGGGCCACGAGTGGGTGGCGTGAGGCGTCCGCCCCTTGCAGAGCACAGAGAAGGCCCAGCTCCTCACTGGGAAGGCCAGAGCACCCTCATGAGACAGCAGGGGATGGTGGAGGGACAGGCAGTTCCGCGGGTACTCAGATCAGCTGGGAGTTCTTGCCATGAGTCTCAAAAAGAATTTTACCACAAGACTCTGGGGACAGTCTTGAGTAGTTTGAATTAGAGACGCCCCAAGGCAGGGGGAATTGAAGCACAGGAACACGTTCAACGTCTTAGTGGGGTTAGTGTGCACCCCAGGACCTAGCCCAGGGTCAGCCCCTGCTGGATACAAAGCCGACACGCAGGCCAAATTACCTTGGCCACTCAGAACTGGGAAGGGTGGGCCAGGTCCCAGTGACTCCCTCACAACACCTCTTCCTTGGGGTCTAGGAGCAGCGGAAAGCCCCCACGCACACCAGGGAAGGGGAGCCCTTGCCGGCCCCCACCTCAAGCCTCTGCAGAGGGGACTGATACAGGAGGGACCTCCGGAGCCGGCACAGCCTCTTGTCCAGGAACGAGAAACCACTGAACACACGGCACGGTGGTGGACAGCACCACTGACACCAAATGAGGGGTAGGAAGGGCGGCCGTGTCCCTGGGGAGTCAGAGCCGGCTGCACCCCAACATCGCCGGGAGGAGCAGGGCCACTGGAGGGGGATGCAGAGGAAGACCAGCCTGCCCTGAGGCTGGGTTCTGTTCCCTTGTCTTTGTCACTAAAGTGGGCCAGAGTCTGGAGGTGGGGCCCTGGAGTGGGGGCGGCCAATGGAAAGGTCACTCCAGGTTCCCAGGGGGTTTTCTGGAATCCAAGTGAGCACTTACCAGGTCTCCTTGTGAGACGAGAGCCAGAGCAGAGAATGCTTTTACAAGGTGGGTGAGGGGACATTTTGTAACAGGGGCCTATAGGGTCAAACACAGTTGCTTCTTCCAGAACCCACAGGGGTAGGGCAGAGAAGAGGACCCTGGGAAGTGGGAGCTGCTGCTTCATCTCCCCGCGACATTTGCTCCCAAGGACTATGACCCTGGGTGATGATTAGCTAAGCTGGAACCAGTGCTCTGAGGCCCGATGACAATCCCAGGGGCTGACCCGTGGCCCTGTCAGGAGAGCCCCCTCGTCAGTTAGGTGCCCTACCGAGGCACTCATCACAGGGCCTCGGAGAAGATGAAAGCCCCCGAGCCCCACGCCTGGTGCACCTCTGTCCCCGAGCTGCTGGGAGGCCCACCGCGGGCTGCTCAGCATGACGGACACACAACGCCCTGAGAACCAGGCCGTTTTCTATGACTCCTGCCCCCGGGGCAACCTCTGCCCGGTCCGGGAACCCACCCTGACCTGGTCCCATGGTGAGTCGGCTCTGACTAAACCCACCTCTGCTGGGGCCCGAGAGTAAAGTCAACACCTGCTCCTGACTTCTCCATCCAGACCCGGAGACTCGAGGTGCGTTTGAGGAGAGCCCCCCCACCGAGGAACAGTTAGAAGGGGAGGACATGCACAGGGTTGGTGGGCCCAAGCTGCAGGTGGGCTCCTGCCTCCAGGACTGCTGGTCAGCTGCCCTTCCTTCCCACTGAGCAGGAGTTTGGTAACCAGGGCTGTACTCAAGTGTGGGGGAGACGGCAGCTCGCGACAGGGCCAGGTTCCTGTACTGGGCTCTGTCCTCCCATGAGCACAGGGCCCACCCCCCATCACTGGCAGGTGATCTCTCTGGCCTCAGTCTCCTCATCTGTACCATGAATATAATACCAAGGACCAGCTATTAATAGGAGCCTTCCTCACGTGGAATGTTTCCTGGCTCCTTCCCCTTCTGCCTACACCACGCGCCCAGGGCTCTGAGGCAAGACAGGACCCAAGTGCCTTCTCCCTGGCTCAGACAAAAAAAGGGGATTCGGGGACACCCAGGGCCCCCTAAGGGGTGTGCCAAAGGCAGGGAAGGCCCACGCTAAGGACTAATATCCCCCCGCCCCGGTGGGGCAGACAGGCCCAGCCCAGGCGCTCCGCCCAGGCGCTCACGGGCTGTGTGAGGTAAAGACCACCTGCAGGCTGGTCCTGGGCCTACATTCCACGGCTGCTCCTGACCTCCTCCCCTCCAGAACCACTGACTGTGCTCACTGACCCTGAGATGCCCCCACCTTAGTGTTTTACCTCTTACTGCTCTGAAATTCTCTCTCTCCTTTCCTGGGGCATCTTAAGCAAGTGTGATCCTGCATGCTGTAATTCTCTTCCGTCCTTCACTTTCACATGAGGGGCAGGAGTGCAGCCAAGGAGGGGGATCAGCAGCCGGCCCCGCTGGGTGCCAGGCCCGCGCCAGGTGCCGGGGAGACAGCACAGGGGAAGACAACACACAGTGCTCGCTCTTACGGAGGCGGCCGGAGGCAGCAGACAGGGAATGAGGAAGCAAACATCTAGGCAGGACCGTTTCAGACAGCGCTGTTTGCTGTAACTGCAGGGAACATCCTGGAGAAATGCAGGAAGGCGTGCTCCTGAAGTCCGTGTGCTCAGAGAACACGTGACTCGAGTGGGGCCTGAGAGCCGAGCCAGCCTCACAAAAGGCAATCCCAGCAGAGGAAACAGTGGGCACAAAGGCCCTGAGGCAGGAGAGAGCTTGAAGACTAAGATGGTCTGAGGGGCCGAGCCTGAAGAGCTAAGGGTGTAGGAGATGAGCTTGGAGGGGCGGCAGTCTCAAGCCACAGCAGGGCCCAGACGCTGCGCCAAGTGCACGGGGAAGCTACTGGAGGGCAGGCAGAGGCAGCTCGAGGACACCTGTGGCCACAGGCCCGCCGGCCTCCTGGGAGCCTGGGACGGGGTGGGGCGAGGAAGGCAGAGCGACAAGGACTAATCGGGCACGCAGCCAGGCCCACTCAGGTGCCAAGGACACTGCAAGAGGGGGCTGGAGTAGGAGAAGCCCCTTCAGGTGCAGGTTCACTCTGAAATGCCCATCAGGTAAGTGAGTGGAGAGGCCAAGCATACGGATGGACAAGCAGACAGGAAGAGAGCTGGAGAAAGAAGCTGCGGATGGGCAGCATCGACGTAAGCTCTGGCCGCAGTCACCTAGAGAGAACAGAAGAGGACGCAGGACTGTCCTGGTCTCGGGAACAAGCGAGGGCAAGTGGAGAAGCAGCCGGGAGGGCAGCTGAGAAACCAGGGCTGTGTGGGGTCCTCAGGGCCAAGAGGGTCGCCCGCAGAGAGCGGAAAGCCAACCCAACAAGGACACGAAGCCAGACCACCGGGCCCAGGTGGTGGCGGTGTCCTCAGGAGGTGTGTGGTCGGCTGGCAGGCACACTTTTCTCCAGCCACGACCAGCTGCAGTGCAGATGTGGGCAGGAAATGGGGTCCTGCATGGGCAGGGGTCTGGCAGGCGACTCCACGGGGCTATCACAAGCGGGGGGTGGGGGGCGAGGCACTGCTCTCCAAGCCGGGTGAGGAGAAAGGCACAGGAAAGGGGGTGGGGTCAGGAGAGGTGAGGAAAGCGAGCAGCAGTGAGCTGGGGGGGGGGGGGCCATGGGTCGGGGGGCCGGAGCACGGAGCTGGAAGGGCAGAGCAGGGGACTTCAGGTCAGTACAGCAGACGGGATGGGGCGCCTGAGTGGAAGAAGCCGGCCACAGTCCAAACCTTTTGGCCCAATTCTTCAAGAAGCACAAGAGAGGAAGACACTTGTGTTTTGCCAGACTACAATCTAGAAATCCAGAAACTGTCAGGCTCACAACAGTTAGCATCCGTCCTGCCAGACCCAGCAATTCTCAATTCTCGATGGACTCAGCCACACAGAAATGAGTACGGGGAGAAGAGGGGAGGGAGACCATTTAGCAAACAGACTACAATCATAGTTAAGAAAGGCCTTGGATGGGGCACCTGGGGGGCTCAATCGGTTAAGCGGCCCACCCTTGATTTCAGCTCAGGTCATGGTCTCAGGGTCCCGGGATCAAACCCCGAGTTGGGCAGGGGAGTCGCCTTGAGGATTCTTTCTCTCTCTCTCCCTCTGCCCCTCACCCTGCTCTCGCACGAGCACATGCACACACACACTCTCTCTCAGATAAATAAAAATTGAAAGAAAGAAAGGCCTTAGATGGGTTTGCCCTACCAGAGCTGACCCTAGCAGACAGGGACATGTCTAAGACCATGCCTGGATCCTGTATCAACCTCGGGCTCACCGGGTGGCACAGGCGGGGATGGGGGGAGCAGTCGAGGCTCACCGGCCCTGCTACAGCGACCAGCCGCCGGCCCAGCTAGCCAGCCTCCTCAGGGTGCTGCCGAACCCCACCCAGGACCACCCACACTGGAGCCTGCAAAAGGCTGTACCCCAGGACCCTCCAAGAAGCATGGAGAATGGGGGTACATCTAGCCCACATGATGAGAGACTGGCCAAGGCAGGCCTGTGGCCCCTTTATCTGCAGGTGGCTTTTCTGAGCTGTGCCCGTAAACAGGGCCCACCTCTCACTGAGACCCCCCTCCGAGAAACATCTGTCCCAGACTCGTCCCGGAAGCAGCTGTGATGGTCTCACCAGTCAGAGCCCACCCAAGTCCGAAGCCCAGGAAGGATTCCCAGAAAGGGCCCCACAGCACGTGGAGAGCCGGGGCGGGAAGGCCATCCTGCAACACCGTGGCAAGTGAGCCCTGCGGCTGAGCCCACCTTGGACAAGCCACGGCGTCACCACTTTCAGAGTCAAAGTCCTCATATGCGAGGGCGACTGGTCGCCTCTGCCCTGCTACGGCCCAGGCTTGTCGAGAGAATACAGAGTAAATGGGAAAACACTTTGAAGAGACCACCCGTAGGCGCAGTAACACGGTCTGTGTTTTTCTGTATTTTTATTTTGAAATATGTCTATGAGCTGCTCCGAGTCTACCCAGGCACCTGATTGGCACGAGCCATCCAGTGGCCCTCACTGGGGGGACGTCACTCGAGCCCAAAGGCGGACACACCCTCCACGGATCTCTCTCAAACACTGAGCCTGACTCACAGACCTCGTGAAGCACCTCCACAGAACCAACAGTCCCACGTCCTCGGCTTGGAAATTATGGATTTAGGTCAAATTATTTGTTCTCCATGTGAGCAAAGCGAAGCTCAGACAGTTGGGGAAACAGAACCACATCAGCAGTGTCCAGAGAAATTCGCCACCCTGAACACTTCGCTCCCAAATCTCCTTTCTGGAAGGGGTAGAGCTGCGCACCCAGGCCAGAGGCCTGCCCCCCAGACCCTTTGTTCAGAGATAGCCCAATGGGTGGAGAAGCCACAGGACCGGTTCAAGTGTGGGAACCAGAAAGGCGGGTTCCGGCACTCTCAGCCAGAGTCTGCCCAGTTCCTGCACTTATTTCTCTGAGCCAAACACTTAACAAATGGCCCTCACTTAGAAAAAACAAAAAACAATCAGAGGCTCCAAGGCAGGGACAGGGACATTTTCCAAGGCTCCTAAGAGGAACCCGCAAGGATTCGCCGGCCTGGAGAGGCCAACGCACAAAGGCAGAGGTTAGCGCGTGGCGGCCTCCCTATGCAAGCGGCCCACTCCACATCCCAGGCCAGCAGCATCAAGGCCACGGCACAGAGCTAAGGTCAAGGCCAAAGTCTGGCAAAGCCCTGAGGAGCTGCGTCAGCAGAAACCCCACGAGATTCCATCTCCTACTCACCTGTGTAGACGCCAGTGACAATGTCTCCTTCGTCAGGACGGGGGCTATCTGGGACCCAGGGCTCCTCCCCTTGCTCCAGCCGGAAGATCAGATCCGGCTTGGGGATTGGGTAGCCTGGCCAGGAGAGAAACAGCCAGCAGCTGCAGGGCTGCGCTGGCCAGGCCCCGCCCTCACCGCACACAGTGCCATCCCCGACATGCCAACCGGCTCCTCACTCTCCCTTCCCGGGCCAGCCCTCCCATCTCCCGGCCTCCGCCCTGGGAAATCCCACATTCACAAGTCTAGAGTTTTGCCCTGAGAGCTGCAGCTGTCCTGCTCAGCCCCTCCACACACCTTCAGCCCCTCTAGCCCCTGACTCCTCAGCCCCGGAGGCCTCGGGGGGCAGACGGCCCAGGGACCGGAGCTGGACGGGCGGCTCCCAGAACACATCCACCTGGCTCATGGCACTGCTGGGCCACAGCGGAGACCCGGGTCCCTAGGACTCCCCCAAGAGGTGGGCTGGCTCCAGGATGCCCCTCTCTTAGACTCTGGGGCTTCAGAAGCCACTCTTTCAAACGGCTAGGCTGCTGGCAGCCGTCAGACCACAAAGCCTCCCTACTTACCCAAGGACACCAGGATCCCATAGTTTTCCTGCATGACGTCCTTGTAAAGGTCCCGCTGGTCTGCGTCCAGCCTTTCCCATTCCTCCAATGAGAAGTACACGGCCACATCTTCAAAGGTCACCAGCCCCTGGAAAACAGAGCCCTGGCCTCTGCCCTAAGCTGCCTTCGGAGAGAGGCGGGGGAGCCGGAGAGAGGCAGGGGAGCCCCTAGAACGCGAGCAACAGAAAAAGCTCGTCAAGAAGAGCTGACCGTGGTCCTGCAACACGGAGCTCACGGGGACACGGCCTGACATCCCGTCACTGACAGGCCTGCAAAGGCCCAGCAGTACTCAAGGTGCGCAAGCCTGGTGGTGGCCCTGAAAGCCAAAGACCCCATTTCCGTTCAGAGATTAGGAACCCAGGCTCAGAGAGGGCGAACGCTCAGCGTGTGGGGGGCAGAGCCACGACTCACACTGAGGTCAGGAGATGAGAAAGCTCAAGTCCATGGCTGTGCGGGGAGGCTGTGTCCTCCCCCCTCATTGTCCACCTTAAGCCAGTGGTCACATCAGCAACGTGAGGGCCCACGCCTGGGTACCTAAGCGGCATCAACTCAACCGACTGTGGGCACTGGTGCCCGATCTGACTGGGCTCGGCAGGAAACCCGAGCCTGGACAGGTGACAGGCCCTCCAGGTAAGGGGCCGCAGTGCAGCCACGCGAGGGGCAGTCAACATCCTCAGGACATGATGGCCTGGGAAGGGTTGGGCCCCGGGAAAGTGGAACCACGTCCCGTGGGCTTGGGGCTAGAGATCCCCAGTCACTTCTTGCTGCCCCGTCCCCGCTCACAGCCCGAACTCGCCCTGAGGACCACAGAGCCTCTGCTTTGCCCACAGGGGTCTCCAGGACAGCAGGTGCCTGGTTAACTGAGCTCCAGAGAGACAGCAGCTCACCTGAGATCCAGCTGTCAGGGAATCATCATCATCTTCCTCCTCTTCTTCCTCCTCTTCTTCCTCCTCCTCCTCCTCCTCCTCTTCCTCCTCCTCCAGGTCCTCATCCCTAGGCGTGGCTGGAACCCGGGCGGCCTGCAAGGCTGAGGGGAAGACCTGTTAGGGGCCCGCCTTCCCCGTCGGGCCTTGCTGCCACGGTCACCTTTGCCCGGACAGCAAGCAGGGGCAGGAGTTCCAGGCTCCTCCGTTTCAAAACCTGGGTCCTGATGCTCCAGCTCCACCCTGTCCTGGCCTGCCCTCCCAGGCCCCCACTGCCTCCTACCCCGGGAGCCGGTTCCTTTCTCTTACCCTTTCCCTGGAGAACTGGGGACTTGGCATCAGCAGCACGGCTACAGCGCTCCTGGGTCCCCAAGGTCAGACTCTGCTCCTCTGCCGTCACCTCCTCCACGTCCTCGTCCTCCTCCAACTCCACCTCCACCTGATCCACGTGCCCTGCCCGCCCCCCATCCTCCTCGTCCTCCACCACCTGCTTGTCCTCGCCTTCTTCCACTACAATCTCTTCCTCCTCCTCTATCTCCACCTCTTCCCCCTGGTCTTCTTCCTCTTCTTCCTCCTGAGCAGGACCACATTCCAACCCATCCTCCACCTTCGCCAGCTGCGTGGCTGGTGAGCCAGGAGTGGTTCGCAGGGCTGCCATCTTCCCCGGAGGAGAGCCTCGGCTCGGCCTGAAACACAGACGGGCGGCGGTGACGAGCGCCCGCAGCACGCTCACGCGCCCTGCTCGGGCCTCACACGGGCCTCACGCCGCCCCGCGGGAGGCAGGACTCATCCCTCCCATTGGACGGAAACGGCTCCTGAGTTGAGGAAGGACCAGGGCTCTTCCCATGAGCTCACGTGGCACAACTGGGACATTCTGTACCCAGAAAAACTAACCACAGAGCCCCTCTCCGTGACCCCATTATGCGGCCTCAGCTCTTTCTTGCCAGCAATTATGTGCTGGATATGAACTAACGTGCTTTCTTGGAGTAAATCAGGGATTTAGCCCAGGTTTTTATCCTCAGGGGCCATGAGAAGCAGGGAGTCCAGGCAACACGGCCGAGAGTGGCCCACATTTGGCTGAAAGGGGTGAGTGCAGCCTGGGAGGAACGGCTCACCCGGCATACAGGGGAAAATGCTCACCCAGCTCTCAGCACCCACACTGTGCCGGCAGGGGTGTGAGAGGAGAGGCCTGAGCAGGGGTGCAATGAGACCGGCGGGCTCATTCACCACTGCCGGGAAGGCCAGCGGTCAGGCTCCCTCCTGCCAGAGGCAGCACACAAGAGGTCCTGAGTGCATCTCCCTTGCCCCTCACTCCATCCAGGGCATCCAGAAAAAGTTCAACAGATCATGGAGATCTGGTTCATCGCTGGACCGGCAAAGATGATCTAAAATGCCCTGTGACAACTCTTCAAGTTTAAAGGATCAGAGAGTCCCAGGAGAGAATCCTACTCATGCCACCGTCACAGCTGGCTCAGCCCAGGTGCTAGGCAGAGAGATAGCCAAGCTGCCGCAAGGCCCACAGCCAAGGGCTGTAGACCTGATGGACAGGAGGCTACGGGCCCAGGGGCCACTCCTCCCTCCCAGGTGCCCGCTGGAGGCCCAGGGGCAGAACAGGGTCACAGTTTTGACAAAGTCGGTTTCTGAGGCTCCTTTTTGAGTGAAAGCTTAAGAATGAGCCCGCCACCCAGCATTGGACCCATCAGTGCTTAAGACTTAAACAGGGCTCTTTCCAAAGTGGTCCAAGCCCACTGCAAACACAGCAACCCCCGAATCCTGGGACGAGGGCATGAAGGCCAGAGGGTTCCTGCAGTCAGGCCACATGGGGCAGCTGGGTCCACCCCAGCTCAGCCGGCTCCACAAGTAGACAGCATCTGCCACAGAACCCCAACAACAGGACAGGGACGCCCCACGTAAAGACGTGCAGGGTCAGGAGGACAGCTCAGAACACCGGGTACCTATGAGAAAACTGCTCTTATTCCCCAACCCATCGCTTTTTTATTAATCAGGCAGCACACATTCATTCTCTGAACTGCTCCTAGCTACTGCTTTCAATCCACACGTTAACAGCTAGGGAACTCGGAGCAGCCACGAAGGCCTCCCAGAGACCAGGGCCCAGGTCCAGGAGCTGGAATGCTCGGGCTCCCAGAAGCCACCTCTGTCCCACCCCTCACGCCCCCTCTAGCTGACTGGATCGCGAATTCAGTCACTGAACCCAGCGTCACAGGCGAAGAGCTATGCCTAGGTGCGCCACCCCAGCCTTCAGCCTCTCCCCAAAACCGACATCCTCGGTCTCCGTAGCTCTTTGGCCATGTGAAGGCACCGGAGTGTAGAAACACGTGTGCCAAGCACTACTCTAACCACCTCCAGGAAGACGCAGCCGCCCTACCCAGCACTGAGGGCACTGAGAAAGCTCAGCAAAGGTTTCCTAAGCGCCACCCACCTCAGGATCCAGAGGAGGGCTTTCCTCACCCAGGCCTCAGGCTACAAATCCAGGCTGAACCCAGACACCACACCAAGCCCAGCGGAGCTGTCTCCTGCCTGGCCACCGTCCAGAGCAGACTCCCACAGGCCGGTCTGCCGTATCCAAGGACCCACTCGCAACAGAAGAAAACCCCAGGGCTTTGGAATAAAGTGGCCCCGTGCTGGTCCCACCTCTGAACCTTTGCCCATGCTATTCCCTTTCCCTGGAACTTGCTTCCCTTCTTCTTCACTGATCCTCTGGAGGTAGCCCCCTAGGCCCCCGTTTCACCCAGTTCCCCGAACTCTGTCCTCACAGCACCTCACATTTATATATTTACGGAATTGTCTCCTTACTGCCTGTCTCCCCAAACACACGGTCAACTGCAAGAAGTCCCAACTTCCGTTCCCTTTGCTCATCCCTGAATCCCCCCGTGTCAGACACAGAGCTACTCAAATATTTATTAAGGAAGTAACTCTAAAATCTGTAATCAATGTGATGAACATGAGATTTTAAAAACTCAGGGGCTCCTGGCTGGCTCAGTCAGTAGAGCATGCGACTCTTGATCTCCAGGGCGTGACTTCAAGCCCCACACTGGGCCTAGAACTCACTAAAACAAAACAAAACTAAACACCTCAGTATTCTGGCCCCACTGCCACATTCCAGAATAGACTGACCACTCTTCAGGATCCTTCCAAATGGAACCCACACCAGAAGCACTGAGAGTCTCTGCCTTCAAGGAGGCTGGTGCACCTGCTGGTGACCAGAGAAGGGAAGGGCTCAGCAGCCCTGGAGGTCAACAGTCAGCCCGCAGATGGAACCATGGCCTAGCACAGCCAGACACCCCACCATACCCCAACCCAGAATCCAGAACAGAATCATTCTGGAAAACAGACTTCAGTCACTCGGGCACCAGGTGCCTTCTGCCTCCCCAGGCGGCTGGGTGCTGGGCTCACGCCCCCAGACCCACACACTTTCCTTTCTTCTCTTCCCAGCCTGTCGGTCACTGACACTCACTCTGCCCACTTCCAGGCGCCCGATTCCAGGTCAGAAGTCACAGAGGGTCATGTAAGTAGCCTCATCAACATAGCGCCCCCCACCCCACTCATCCCAGACCCTTATTTCCACCCAGGCCCTGCATCCTAGGATACAGCACTGCAGACGCTCACAGCTGAGGATGACAAGACACCCTCCATGGAAACAAGGGAGGACCAAAAGAACAAAAAAAGTTTGGAAACTGTTAGAAACTCTCCACAAAAGTCCCAAATGCAAGGAACCTACATAGAGAAGGAGGAGACATATATCTAAGCCCGTTTCCTCCCACACCCCTGTTATTCAAGGCCTTCCAGGTTTTTGTCTCCTCCAAAAAGCCTTCCTTCCTTGACTACTAGGATCCTCACTGTGTGGCCGTGGATCGGGCTGCCCTACCCTCCAGGATTTAGCTCCTGGAGTAGCTGTATCCGTGGGGCCATCCCAGCTCCCCGAGGCCAGCCCCTCACCATGCTAGCCAGCTCCCCAGACCTGCCAACACTTGCTGAACCAAACTAAGTACCAAGGTCTCACCATACAGGTGCAGCCAGGGGCCTGATCCTCCTGCACACCTCCCCTTCTCGCTACCCACCTAGTCCTCTACCGAAGGCCCGCCCCTTTCCCACCTGCGTGGCCACATGGGGCAGCCCAGACCCTGCCCAACCCTAGGGAGAGGTTCCCCTACCAGACTACCAGCAGTAGAAGTCGGCACAGCAGCCCACCGGACCTCCATTTGCAGAGAGGGAGGACCCAGACGAGGCCCCCAAGGTCACTGAGCAAGCTCACGGGGCGCCCGGCCAAGCCACTTCCATCCCTCCAGGGGGCTTATCGGCTTGGGTCTCCCGCAGAGGCCGTGGCGGTGACAGCCCCTCCTGGATGGGTGTGTCCCCTGGGGCGGCCACGGCCCAACCCCCGCCCCTCAGGCCTAGCCGGCGGCGGGCACCTCCCGAGGACTCGCGCGTGTCCTCCCCAGCCCGCCTGCTCCGCGCTGCCGGCCTCCGCCCGCCCCGGGGGTCGGAGCCCGCCCCCAACGCCCGGGCTGGGGCGGGGGTCCGCGGGCCGCGCCGGGCGTGGGCGCGGCCGCCGAATGCCCGGCCAGCGCGCCACTCCGGCCCTGCCAGGCCCAGGCCGGGGCCCCACCGGCCCCGCGGCCTCCCCGCGGCCTCCCGCGCCGGCGTGGAGGGGCGGCCCGACCCGGCCCCGCGCCCGGCCGCCCGCACCTGCCGCCCACTCACCGCGCGCGCGCCGGGCCGGCCGAGCCGCCGCCGGACGCCGGGGCCGGGCCGGGCCTGCGCGCCCCGCGCTACACAAAGTGACGGCCCCGGAGCTGCGCGGCGGCGGCGCGTGGGCACCGGAAGTGCCGCCGCCGGGCCCCGCCCCGCCCGCGCCCACGGGGGGCCACTTCCGGTCACGCGGGGTTGAGCGCGGCTCCCGGAGGGGGCGTGCGTGGAAGGAGAGGAAGCGCCCGGCGTGCGAGGGAGGGCGCTCCGGGTCCCGGATCCCGGCTCCACCCTTGGGGACCCCGGTGCCCCACTCCTGGGAACCCCAGGGCCCCCTGTCTCGACCCAAGACCCCGACTCCTCCCCTGGGAACCCTAGCGTCCCCTGCTCTGACCCGAGACCCCGACTCCGCTTCTGGGAACCCCAGCGCTCACTGATTGGACCTGAAACCCTGACTCCAACCCCGGACACCCCAGCGCCCCCCACCCTGAGACCCTGGCCCCAACCCCTGGACACCCCCACCCCGGCCTCCCCCTTGATTCTCCCCATGAGATCCCTGGGCTCCGAGCCTAGTCCCTCCCCAAGCGCAGTCGGAATTCCTAATGCAACCAAGGTGCAGGGAGTACCTACTGAGTGCCAGACCGGACCTAGGCCCACCCCAGGCCTTGGGACTCTCTCCGGGTCCTGAGACGGTGGAGGTAGGCGATGACCTATGGAGGGGCCTCGTGGAGGCATCTATCCAGTCCGCATGCCATGACACCTGACAGGGGCAGGGGCGATCCCTTGCAGGTGATGAGCAAGTGGGACTGTGGCAGGTGGGCCGGGTGTTCACTGCTCACCGGCCCTGCTTACGGGGCCACCAGTGCGTGAGGGACCAA
Organism: Halichoerus grypus; assembly: GCF_964656455.1. NCBI lineage: Eukaryota > Metazoa > Chordata > Mammalia > Carnivora > Phocidae > Halichoerus > Halichoerus grypus. Next base: position 4,464,704 of record NC_135717.1, read on the forward strand.
CGCTGCTAAATATGAGGGTTTTACCCAGAATGGATGAGGATGAGGACTAAGGGGCGGTGAGCCAGGGCAGCCGAATGAATGCAATAGGGCCTGGGATTGGAGCTTTACCTGGAGGGACCTGTAATCAGGATGATGCAGAGGGCCGGCCTCTGGGAAGGGAAGGGTCCTCCGAGCAGAAGGAGGTACAAGTGAGCTGTGACAAGGTGAGGTGGTTGGAAGAGAGTCCACCTGCAGGCCTCCCCCACACCTGTCTGCATCCACCCCCAGGGGCCTTGGCGGGGTGTGAGGGTGAGCTCTTGGCCTCGCAGAGGTCCGGGCCGTTTTCAGCCTGCTTGCAAGCCCCAGTCAGGAATGGTGCAGCCCTGCTCCTTCCCAAGCTCCCACCCCACAGGCACCATTATTCTTAAATTTTCTGTGGCGTCGCCCAGCCTTGGACCCTCAGGACAGAGCAGCAAACTGACCGGGCTCAGGGCAGGTTCAAACCTGCCTGAAATAACAGTTTCTCCCCTCCAAAACCTCAGCCCCTGGCTGGGGAGCTTCTCAGGCCTACAGAGGACTCAAACCCGTGTCCTGCAGAGGGGTGCAGGAGCTCCCACCCCAAGCCTCACCTTCTCCAGCCCAGAGCACCAGCTGTCCACCCTCCAGCCAAGTCTGACTTTTCACAGTAATTGTCTTTGGCTTCTGGTGTTTTTAAAATGTTGTAAAATGAATAACACTTCAAAATTGAGGGTCTCTTGGGGCGCCTGGGTGGCTCAGTCGTTAAGCGTCTGCCTTCGGCTCAGGTCATGATCTCAGGGTCCTGGGATCGAGCCCCGCATCTGGCTCCCTGCTCAGCGGGAAGCCTGCTTCTCCCTCTCCCACTCTCCCTGCTTGTGTTCCTGTTCTCGCTGTGTCTCTCTCTGTCAAATAAATAAATAAAAATCTTTAATAAAAAAAAAAAATTGAGGGTCTCTTGTAAAAAAGTTTGAAAAAATCAGAAGTTCTGCCCACACAGAGGTCATGGTTTACAAGATACCTGTTAGGGGCCCTGAGAGGTGACCAGCAGCCCCTGTAGTTGAGGCTGGGGTTTGCCGTTCTCCATGCCCACTTCCACATGGTACCTCCCATCTGGTCCTTTGGAACCCTAGACCCCCAGCATAGACCCTTCCCCACCCTTCATCCCCAGGTAGTCCCGAGGAGAGGGTTTGAGTGTAGGATAGCTAACAGGAGCAGTGGAGGCCAGGTAAAGGGGAACAACAGGGACGGAGGCCCCAGAGACTGGCACTGGGCCCTGGGGGTGGGGGCAGGGAAGGATGTTGTCCAGCCTGGGGAGAGCAGAAGTGCAGATTGGGTCCCCCCAGTGGGAGCTGCGACCGTGGCGAGGGGTGAGAATACCCTAACCCTGTCCTCTCCACCCTTCCTGCCAGTGCACCCCATTAATCAGCTTGGGTTGTGGAGGGCAGTCACAGTCCAATGCCCAAAGCTGGGTAGAGAACATATGGGGTGTTGGGGGGCTCACACAGGACCAACCCTCATTAGGCAGGGACCCTGCATCACCCCAGCATCTCCGCAGAACTCTTCTTTGCCTGTCCCCACTGGATACCTAAACCAAGACTTGATTTCTTCCCCTCCCTTCTCTGAAGAGATTTTCAGAGGCACAGAGTCCACCAGACTCTCCCCACTCAGCAGGCTCTGGCGTCCATCGCACTCCGCCCGAGTCTCTGCTGTCCTCCCGAGGCTGAGCAGGGAGATTGACACCCCTGGGCCTCTCTGAGCCTCTCCTTCTTCCTGCCCTGTGACAGGCAGAGTCCCCCAAAGCTTGTCCAGCCCAAGACACCCAAGTGGTGCAGCCACACAAAGGCCCCACAGTCCGCCACCCAGTCAGCATGTCCAAGGTCAGAGTTAGGTTTGGGACACTGCCCCAAGGTACTCTCCTCCCCTGCCCCTCCCACACCTGTGACTTCAGAAGCAAGGCGTGCTCGGGCAGACCACCCACTATTCTGTGGGAATCAAGCTGCTTGATAGGAGCCTTTGTATCTGTGCTTCTTTTATAGTTAAATCAATATAATTCCCCACTCTTACGACCTCACCTGACCTGGTTCCTTCCTGGTCAGCTCTCCACTGGATCCGGATTAGGTGCTTGGGGTGTGGGAGTTGCCATCCACCCCAGACTGGCCAAGCCTCTGCAGATGACCCTCCCCTGGGCCCCAGGTCATCTTCGTGCCTACCCCAAGCAGTGCTAGGCTGTCCCAAATGGGTCATGCTTGGGACTCTCATGTCCTCAAATCACCTGGCCCTGATGCGTCCAGCCATCAAAGCTCAGAGCTGCCAGGGATTGGCGCTGGCTACCCCAACACCTACAGGCACGGAACCCGGACACGACCGTAGGGCAGGGCTCCTGCCAGGTGGGCCTCTTTTCCCAGGGGTGCTGGAGAGCCAGAGACCCGGGTTCCAGCCTTGACTCCCCCCTCCTCCTCTTCCCTTCCCTCCATCATGCAGTGACGTTCCCGAAAGCTCTGGGTAGCCCTGTTGCTTGGGTTTCATGAGTCTCACCATCCTGGCTGAGTCCTGGCCACTGGCCTTCCTGTAGGTTCTCACGTCCTCAATGGCACCCCCACTCCCTCTGAGGGAGCCTTATCCCTGCTTTTCCTTTATTCTCAGCAGGGATCCTTGCTGGGGCGTGTTCCCTCGCACACCTCGCACACCTTGCACACCTTCTGAGGCAGGGCCCCGTGCTCGTGCCAGGGGTTCTCTGAAGAGCTCAGGCCCTGCTGTCTAGGCGGTGGGGAGGGCGAGGAGACAGGGCCTTCACTTGGGCCCCTGGCTCAACGGGCCCCAAGAGTCGTGAAAGCCGTGAAAGCTGTGAAAGCCGACGGGAGGTGCCGGGCTGAGTGGGGAGAGACATTAGCAGGAGTGGGGGCCAGCAAGAGCAAAATGGAGCCCAGACTTGTCTATGGTGCTGGCCCCACCCGCCCAGAGATGCTGCTTAAGGCCGTCTGAATTTACCGAGGGGCATCTCAGAACTCAGGATTGCCATCCGGCGTGGCAGTGACAGAGAGCCCTCCGGTAACAATTACAGATGTAGACACGGTGTCGGGATTCCATATTAGAGGTAATTGGAACCAAGACGGGTTTGGTGCCATTTTTGACAAGATGAGCTAGGATCTAGATGTGCCCAAGTCCTGCCAATTGTCTGCCTCTGGGAGGGGCGGCTGGTGGGTCAGAAATCGAAGGAACCTCAGAGGAAGGGACCCAGTTCCACTCGAGACCTCTGCCAACAGGAGTCAGCCTGGGGAAAGAGGTATGGTGAGCAGACCTGTGTCAGGGGCTGGTCTGCCCTCCCCCCAGCTGTCCCTGAGCCGGAAGGAGAGAGGAGAGAGGCGGCTGCCAGTATGTGCCCAGGCCTGTGCACCCTGAAGCAGCAGGAAGCAGAAGAACAAGAACAACAGAGACCCAGACTGGACGTTGCCACTCAGCCCAGCCAGCGACTTACCAGTCGGCAGCTCTTTCCCAGGAGGGCACTGGGAAGGGGCTGGTGGAGGTGGGCTGGGCAGAGGGGAAGTGGCACTTTCTCCCAGACATAAGGGCTAACCTTGACTTGAGCTCCCCCTGCACCGTGCTACGTGGACTGGTCTGGCGGGACAGCAGTCAGGGACATAGAGCCTCCAGGTACAGACAGGCATGGGTCCCAACTAGGAGGTGCAGCCTGTGAGCCATGGGCCAGGTGGCATTTCAGCCAAGCCCCAAAGAGGGCCAGAAGCTGGGATGCAGTGGGGGGGCGGGGGGTGAGACCTGACCTGAGCAAGAGCCTGGAGGTGGAGAGCTTGGGGCCAGCAGGGGATTTGGGGCCACGGGGTGGCTGGAGCCTCATGCCTCGGTAGGACCCCTATGGTGACAAGCAGCCAGCAAAGACACCAGGCAGAGGTGGGTCATGATTTGCCAGGATGGACGCGGGGGGGGGGGGTGCATGGCAGGGGTTCAGGTGGACAGCAGGGAGCTGACCAAAGGCTGTTGAGATAACTTAGGTGGGAAGTGACAAGGCTTCAAGGTGACAAAATGTCTTCGTCAATTTGAGCTTCCATAACAAAGATACCATAGACTTGGTGGTTTAAACCACAAACATTGATTTCTCACAGTCCGGAGATTGGGAAGTCCAAGATCAAGGCACTGGTAGATTCAGTGTCCGGTGAGAACCTGCCTCCCAGTTCACAGCTGAAACTGGCTGTGTCCTTATTCAGTGGAAGGGTCAAGGGAGCTCTCTGGGGTCCCTTTTATAAGGGCATTAATGCCGTCAATGAGGACCCCACCCCCATGACCTAGTTACCTCCCAAAGGCCCCACCTCCTAATGCCATCACACTGGGCATTAGGTTTCAACATATGAAAGGGGGGTGAGATGGGGGGGACACAAATATTTAGTCCATGCCACAAGGTGACCGAGTCAAGCTGTGGAAATGGCAATTTCTACTTTGCGGGGGGAACCTGACCACTCTGGGAACAGTCCCTGCTTCTGCAATCCTTGGCACCACTGTGAAGGACTCTGCCCATCGTCCTTGCAGAGGGAGCCCCTCCCCACCACAGCCCCCCAACCCCAGAAGCCGTGCCTGCCCAGTCTGTCATACGAGTCCGTCCTAGCCTCCCGCCTAGGCAGTGTAGGGCAGACAGAGGGCAGAAAGAAGGATCGGGCAGAGATGACAGAAATGTCCCCTCAACAGGGGCAGAGGGTTGAATCCAGGCCCCTGCAATGGGGCAGAAAGGAAAGGCAGGGGTGGGGTCTAGACTGTAGACAGACGGGGGGTGGGGGGTGTTGTGACAAAGACGATTTCCTTAACCAAACTTTTAGTCTGGGCCTCATGTCAATTAGGCCCTGACTTCCAGCTTCCGTGTCTCTCTGCATCACCCAGTTTTAACAAAAATCCTGTCAAGTTGGTTTCGCCAGAATCCCCACCCTTGGTATCTGATCACACCCCATATCTGGTCATGGTCCTCACCTGGAGCACCCCCCCCCCCCCCCCCCGTGATGTCTGATCGCCCTGGCTTGCCTTCAGCAAGAATCCTGTCTGGTCTGTTTAACCAGAATCCCCCCCACCCCTGATGTTTCTTCCGTCTTAGTAAATGTCCATCCACCAACTTCCCCCTACCCTGCTCCTTGGCTATAAATCTTCACTTGTCCTCACTGAATCCAGATTCTCTTCTGAGGCCTCTTTTCCCCTATTGCATTAGGCCCTGAATAAAATCTGTTTTTACTGTCTGGCTCTGGTTCTTTTTAGCGGTGGCACTTCGGCCATCCCCCCAAGCTGGGCACGTGGGGCTAGGAGGGAACTTTGGTCAGCACCCCTCTGTGCCAGGCTCCTTGCCAGTCCCTGGCACAAGAGCCCAGGAGGAGCCCAGGAGGAACCCAGGAGGGCTTCCTGCAGGAGGAGACAGTTGAGCAAGTCCTGAGAGCCGAGTGGGAGTGAGCTCTGCCCAGACTAGGTCTCTGAAGGCAGCAGCACGCCGGCAGGTGGGTCCGTGCAGAGGCAGAGCCAGCCCCGAGCATGTGTGCTCCTATGGAGACATTGTGGGCCTCACGGGATTGCAAGTGCACCCGCGTGCACTGTACGTCCCACATTCCCCTGCCCCTGCTGGTGAGCCACAGGAAGGTTGACACAGAATGAGCGTCACGACAATCACTGGGGTGGTGGTGAGGCTGACATCATCCCCTTGGAGGGCCAAGCAGGAACTAGTAAACTCAATTTCACGACTACATCGTTATAGGCCCCCAAACTGTTACAGATATATAGCAGGGACATGGAAGGTATATTAATGCAAAAGTCTATGTTTTGGGGGACACCATTTGATTTCTTACTTTTTTTTAAAGGTATTTTTAAGTTAGTTACTTCTTCTCCAGGTGGATTTGGGAAATCTGTCCAAATTGAATTCTGCAATGAGCAGCAGGAAAGCCCAGTGGAGCAACAGTTGATGCAAACCCAGGTGTTACTGTCCTCAGGGGAGAGACGTCCCAATGGGGGTAGTCCCGGGCTGCTCTGGCAGCTGCCCAAGGTCATGGACAACCTCCCCTCACCGCCTCTCCCACCTCAGCCCGTTCCTTCCTTCCCCTGCCCTGACTGAGCCACTCAGCAGCCTCCTAAGCCACATTGCTCGGGCAAGAGGCAGAAATCATCAGGGCTCAGATTAAATGGCCTTGTACAAATTTGATTTGTTTATATATTTACTTATTGTGCCATTGCTTGTTTACTTATTCCTAAAACAGATAAATAAGTTGAGAGTAAATTGGGGGGGTAAGTCAATCTTATGACCAGAGTTTGTACCGCCTGGCGGAATGGGGTAGGAAGGAGCCTAACAGATTGGGGTCGGGGGGAAGGCCAGAGAGAACCTGAAAAGCCTTTTATTCTGAGGTAAGGAATTCAGATTTTCTCCTGTAGGTCACATGGGACAAAGATGGTTTAAGGGGGTTCGGGGAAGGACTTTCAGTAATACCCAGCTGTTAACCTTGTCACCTTTCCTGTTGCTTCTCCTCGGTGTCCTCCGATAGCACAAGGAGAAGGTCTCTCTGCGGGGCTGCTGGTCTCCAACATCTCTGCCACACTTGCTCATCACCCTTTAAACAATGACAGGGCAAGCCTTGAATTTGGAACTTCTACCAGGCAACTGGGTCTCACCATAATTTAACAATACCGTTTAGTTTCCATTGTATTTATTTTTACAGCTGCCTTCTATTTTTCTAGGGGGGGAAGGGCAGAGGGAGAGGGAGAGAGAGGATCCCAAGCAGGCCATATGCCCAGCTCGGAGCCTGATGCGGGGCTCGATCCCAAAACCCCTCGATCTGGGCTGGGATGGTGACTTAGTTTGAAATAGTTTCTGGCATAAGTGACACTCCATAACTTCTAAGGCTAGATCATAAGAAGCCTTGCAGATCCCAACCCCAGGTCTCTTGGGACCCAGACCCTCTATTGAGAGATACCCAGGTCACGGGTGGAGAGGTTATGTGTAGCTGCTCCAGTGGACAGCCCCACTGAGCTCCCAGCTGACCATCAGTATCAACTACCAGCCTCGTGATGAACCCACGTCTCAGCCCCACCGAGCCATCAGATGACATCACGTGGAGCAGAAGAACCACCCAGCTGAGCCCGAGCAACCTGTGGAGCTGTGAGAAATAATAAAGCATCTGCTGTTTTTAGCCACTGTTTCAGGTGGATGATTGCACAACAATAGTTAGCTGAAGCAGAGGGCATTAGGAAAAGCAGGGGACATCTAGAAGGACTCCTGGGTGGGTTTGTGTCTCAGTGTCTCCAAGTAGATGGTGTTGCCAGCCACTGAAGGGAGGATTCAAGAGATGCAGGCTTGGCCAGGAATTAAGAGCTCTGTGTGGTCTTTTTTTTTTTTTAAAGATTTTATTTATTTATTTGACAGACAGAGACACAGCGAGAGAAGGAACACAAGCAGGGGGAGTGGGAGAGGGAGAAGCAGGCTTCCCGCAGAGCAGGGAGCCCAATGTGGGGCTCGATCCCAGGACCCTGGGATCCTGACCTGAGCCGAAGGCAGATGCTCAACGACTGAGCCACCCAGGCGCCCCGAGCTCTGTGTGGTCTTATTGAGCTTTAGATTTTTGTGACATCCAAGTCTGGGAGACCAGTGAATTCTCAGGTTCAAGAGGGAAGCCTGGGTGGAGGCTGATGTCACAGGCTGGGATGGAGTCACCTGGGGACCCTACCAGATCCTACCTGCAGGGGAGGATCCTAAGGGCACAACCATGCCCTTCTACCATCTGGGGGGGCTCATGATTCATTTCTACAATGTCTAAATTTTTTTTTTTTAAAGATTTTATTTATTTATTTGACAGAGACACAGCGAGAGAGGGAACACAAGCAGGGGAGTGGGAGAGGGAGAAGCAGGCTTCCCTCCGAGCAGGGAGCCCGATGCGGGGCTCGATCCCAGGACGCTGGGATCATGACCTGAGCCGAAGGCAGACGCTTAACGACTGAGCCACCCAGGCGCCCCAATGTCTAAATTTTTTTAACATTGGAATAGTAGAAAGCCTTATCTCAGAAAATCCAACCAGAGGAAAGAATTTGTGTTTGACGCTTTCTTGCTTTAGATGCAACAAACATATTCAAAGGGCCTAACGTGTGCTGGGCCCATTTGCCCCTTTGCCAGTACTATTTCGCCTATTGAGTTTGGCACACAATAACCCAGAACAATAAACACTCTTGCTCCCATTTCCCAGGCAAGGAAAGTTGTCACAAAGTAACTGGTGGCTGGAATTCCAATCCCCAAGTCCTCCCTGGAGGAAAGCTGCTATTTCCTAAAAGATACCAAGCTGACTCAAAGGAAGCAAAGACCAATAATAAGAGTCAGGCTCTTTTCTGTTTTATAGATTTGATTTTATCTCATTCCCTGGGGATTTTCCATTTTAGAGAATCCTGGGCTTAGCCAGCCAGCTCCTGATACGACAGAAGTACAGCCCAAGGGTCAGCTGAAAAAGATATTTGCCTAATCACTAAGAAAGCGACGTGACACCCTGCTCTCCTGTGGTTATGGGGACTAACACATCACCAAGGGGCGGGAAGGATTTCACACCAGGGTCCCTCCGGTTAGCACTAGTCCCCAAAGTACGTAAGACCTGGAGCCCTTTCCTGACGCCCTCACAAAAACAACCTGATCCCTATCTTTTGCAAACCCTTGTAGATATGATCATTATATGAAAAATTAAGACCGGTTGTACTTTTGGTAATTTTGTGAGCTTTAAAAAAAAAAAAATCACATTGTATTTTTTCACTTGATGAGCCAGCCTTGAGTCTGGACTCCTTTACAAAATTCCCATCCATTAAGAAACTTCTTTTCTTAGTGCTCAAGTCTCTACACTTTCCTTTCATGTCTCCCAACACACATGATTTAGCCTAACTGGCTGCCAGCTCGTAAAGGCAGAGGAGTGATCGAAACACTGAAAAGCAGAGTCCCCCACAATGAGCAAGGGCACAGGTGAACGCGTGAACATGACGACCACTGACTCAAGTCGAAGAACTGCTGGATGCGGCTTGAACTACAGCTAGCAGGCGGAGGGGGAGCCCTTGCCAGGACGGGGGGAGATGAGGAGCCTAGCTCCCTGCTACACAGCCCTGGGCCCTGATGTGTCATGTGTCTCTGCCACCGGGATTCCCCCGCTCCTGACACAGGATGCCAAGTCTGGGACGCACTGGCCCTGGGAGCTGTGAATGGGGATGAGCCATGGGTGACTTCCTGGCCACAGAGACAGGGGCTCAGGATGCAGGTTCACTGGGGTGGGGAGCGCAGGCAGGGGCCCTAGGCACTCTGGCTGGGGCGGGTGGGTGGGCAGTGCGGCTTCTGGACCCAGCCACCCCATGGCCTGAACTAAGGTTCTGCCCATGACGTTTGTTCAAGGCAAAAGTACAGGAGTGAAGGATGGCTCAGGCACCGTGGCTCCCATCCCTCTTGGGCACAGAAGAGGGTGCCTATTCCTGTCTCTGCTGCCCAGACTGCTGCTAGGGATGGGGGTGGAGAGTGGCCAGGACTGGGGACTGAGCTGGTTTGTGGTTCGGTGGCAAAAACAAGGTGGGGGGAGTTGGGTGATGAGGGCAGGGATCAGGGTTGAGCAGCCCCCACCCCAGGGTGGGGGAGGATAGAGCCTGACTCATGGGGCCACACTTGGCTGGGCTTCCAGACTCAGGAGTTATTGGGGGTGGGGGGTGGACACAGAGGGCAGGCCTGCTTAGTCTTAGATGCCTATCGGAATGGAGAAGCCTAATAAAGGAGACAGGGATGCTGAGAAGTTCTGGGGAGAAGTCAGGGCGGTAAACAGGAGGAATCTGGGAGTCTGGGGCCAATAGGTTCCACAAAATCTAGCCCCTAGCTCTCCCTTTCTTTCCACCACCTGTCTCCTTTAACACCTACAGCCCAGCCATCTGGAAACTCTCACCGTTCCTAATCACATCAGGCCCTCTCTGGCTCTGATCCATTGCACCATGTGACTTCTGTCTGGACCGCCTTCCCCTCTAGTCCCTCTTGTCCTCACCTTTATGGCTCAGCAAGACCGCAGCCCGTCCCACTGTATGACCATTTATGTGTGTCTCTCGTGTCTCTCTCCTACTGGGCTGTGAGCTCTTCAGCAATGCCTGTCAACACCTGGGACAAACGCCACCCAACACATGGCCTTCACCTACCAACAGGCTCGGCCTACCCACCCGGACGTGGGCCCCTGTCCTGGGTTCCCTGGAAGCAGACTGCAGAATGTTACTCAAGGAAAGCGCCAGGGGAGGCTGGTAGAAGCAGGGGTGCAGACCAGGGAGGGGTGGGGAGGAAGGAGAGGGTCTCAGGCAAAGCCCTACAGAGGCAAGGGGCCTTCTACCTCATCGCGGAGCTCCTCTGGAGCAGAAGTGGTGCCTCAGACTCATCCCAACGCGAGGAAGGGAGCCGGGCTTTCACAACTCTTCAGAGGTGGGGGCCACGTCCTCTTCTCTGCGAGTGTGGAAAATGGAAGAGCCGCAGGGGCTGCTGGGGGAAGCCAAGCAGGGTGGGGGGAGCCCACGTGTCTGCAAAGGATCCACCCAAGATGTGGGCAGAGAATCAACGTTCGCTCAGGCCACTCCTTGCCCCACACCCCGCATGGATTCCACTCGGGGGAGAACGCTGATGCCAGAAGGCCTGGGGGGGGTCACCCTATGGCCCCTACTGCTACCGTGGGCCCTCATCTCCCCCATCATCCCCGGACCCCCTTGCCTTCAGCACCTCTGCTGCTCCAGGAGGCCCGTCTAATGGGATGACCCGGACCTTCACCCGTGAGGGGTCAGAGCCCCATTTGAAAGATCTGATACGCCATCCCCTCGGTGAATGATTACTCAGGGAAATGGCTCTGGCCCATCAGTGGGGGGGTGGGGGGACCGAGGAAATCACCTCTGTACACAAATACTGTAAACAGTGGCAGAGGAAGAGAAAAGCTGTCCTTAGGAGATGCCCAAACTGGCCTCCTCAAGCATCTACGCTCGGGTCCCCATCCCTCCCAGCAGGGTTTTATTGAATAGGCCCATCCAAGGCCAACAGACTCAGGTTACAAGGAAGAGTCTGGGGTGAGGAGCACTGAGCATGGGACTGAATATGAAGTCCCTCGCTCTAGAGCGACCAGGAAAATATTCTGCCGAAATGAAACTGGTGGCAAGACACAAAATCCAGCCGTGAAAACACAAAGACAAGACAACGTATTTCTTCATTTAAATTTATTTTTCAATTTTTGTTTCTCACTTAACCAACACATTTGTAAAATGCCGCAGGCTGTGTTAGTAAAGGAGAAGCAGGGAGCGAAGAGAGGGGCAGCATCGAAGCAGCCGCACGTGGGAAGTCAAGAGCAGGAAGCAAGCACTTGGGGCAGAAGGGGCGGGCAGCCTCCTCCACTGTCCTGCTTTCCCACAGGCATTAACATTGCCGATGCTCGGACAGACCCCCAGACAATTCTGTAAACGTTGTAAAAAGCATTTCTGTTGCCTCTAACCTTTGTCCCCCAATTTCTCCCTCTGACCCCACCAGTGATGAGGCCGGATCTGCTCAGGCCAGCGCCCTGCATAGCCCGGCCCAGGAGAACCCTTGCCCCTGGGTCTCAAGGCCCCAACCCCATAGCCTTAGTCCCTGGACAAGCAAAAGAGAAGCCCAGAGATGGCAGATCCCAGGGAGGTCTGGGCGGGCTGAGCTCAGAGCTCCTTCCCCAAGGGGAACACTCCACTGGACTGTGGAGAGCATTCTCGAATGCCCTCTGCTTCAGCCGCAGGCTCCTGCTCAAGAGGACACTGCCAGGCCACCGTGGGCGCGGGACCTTGGCAGCAAAGAGGGCGAGAGCCTGCCTCCCACACTCGCTGGAACCCTGGGATCCCCAGGGGGGAAGGTTTACCTTCGACCCAGGGAAGGGCTTCCTGGCATTTGTGCATTGACCCAGGGGACACTCTGACCCTGTGCTTATGAACACAAACATTTTAATCAGGATGATATCCACCCTGAGGCATTTTCATTCTAGAAAGTACTTTCAAGGCAAATGCCATTGAGGACAATTTAACGCCTTGATCGGTTTTCTACAAAGTGCAGATACATTTCCTTTTTTCCCCCATTTTTTTTTCCTTGAAGAAATTTTCACCAGGACCAAATCCTATCCATGTGCGTTTTACCACATATATTTGATTCCCTGGTTAGTGTGCGATGCATGTCTGATGTCACCAACTGTCACACGTGTCACCGGCAGTTTTCTCCTGTGGCTCTCACTTCTCCCAAGTCCAGTTTTCCGGGGGAAGGGCTTTAGCAGGCTCCTCACGGATCGGCACCCGGGAACAAAGCGGTGCGGCGCGCTGTTCGTGGGGATGCGCAGCACCCGGGCTGCGTGGCCCCGGCGGCCTTCCTCTCCTTCCTCTCTTTCCTGTCGTGGCGCGACGAGCGCTTCCGAGGCTCCGTGTGCGAACGGGGCCTCCCCTCCGCTAAGCAAGGACAGCGCCGGCAGCCCGGCCCCGCGGCCACGGAACAGGGCGGGAGGAGCCCGCGCCCTCCGCGGCCCCAGCCTCCCCTCCGTGCCCGCCGGTCCCGGTCCCGGTCCCGGTCAGGGCGCCTGCTCGGAGCGCGGTGGGCCGCCGGTGGGCGCGCGCGTGCCGCGGAGCAGGCCCAGGCCTCGCGAGCGGCCGGCGCCGTGCAGCTGGCGCTCGTGGCGGCGGATCTGCACCTTGTGGCGGAAGCGCTCGCCGCAGTCCTCGCACACGTACGGCCGCTCGCCCGAGTGCGTGCGCCGGTGGCGCAGGAGGTTGGACGAGACGCTGAAGCGCTTGCCGCAGTCGGCGCAGGCGTAGGGCCGCTCGCCGGTGTGCGTGCGCTGGTGCTGCACGAGCGCCGAGCTCTCGCTGAAGCGCTTGGCGCAGTAGGAGCAGGCGTAGGGCTTCTCGCCCGTGTGGATGCGCTGGTGCGTCACCAGGTTGGAGTGCTGCGAGAAGCCCTTGCCGCACTCGCCGCAGCGGTGCGGCCGCTCGCCCGTGTGCGTGGCCTGGTGCCGCACCAGGTCCGTGCTGCGGCTGAAGCCCTTGCCGCACTCGCCGCAGATGGTCGGCCGGTCCCGCGCGCGCCGCCGCCGCCGCTGCCTGGCCGGAGTGAGCGCCGCGCTGCCCGCGGGGCCCGGGATGGCCACCACCGCGGGCGCCGCCACGGCCGGCAACACCATGAGCTCCTGCAGCACCACGTAGCCCGGGGGGGCCACCACGACCGCGGCTGGAGCGCCCGGGGCCGGAGGCCCGCCGCCCGCTGCGGCGGGCACCAGCTCCAGCTGCAGCTCCGGCTGCACGGGGGTCAGCTCCAGCTGCACCTCCTGCTGCTGGGCTCCCAGATCCACCGGGGTCAGCTCCAGCTGCACCTCCTGCTGCTGCTCCAGCTGCTGCTGCTGCTGCTCCAGCTGCTGCTCCAGCTGCTGCAGCTGCTCCTGCAGTTTGAGCTGCAGCTGCCGCTGTTCCTGTTGTCTCTCCAGCTCCTGCTGCCGCTCTAGCTCCTGCCGCTGCTGCTCCAGTTCCTGCTCCGTCCCCAGGTCCACCGGCATGAGCTCCAGCTCCACCTCTTCCTCCTCCTCTGGCTCCAGTGGACGGGGCTGCTGCTGCTCTTGCAACTGTTCTTGCTGCTGCAGCTGCTGCTGCTGTAACTGTTGCTGGTGCAGCAGCTGCTGCTGCAGCTGCTGCTGCTGTAACTGTTCCTGCCGCTGCTGCTGTAACAGTTCCTGCTGCTGCTGCAGCTGCTGCTGCTGTAACTGTTCCTCCTGCTTCTGCTGTTCCTGCTGCAGCTGCTGCAACTGGTCCTGCTGATGTTGCTGCTGCTGTAACTGTTGCTGCTGCTGCATCTGTAACTGTTCCTGCTCTTGCTGCTGTAACTGCTGCTGCTGCTGTAACTGTTGCTGCTGCTGCTGCTGTAACTGTTGCTGCTGTTGCTGCTGTAACTGTTCCTCCTCCTCCTCCTGCTGCTGCTGCTGCTGCTGTAACTGGTCCTGCTGTAGGTGCTGCTGCTGTAACTGTTCCTCCTGCTTCTGCTGCTGTAACTGGTCCTGCTGCAGGTGCTGCAGCTGCTGTGACTGTTCCTGCTGCAGGTGCTGCAGCTGCTGTGACTGGTCCTGCTGCAGGTGCTGCTGCTGCTGCTGTAACTGTTCCTGCTGCAGGTGCTGCTGCTGCTGCTGTAACTGGTCCTGCTGTAGGTGCTGCTGCTGTAACTGTTCCTCCTGCTTCTGCTGCTGTAACTGGTCCTGCTGCAGGTGCTGCAGCTGCTGTGACTGTTCCTGCTGCAGGTGCTGCAGCTGCTGTGACTGGTCCTGCTGCAGGTGCTGCTGCTGCTGCTGTAACTGTTCCTGCTGCAGGTGCTGCTGCTGCTGCTGTAACTGGTCCTGCCGCAGGTGCTGCAGCTGCTGTGACTGTTCCTGCTGCAGGTCCTGCTGCTGCTGTAACTGGTCCTGCCGCAGGTGCTGCTGCTGCTGCTGCTGTGACTGTTCCTGCTGCAGGTGCTGCTGCTGCTGTAACAGTTCCTGCTGCAGGTCCTGCTGCTTCTGCTGCTGTAACTGGTCCTGCTGCAGGTGCTGCAGCTGCTGTGACTGTTCCTGCTGCAGGTGCTGCTGCTGCAGCTGCTGTGACTGTTCCTGCCGCAGGTGCTGCTGCTGCTGCTGTAACTGGTCCTGCTGCAGGTCCTGCTGCTGCTTCTGTAACTGGTCCTGCTGCAGGTGCTGCTGCTGCTGTGACTGTTCCTGCTGCAGGTGCTGCTGCTGTGACTGTTCCTGCTGCAGGTCCTGCTGCTGCTGTGACTGTTCCTGCTGCAGGTGCTGCAGCTGCTGTAACTGTTCCTGCTGCAGGTGCTGCTGCAGGTGCTGTAACTGTTCCTGCTGCAGGTGCTGCAGCTGCTGTGACTGGTCCTGCTGCAGGTGCTGCTGCTGCTGTAACTGGTCCTGCTGCAGGTGCTGCTGCTGCTGCTGCTGTGACTGGTCCTGCCGCAGGTGCTGCAGCTGCTGTGACTGGTCCTGCCGCAGGTGCTGCTGCTGCTGTGACTGGTCCTGCTGCAGATGCTGCAGCTGCTGTAACTGTTCCTGCTGCAGGTCCTGCTGCTGCTGCAGCTGCTGTAACTGTTCCTGCTGCAGGTCCTGCTGCTGCTGTGACTGGTCCTGCTGCAGGTGCTGCAGCTGCTGTAACTGTTCCTGCTGCAGGTGCTGCTGCTGCTGTAACTGTTCCTGTTGCATGTGCTGCAGCTGCTGTGACTGTTCCTGCTGCAGGTGCTGCTGCTGCTGCTGTAACTGTTCCTGTTGCATGTGCTGCAGCTGCTGTGACTGTTCCTGCTGCAGGTCCTGCTGCTGCTGCAGCTGCTGTAACTGTTCCTGTCGCAGGTGCTGCTGCTGCTGCTGTAACTGTTCCTGCTGCAGGTCCTGCTGCTGCTGCTGTAACTGCTCCTGCTCTTGTAACAGTTTCTGCTGTTGCTGCCACAGTTGTTGCTCCTGCACTTGCTGCTCCTGTGTTTGTTCCTGCCGTTGCATCAGCTGCAGCTGTGGTCTCAGCTGCCCAGGGGGCACAGGTTGGGGTGTTCCCTGCAGGTCCTTGTTTTGTTGAGGCAGCTGGCCTTGCCCATCTTGCTGCTGCAATTCTAGCTGCTGTCCTGACGGCTGGCTTTGTGTTTGCTGCTCTGGCTGCAGCTCTCGTTGCCATTCTGACTGTTGCAGTTGCAACTCCTGCTGTCCGGGCTGTGCTTCCTCAGCGAGTTCCCCGGCCCCCATCGGGGCTGAGCTTGTTGGCCGTGGTGGGCTGCCATTCTTCTCCTGAGCCTCTTCTTCCTCTTGATTCTCACCCCCACCGCTGCCACCTGTAGTGGAAATGGCAGGAAGCCAGGAGAGAAAGATCTA
The DNA here is from genome assembly GCF_964656455.1 of Halichoerus grypus. Taxonomy (NCBI): domain Eukaryota; kingdom Metazoa; phylum Chordata; class Mammalia; order Carnivora; family Phocidae; genus Halichoerus; species Halichoerus grypus. The sequence goes on from NC_135717.1 coordinate 4,480,570, forward strand.
CAGGCAGCTCTCGGGGTCAGACCCCCAGGACCTCCCCGTTTACCCTGCCCCATGGACAGCCACTCTAGGACGCACTGTTGAGCTCTCAGCAGGGACCCAAAAGCACTGGGTCAATTGGCCATGGCAGCGTGGCAGAAACTGAAATGCCCAGAGGTGTGGGGCTGGCTTAGAAATGTGCCGAAGGACTGCGGGTCGCGTCACTCTGGACCCTGACTCTCTGACCTCTCCTCTGGGCCTTCCTCCACACAGCCTCCATGCTTAGATCTTGGCAGTGACAAGAGTCTGGGTGTCTGGGGCCCCCCCAACACCATTCCCCGAGAAGTCTCTGGGGCTTAATTACCATCCAGTGGGAATCAGCGAACAAGCCACTCGGACAGCTAAGCCACAAGCCCACGCTGAACTCTGACCTCAGTTAGGGTCTTGCCTTAAATAAGTGAGAACTTGCCTTCTCTGTAAATAATAAAGAATCTCTGTAAAGCTGCCTGGAAGTATTACCACAGGTGGTTTCTAAAAGTCCCTGAAGTGTCAGAGAGAGCACGAGGTTTCCAGCGGGAAGTCCTCAGGTCAGGCCCTAACTACCACTCCTCCTACAGCCTCAGAGGCCTCCCTGTCAGTAACAGCCTCAGGATACCCACACTTCCAGCTTCCTGGGTGAAGCCTCTAGAACCAGGCGGGTGCTTGACAAACCCCCTCTCCCTGTGGGTTAGGAAATTAGTTTGCAAACTGACGAACAGTTTGGAAATACCGAGGACACAACTAGTCCCGTGTGAAACAGCCTCGAGATGGGACATGCTTGAGATTGTTAGTCTGGAACAGAAAGGACTAACTCCACAGGCCCACATGGCGACCGGCCAGTTATGTGACCTCTGGGAACCTGAGTCTCCCTGTCTGCAAAAGGAGATCGACCCTCCTCGGGGACCCAGCGAGAATTCGAGGGGCACGGGTGCGGCTCAGCGCTGTGCAGGTGCTCAGTAACCCCTGCCACCTACGTGTCACCCCGTTGTCACGTGTCACTCTGCACAATAGCCATGTGTCCTTTCTCGTTTCGAGCATTTATACTGTGTTCCTAGAAAGTCCAAAGAGGCTTGCTCCATTCCCAAGTCTGATTTCAACATTTATTTTTCCTACTGCCCCATATTTTTTTCTTTTTTAAGATTTTATTTATTTATCAGAGAGAGAGAGAGAGAGAGCACAAGCAGGGGGAGCAGCAGGCAGAGGGAGAGGCAGGCTCCCTGTGGAGCAAGGAGCCTGATGCGGACTCGATCCCAGGACCCCGGGATCATGACCTGAGCCGAAGGCAGACGCTTAACCGACTGAGCCACCCAGGCGTCCCCCGCCTCATATTTTCAATTTTATAATGGAAAGCAGGGGTTTTATTTATAAAATTTTGCTTTCTGGCCACTTTTCCAGGAGTATATTGATCTAATAAAACCAAGGGATATCTCCATGTAAATAATTTCCTTTTAGAAAACTATTCCTAATAATGTTTGCTTAGGTTAAAGGACAGGTATTTTTCACATACACACACTAGCCAGGAGTAGGCGCATGGTGAGCAAAGATAGCCATGCAAACCTGTCCTCTGTCCCCCAAGCAGGTCTGAGCCACTCCAGCCTCCCGCCACCTCTGAGAGCAGCAGGGACACATCGCGCCTCTGTTTGAGTCCTCACATTTCTAGCCCAGCATTTGGCCGTGTGGCCAGTCCCGGCTTCTTGCAGCCACGTCAGCATTTTTAACAATGATGTTTTAGTAAACATTAAGTTCACCTGATGTGTATACCCTTGCAAGACTTTTCTCGGTCAAATATTTGAGCCGGAAGACCCCTCATTTCCTCCACACATCCCCACCCAACCCCTCCAATTTCGTTGGTTCTTTTCACGCTGTTCAACCTTGAGCCAGCCCTCACTTAGTGCCCTCAAAGGACAGAGAGGGAAACTGGCTCCCAGGAGCATGACCACCATAGAAAGTTGGCCCAGAGTGGGTGCCAGAGGGAGAAGGCATCTTGGAAGGTTCTACAGGCCACATTTGGCTCTGGGCAAAAGGGGAGAAAGATGGATGGAAGCAGAGGTCAGGAAAAGCGGACAAGGTCAGAGAAGGCCACAGGAAAAAGAGAAGCCAGGGGGCCAATGCCTGGGGCACAAGGGAGAGAGCCCCTGATTTCAATCTGAGAACTTGAGTCTGGAGCCCGGGACAGGTAGGAGGGCAGTGGAGACTACATGACCACTGAGGACACAGCAGCAGCTCCCAGCCAGCACACATCCGGGGTCCAGGGCATGGGCTGAGAATGTCTGCACTGTCAGGAGCCTGTCACCAGCAAAACCACAGCCTGACGGAGCCGCCTCAGAAAATCCTGAGGCCAACCTGCCAGTGTTACTGCAGGCAGCTCAAGTCAGCTGGCGTGAGAGGTTGCAGCCTGCCCTCCCCACCTGGAAACCACCAAGTGAGCGCCCTTGCAGACAGCAGGCTGCCCCGCACCCTACAGCCCCCCCTCTCTCGGCCACAGCAGGCCTGGGGCCCTGTCAAAAGGTCCTCCCAGGGGCTGAGGACTATCTCCTGCTCTAGGTCAGAGCCACACCCCTCACAAGCCCCTCACCTGAGAGGGTGCCAGGCCCTGGGCCCCCATCTTCAAGACACCGAAGCTCCAGCACGAAGGTCTCAGTGGCTGCCCCCAGCTCCATCCTAGCGTTCAGACCAAGATCCCGGGGGGGCAGCTGTGCTGAGAGGAATGAGGAAGCTGTTCAGGTGGGCAGGAGTGCTGTGAGCCCCCAGCCCCGTGGCACTGACTGCCAGAGAGCCCTCCATCTCCACCCAGGCTGGAAAGGAGGACGGTGCAATCCATAGCTGGGGAAGGGAGGCGCAGGGCTGCCTGGAGGCTCAGCTCCCAGGGCCCATTCATCCCCCCCTCCGCTCCCCCCCAGGGGCAGACCTTCCTGTCCCAACTTTGCAGGGCCCATGCTCAGCCCCAGGCTTAGGGGCTGCTGGTACATCTGCTCCTCACTGAGAGCCGACTGTGGGAACCGGCTTTCACTAGGGAGCTGGAGTCCCACAAGGGACATTTGAGGAAGTTTGCAGAAAAAGAGAGACACCTCACATTCCACCGCCCCCTTCAAAGCACTGACAAGTGTGTTCACCTCCCTGGTTTCTTGCCTCCCAGAGCGCTGTTGGGGTTCACCCAGCCTTCCAAGGCCACAAGCAGGCCACAGGTTCCAGATGCCACCTCAGCTCCCTAGGAAGGCAGGTTTCCAGAGCACAACCCATGGAATCAGCTCTGGCCCAGGGGCTCCTGAAGTCTGGAAGGTTCCCCACCTCTCTCCTGCATCCACTCCGGCCCCTGCAGAGGTATCCCCACATCCAGTCCTGCCTCCCCTCCGAGCAGGATAACTCCAACTCCCCTTTGCAGAATCCAGTCCAGAAGCCCTCCGGAGAGCGCCCCCCGCCCACCTCCCCGCTGGGCCCACCTGGTGCAGCATTTCCTGCTCTTCGCAGCGGCCTCGGCGCCAGGGGAGGTGTGGTCAGCAGCGGCGGGAGCGTGCAGGCCGCTAGCTCCTTCCTGAGGCGCCTCCATCCAGAAAGAGCCGGGGAGGCGCTGGGCCACAGGGGGCCTTTCTGGGCACCGCGGCGGGCCTGTCGCTGTCAGGGCCGTCGAGGTCGCCCTGGGCCAAAAAAGGGGCAGAACGGAGTTCGCGAGCAGAAGTTGGTGTCGGCGGCCAGGGGAGGGGGGGGTAGGGGGCTGGGGGCCGGCCGGGGCGGGGGTCCGGCCCCAGGTCCCCGGGGGGGGAGAGGGAGGGGGCCGCCCGGGTCCGGCCGGGGTCCGCCGGCGGCCACAGGTGCCCGGAGCCGGCGGGCGGGGGGCGGCCCGCGCCGGGGTCCCGTTGGCTCGCCCGCCCGCCCGAGCGTGTGTCCGGCCGGCAGCGGGCAGCGGGCCGGGGGCGGGGGCGGCGGGGCCGGCACAGGAAGTCCCCCCGGCATCCGCATCCTGTCCCCCGCCCGCCACCCGCGCGCCCCGCGCCCCGGCCCCCGCGCCGCCGCCGCCGCCGCTCTAGGCCGCCGCGAGCTCGGTGGGCTTAACCCTTCCCCGCCCGGCCGCTCACCCGCGGGTGGCGACTGTCGCTGCCCCGGGGGGGCGGCGGGCGAGGCTCCGGGCCCGGGCCCTGCCACCCCCCGGGGGGCCGGTGCAGCCTCGCGGCGCCCCTGGCCCGGGTCCAAGCTGTGGCTCATTAGCACTCCACTGGAGGACACTCACCTAAAGAGGGGGCCCCAATCCGCCCCCCAGCGGACCCAAGAGGGGCTGCTGCCTCCGCCCGTCGAACCCCTCCTCCTGGAGCCTCGGATGGTGAAGGCAGGGCTGGGGGGGGGCGGGGCGCGGAGTTTGTGCGCCTTTGGACAGTGGGCTGGGACCCCAAAGGACCAGATGGGGCCGTGGGAGCCACCCTCGTTAACTAAAGGGTTAGCCCGGCTCGCCTCCTCTACGCACAAGGCCTGCGGTCAGGTCCCCCCTCTGTCGCCCCCAACCTCTGCCCTCCCCAGGTCCCCACCCCAGGAGCCATGTGCAGAGGCGTCCCTGGACAGGCCAAGCTGACCCCTGCCTGGGTCAGGGGTCTCCTCCTCAGGGAGGCCTTACCTGACCATCTTGATATCCCATCACTTTGCTGCACTGTCTGAACCTGGAGAGTTCACATTAAAATCGGGATACTCCAATTCTCTTGAAAAATCCCAAGATCTGGCCTTAGAGAGCTGTTCCTGGGCTAGAGTATGGGAATGCCTCACTGGAGGTGGGCACAGCCCTCATGTGGTCACAGTCCTCTTCCCTCCTTACTGTCTCCATCCTGGCCTGGCCGCCCCGCCTTGTTCCATTTTTGGATGCTTCCTGGCCCCACAGGCTGTGGAGTTTAGGACTTCTCCTCTAGCCCTCTGAAAAGCTTGCGCTCTGGCTGGCAGCTTCACCCCCAGACTGGAAGCTCCAGGCGGCCGAGGACTGCCCCTGCCTCTGCCTCATCAGGGGAACCAGCGCAGCAAGAGCCTAGCTCTGGAGGCAGAAAAATCTGGATTCACAACGGCCTCTTCCAGTTGGGTAATGAGGCAAATTATTCCCTTGCATCTGTGGAATAGGGACAGCACTCTGCTAGCCAGGAGTTTAAGGAAAAGCGAGCATCTCCCCTCTGGCCAGCTAGGTGTGCACCTTCCCTCCCCCCGGAGGGCTGGGAACAGAGCTATCTCTGCCTGGTCCTTCCTCCAGGGAGACCTCATGCCCAGAGGATCCAGAGGATCCACTCACTCCTTGAATCTTTAACCTCTCTCTCTGCTGGCTTCTTTCCAAGAGCATTTGCTCATTCTCCCGGCTCTCCCATCTTAAAAACATGCAACCTCTTCTCTCTCCTGCCCTCGGTGGCCAAACTGCCTAGGAAGATGCCCCATAGCAGTTCTGTCCATATCTCCATCTACCTGTCCCTCCCCCTTCTCCAACTTGGCCTCGGTCCCATCACTCCACCCAGACAGTTCCCTCCAATGTCACCAGTGACCTCCATGTCACTCAGTCTCATGCTATTCCACCTCTAGGCAGCTTTGGACAGTTCTCCGGTGGCTGATGAGAGGGACCACCCTTGGTTCCCCCTTCCTCTCGGTCTGACTCCTTAGCAGGTACGTTGCTCACCTTTACATCATCAAAACCTGCATAAGGTGTCTTCCCAATCAACAGTTCTATCCTGGAGAGTATTTCTCCTGTCCATGACCATGACTGAGCACCTCACAAACAACAGCCACCCTTTTCCTCCTCTTTCTCCCTTTAATTTTTTTTTTTTTTTTAAGAAAGTGAGAGCAAGCAGAGGGAGTGGGGAGGGGCAGAGGGAGAGGGAGAGAGAAAATCCCAAGCAGGCTCCATGCCCAGTGTGGAGCCTGACATGGGACTTAATATCATGACCCTAAGATCGTGACCTGAGCTGCAATCAAGAGTCGGACACTCAACTAACTGAGCCACCCAGGAGCCCCTCTCCCTTTAATTTTTTGTCCAGGCAATACATATACTGAATTGAATAAGTCAAATTGTTCTACGAGGCTTTAGCAACAACAAAAATCTCTCCTGGCTTCTGAGTCCCGTCCCGTTTCTTCTGATATTTTTTTTGCCATGTTTCTAAATAATATGCTTATAATGCTATTACTTGGTTTTTCCATTTTACGTAGTATCTATGGACATCCCACTCTGGAAGATGCAGATTTAACTCTTTAAGCCACACATACACGTTTTCTTCCTCCCTATAATAATTTGTCTGGTCTTTATCCAGTTTTCTGGGATAGAGCCCTTGCAATTTCTCCAGTGATAGGAATGTCTTTGTTATTCGGGGGGCAAGGGGGCTGGATTAGCTCCAGGATGGGGGCTGGTGATACTAGAAAGACCAACCATATGATTACAGGGTTGGGGCTCTGAGCCGGGTGATATCAACCCAACCTCTGGGGCTAGAGATTGAGGTCAGTCACATGGCCAATGATTCAATCGATCATCCCTACGCAATGAAACACCAATGAAAACTATGGGCACCATGATTCAGGTGAGCTTCCTGGTTGGTGATAGATTCTCCATGTCCAGAAAGAGGACATAGAAGCTCTACATTCAGGACTCTTCCTAGACCTTGGATCTCTTCAGGGACCATGGCTGGTCCTGCTTTGTATCCCTTGTAGTAAAACTACTCGTAAGTATAGCACTTTCTTGAATTCTGTGAGTTGATCTAGTTAATGATCCGGCCTGAGTAGGTCAAAGGAATCCCTGAATTTGTAGCCCGTTGGTCAGAAGTGCCGGGGGCCTGGAGACTCCCAAACTTGCAGATGGTGTCTATGTGGGGGCAGTCTTCCTGGGCGTGATGCCCTTATCTTGTGGAGTCTGTACCAACTCTGATGGTCAGCTGCAAAAGTCCAGGACGGGACCACACCTCTCCACAGTTTCATCACAGTCAGTGGTAAATCCACATGTACTGTTCCCACGAGTACATCTCTGTAAATATTTTTCCCCGCTGAGCCCAGTAAAAGGATTTGTATTAGTTCCCTTCTTGTACAACTCTTAGTTCTTCCTAGAATTAATCTCTCCTCCTCTCTTTTTTTTTTTTCTTTTTAAAATTTGCTTTGATTCAGTCTTAGAATCTCCTGAAAAGTCTTTCCGCATCCTCCTTTGGCTCTCTAAATGCCTGTGAACCCAAATTTCCACCTGGTCAAACACATCAGAAAACCTATTTGTTTCATTTTGTTTCCAGACATCCCTTCTGGAGCCTCCTTCCTTTGGACCCAAATTGGGCAGTTGGCCCTCTGGAGTGCTCTGTCAGCCTGGAACTCTGGTGTCATCATCTGGGACTCTGTGTCTCTTACTCTCTCTCTCTCTTGCATCAATCTGTTTCCTCACACGGCATCTCTCTCCTTTGGAAGTCCTAATAGAGACACTTAGTGCTCACCAAATATTCCAAGTCTTCTCCTATATTTCCAAGTCTTATATGCAGTTCAACTGGGATTAAATGATTAATTTGGCCAAGGGACTATGACAGGAAGTGACCTGGGCTATGTTTAAGCCAAAGTACTTAGGAGCTGGTGGGCCACCTCCATTTCACGTCTCCCCTGCCGCGTGGCATTGGAGGTGATGTGTTCCTGATGGTGCAACCCTGAGCTGTCCCTCCAGTCAGGAAAATACCAGAACTCGTAAGTAATTAAGCAGAACATTTAATACAGGAAAATGGTCACAAACACGTTAAAGGGGCTGGAGCATGACACAGGGATGATGGGACTACCTAGGTTAGGACCTCTAGGGCCAGAGGGGCAAGAGGGCAAGAGGGGAAAATGGTATTATAGACACAATTGCTGCATCAACGAGGCTGGGGTCGGCATTGTGCGAACTGGGCCGTGTAAGCAAGAAACAACCAGCCCAGACTCTCCAGCCAGCGACGGCTCCACCAGAAACAGGGAAGGTCTTTGCTTGCATCTTGACTTCTGATCCCTCCTTGGTGCTTTCCATTAGCAGAATCTAGCCAGAGGCCAGCTGGTAAGGGAGCCCAGGGAAATGTCATTTCCCATCTTCCAGCCTCGAGCATTGGAGCATATGGAAGGATGGGGATTGAGTCAAAAAGCAACAGGCAAAGAGCTTGCACATCTGGTGAGGGTAGAGCAAGCCTCCTGCCAGACCAGGTTGGAAATGCAGACATTTCTGAGCTAAGGCAGGGATGGGGATGCTGTGCGGCTAGCGTTGATCATCCTGACCTTCATTCCGGGGAGCACATTCTTTAGTGGTCTTCCTGAGAAAGAGCATACGGCAAGAAAAATTTGGGGAGTCCTCACATCTAAAAAGTTTTTATTTGGGGTGCCTGGGTGGCTCAGTTGGTTGAGCATCTGCCTTCAGCTCAGGTCATGATTCCAGGGTCCTGGGATCGAGCCCCGCATTCGGCTCCCTGCTCAGCAGGGAGTCTGCTTCTCCCTCTCCCTCTGCACGTCCCCCTGCTTGTGCTCTCTCACTCTCAAGTGAATAAATAAAATCTTTAAAAAAAATTAAAAGTTTTTATTCTTACATGTGACTGAACATGGATTCTAGAATGGCAATGCCTTCTCCTCAGATTTTAAAGACACCCTCTCATTGTCTTTTGGCCTCCAGTGTGGCTATCCAGGATGTCCCGTGACATTTTGATAGGGATCCTTTCTGTGTGGCTGGTATTCTGCCTCTGGAAGATTGTAAATCTTTTTTTTTTAACCTGGATTCTGAAGGTCCATGATGACAGGCACTCAGGTAGACACCTGAGTCAGGAGACTCATGCTTTTCTGTTCGAGAAATGAATTTGACTTATTTATTTCATAGTGTCCCCTTCCATTTTCTCTTTTTTGCTTTTCTAGAATTTTGAGTTTTCGGATGTTGGACCTTCTGTTCCAATCCTCTAATGTTCATTGTACTTTCTCTTTCATTTTCATCACTTAATCTCTTAGTTACATTTTCCTTTTTTTTAAAAAAGATGTTATTTATTTATTTATTTATTTATTTATTTATTTATTTATTTATGTAAGAGAGAGAGAAAGAGCGAGGAGAGGAGCAGAGAGAGAGGGACAAGCTGACTCCGCACTGAGCAAGGAGCCCGTCCGACATGGGGTTAAGTCCCACGACCCTGAGATCATATCCTGAGCAGAAATCGAGAGTCTGACGCCCAATTGATGGAGCCGCCAGGCGCCCCTTTTGGTTACGCTTTCTAGAAGAGTTTCTCATCACTGTCCTCTAACCCTTCTGCTTTTTTTTTTTTTTTTAAAGATTTTTATTTATTTATTTGACAGAGAGAGACACAGCGAGAGCAGGAACACAAGCAGGGAGAGTGGGAGAGGGAGAAGCAGGCTTCCCGCTGAGCAGGGAGCCAGATGCGGGGCTCGATCCCAGGACCCTGAGATCATGACCTGAGCCGAAGGCAGACGCTTAACGACTGAGCCACCCAGGCGCCCCCTAACCCTTCTGCTTTTATTTCTGCAAGCCTGTCTTTAATTTCCAGAGCTTTCTTTTTTCTTTTTTTTTTTTTTTAAAGATTTTATTTATTTATTTGAGAGAGAGAATGAGAGAGAGCACATGAGAGGGGGGAGGGTCAGAGGGAGAAGCAGACTCCCCGCCCAGCAGGGAGCCCGACGTGGGACTCGATCCCTGGACTCCAGGATCATGACCTGAGCCGAAGGCAGTCGCTTAACCAACTGAGCCACCCAGGCGCCCTTTCCAGAGCTTTCTTATTCTCAGACTCGGTTTTTCTCTTACACGTTCTCCTGCTGCCCGATCGCAATATTTGCTCCTGTCTCCCCGAAGACAGTAAACTTTGTTCCTGCTTCCTCTGTCATCATTGTTTGCTCTAGTTAATTTTTTTTTTTTTAAGTGTTTGCTTCATTTCTCCTGTTGGAGGATTTCCTAAGATGCCAGGTGGTGCTGGGCTGTTTGATGACGTGTGTAGAGTAAGTCGCTCTGCAAGCAAGAGAGGGACTCCGCCATGGGGAGGGGTGTCCTCCAACATCTGGTAGTATTTTCTCTCGGGCCACTCAGTTTCTCTTGAAAGGACTCATCTGATCTCCTGCCTGGGGAAGTAACTTGGCCCTGAGCATTCTAGGAGCCACATGGGGTGTAAAAAAAGACTGGGAAAGGAGGTCTCATGTTTTGGAAAGCAGATTTCACTAAACCCCCATGGTTTCAAGAAGAACTCTTCCTGCCTCTGATTCTGCCCAGTGTTCCCAAAGTCAGAGCCTGTTTGATACCATGCTTCTGCCAGAGTAGATGGGAAGTGGGAAGGGAGGTATGGGGACTCACTGGCCCTTTGGGATACTTTGTAGCAGTCTTTGTTTTCAGCCATACTTGGGGGGAATCGGGTTGTTTCTTGCTGGCTTCCCCCTCTGACAGCTTAGCTTTCAACTTTCTCTACTCTGCTAAGTCAGATCCACTAATTCATCTGTGTTCCAGTTTCTAAAATCATGTGCGGGACGCCTGAGTGGCTCAGTCGGTTAAGCGTCTGCCTTCGGCTCAGGTCATGATCCCAGGGTCCTGGGATTGAGTCCCACATCGGGCTCTTTGCTCAGCAAGGAGCCTGCTTCTCCCTCTGCCTGCCTCTGTCTCTCTCTCTCTCTCTGATAAATAAATTAAAAAATCTTAAAAATATATATATATATATATAAAAAATAAATAAAATAAAATCATGTGCTTTTGATTTTTCCTCACTGAGAGAGACAGACAAAAGACAGCGAGCAAAAGAGACAGAGAGAAGGGGAGACAGAGAGGAACAGACAGTGGGCCGGGAGCGGGGGCCCCACTGGGGAGAGGAGTGTGACAGACTTGTGCCCAGATGGTGGCCCCTGGGGCTGCAGGAAGTTTATCTTTCCGCTGGGGATGATGGCGGAGGCTTGGAATATGATCCTGGGAAGAATGACAGGCTGGGGAGCAGCACTGATGGCTTGGAATGCGTCTAAAGCATGCACAGTGGTGACCTGGGGGGCAAAGGTGGGGCCTTGCTTCCTCAGGTCAAACCCCCTGTGTTCCCTCTCAGAGCACCAGGAACCCGTGGCCCTTGCCTGATTCCGATTTTACCACCCGATTGGGGTCTGCCTCGCTCCCAAGACTGCCAGCTCCAAGGACAAGGAGTTGGCTGAGGTTGGTCACCCTTGTTTCCCGAGCATGTACCACAGTAGACACTCCATAAGTATTTGTTGAATGAATTAATACAATAATCAGACTGGGGGTGCTTTTTACACCCACTAATATTGCAACGACAACTCAGGATAATAATCCAATCTTCACCTCTGGTCTACAGGGATGGAGCATCTGACCCGAGACGGGCAGATCATTCTCTCCCTCGCCCGGGGGTCTGGAGCAGGGGCTCACTGGAACCAAAGGTGATGGGGTGGAAGGCGCCCACGGAGGTGCCTTAGAGAGAGAGTCCCCTGAGTCCCCATTGCCGCGAATCCCGGAGCCCCGGCCCCCACCCTTCCCGTGACGCGCCCTTGCATGCTTCCACAAAAACCCTTCTTCCTGCCTAATTCACTCAAGGTTGGTCTCTGCAAACAGAGAACCCTCACAAGTGCAGAAATTGGTACTAGAAGTGGCATTTAGGCCCAGATGCCCTAGAAAAATGTGGGATTTGAAAGCGGCTATTGGGCCAAGATGAGGACAAGGCAAGGAGAGTCCCCCATGTGTTCAGGATGGGGCAGCGTGTTCTGTTAAAACAACTCACCCGGGTGCCAGTGAGGGCTGCCTGAGACCACAGGTGCTCCGACATCGAGGCCCTGGACGATCACCTGAAGGGAACAGGGATGCCAGGACCACAGCGTCGGATGGGTCCATTCATTCCCTTCCAGTAAGATCTCCGCGTTCCTTTGCAGGTTGAACCAGGGGCCTTGGTCGGACTGCTCTGAGAGCATCTCAAAGCACTGGCAGCCACGGGCCAAGACCGGGGTCACCAGAAGGGAGCTCCACTTGGACTCTGAGTTTCCTGGTGTTGCCGCGACAACGGACCACACCCTGGGTGGACACCGTGGAAATGAGTGTCGGAAAGTTCTGGAGGCCAGCAGTCTGAGATCAGGGTGTTGGAGGGGTTGATTCCTTCTGGGGCTGTGAGGGAGGGTCTGTTCCTTGTCTCACTCCCAGCTTCTGGTGTTCTCGTCAGTCTGTGGTGTTCCTTGGCTTGTAGAAGCATCACCCCGATCTCTGCCTTCATCTTCACTCGGTGTTCCCCCTGTGTGTGCGTGTCCAAATTCCCCCTCTTTATAAGGACACCTGTCCTATTGGATTCGGGCCCACCCTAATGACCTCATTTTAACCAGTGACATCTGCAATGACCCTATTTCCAAACAATGTCCTGAGGGGCTAGAACTTCAGTAACTTGAATGGTGGGCGGGACCGTAGGAGCGGAAGGAACCACGAGGAAGCTCATCCACAGGGAGCACAATGTGGCTTCTTGGGTCAGGCTGAGTGGGAGGATTAAGTGTGGATGGGAATCTGTATTTTTGGGCCGGCTTGCCCCCAGGGCAAGGTGCAGCATTTTCCAGGGGAGCCGATGCCCACTTGAACCAAATATAGCTCTGTGCCTAGGGGCACTGTCCTTGGCCTGGACTGAGGATGGAATAGAGAGACTGTGGGGCTGGAACACATTCTGTCCCTGCCCCAGTTCCCCCCTCTACTACCTCTCCCAAAGAGGCTCAGGGGACTTCCCCCTTGATTTGAGAAATGGGCTAGTGATAGAAACACCAGGATCATTAGAAAAGCACTTTATCAGCCGGGCATGGTGCCTCCAGGCCATCAAAATGAACTTCCTAGTCTGAGTAGGGATGGAAGGACCTTCTACAGGCCGACACCAGAAGGCAGCACTAGATTTCCAGAAGCAAAGTGGGGATGCTTCGTACGTTAGGTATTGTATGGGTGGCGTGGAAATCAGGTCTCGAGCATTGGTCTGATGCTCAAATCAGTGGGCAGCCCAGAAAGAAAATACCTATGTGTGGAAGCGGACCTTTCTGGGTCTGGAGAACAGCAGCTTGAGCCAGGCCTCCATGCTGGCTGCCATGGCCTGCCGCCCGGGGCCTGGACCTGAGCCTTGCATTTGGCACCGAGGACAGAGGACACAGCCTAGGTAGGCCTGGTGGCAGAGAAAGGCTCTGTTGCAGGTTTGGTCTGCTAGGATGCTGACTCTAGGATGCTAGCCTGCCAGAGCCTCATTACAAAGGGTTGGCCACTGGATGGGAGAAGGGCAGGAAGCAGGACCAGGAAGAGGAGACTCCGGACTGTGGTGTGGTCTCAGCAAAGGCCCCAGGCAACCCAGTGGGGATCTCTGAAGCCAAGAGGGTTTTCAGAGTCGTCCCAAGCTGGGGGCATGAGAGCCAGGACTTTGTAAACCTGCATCAATCATTACATAAGGGCGCCCCTGGGGCAGGGATGTGACCTGGGGTGGGGATGTGACCTGGGGCAAGGTGTTGCTCTTTAGCAAATGCAAGTCTGAAGATGGCCAGCAGATAGGGGCTGTCTGGCAACAACGCACTTGGCAGCTCAGGGAGACACATCCTTAAACCCTGAACGGGGGAGGAGAATCTGGATGGTGCATCTTGGCATCCACTACGGGCTCTTGTCATCCCATCCCCAGCCTGGGGTTCCCCACCCAGGCCCTAGGTCAAGGCCACTAGAGAGAGGACTCAGGACTCAGCAGTTAATCAATCCACACCAAGCTGGGTCATCAAGGCAACAAGCAATCAGGGTCCTATTGGGACCCCAAGAGTGGCCCGGCCTGCAGAACCCACTGGCTAAGGCCAATGTACAATTATGTCCCCCAAAATGAAATTAATTAGCAATCAACCTAGGTTTTATAAGATCGTATTACTAGAAAAACCCTAAGCCTGGTGCATAAGGATCTGGAATTAGTTCTCTGCCTCTCAGATAATCCCCAGGCCTGAGGAAGAAGGAAATGGCATCTGTGGGAAAGGTTTCTAAGGAGATAAAAGGGGACTCATCTCCTTCATCTGCTGATTACCACTGGAAAACTGGAAAAACCCAAAAAGTAATGACCTAAAGGCTGTGAAAAGTAAATAGTAGCAGGGAGATTGGGAAAGTCAAAAGGTGAAGAGAAACCAGTATGGCAGAGGTGGTTTCCTGTTTATCTCCTTTATCTACTGGCCTTGGGCTGAGGCCAGCTGAATTAGGGACTTGCATAGCAGGTGGAGACAGTAAAACCTTCAAGAGAAACTAGTGTTTATGGCCAGAAGACCCGGACAGTGGCCCCTGTGAGCAGGAGAGGGGGTGGAGAACCTCCCCATTCTTCTTCTTCTCCCCAGTCCTACCCTGAGCCCAGGGCCATTTAAGGAACCTCATTGTCATGGTGGGGGTGGTGGGGGGCCTGGGCACCTAACATCCTGAGAGATGGTGACCCACATTTCTGGACAGAGGAGTGAGGATAAAGGGTCCCTGCTGTGTGAAGAATGAGGGGATCCCTGTCATTTGCTACCCTCTGTCTTTTCTCTCATTACTTCACCCCAGAGGAAGCCCAATCACACAGAACTGTGCCTACAGCAGGGGCAGGGGTTGGGGGGGGGGAGAAGGGGGCTGACATTCCTAGAGAATCTCATCTTCCTGGTCAGAGGAATCTGGAAAAGGGAACCTGGGAGTCAGGGAGTGTGGAGGAAATTCTGGAGAGGAGGAAGCTTGAGAATGGGTTCCCCAGCTTCTACATATCAACTAATACCCAATGCAACAATGCATTCACGGGGCACACACAGATGTGTAGCCAAGTCTTTGAAAACTGAACTGACATGGGAACCGCTGAACACAGAAGGAGAGAGAGAATCTGTGGTCTTAACCAGCTTGACCACCTGCTTTGAACAAACAAACAAAAAAGCAATATTCCAACATTCTCCAGAGAATGTAACAGGACCCAGAGTCTCAAAAACAAAAGAAACAAAGCAGTATTGCAAATGTATAGCATACAATCCAAAAATACTCAACATACCGAGAACCAGGAAAATATGGCCAATTCATGAGGGAAGACACAATCAGATGTTGAAATTATCGAAGACTCTATGGCAATTATCATAACTATCCTCCATGAGGTAAAGGTAAACATGTTTGAAATGAATGGAACTTGTTTTCAGCAGATAAATATAAACTGTATAAAAAAGACTTTAGAACTTCAAAAAAACAAACAAAAAAACCCCACAAAAAAAAACCAAACCGAAATAAACAAACAAACAAAACAAACAAAACAAAGCCAAATCATTGAATGGGCTCAATAACGGAATGGAGATGACAAATGAAAGAGTCAGTAAAGTTGAGGACAGATAAATAGAAATCACAGGGTGAAAAGGATTGAAAAAATAAAGAGCATCAGTGACCCATGGAGCATCAAAAGGTCTAACATTAGTGTCATGAGACCCTAATGAAGAGGGTCATTAGACCCTAAGAAAGAGACTGGTGCAGAGAAAATATTTGAAGAAATAGTGACTGAAGACATCCTAAATTTGAGTAAAGACTTAAATTTACAGGGGTGCCTGGGTGGCTCAGTTGGTTGGGCATCTGCCTTCGGCTCAGGTCATGATCCTGGGGTATTTATCAAAAATATTTATAGGAAAATGTTTAGTGGTTGCTGGAGGCAATGGGTAATAGTTGGGGCAAACAACAGACTAACTAAAAAGCGTAGGAGGAAAGAGCTTGATAAATAAGAGAAATTTGAGAATGAGATAATTCAGAAGAATAAGGGCTTTGATAAGAAAAATTTGAGAATGAGACAATTCAGAAGAATAAGGGCTTTGAGAAGCTCTGACATATTTCTAGAAATCTAGAAGACCATGGACATGCCTGGGGCTGTGCATTTGCTCAGGAAAGACCTGAAAAGGCTCTACGCTTTCACCCCTGTCTGTAGGCAAGCAGGAAGTGAAAGCTAAGGCAGAGCAGTTAACTGCCTGGCAGAGTGTTGAAGGTGTGCCCCAATACACACATTTAGGTCTTCACTCCATTTTGAGGTAATATTTATATATGGTGTGAGATAGGGGTCCAAGTTCATTCTTCTGCATGTTGAGATCCAGTTGTCCCAGCACCATTTGTTGAAAAGACTATTTTCTCCCCGTTGAATGGTCTTGACACCCTTGCTGAAATATTATTGACCATAGATATATGGGTATATTTCTGAACTCCTATTCTGTTCCACTGGTCTATATGTCTGTTTCTTTACCACTACCATGCTGTTTTTATTTCTGTAGCTTTGTAGTAAGTTTTAAAGTTAGGAATTGTGAGTCTTCCAATGTTGTTCTTTTGTGGTTTTTTTCAAGATTGTTTGGAGTATTTGAGCTCCCTTGTAATTCTATGTAAACTTTAGGATCAGCTTGTTCATTTCTATAAAAAAAGGTGGTTGGAATTTTGATGGGTAGCGCATTGAATCTGTAAATCAATTTGGAGAAGACTGCCATCTTAACAATATTAAGTCATGGGATGTTTTCCTACTTATTTAGGTCTTCTTTCATTTCTTTCAACAACTTTTGTAGTGTTCAGTGTACAAGTCTTTCACTTCCTTAGCTAAATTTATTCCTAGATGGCAGTTCTTTAGGAAAACATAGAGTTACCGTATGACCCAGCAATTTCACTCCTAGGTGTCTACGCATAAGAAGTGAAAACAGAGTGCTTAGGTGGCTCAGTCGGTTAAGCGTCTGCCTTCAGCTCAGGTCATGATCCTGGAGTCCTGGGATCAAGCCCATGTTGGGCTCCCTGCTCAGTGGGGAGCCTGCTTCTCCCTCTGCCTCTGCCCCTCCCCCTGCTTGTGCTCTCCCTCTCTCTCTCTCTCTCTGTGTCACATAAATAAATAAAATCTTAAAAAAGAATCAAAAACAGGTATTCAAACAAACACACATACACATGTTCATAGCAGCACTAGTGATAATAGCCAAAAAAGTGGAAGCCACCTAAATGTCCATCAAATGATGAACAGATACACAAAATGCCGTCTATCCACACAATGGAATATTATTCAGCCATAAATATAAATGAAGTACTGATAGATACCACAACATGGATGACCCTTGAAAAACACAATACTAAGTGAAAGAAGCCAGTCACAAAAGACCACATATTATACGATTTCATGTATATGAAATATATACAATAGGCATGTCTACAGACAGTAGACTTGTGGTTGTCAAGGGATGGGGAGGGGAGAACGAGAGGTACAGGGTTTCTTTCTGGGGCGACAGAAATGTTCTGGAATTGGATAACTGTGATGGTTGCATAACCTGATGAGTATTCTAAAAACCACTAAATTGTATACACTTTAAAACAGTGAGTTTTATGTTCTGTGGATTTGACCTCAGTAAAAAAAAAAAAAAGAATGCAACAATTAGGAGGGTGCCTTAGGGAATCTTGAAGGTACTGGACAAGTGCCCCCAGTGAGCAGAAACAGCCGACCAAGGAACCCCTCCACCGCCAAGCATGTGCATCAATGAAATTATGTCCATGAGGTCTGCTGGTCCTGTCATTTACCAAACTATCCCTGCAAAACCAAGTCTCTAGTGACACCAAGTGCCTGTTGTGGGGTGGCCTGGGGCTTTCCCCCAGGGCCTCTGTCTAAAAGGAAGGCTCGAGGCTAGTTTCTTTGTTTGCAAGTCACATCCCATTTTTTCTCCTCCATTATCTGTGGTGTATTGGGCAGTTTTGATGATTACTGAGCCAAGTCTTTCTTTTTTTTTTTTTTTAAAGATTTTATTTATTTAAAATAAATAAATTTATTCCTAGATGGCAGTTCTTTAGAAAATATTCCCAGGCGCCCCGAGCCAAGTCTTTCTTAAAATGACTTGATTATAGGGGTGTCTGGTGGCTTAGTCATTATGTGTCTGCCTTCGGCTCAGGTCATGGTCCCAGGGTCCTGGGATCGAGCCCCGCATCAGGCTCCCTGCTCCGCAGGAAGCCTGCTTCTCCCTCTCCCACTCCCCCTGCTGTGTTCCCTCTCTCGCTGTGTCTCTCTCTGTCAAATAAATAAAATCTTTTTTTAAAAAATGACTTGATTATAGGCATCACCTGGGGCACTTGTTAAAAGAACAGATTCCCAGACACTCTCCCAGGCCTCTTGAATAAGAAGCTTCTGATTCTCATTTTTAACAAGCTACTAGCTGATCCTTGTGACAAGGCAAGCTTGGAAAACACAGATTCAACCCTGGGACCTGCACATTAGATAGAAGGCCACCGCACAATTCCTAGGTTTCAGCTACATGCAGTGACGCTGAAGTCCAGTCCTAATGCATTGAGATCAGGTCTCCTGAGAAGCAGGTGCCAGGATGGGCCTGACACCTGTGTAGAGTGGGGAAGAATAGGGGGTTGGGTAGGAAGAGCCTTAGACCTCAGAGCCTCCGTGTGGCTCTGACAGTCTCTGCCAGGCTGCTGGGGAGCCCATGACTCAAATTAGAGGCATTCTCTGTCCTGCAAGGATGGACCTATGCTGGTATCCTCAGCATGCTCATCCTTGGCTGGGAGCAGCCTGGAGAAGGCACAACTCTGTTGTAGGATCCTCAGAGTCAGCTACGCTCCCCACAGCGGAAGTTATGAGGGGTGCATTTTCTTGGCCAGCATAACTAAATTCCTAGGAAAATTCTGAGTGGTTCAGCTGTCCAATCCATACCGCCCAAGGGTGAGAGATGATGTACAAGGGAGGCTGGGGAAAGGAATCTAGTGAGGGGTTCAGCTACCATCCCATTATGGTAGAACGAGAGAATGGATCTGGTGGACAACTAGGAACCTCCGCTCTGCAAAGGTAGGTGGGAAGTGTTCGAACCTTTGAGCTCGGTGGTAGCACAAGACCGAGGAGCAGAGACAGAAGGTTCTCCTTTCAGACACCTTAGTCAAGCTACATGTATGGACAAAAATGTGTTTAACCCCATTTTGCGCCTGAAGAAACCAGGGCTCAGAGTGTTGAATTAACTTGCCCAAGGTCACAAAGGGACAGAGCTGGGGTCAGATCCTGGTCTGTGGAATTCCAAAGCCCATGCTCTTGACCCCTCCACCAAACTAATTCCCAGCCCTCTGCAGTTAATGCAAAACTCCCAGGCACTGAGGCATGATTGAGATCACTATGCAAATATTCGCAACTGTGTTAAACATTTTCAAGCTTCGGCTTATCTGATTACAAAGTTAATACTGCATGTTGCAAACATTTTAAACATCATACTCATTCAACAAATATTTATAGGTTGGCTTTCACGAGAAGTCTATACCAGAGCTAAAAGAAATACGATGCAAGCCATAAACATAATTTAAGGAATCTTAGTAGCTACATTTAGAAGAGTAAACAGTTACGGGTAAAATTAATTTTGGAAGTATATTTTAGTTAACTCAATATATCCACAATAGTATCAATATCTAATTGATTTTAAAAATTAACCAGAAATTTACATTCTTTTTTTTTTTATATGTCTTCTTCATGTACAACATACAGCACGTCTTCATACAGCCCAGCCATGCTTCAAGCACTGAAGAGTCACAGAGGCTGCAGCTTACCAACGGACAACACGACTCTATAATTTAGAAAATTTACGTCTTCTAAAACCCCAACCCCCAGATACAGCCACTCTTAACAGCTAAGGGCACAGTCTTGCAGATGTCGCCTATAAAAATACAGAGATGTATGTATTTGTGAATTAATCAAGAATCTTTCAGTTGCAGGTGAGAAACAATCATCTTAAACCAGCTTGGGGGAAGAAAAAAAGGTTGGGAAGCATCTTTGACTCATAATTCAAAAGCCCGGGATGTATAAAAATAAAATGAATGAATGAATGAGTGAGTGAATGAATGAGTGAATGAAAGCCCAGGATATAGAAACCATCCCCAGGCACGTCAAGATCCAGGGCTCAGACATCATCCGGACTCGGAATCTCTTCATTTCTTGGCTTCTCTGTGACAGGACCCTCTGTCCGTGTGATTGCCCTCCACCCCAGCAGCTGCAGACTTACATCCTCCCAGCCTCAGGTGGAAAGAGATATTCTCTTTCCAATAGTTCTAAAGTCTTGGAGTTGGGTTTCCTTAGGGTTCACTGGGTTGGGGTGTTCATCTTCAGCCAACCTCCATGCTCGGCTGTGCCAGGCCTGGGTCCTGTGTCCCTGCCCCCGGGTGTCAGGGATGGAGCCGGGGTGGACCCAGGACGCTATCACTAAAAGGAAAAGAGGGACTGGATTTTGGGTGGGGAGAAACAACAGAGAGCCATCATCACTGGACTATACTGTTAATTGTGTATAATCTGCTTATCCAGTTGAGATCGTCATATACACGTTGACTTGCACCAACTTGCTCTTGGACATCTTTCCACGTGGGACAAACAGCTACCTGATTAGAAAAAATTCCCCCTAGCTTCCAGTTCAAGGATACGCCTTAATATATTTAACCAGGACCCTACTGATGAATATCTAAGCTGTTTCTCATCTTTTGCTAATGCAAACGTGCTTGTACACGAAACGTTAACTGTGAAAGTTCATCTGTGAGATCTGTGTGTGTGTGTTACATTTAGATGCGTATTTTTTTTTTTTAAAGATTTTATTTATTTATTTGAGAGAGAGAGAGAATGAGGGACAGAGAGCATGAGAGGGAGGAGGGTCAGAGGGAGAAGCAGACCCCCTGCCGAGCAGGGAGCCCGATGCGGGACTCGATCCTGGGACTCCAGGATCATGACCTGAGCCGAAGGCAGTCGCTTAACCAACTGAGCCACCCAGGCGCCCCTAGATACGTATTTTTAAATTTTATATATTTATCGATAATTTTGATAGATATTGCCCTGACAACATTGTGCCAATTCAAGTATCATCACCCAAGAATAAAAGTGCCTGTTTCCCCAACACTCTACTGTATCAAAGATCCTTTTAGTTCCAAATTTCAGAGACGCCCAGTTAAAACTGGCTTACGGGGGAAAACACTATTATCTCATTTAATAAGCTGTGCAATGGTAGGAAGTCTTAGGGTGGTCAATTTAGTGGCCTGAGGAGACCCTCCCTGGATTCCCAGTGACTCAGAATACAGGTGCCGTATCGTCCCCAACAATGTCCCCCATCAAAATGGGTGTGTCCCTACTTCTGGTCCCTTTGGGGTTGGAGAACTTTCCAGAAGCCATCTTCTCACACTTGTTCCCACGTTGACCAGAATCACATCCGCTGCCGATTACAGGACCAGATTCTGACCAGAGGCGTGGAAGGACATGCCGGTTCAGACCAATCACAATTCACTCCAAGGGAGGGGCCCAGCCTTCCTAGAGCAGGTGCCTGTCAAGAATGTGCCCCAAACAAGGTTCTTGATCGGAAGGCGGTGGCTGGCTGGCATGACATGGCCAGTAATTCTGCCCCATGCACTTGCTAACAACACATTTTTTTTTTAACCACTGCCAAGGTGATAGGCAAAATTACTTCACTGCTTTAATTTCCATTTAAAAAAATCCTTGCTGATGTTGAACATCATTCCGTAAGGTGAGGAAGGCACAGGTATAATGGAAAGACTTATATTTTAAAATAACTGGACATCTTCTTTTCCGTATGGCTGTGCTAGCAATTCAGATACCAAGTTAATTTCCTTTGCTTTATTTAGTTTGCTTTTATGGTTCTGACTTAATGAGGTTAAACACTGACATGGCCCCAAAGTCAAAACTACAAAACAAGGTACATTCAGCAGGTGTAATCGCTAGAGTCTGCTCCTCCCCGCTTCCCCCCAGGCTACTGTTTTACTAGGCCCCCCTTTATCCTTCCTGCATTTTAATTTATGTTTCCCCCACCTTTCTTATGCAGAGGTAGCACACAGTAAACACTTTTCTGGGCCTTGATTTTTCCTTTTTAATTAGCTGTAAATCCTAGCTGTCACTCCCATCGCAGAATGTATCTTTTTCTTAACGGTTCACACTCCACCATGTGGATAATGCATCTGTTGAGAGGCTCGTGGGAAGTGTTCGGTCTTTGCTCTTACACAGAATGCTGTAGTGAATATTGGTTTGGAGTGAGTACTCCAAATACTCAATAGTGAGTATTGCTGTATGGATATTGGTTTGTATTTCTGCCACTGGATCGTTAGGGCATGGCCCTGGAAGTAGCGGATTCCTAGGTAAAGGGCAAATTCACATGCAATTTTGCTAGGTATTACCACATTTCTTTCCAAGGGGGTTGCACCTTTTTGCACCCCCACCCGCTCCTCGCTAACTGAATTAAGTAGGTGATTCGACTTTTCATTTCTAGAAGTTCCATCTGGCTCTTTTCCAAATCTACTAGGTCATTCATGCTTTCTTTTTCCCTACAGCTCCACACTTGTCTTTTTATTCCTTTAAACAAAGCAAGCATGATTGGGGTAGAGTCTGACCCTGACAGTTCTGACTTTCTGAGCCTGTTTCCGCTGCGGGCTGCAGCTGCTGGCGCCCGCCCGTGGCGCCTTGCTCATTTTTCACTGTATGCTGGTCGCTGTCCTTGAACAGTTGTTTATGGGCTCCTTAAAGCCTAGGATAAATGCCTTTCCTCCGGAGGATATGCATTTGCTCTGCCAGGTACCGCGGAGGACTACAAGTCTAGGGATCCCCGAGAATTGAGGTCATAGAGGGAGGTTTCCTCATGCTATCAACAGGGGTGAGTTCTGGTCCCTGTCCCTCACTTCTCAGGAACAAGACTTTCATTTTATGCCCCCATGCTTCTGTTTTTACTGAGGGTGTATGATAGCCCTTGACATAGCAAAATAGAGAGGGGGGTCTCCTAGTAGACCCTTACCTTGAACCCTTAACCCCTGAGACCCTCAGGGCAAAGGGCTTCAGTGCACCTTAGCTGCCTTTTGGTTGCTGCCCACCCCCCCACCCCCCCGCCAGCATTTGACCTGGAAGTTCTTTACAACCTGTTGGCTCTCCCATACTTCAAGATATTTCTGCATTTTATCCAGCATTTTTAGTTAAAGCAGAAAGGTTGGTCCGAAAGATCTGGCCCATCACGACCAGAGACAGAAGTTCTACCATGCACTTTTTAAAAATTAGCTTTTAATTAGCCAAGTAACAAGAATACATTGTCCTTGTAAAAAAGTAAAATGTGTGCAATATTGGCTAGTAGATCTGTCAAAAGTGGGCTTCTCTTCTAGTAGTCAGGGGCTAATTCAAGTCTTGTCTTTCATTATGACTCAGAATGGTTCTTTTCATTAAAAAACTTAAAACAAAATTGAAACTTTAAAACAACAGAGATAGGGCAAGGTCTCCTTTGGCCATTACCCCATTTCCAGGACACACAACTAACACCTACCCTCCACCACCATCTTGACTTCTAACATCATAGATTACTTTCCAAGAGATGTTTTCAAATTAGGAAAACAGATCATAAAAAATTGATTTCCATCTTCTCTTGAATACTCAGAAGTTCTGGCAACATTCACCTTGGCCTGGGTGCCCAGATATGGCTCCCCTAGAATTTCCCCAGTTTGACACAGCACTTGGTAACCCCCGGTGTCTAATTCTGGAAGCTTCTTCACCCACTGACAACACTCGCCTGGTCTCTAAAGACATCTGAATTTACAACTCCTAGTTGGCCAGTCCTCTCCTGAGGCTATTCAAGCAGTTTCTGGATTTTCCTTTAAAAAAAAAAAAAAAAAAATACTGCACCCAGCATTTCCATAGGGGTGTGTGTGTGTGTGTCCGAGAACACTGAAAACATATGCCCACACAAAACCTTGTACACCAATGTTCATAGCAGAAACGTTCATACAAGCCAAAGCATTCAAGTGTCCATCAACCAATGAATGGATAAACAAAATGTGACACATCCATACAATGGGGTATTATTTGGCCGTAAAAGGTAATGAAGTGCTGATTCATGCTGCAACGTGGATGAACCCCACACACATGATGCTAAGTGAAAGAAGCCAGTCACAAAAGACCACGTCTGTATGATTCCATTTATATGAGACGTTCAGAACAGGCAAATCCAGAGAGACGGATAGTAGATTGGTTGCCGGGGGCTGCAGCGGAGAGGGCGAGAGGGTACTAGTGGGTGCAGGATTTCTTTTGGGGGATGATGAAATGTTCTAAAATAAGGAGTGGTGATATTTGTTTGCACAACTCTGTAAATATACTACAACCACCAAATTGTGCACTCGAAATGAGTGAATTGGGTAAGTGAATTCTCTCTCCATAAAACTGTTACTTAAAAGAACAAACTATACTGCTATGAACATCCTTGAACACCCCTTTTGGGTTCTGGGATTGCTGGGCCGTGGGGCCATTTTATTTTTCCATTTCTCCAGAGTGGCTAAACCAGTTATCTACATAAACAGTGTGATCATTGTTTCTTCAGACCATTAGCTACTTCCAATTTTGCCAATCTGATGGGTAAATGGAAATCATGGCATCTCTTTTTAATTTGTATCTCTTTTTAATTTCTATTTCCCTAGTTACCAGTTTTAGAATCTTTTTTTTTTTAATTGGTCGTTTGTATTTTCGATGAACTATCTGTTCCTGTCCCTCACTCATTTTTTTATTGGGATGTCTTTTGATTAATTTGTAGTTTTTGATACATTCTCTATAGAAATACTTCGCTTTATGCTCCGCACAAATTTTCTCATATACAAATTTTTAATGTACGTATAAAATACTCATTAGCAAGAGCCTGGCACATAATTAGTAAACAGGAAATATTTCTCATTTTAATAGGTGAAAAGGCAAGAATTGGTAAAGGTGTAAAGAGTCCACGTACACCTACATTTTTAATAAGTTGACTTAATTACTCACGTACTACTAGAAACACCGCCAAAGAAAGTCGGGGGCTCTAGTGGCTCTATTTCCTCAATTTTTCCTTCCTCCCTCCCGTCCCCTCCTTAGTCCTCCCCTCCCCTTGTCTGTTCACCTAGTCATTCATGGCAAAAACCACCTTGGGTCTGAGAGGAGCTAGGCCGTAACTAGTCCCTGGAAATTTGGTCCTTCTGGGACAGAGCCATGCTCACAGACCTCCTCTAACTACACAGAGATAGGAGAGCTTCTTTTCCATGCTTTTCAAAAACACTTGGCACCAGATTTGAACACCAAGCACAAGCCAAGTGCTCATCTCCTTAGTTTCATGGGTGTGTCCCCCCAAGACAGGGAAGCAGATATTTACTTTTACTTTTTTACTTCAGTTCCTGATCCGACCTCAGCAGATAAACACAATCAACCAAAAATAATGAAATCAAAGTCAAAGAAAGAGCAATTTCCTTTCTAGTTCATGGCTCTCAAAAGCAGTTTAAAACCTGATTCCTGAGAGGCTGGCTTGCAGGCCGGTTCCTCCCCACCCACTGCAGCTCTGGGAACCCAGCTGAGCACTGCCGGGGCCCAAAGAAAGCCACAGGAATGGGGCGCCTGGGTAGCTCAGATGGTTAAGCGTCTGCCTTCGGCTCAGGTCATGATCCCAGGGTCCTGGGATCGAGCCCCACGTTGGGCTCCCTGTTTGGCGGGGAGCCTGCTTCTCCCTCTCCCTCTACTGTTCCCCCTGCTTGTGCTCTCTCGCTCTATCAAATAAATAAATAAAATCTTTAAATAAAAGAAAAAAAAAGAAAGCCACAGGCTTGCGCGGCTGAGAAAGCACAGGTGGTCGGGACCCTTTCCAACCAAGGACGGCCCCTACGCTGCAGCTGCATCAGCTCATACTCCTTATCTCGAAGGATCCCCTGAACCCCAGACTTAAACACACACACACACACACACACACACGGGAATTTATTGGGCAGGCTGGTTTGGTCCGGTCTCCCAGGTCATGGCGTGTGGCCAGGAATAGAAGCGTAGACAAACCACAAGGTTCAATTTCATCCCCACAAGTTCATCTTAGCCCGTTATTGCTCACTGTCTCTCATGCCTCACTTCTAGCCCAGGGGAGCTGTCATCATTTCCTTCCCAAAACTAGTAAATGAGAACTCAAAGCAGATAGCTTCCATTGTGTGGAATGACAAAAACAGAGGGAAGCAGACAGACTTGCTGGGCCGTCAGGGTGGAGGGGATAAGGTCAGCAGTGTTTCTGTTAAGACAAGTGCCTAAAATTGTATTCAAACTTCTTACCCCATCACTGCAGACCCACAAGGAAACTACTGCCGCTCAAAACATTGACTGTGTTTTAAAAATAGTCCATAAAGTCTATAAAACTGTTTAGAAAAAAATTTATTTGAACATATGAAAGGAAAATTTAGACCCCAATAAAACAGAGGAGCTCTTGGGCCAGACGGGCGGTCCTCGAGTGGCCCCCTGCCCCGCTCCCTGCCCGGCCCACGCCCGGCCCCAGCTTTGAGCTCACGGAGCTCCCAGGGACACCGGGTGGCGGGGCCGTCACATTCCCGCGCACAGACGCCGAAGGGACTTGCAAATGCTGCTCATCACAGCTCTGCTCGGGGCAGCACGGGCTCCTGGCGCGTCTGAAACGACCCACAGACACCGGCTGGTGGAATCGGCGACTCGGCAGGACGCCCACGTGGCTGGGCGGGTGCCTTCCATCCTTCCTTCCATGCCTCCCATCTGGACTTCTGCGATCGTAACCCGGCGGGGAGGGCCCCCGGACTGCGACGCCGCGCAACTCCCGCACCAAGACAGTCCCGCCGGGGACGAGGGGCCGCCGGCTGCCCCCGAAAGGTCCTCTTCGATGGGGCGGCTCCCCCCTTCTCTGGAAGGCTTCCTCTGGCCCGGGGAGGGCACACTGCCCCTTGGCGGCACCGGGGCCGGCCTAGCGGATGGGCCTGAACGGGAAGGTCATGCCCGACATGAACGTGTGCCCCGGGTGCGTGGGCAGGGCGGGGTGGGCAGCGGGGTGGGCTGGCACGGCCCCGTAGCCCAGCGGGGGCGTGTGGATGTGAGGGTAGAAGCCGGGGGGCAGCGCCGCGTGGGGTGCCTGCTGCACGGGGCCCGAGATCACCAGCTGGAGCAGGCTGCGAATACAAGGACAAGGGTTAGGCGCACGGCGGCTGGGCTGGCCTGTCCCCTCGTGGACGCGGCACCCCCGGAAGGGAGAGGGGGCCTGGGCACGGCCGTGGCCTCACACAGGCACAGCGACAGGCACCAGATGCAGGCACAGAACACGGAGGTTTCCAGAGGGGGGACATCTGTCAACTTGGGGCAGATGGGGGTGGCTTGTTGGGGGGGAACCGAGCAGAAGGTGACCTGGAGGTGGCAGGATTGAGACCGGCCCCAGACAGAGGGGCCGGCAGTAGGAAAAGTAGGATCCTGCAGGCGACAATTCGAGGGGAGGGAACTGAGGAAACCACAGGGCAGGTGCCCAAGGCCGGGCAGGGACAGGACTGCGGAGGGGGTCTGCAGCAGGGCTTAGCGTCCACGGAAGCTCTGGGCACAGCCTCAGCATCTGTGGCCTGGGTTCAGCCCCAACTACCTACACTTGAGAGGGTTATGACCTTGCACACGGCAAGCACACAGCAGCTCAGTGTTCTCAACCTCACTCGTCATGACAGTCCCAACTGAACTGCAAGCACAGCCACATGAAAGCAGGCCTTTCGGAGACTCTGACATGAGCATGGGATGGGCCCCGCCCTCAGCATGACCCAGGCCCAGACCCAGCCCTTACCCACCTGTAGGGGCCACCCCCCCTCCCTCTCTGCAGAACTCCCAACCCTCCTGCTTACTTGCTCCTTCACTTCTGGGATGAGAGCCTTCTGCAGCCACACTGCAGCCCTACGCATCACACCCAGGGTCTCCGCAGGAGGACCCCGTCACTCCTTCACCAACTCCCTTCCACCCATGACCACCCCAAGCCCTGGGAGCCATGCGCCCCCTCGGGCCTGTTCTCTCCTGCCTGTGGCTCAGGACCCATCCACGGCCTCAGCCTTCCCCCTGGAATCCCTTTTGGTTTCCAATATTGGTCCCTTCCGAGACTCCCTGAAGAGTTCCTCTGATTGGTCCCATCCTCTCCAACCCCACATTCCCTCCCAGCGAGATCGGCAGATTCCTAATTTCCCCACCACCACGAGCTTCCCAGGCCTTAGCTGGCCCACATCCTGCAGTCAACCCCAAATACCCAATCATGCCCTAATCAGAGAAACTTCTGCCCTCTCTTCTTCAGGACAGAGGCCTCCTTTCCCAGCCCTGCCTCTCCCCTTTCCCCCCTGAGGACAGACCAGCTCTGCTCGTGCTCTCCAGCCACACCCCAGGGTCTCTGCAGTGTCTAAGCTGGTCTCTCCACACCACCAAATCTGCCTGCCAGGCCCTGTTCACGCCCATCACTCACCCTGAGGACTTCCTCATCCCATGAGGCCACACCTTCCCTGCACATGGCCCTGCTTGACCCAGGAACAACCCCAGGCCAGTTTGCCCTGGCTACTGTCAGCCACCCACCTGGAGCTCTGAGAGTGGGGGCTAAGTCTTCTGCAGACTGACCCTAACCCCCTCCCAGCCCCTGAGTAGAAAGTCTGGTGCTCAGAGCCCACAGGATGGGCTCAGAAAGTAAACCGAAGGCACGAAGAAAGCTGGTGGCCTGAAGCTCTTCGGAGCCCCTTTTCATTTATATTACCACTTTTTTATAACTTGGGGTGAGAAAGTCACTCAAAATAAGCAAACAGAGAAATAAATCTAAGGAGGGTATTACAGAAGCAAAATTTAAATCATTTAAGTTTGGCTGAATCCGCATACCCTGCCAGAGATAAAAGGGGTTTCAAGAAGTTTCCAGTCTAGGGACAGCTGGGTGGCTCAGTCGTTAAGCGTCTGCCTTCGGCTCAGGTCATGGTCCCAGGGTCCTGGGATCAAGCCCCGCATCGGGCTCCCTGCTCCGCAGGAAGCCTGCTTCTCCCTCTCCCACTCCCCCTGCTTGTGTTCCCTCCCTCGCTGTCTCTCTTGCTCTCAAATAAAATCTTAAAAAAAAAAAAAAAGGTCCCAGTCTATTCAGAAAGATAATTAACGGAAAAGGGACTATCAGAAGTCAAAGAAGTTTTCGAAGCGGCTCCGCGTCTGGTCTTTCCCCACACTGCCAGGCTGCCCCTGGGAGGCCGGGTTTCAGGACGCACGGGTCAGGAGGACAGGGCCCAGCTTAGGCTGTGAAGACGTTCCACTGGGACTCCAACGCGGACCCCGGTCATAATGCTAAGACAAGAAAGGCCTTAGACCCTATACTGCTCTGAAACATTACATGTTAGATTACAGCTGTCCACAGAACAGGGCAACGGTACAGAGGGATTACTGCAAAAGGAGCAGAAAAATGCCAACTTAGTAACTATGTCCGGAGATGCCAGGGAATTTTTCTAGAGCCCACGGGGGAAAAAAGAAAAAAAAAAAAAAAGGGACAGTGTGGGCTCCTGAGAGGCAGGCGGCCCTCTGGACAAGCTGTCCATTCTGCTGACAGGGTATGTCAAGCGGGACCATTACGTTCCACCAGGAGCCAGCACACTCCACCTATTTGGTTTCCGGATCGGCCCAGATACCCGCCGAAGCTGCCCTCCCGCCGCAGGGCCCGGCGCCAAGATCCCCAACCGTCCTTGGGCCGCAGCTACTCTCGCCGTCAGCCCGTGGGCCGGCATCCGGCCGCTCCTCTGGCCTCAGGTGACGCGTGGTATCAGCCTGCCACACGTGCCCAGACTCGCCGGCCCTGGCAGAGGCGGCGGGCCAGGCCCTGGGCAGCTGTGGGCTCACCCTCTGCCCACTGCCTGCCAACGCCAGCCCTGGAGCCCCAGCCCCTCTGTCCCCGATAAAGGCCAATGTGAGCCTCAGAAGAAAGGAGAGTGTTAGAAATCCTACCAACTTCACTCCACTGTTTCCTGTCCCTGTGCACACTAGGAGGGGGTTCTGCGCTCACCTACAAACACTTTCTCCCTTAGGGGCCACAGTCGCTATTTGGAGTGGATACATAATTTCTGTCCTTCTGATGTATCACTCCTAATTTACTAAGTATCCCCACGCTTCTGGACCACGAGGTTGCTTCTGGTATTTTGCTACTAATAATACTGCATTTGCCTGAAACGTTTCAGCACACACAGCTTTTGCTTCTTAGAGTCCGTGAAATTAATTAGATTAAGTAACATTCCTACATTATGACAATAATAGTAAGCCGAACAGCAGCTCTAAAAATCCTATTGGGAGATTGGCTGCAATCGGAGTATTTAAAAAAGTGATGAGCACTTCTTAGATACTTGCTACACACCAAGTATGCAGCAAAAACACAAGAACGCTGTTCCAAGCACTTTGTGTTTTTACTCTCGTCCTCACAAAAATCCTACAAGGGGTGGGGGCAGGAGAGGCAGGGGGACATGAGGCAGGTACGATTATTTTCCCGATTTTACAGACAAAACAAGGCAGTGGAAGATCAGGAACGTGCCCAGGGTCATACAGAGAGCGAGCAGCCAGCCCGGACCTTTCCCCAGGAGCCGTGTGACCACACAGCCCTGCCCTTCACCACTGTTCGCACTGCTTCTCCTGAATGATGACAATAAGCACCATTTACACTCAGAGTCCCGCGTGCCAGGGACCAGGACCTCATTTAATCCTCACTACAACCCTGTGACACAGGCGAATAATCCCCCCAGCTGTACCAGGGAGGAAACCGAGGCTCAGAGACAGGAGAAGCGACTGCCCAAGCATCACGGAAAACCAGTGAGAATCATGCTCAGAACCCACTCAGTGCTGCCACCCATCGACAAAGCCTGACAGACACACGCTGTGCCCTAGGGCCGCGACTCAGCAGGATTTCCCAAAGGGCTGTGCCACCCACACTGTCACCCACAATGTGTGTGCACGAATGTCGGAAGTCACCCTGAACCCTGTATGCTAATTTAGCGAGTGACTAAATGACTCTGAGCTGACTCTGGTTTCTTCCCTGGACTCCCAGACAATATGGCCACACCTCTTCGATTTACTCTCCACTTGGGCTTTCTCTCATGTGGGTCATGCTATCCTATCCCCGACTTACGATCAGGTCCTGAGGGGCTCCTTACATACAGAAGCTCTAAACCCTGCAGCCCAACTCTCCCCAAGGAGGCCAGGATAAGGGGTCCACCCCCAGCCCAGCCCAGCCCCAAGTCTTTGAGAGCACTTACTTATTATGGGGCAGCCTGGAGCACAAGGTTCTCAGGTCATCTGAAATCAAGGAGATACACAGTAAGGAACAGACTGGAAACAACAAGGTGAAATGTTCCCTGAGTTCTTCTCAAGGATGCTGGCAAGACGGCGATAGCGTCTTAACTATATTTTTCTAGCGTCACTTAGAAACTGCGTTCTCTCTTCCTTCGATTCTTGCTTTAACTAGGCCCCAAACAGAATACATGACTCAGGAAGGGAGGGAGGTCTATCGGCCACTTGTCAGATGGCTGGGAAAGGGCCAGGGGCAGGGCTCCCGCTGAGCGGATCAGCTGCCCAAGGCACTAAGTGGGAAACGCACCACAGTGACGACCGCCTGGGGCCACAGGCGACGTCTTCAAGCCCACAGTCCCTAAACCAGCACAGGTGCTACTGGACACGGGGAGCCCTCCAGCACTGAACTGCAGGCGAATCACGGACCTGGAAACAGGTGCTGGGAACGCTTCATGCACTTGAACCTGTGCACTGTGTTGTACAACTTATGCCTCAATAAAAAAGGGCTGCAGGAAAAGAAAAGATTCTCTACGAGGAAAGATGGTGAAGAATCCCTGGTCCTGGGCAAAGCAGCCGGGAGATGCAAGACATCATGGCTGGTGCTCTACCTGGTCCGCTCTGCGACTCCACCCTGGTCCCGTGCTAAGAGGAAAGAGGTCGTAAAAGAGCAGAGAACAGCTATGCGTCGGGGACTCCCTGCTTTCCTTTGGGCGGCGGTGGCAGCC
This sequence comes from Halichoerus grypus, assembly GCF_964656455.1. Classification (NCBI taxonomy): domain Eukaryota; kingdom Metazoa; phylum Chordata; class Mammalia; order Carnivora; family Phocidae; genus Halichoerus; species Halichoerus grypus. Next base: position 4,512,281 of record NC_135717.1, read on the forward strand.
CCGCCCCCGGCAGGGCCCGGGCCAGGGAGTCACCCACCTCTCGTGCACAGCAGCGCCCCGGAGGCCATGGCCACCTGCAGAGCCTGCGCTAGCCGGTCCAGAGAGAGCTCGATCTCCTGGGAGGCGTTGAGGGGGTTCAGTTCATCCGCCAGCCTGTTGATCTCCTCTACCAGCGGGACCATGTGGTCAAACAGGATGAGGCCCAGGCGCCCGTAGAGATTCTTCTCGGTTAAGTGCACCTGGAGCATCATGAGCACCTGCAGGACGCTGAGGTGGAGCTTCGAGTACAGGAGGTGGGAGTCTCTGTCCATCCCTCCCGCGTCCTTGGTAACTTTGGTAGTGACGTGGCCATTAGACAGGGAGGGCTTCTTCTTCCTTTTATAAGCCAGAGGGGCCTTCACACACCAGCAGATCAATCCAGTGAGCGGGGTGAGCTCTAAAAATCCTATTGGGAGATTGGCTGCAATCGGAGTATTTAAAAAAGTGATGAGAATCAACCTCGGGTCCTCGAAAATCCAGCTGACAATCATTTCAAGCAAGTCCAACGGTGGGATGAGGTCATCTGCCAACAAAGACGCTTTAAGTCAGATGTGTTTGTAGCCCCAGTGACATAAGTGGATGGCGGAGAGATGGACCCCTATGGGCACAGTACTCGGCACCTGACATTCAGACTACATGCTCTGCTTATCTATTTTCTGTCCCCTTTCTGAGAACGTCCCCTCTGTCAGGGCTGGGGCTCCCGTCTTAGTCAGTGATTCTCCCCAGAGCCAGGACTGTTTGGCCACAGTAGGGTTCGAAAACGTATTTTTTTTTTTTAAGATTATTTATTTATTTATTTGAGAGAGAGAGAATGAGAGAGAGCAAGCACATGAGAGGGGGGAGGGTCAGAGGGAGAAGTAGACTCCCCGCCGAGCAGGGAGCCCGATGCGGGACTCGATCCAGGGACTCCAGGATCATGCCCTGAGCCGAAGGCAGTCGCTTAACCAACTGAGCCACCCAGGCGCCCTCGAAAACATATTTGTTAAATCAACAATCCCCTAGAACTCGACCTCGCCTTGAAGTTTGTCCCCTGGGTCAATTTAAATAAATTCCCACACTCTTTATGTCCCAAACTGCCACACCTCAGCCTCTCCCAGAGAGTAGGGCCTGTCCCTCTGCGGGTGTTCCCTCTGTGGCCCAATGACAGCTACCGTGGCCTTCACAGAGCAGCTCAGGTGCGGTCAATGGTCAGTCGGCTGCCAAGAGCCATCTCAGCCCCAGATCTGGAATCTTTGTCTAAGCCTGACCTCCTGTGACCCTGGAGACCTGGCACATTCTACGGCCTGGACAGAGAACAATAAAAGCAAATGTTGACGTTTATCTCGGGTTTACTACGTGCCCGGCACTGGTCTAAATCCTTTACACAGATCAACTCACTCCTCCAACAACCCACCTGTTATCGGAAGGAGGAGGCACAAGGTGGTATTAAGTCACGTCCCCAGGACTCATGAAAAGTGTGTGGTGGGCCCACATGTGGCCCCAGAGGGCCTGGCTCTGAAGCCCTCGGCTGCACTGCCCCCCGGAACTGGCACACAACGCCCTGAAGTTGTCTACGAGCGTGGGAGTGGGTCCCCGGCCTCCTGTCCCTGGGGCTGTGCAGCCCTCAGCTCACAGAGAGCTAAGGATGACGGGACCCCTTCCGGGATGCTGAAGCCAGAGCCATCACGAGACAGGAGTGTGGGGTGAGTCAGACATGTGTGGGTGGAGGCTCCTCTTTCTCCAGAGACATGGCCCTTCTTCCCTGAGATCATGCCTACCTACTGACCGGGTGTTCGACTGCGCCCTGCCCTTCTGTTGTAAATGAGGACAACAGTAGGTAGCCGCTGTCGTCCATGATCTTCACTTGGCAAAATACACGGTGGTGGACCCCGCGTCTGGCCCCTCGAGCCCCCTGAGGGGTTTCTGTCTGAGGAATGCCAGTCTCACACCCGCACGTCCAGGACACCGCCCTCTCAGCCGTCCCCCCCCCACACACACACATCTGGGCAGAGGCGTCTCCAAGAGCCGGAAAGCCGCATGGGCCCGGTGTACAGGGAGCGCGTGTGCTTGAGCGAATCACCTCCACGACCTTCCTACTCCAAGACCCAAGTTCTCTGCACCATTTGGGCAAGAGAAGGTTCTGTCTCCTGAGGTGAGCTGCTTCCGTCTTGTGACTTTGGAGGCACAGACTCCCCAGGAATGCTGTCACCAAGAGATCAGTCACCATCCTGACTGTGGACCCCAGCTCCGCCTCCAGGGTTACCACCAGGCGCCCGCTGACCTCCCCATCTCCAAACTGACCAAGCTGGATATGTTAAAGATGCACAGCTTTTGGTACATCAATCATACCTCCATAAAGTGGTTGTAAAACAGTCACCAACATGTCAGACGGACAAAGTGCCTTAAGAGAAAAACACCACGGCTCACATCCATTCTAGAATGCTGGCGGTATGCTCTGAACATTACCGCCTTTTGCATGCTATTTAATCTGTCCCAGGGAATTTCTGTCCTTGTTGGTCTGGAATAACTGATGGCTTGGAAAAGTACAATGGGTTTAATGAAACCTTTCACGGGAAAACAGAGGGCCTGACTCGTGTCCCCAGCTAGGAACAGCTCTGAGGAAGCCTTTGCAGGAGAGCACCAGGGAACAGCCTACTCCAGCAGCAGGGCACCCACCACTCACAACACCTGCCTCCCAGCCCAGGGGCACACTGCCAGGACAGAAATGGTTTGAAAGTACATGTGCCAATGATACGCACTTCAGTGTTCACACTCTGTCCACATAAACTTTCCTAACAGAACTAAAAAACTGAACAGCAGGGGGAAAAAGGTACAAATAAAAGGAGAATCAAATATAATCCCGGTGCCGCTGGACTGAACACAAATGGAAATGTTGCTGAAGGCTCTCCAGCTGCTGGTTTAGCTATCAGACCAGAGTAAGAGACGATCTGTCAGCCCTCTGAGCGGCAAGAGCTGAGGGCAAAGGAGGAGGAACCTGAAACAGAAGAGCAGGCTTGGAGTCCAGCTCTGCAGAAAAAGTGCTCACCACGGTGAGGCCCGAAACTTCCCCATGTGGAAATCCAGGACCAGAGCCCCTGCCCAGGGGCCGCACGGGCTGTGGGGCTCACACAAGGACACAGACGTGAAAGGACGCTATGTTCCACAAAGTGTTGTCTGTCAATTCATGTTCCTTGGAACCCACCCCTGTGGGAGGCAAGCAGGCAGCAGAGCCTAGTGAGCGTGGGTCTGAGACTCCTGCTCTAATTCAACCAGAGCTGGTCAACCTGTATTGGTTTTCTTTATTCGGAGCCTTCATAAAATGATCTGACCAGAGGGCTCTGATGCTGGACAGGGGACAGGGGCTTCTCCCACTTGAAGTCAAATGCCATCTATTGGCTGCCCTGAGGACTTCGCCAGGCATCTTCCAAAGAAGCCTCAAAAGCGTTACCACGGTAGAAGCGACATGCATGCCTCCTGGCGCAATGTGCCCAGGACACATCACCGCCTAGGCAGGATTGTTGCCAAAAATGTTTAACTTGAATCTTGCACAAGGAAACAATCAGATAAATCTAAATTGAGGGACATTCTGCAAAACAACAGGCCCGAGCTCTTCAAAAAACATCAATGTCCTAAGAGATTTTTTTGAAATGCTTCATCTGTTCAAAATTTAAAAAGACCAAAGTGACATGACAACTATGTATAACGTAGGATCCCCGATGGGATCCTGAACTCTCCTGACCCTTCAAAGCGGGGGGACGGAAAAGGCTATAAAAGATATTACTGAGACAGTTAAGGAAATCTGAATATAGGCTATATAAGAAATAACAGAATTCCCTCGATATTTAATTTCTTAGGCATGATAATGGTACCATGGGCTACGTAAAGGAAAGCTCTTTTTCTTGGGGGAGAGATACGCGCTTAAGGACTTGGTACATGATGCTGATAACAAACTCTCAAAAGTTCAGGAAAACCAAATACTTTGGAGTGTGTGTGTGAGAGGGGAAAAGGAAGAAAGTCAGAGAACATGGCAAGTGTTAACAGGGGGTGAATCTAGGTGAGAGTCTCCCAACTTATAACAGTCTTGAACCTTCCTGAAGTTTTGCTATTTTCCAAAATAAAAAATGAGGGATGGAAAAAAAGCAAGTCACGTCTGGGGAGAAACCACGTCTTCCCCAGACATCAGATGCCAGCACTTTCAGGCTGCCTGCCACTCGGACCATCCCTGAGCGAGGCAAGTGGGAGGCACCAAGGAAAGCTCCCCTGCTGGCAACTTCCAGAAGTCCAGGTGGTCCCTTCCTTTCACTTTCAGCCTAAAAGAAAACACACATTTCAGAGAAAGAAAAAAAAAGGCCAAAGCGACCCCTGGGCATTTCGCCTGGGTGTTCAGTGGAAATAAAAGTGGCAGTCGCCTGAGCTGCTTTAACGGCCCGTCTGAAGTTTACCTGAGGATAGGTCATACAGCGCGGTGACGGAGGTGATGAGCTGGCAGCAGAATCGAGGGCTGGCACTGAGTATCTGCTTCAGCGTCTGCACGGATCCTGGCACCAGACAGCAGTAGTCATCCACGAGGGCCCTGGCTAACCTCACGCAGTAGACCACAGGCGTCCGCTGGAAAGAAGCCACAGTCCACGTAACTACAGGTGTCGTGAGCTAGCGGGTGACAACGACGTATGCATGGTGGAGACCATCGAGCTGGCAGCACCGCTCCCAAGAGGGGAAAAAGATGTTTGGAGCTCAGTCTGAAGCCGGGCCAGGACAAACTAAAGCCCACAGGCCCAATCCATCCTGCCACCTGCTCTTTGCAAATAAACTTCTACTGATACATGCATCTGCTCAGCTGTTTGCTTACTGTGTAAGGCTGCTCCCTACGCTGCAAGGGCAGAGGTGAATGCTTGTGATGGACTATATGATCCGCAGAACCTAAAGCATTTACTGTCTTGCCCTGCACAAAAAAGGCCTGCTGACTCTTGCTCTGAAGTTCACTTAGGAAAGGTAACTTCTGACTTCAGGCGACAAAATGACAACTTTTGTGACCCTCCAGGTGAGACTCCAAAGGCAGAAATGAGCAGCTGGTACCACTTTAAAGAGCTTGCGGAGAGTTTGTAAGCACTCCTGTGATTCTAGAGCAGCGCTTCCTCACTTCGCGATCCTACCCTTACAGGTTTCCATAATACTTTCAAATCCTACGTCACCACCCTCCCCTGCCTTTTTCCTTCCCACTCAGAGGCCAATCTGTAGCTACTGCCACATTCCACAGCTGCTCAGGATGCTCCAGTTCCAAGGCCCCAACGTGGTCTATAGGGGGGTGGAGGCTGGGGAGAACTGCAAGGAGACAGCAGGCCAGATTGTTCCCTCAGGCTGAAATCTGCCCCCACAACCTCCAACCAGCCACCCCCGCCTTCCCCAGTAGGAAGCTGCAGCCCCTCGCCCCGGTGTGGCTAATCCTGATTTAAACCACTAAGACCCTTTCCTGTCATTGACATCTGCCTTTGCTTTGCAAAAAGCCAGCAGGACAGCATCAGGAGAGAGAAATGGGAAATTACGCGATGAATTACAAGATGCTAAGCCTGGCTTCACTAGGTGATCAAAGGAGAGTGGTAACTGTAACATTAAATACAACACACATGATCAATTCAGATGCCCCAGAAATCAGACTGGTGAGAATTAAGGTACAGATTCCACTGAGACTTACCTGTGTACCAGAGAGAATAATATATTTTTTTCTAGCCAAAATTTGAGGATAAACAGATTTCAAGGAAAACATTTACATAAATTGGGGAAACAAACCCAACACCAAAGACTTCGAGTACTTGAGAATGAAGCAGGTTTGTGAAACTGAATGTGGTAAATTGTTAGCTTAGTTGAGAATCATGTTAATCTGAATTCTGAGTTAATAATTACTGGATTATCAATTTTCTAAAACCTCTGAGTAACCGAAAAGCAAAACAAAATGAATCTTTCAAAATACCATCTGACACAAAATCTACTGATATTCTTTGATATTTAAAAACACTCTAGAAGGCTCTTACATCCATATCCATTAGAAGAGCCACGATCTTTATAATGTCACCCTGGAACAATGCAAAACAATTGACATGCTTACCGACCTAACTGTATAATTTAACTTACAGTGATCTTTAAAAAAAAAAAAAAAATTTATATATATATATATGATCTTTAAAAAAAAAATATATATATACGATTAAAAAAAAAATATATATATATATATCTCCTATCTTTGAGGCTGCATCACGCATAGCTGTTTTCAAAATTCTACCTTATCATTTTCAACTAAGGAAAATGATTTTTCGCTTGTCCTGGAGATGAAGACTTTTTTTTTTTTCTTAAATTCATTTACCATTACAAACTACGGTTTTGTCAGGAATGGGTACTACCTGTATCTAAATGTAGGTGTAGGGTATTAGCATACAGGGTGGTGACATCAAGGAGATAACACACAGAAAAGGCCTCTCCCGAAATCCAAATAAGAGAAGATTCCTGAGGCTAAGCTCCCTCCGGAGACTCAGGAGAAGGCTATTCCTAGAGAAGTACCTGGAGCCAGGAGGCTGCACACTCCAACACTGGGATTCGACACACAGCCACTGCCATGGACACCAGTTTCCCCAACAAGCTCATCCGGCTGTCATCAGCCTTGTTCCCTTGGGGGCTGAAAAGGGATGAGAAAATAATCTGCCGGACAGAGTCCTTGGTTTGCTCCTGGAAATAATTGCACATGATTTCAAGAAGTTGGAGCTCCTGAAGTGAATTCAACCTCTGTAAAACAAATCCAAGAGAAGCGATAAGAAATTTAGCTTTAACGTGCACATTATGCACGTTATAGAAATATCCTATTTTCTCCCTGGGAACCGTTCACCCCTCTAAAGCCCGGGTCCCAGGCGAAGAACTCGGTTAATCCCAGGAAATGTCACTATCAGAATTCGACATCATCCTGGGGCACTCAGGGTGATGACCTACTGCGGTGTGAGACTCGATTACAGGCCTTCGACGTCTCTCCCGGCAGCACCACCGAGACCTGGGCTGCCGCGCGCCCGGCACAGGCACGCAGCTGAGCAATGCTCAGGAAGCCAGAGCAGGCGGGCCGGGGCTGCTGCGAAGGAGCGCGGCCAAGGGCGAGAAGCGAGCCGCTGACGGCAAGAGGGTCTGTGGCTGGCCAATGCTTGTCACCGCGAGGGGCGGAAAAGGAGCGGGAGTTTCCTCCTGGCGGACGCGGGCATCCCGGCCGCCCGCCGCACCTTGGGCTGCGCGCCGCGCTCCTTGGGCACCTGGAACACGAACTCCTCGAGCAGCTCCACGGGGCCCTTGTCCACGATGGGCAGCGGCGCGCTCTGCAGCTGGCTGCTGAAGTAGATGTCCAGGTGGTACAGCACCTCCTTGGCGGCGCTCAGCGCGTCGCGGCGCAGCAGCGAGTGGCGGATGTCGCTCATGGTGCGGCCGCCGCGGCCCGGGGCGCTCGGAGCGCGTCGGCACTTCCGCCCCGGGCCCCGCGGGCGCGCCCGCCGCCGCCGCCGAGACAAAGAGGCCGCGACCCGGCCTCCGCCCGCCGACCCCGGCGCCCGCCCGCCCGCCCGCCGCTCCCGCTCCGGCCTGCTCAGGGGGCCATCTGCGCCACCGCCGGCCAGCGGGCGCCCGGCTGTGCGACTGCGGCGCCACCGAAGGCAGCGGGAGCCCGACGCCGCGGAGCCGAACGGCGGCGGAATGCGGAGCGCGGCGACGGCGGCCCGCAGGGGCCAAGCGCAGGCCGCGGCGAGGGCCGGCTCTCGGGAGGGCGCCACCTGGCGGCTCGGCCCGCCCGCGCGGGGAGAGGTGCGCCCCGCCCCCGGGCCCCGCCCCCGGGCCCCGCGACCGCCCTGGGACCTGGGGCCGAGCGCGTCCCCAGGGGCCGAGCTGGGCTGCCACGCCCACCACCGAGCGCTCTCTGGGCTGTGCGCTCCACCCGCCCGCGCGCCGGCCGCGAAGCTCCCCCTGCTTCCTTTGCGCGGCGCTCCAAGTCTACTGATGTCACCGCGCTTTTCCACCTGGAACAGAGGCGTGGTGCTGCAGGGCCGTGGCTCAGGCCCCAGCAGGCCGGCAGGCCGGCAGGCCGTGTCAAAGATTGTATCTAGTCTGGAACTCGGGGCTGCACTGACAAATGATGCCTCCCGAACCCCGGCCTCCAAGTTCTTGTCCCCCTATTCCCCGATCCCCTCCAGTGCGGCTGGCCATGGGAATCATAGGTATCCTGTTCCTGAAAACTGCCCCCTCCTAAAATCCCTCACCGCTTTCCATGAAGCTCTTCTGCATCCATCTCTTTGCACTGAATTAACGGGTCAGTGGCAGGATGGGGACTCTGGGTGTTAGTTTGGAATTTTAAAAACAGGGCAGGAAAGACTTGAACATGGTCACAAGAGTCCAGTGCAGGGCAGGCAGAGGACCACAAGCACAAGACTGGGCCTTGTAAAAGGCCCATGCCAGCTACAAGGAGGGCCCGGGTGAGGGTGCTGGGCATGATTAAGGAGATGAAGAGTCAAGGCCTTACCCTGAGAGCGATGGAAAGGGCATCAAAGAGGGTGCAGCCAGGCACAACCCCACCTCACTGAGACTCTCCTGCACATCAGGGGACACAGTCAAGGCCCCTCCTGTCAGGAGCCAAGAGTCTACAGTGGGAGACCAAGATTAGCGGAACCTCTGAGAAGTCATCTTTGATCCCCTTGGCACCAGGACTTGAGATATACTCTGTTCCAACAGGCTGAAGGAACAGAGGATGAACAAGGGGAATTTCTACCACGGGATCTAGCATGGCAGCTGTAAGGATCAGGCACCCCTTCCTTAACCACTGAAAGCCGATTTATAAACATGCAGAAGCCAGATAAAAAGACCCCCGAAACCAAAAAACACCACACCAATGCTTAGAAAGTAGCTATATGTATAAATAAATGTATACTATATTTAAGTGGCAGTAACACTTCCCATTCTTAGTTCTTCTTTCTCTCATCATGTGCAGTGGCAGGTAGGAAGATCTCCCTGAGGTTGCTCCAAAGCCCATGGGAGTGAATGTTCCGGTGGACCTGGGGCTCTGCTGATGGCGGCCGGGCCACGTGGGGGCAATGCTGACACCAGGCCCAGTCACCTCTGTACCACTCGTTAGTGGTCTGGTTGGTGGCAGCCAGGTACAAAGTAAAGCACAGGTAGCCCCCCAGGAGGAAGCTCAGCATGATGACAAAGCCCAGCATGAAGACAATCCTTGGGAAGGTCAGAAACAGGTACTGGGGGTAAAGAAAAAACAGCGTGTTAGGCAGCCAGGCTGGGACACAAGAAAGGGTCGCACCCACCAGCCGCAGCCTGGTCTACAAACACGCAAGAGCTGCCCACCCAGCTCACCCACCTCCATACACATCTGACTGCCTAAACACAAAACAAAACCATAAACGGCCCTGACTAACAGCCCAGGAGGAAACCCGAATATGTACAAGAGTTTCAAGTGAGATAAATGAAACGTGTACATTAAAGGAAAAGGGAAAGGATACTCAGGAGGGGTGCTTTCCTAGTTAGCTGTTTGTAAAACAAAGACATAAATACAGATCTCAGTTCATGCATCAAAATAAAGTCCAGATGGACAGAGAAGATCAGTCTCTCTCTCAACACAACACGACCACAGAAATGCATGCACAAGAGTATTCACTGTAGTGATTTTAACAGCCCCTCTTCCTAAAAGAAACACGTTAAAAGTCCATTCATGAGCAAGAGTAAAACCCTGGGATAGTCACACTCTGGAATAATAAGGAACCGGTAAAAATGAGGTCAATTTCTATGTACTGATTTGGAAAGACACTGATAAAATATTGCTGGATGCGAAAGACAAGAGCAGAGAATCACAATGGGATCTTATTCGTGTAAAAACAAAAAGACTCCATGAAGGTGTGTGACTATATAAAGGCACAGGAAAGAAGCCTGAAATGTACACACCAAACTACAGAAATAGTTGCCTCTGGGGAGTGAAGCTGTTGGGAGGGGAGGGGGAGAACTCCCAGTTTTCCTCTCGTTTTTTTCTTTTGTTTTTTTAAGATTTTATTTATTTATTTGACAGAGAGAGAGACAGCGAGAGAGGGAACACATCGGGGAGTGGGAGAGGGAGAAGCAGGCTTCTTGCTGAGCAGGGAGCCTGATGCGGGCCTAGATCCCAGGACCCTGGGATCATGACCTGAGCCAAAGGCAGACGCTTAATGACTGAGCCACCCAGGCGCCCCCTTTTCATTTTTTTCTAAAGATGTTTTAAATTTTATGCTTCTCCCCCCCCCAGCTTTACTGAGATATAATTGACAGGACATTGTGAAAGTTTAAGGTGTACAACATGACATACAGCAAATGATCACAACAAGCTTAGTTAATACATCCATCACCACACATAGTTACAGTGTTTTTTTGTGATGAGAACTTTTAAAACCCACTCGCTTAGCAACTGTCAAGTATAGAACACAGTATTGTTAACTACAGTCTCAGGCTGTACATTACATCCCCAGGACTTACTCATCTTTCAAATATGAGTTAGTGCCTTTGACCACCTATGCCCACTTGCCCTGCTTCTCCGCCTTTTCATTTTAAACACTTCTGGACTGCTTGAATTTTTATGTTATTTTTTATAGTAAAGAAAATGAATTTTGAAAGAGGTCAGTATTTTTAAAAATACTTTATTTACTTGAGAGAGAGAGAGAGCACGAGTGGGGTGGGGCAGAGGGAGAAGGAGAAGCAGACTCTCCACTGAGCAGGGAGCCCGACAAGGTGGGGCTTGATCCCAGGACCCTGAGATCATAACCTGAGCTGAAGGCAGATGCTTAACTGACTAAGCCACCCAGGCACCCCAAGAGTTCAGTATTTTTGAAAGTCAGGAGTAAGAGAGAAGTAGATGCATCTCTTGACAGGGGAGACTTTCTAACTGAAGTTACAAAGAAAAGAGATATCTGATGAGAAAGGATGTCTAAATTTTTTTATACAAAAAAGATACACAAATAAAAAACAAATATAAGAATAAACTATCATTATTATATGATCTCAAATCAAAAGTAATTCTAGTATCAAATAAGTAAACAGTTGAAGGACATAATTCATAAAAGATCTACAAATGACTAACAAGAAAAGTAACAGAAAGTAATGAAAGAAATATAATTTTTAAAAAGGATACACTGTATTTTCCTACCAAACTAGAAGCACCTGCTGCCACTGGGCATCCTCAATGTCTGCTCTGACGCAAAATGGAACACTGACAAATCACTCTAGGCACAAAGTTTTAAAAAGCAATCTGACAATGTATATTAAAATCAAAAGATTTATAAATGTCAATAATCTCTGATCCAGTACGTATTTTTTTGGAATCTATCCTACAGAAAGTCCTAAGTACAAAAACAAAACCATATACACTGCAAAGGGGAAAATGCACTTTACCCATGGAGAGAGCTGGGTATCACTGGTCCTATGTTCTACATGATGGGAAGCAACATGAAATACACATCCCTACCCAGGAAGCACTCTTGCCAAAAATAGTTAACCTGAATCTAATCAGGGCTCTAGAACTTCCAATTCACAGTAATATGAAGGAATAGAGGAAAATCAGTTGACAGAAGTAGGAAAAAGACAAACTTAGAATAAGGGACATTCTAAAAGACAACTAAACTACTAAATGTCAATTTCATGAAAATAAGTGGGGGCATTATTTTTGACAGAGAGACTAAAAAGACAACATTCAAATGCAATGCCTAACAATGAAGTGGATTCTGGTTCAAGGAGGTAAAAAAGCTATAAAAGATACATTTGAAAAAAATGAAAAAAAAAAAAAGAAAAACGGGAAATTTGAATATGGACTAGATGATTTATTATGCATTTATTACATATCTTATGTTTATTACATAGATTTATTATTACTTTTTTTAGGTGAGATAACATAATTGTAGTTATGTAGGAGAAGGTTGACATTCTTTAAAAATGCATGTTCAAGGGACGCCTGGGTGGCTCAGTCGGTTAAGCGTCTGCCTTCGGCTCAGGTCATGATCCCAGGGTCCTGGTATCGAGTCCCACATTGGGCTCCCTGCTCAGCAAGGGGCCTGCTTCTCCCTCTGCCTGCCTCTGTCTCTCTGATAAATAAATTAAATCTTAAAATAAAAATATTAAAAAAAAAATGCATGTTCAAGTATTTAGGGGCAAAGCAACATGATGTCTCCAATTTATGAGCCCAACATGGGGCTCGGTCCCACAACCCCGAGATCACAACCTGAGCAGAAATCAAGAATCGGATACTTAACCGACTAAGCCACCCAGGCGCCCCATAATTGAAAAAAATTTTAAGAGCAAAACTACTCAAGGTTGAAACAAGGTTATCGCTACACACCTATCAGAATGGCTAAAATGAAAAATAGTGATAACATTAAGTGCTGACAAGGATGCAGAGAAACCAGTACCTCTCCCATCACTGGTGAGGATATATAATGGTACAAGCACTCTGGAAAAAGAGTATGGCGGTCCTTTCCAAGATCTAAAATGGACTTATTATCAACCCAATGATCATAGTGAAGAAAGATCATCACACAGGAACTTGTAAATGGGAATGTTCAATGCAGCCTTTTGCAGGGTCCTTCAAAGCGTGAATGGTTAAACAATGTGGAATACTATACAGCAGTAAAAAGGAAGGAACCCTAGACCCATGCAACCACTCACATGGATCTCAAGAAATTGCACTAGTGAAGAAACCAACCTCAAAAAGATACTGTATGATCCATTTATGTAACAACTATGAAATAACATAGTAACAGAGGTGGAGGAGCGAACAGGGGTGCCAGGCATTAGGGATGTGGGGAGGAAGCTGTGGCCGTGAGGGGTAACACCAGGAAGTCTCTGACAGCGGATAATAGCGCATGTTGACTGTAGCGGTGCTTGTACCCAGCTGCACATGTGACAAACTGCACAGAGCTACACACACACACCACAAATAAACACATATGTAACTGGTGAAATCTGAACTGGCTCTGGGGATTGTGCCAATGTCAATTGCTTGGTTTTGGCCATGAGCTGTGATTGTATGGGGATGCTGGAAGGGGGAGGTACTTAAGAGCACATAGGCTTCCTGTGTGTTTCTTTGTAATCTCCTGTAAAACTGTAATTATTTCAAAATAAATTTAAAAAAAAATACTGGCTTTAAGACTGTGTATTTTATCATATTAAGACAGTATCCTTCCATTCCTATTTTCTGAGTGCTTTTATTAGAATGGATGTTGAATTCTGTGAAACGCTTTTCAACATCTAGAGAAATAATCAGGTCATTGTTCTATTTAATAATGTATAAAATATTAATCAATTTCCTAATATTGAACCAACCTTACATTTATGGACTACATCCCACTTGTTCATGGCATTTTCTTTTCTTTGAAACCAAAGGAAAAAATCACTCAAGAAGTAAGCAGTTACCGGGGCGCCTGGGTGGCTCAGTCGTTAAGTGGCTGCCTTCGGCTCAGGTCATGATCCCAGGGCCCTGGGATCGAGCCCCGCATCGGGCTCCCTGCTCCACGGGAAGCCTGCTTCTCCCTCTCCCACTCCCACTGCTTGTGTTCCCTCTCTCGTGTCTCTCTCTTCAAATAAATAAATAAAATCTTTAAAAAAAAAAAAAAAAAAAGTAAGCAGTTACCTAAAATAGTGACTGCTCATAAGCTACTTCCCATAAATGCAGTAGAAATCTTTTAGTCATCAAATGAGTTTTTAAAAGAACTCTACATTACTGTAAATTAATTTTGGCAAGGTGCCAAAACAATTCAATGAGCAAAGAAGGGTCTTTTCAACAAAACATGCTGGGACATCTGGATATCCACATACTAAAAGTATCAAGTTAGAGCCCAACCCTACAGCACATATAAAAATTGACTCAAAAAGGATCAAAGACCTAAATGTAAGAGCTAAATCTATAGAAACACTTAGAAAAATATATAAGTGTAAATCTTCATGACCTTTGTATTAGGCAATGGGTTCTTACATATGACACATATGGACGAACCTTGAACACATTATGCTAAGAAAAAGAAACCAGTCCAAAAGGCCACAGATTGTACAATTCCATTTATGTGAAATGCCCAGAAAAGGCAAAATAAAAGACAGAAGGCAGATTAGTGGTTGCCAGGAAAGACAGGAATGGGGAATGACTGCTGATAGACAAGAGTTTATTTTGGGGATGATGAAGTGTTCTGAAATTAGATGGTGGTGGAGGTTAAACAACTCTGAACCACTAGACTATACACTTTAAAAGGATGAATTTTAGGGGCGCCTGGTTGGCTTAGCAGGAAGAGCATGTGACTCTTGATCTTGGGGTCATGAGTTTAAGTCCCACGCTGAGTACAAAGATCACTAAAAAAATAAATAAATAAACTTAAAAAGGATGAGTTTTATGGTATATGTATTATATATCAACTAAAAAAATTATATATTGGGGTGCCTGGTTGGCTCAGTCGGTTAAGCATCCGATTCTCCCTCTGCCCCTCCCCTTGTTCACACGTGTGCATGCGCACGCTCTCTTTCTCTCAAATAAATAAAATCTTAAATAATTAAAAATTTTAAAATTATATGTTAATTTTTGAAAAAGGAACAGCTTCATCTTTTGACTAGGAAAATGTCCTTCTTCCAATTTTGAAACCTGAAGTCAGAAACATACACCCTACAACATAATTACCTGAATATTAATTACCTGAATAAGAAAGACAATGTCAATAACCTGGAAGTGTCCAAGGGCATCAACGTAAGTCTCCAGATACAAGTTGGATGCCACCACCAACTGGACCAAAAACACAGAGCTCACAACAGCCACGGTGGCAGCTGAGGCCGTCAATGTCAAGAGGTAGAGGAGGAAGTACCTGGCGTTCCAGGCCCCGATACAGTTGTTCACCCAAACACAGTGATGGTCAAAGCGGTGCACACACCTGTTACACACACCTGCACAGAAAGGGGAAAGCCACAAGCCTGACTTAGTCCTTGATGGAACAATGAGACCAAGCACATCTGTGGAGATTTTCACAAACTCTTGGCAGTATGAGCTGAAAGAAATGGCAGCTGCTATCACCGAGCCATTACAACCGCAGGGTCCAGTACAAGTGGCCACGAGCCACAGGTGGGTATTAAGCCCTTGAAATGTGGCTACAAGAAAAATTTGAAAGAATACTCTGTTGATATTAATAAAATCAGGGTAGTTTTTCGATTTATGCAATGCTCCTTTAAGTTCGATGTGAGCAATACTTGAACAGACATAATTTTAAAACTGATGCTTTAAAGTCAAATCAATTCTTCTGATAAAGGTGAACCATATGTGGGCATTAAAGGACAATGATTTTTGGTACTGATTCAGTTATTAAAAAACGTTTAAGAATTTCTGGAATAACTTGGGTATGTGAATCTGCTCTTCCAACTGCAAATTTTGTGAAATCTAAATATAGATCAAGTATTTCCAAGGAAAATTTAGTGTCTCAACTGAGATGTGCTGTAAATGGAAAATATATCCCAGATTTCAAAGACTTAGTAAGAAAAAGAGAATATAAACTATCCATGAATGATTTTTTACATTGACTACACATCAAAATATTTTAGATATGTTAGGTTAAATAAAATATATCATTAAATTTAATGTTCCTTCATTTCACTTTTGTAATGTGGCTACTAGAAAATTTAAATCACATATGTGGCTCACATTATATTTTTGTTGGACAGCACTGGTCTAGAATCTTGGTTATTCCCCAGAAGAGTAGGCTCTGCCACGACTGAAATCTGCAAACACAAGAGCCCACAGAAATTCCTGTTGGGCAACATGGCCTGCCACGTGGCAGAGGAAGGGCTGTTATGCCCAGGGCTGAGTTGCGCACTATACAAGAACATTAAGAGCCTCACCTCCAGGGCCGCCTGGGTGGCTCAGTCGGTTAAGTGTCTGCCTTCAGCTCAGGTCATGATCTCAGGGTCCTGTGTTGGGCTTCCTGCTCAGCGGGAAGTCAGCTTCACCCTCTCCCTCTGCCCCTCCCCCCATTCCTTCTCTCTCTCTAATAAATAAATAAAATTAAAAAAAAAAAAAGAGCTCACCTGCAGTCATCTGAAAGAAACCACTCTCTGGCCTCTACGAGCAGTGGCTGCCCCCTGTCTGGGAGACAAATGACCCTGCTTCTGGATTTCTGTAACATTCCCTTACTACAAGGCCCACATGTCTGCCATACAAGGACAGAGCTGGGGGCACCAAAGCCAAACTTACTGCAGTGCTTGGATCGCGCCGGTTTCCTTAAATTGCAAGTCGAGCACTTCGTATTCTTTGAGAACATCACTTCATCGAATTCATAAACTTGAAGAAATAATAACTCGTTAGCTTTTGTTATGGTACCTGAAAAACATAAGGACAAATGTCGGTTTCAAGCAATCCGGTGGACTGAACGTTCACAAAATCTGTCCTGAAAAAGTGCAACTAAAACTTGCATGTTTAATATTCTAAACAACTCATCTAAAAATAAACAGCTTTACTGAGATACAATTCATAAGCCCAATTCACCCATTTAAAGTGCACAATTCAATAGTTTTTAGTACATTCACAGAGTTAGGCAACCATCACTGCCATCAATTTTAGAACATTTCTATCACTTCAGAAAGAAACCCTTAGCAGTCACCCCCCATTTCTCTCGAATCCCAGCCCTTGGCAATCATTAATCTATTTTCTGTCTCCATGCATTTGCCTTGTTTGGATATTTCTTTTTTTTTTTTTTTTTTTAAAGATTTTATTTATTTATTTGAGAAAGAGAGAATGAGAGAGAGCAAGCACATGAGAGGGGGGAGGGTCAGAGGGAGAAGCAGACTCCCTGCCGAGCAGGGAGCCCGATGCGGGACTCGATCCAGGGACTCCAGGATCATGACCTGAGCCGAAGGCAGTCGCTTAACCAACTGAGCCACCCAGGCGCCCCTGGATATTTCTTATAAATGGAATCATACAACTTGTGGTCTTTTGTATCTGCCTTCTTTCACTTAGCATAGTTTTTCAAGGTTCCTCTATGTTCTAGCACATATCACTCCTTCGTTCCTTCCTGTTGCCAAATACTGTTCCATTGAATAGGCACATCACATTCACCTATTCGTCAGTTGATGGACAGCTGGTGCTTCAAGGATAGAAAAGCTTAAAAGTAAAGGCATGGAAAAAAGATACCAAGCAAACATGAATCAAAAAAAGGGTAACGGGCACCTGGGTGGCTCAGTCGGTTAAGCATCCGACTCCTGATACCAGCTCAGGTCATGGTCTCAGGGTTGTGAGATCAAGCCTTGCGTTCAGCTCTGTGCTGGGCATTGAGCCTGCTTAAGATCCTCTCTCTCCCTCTCCCCAACCCTCTCTCCCTCTTAAAAAAAAAAAAAAGTGTAATAATATTAACATCAGACAAAAGAGAATTGAGAGCAAAGAGCATTACTAGTGACAAAGAGGCTCATTATATCTTGAAAAAGATTCAAGGAAAAGAGAATACCAACTCTAAACTTGAATGCATATAATACAAATACATACATAACTATTATATACACCTACACACACATACACATATAAAATAGCTTCAAAATAAGTAAAGCCAGGGGCACCTGGGTGGCTCAGTTGGTTGGGCGACTGCCTTCGGCTCAGGTCATGATCCTGGAGTCCCAGGATCGAGTCCCACATCGGGCTCCCTGCTCAGCGGGGAGTCTGCTTCTCCCTCTGACCCTCCCCCGTCTCATGCTCTATCTCATTCTCTCTCTCAAATGAATAAATAAAATCTTTAAAAAAAAAAAAATAAGTAAAGCCAAAACTGACTGTAAGGAGAAACCTCAAATCTATCATCAGAATGAGATAACAGGGGCGCCTGGGTGGCTCAGATGGTTAAGCGTCTGCCTTCGGCTCAGGTCATGATCCCAGGGTTCTGGGATTGAGTCCCGCATCGGGCTCCCTGCTAGGCGGGGAGCCTGCTTCTCCCTCTGCCTCTGCCTCTCTCTCTCTCTCTCTGACTTTCATGAATAAATAAATAAAACATTTTATAAAAAAAAAAAAAAAAAAAAAGAATGAGATAACATACCTCTCTCAGTTATTGTAAACAAAAAAATTAGTGTGAATATAAAAGATTTGAACATAATTAACAAACTTAATTTAATGGACTCACATGCTGTCTACACCCAAGAACTAAAAAATATATACTTTCAAGCTCACACAGATCACTTAAAAAACAACACATAACCGGGCATGATGCAAATATCAATAAAATTTTTTAAAGAAACAGTGCCATAGAGACCACAAACTCTCTATATAACACAATTAGTGAAAGCATCAAAAAATAAACTAAAAAAGTATATAGAAAATTTTAAGTAGTTCTAAATAAGCCATGGGTCAAAGAAGAAAAAAATAAAATTAGAAGACAATCACAATGAGAAGATGATAACACTGCGTATCACATCTTTTACAAAGTCCCCAGGGGGATCACTAGTCTGTAACACTGTAAGACGGACGGTTGAGTTGTTGCCAGTCTCCATACTAAGAGCCTCAACTTACCAGGGTTGCTCACACAGCTGAGAATGAAAAACACGAGGTTTACAATCAGCAGCAGATAGGGCAGAAGAAGGTAATGCAAGGAGAACTCCAGCTCTTGACAGTAGTCAAATATTTCCCAGGTGTATTCACTGTAAACCATCCCTTGCAAGATGAGGTGCAGGAGAATGAAGGTGTGGTTTCTGAAAGGAAAAAGGCACGTGGCTTGTTCACAAGGCCTTCTCCATGAAGAAATCATGTCATACTAAAGTTAACCCAGGGCCAACCACTTCCTTTGGGCTTGAGATAATAGCATGAATTACGTAAGAGACAATATGAGACAGTTCTCACAGTGCCTCGAAATACTCAGTACTCAATAGATATTATCTATTATTATTAACTTTATTTTTTAGGATTTTAATTATTCCGAGAGAGAGCACAAGCGCATAAGAGCAGGGGGAGGGGCAGAGGAAGAGAGAGAATCTCAAGCAGACTCCGCGCTGAACCAGGAGCTCAAAGTGGGGTTCAATCCCACAACCCCAAGATCATGACCTGAACCGAAATCAAGAGCTGAATGGCTCAACCGAATGAGCCACCCAGGTGCCCCTATTATCTTTTTTGGGGATTGAGGTATCAGGATGTATCTCTTTTTATAGAAATGCATGTAATATTGCCACTCTTTAAATATTTCTGTGAAAACTCCAGAAATAAAAGGCAGATTATTTATGAGCAGAGGTCCTGAACCCAGGACTCTTGATCCTTTCCAGCCTCCTTCCCCAAACTACGGCTGGAAACCAACAAGGAGCATCCTGAAGCTAGGGGACAGCAACAATTAATAATCAAAACAGAAAAGAAGATAATATTTATATTTTTATTATTTTTTTAAAGATTTTATTTATTTATTGGGGGGAGGAGAGAGAGAGTGCAGGAGCAGGGGAAGGGGCAGAAAAGAGGGAGAGAGAGAATCTTAAGCAGGCCCCATGCCCGGCAAGGAGCCCGACTTGGGAGTCAATCTCATGACCCTGAGATCACGACCTGAGCCGAAACCAACAGTTTGGTCACTTAACCGACTGAGCCACCCCGGACGCCCCAAAAAGAAGATAGTATTTAAACTCTGAAATATAAATACCGTGTATGGAAGAGATAATGAAGCAATTTTAGCACTGCTCTCTGAAGGCATTCTGGAATTATATAGGAAATTATCTAAAACAAAAGAGAAGGATTCAATGTCATTTCTCATTCCCCCCACTCCCAAACAAATTAGATGCTTCACTTTAGCTGGCGATCCTGGGGATTTGTGTTTCTGCATACGGACAGAGAAGAGATTTAAGAGAGAATAAAATGCAGGGTTTCCCTCAGCTAGTCTTCCCTTGATACCAGCTCCTCCCTTTCCACCCTAGCTCCAAAGAAAGCACCATGTCAGGGTCTTCAGGCAAAGGGAGGAGAGCAGAGGGGCTGGATTAGGTAATGTTAATGTGAACTCCACTCCTTTCCCTGCCTTGGGTTCAATCCTAGGTTCCAGAGTCCATCTGCAATCACTGGGCATTAGCCCAGGTCACTCCCAAGTCCACCCCTTCCCAAAGGCTGCTGACCCCAATTCTGCTCACTTTGACCCCTGAAGGAGTGTGGGCAGCCTGATGCTCAGCTCCCTAGTCATACAGCCCCCCGTTCCACCCATCAGGCCCCTCCAGGCAGACATTGCTCACATCCGGGCCCAAGTACAGGCATCAAATTCAAAGAAAAAATAGCCAACCTTGAGAATGTTATCGTCTCTCAAAGCAACATCACAAGATTACTTTCAACATTAACAAAAAACAGAGACTTTTGAATGTACCATAACTACCATAAACGAAAGAAGTGAACAAATAATAAAAATGGCATCTCTTTTTTGTTCCGTCAGGGAACTGATGAGCCTTTTAGACTGGTGGTAGTCAAAATCCAGTGGTCTCTAAGCATCATTACCTGTGCTCCCCCTCTGACCAGGCCTTTCAGGTAATGGGTTTTCGAGCAGATGCATATCATAACAACACCAATGAGCACCAAAGCCAGGTAGAACAAGAAGAGAACCAAGAAGTCCATCCTGGTGCTACAAAGAAACAGAAAGAGTGTGACTACTACCGAGGGGTATGTTCCATGGTGCGTATTCTCAGACATCAACTCCGTAAACAGCTCCCCAAACAGAATTCATCAGCCCTTACGCACACACTGCTTTGCGCTGAGGCCTCCCAGATGGTCCTGAGTTCTCTCTCCTTCAAGAGCTTCCTAATCAAACCACTGTGATTTATTTAGGGCATCTCCTGCCTGCAAATTCCAAAAATTAAAAATGGAAAATACGCAAAATGCATACATCTTCCCTCCCACCAGCAACAAATCATCTTTGTACTTACTTAAATATAAACCCCGGTAGTTACTGACACAGAATGTACCCAAAAGAATCTGCTGACAATGCTACTGGAACAAGCATCCCCCAGAGGCAGTGGGGGGGGGAGGGACTCACTCCCACAACAATCGTGGATCACCCACGGGGATCAGAGTCAACACACGGGTCTGTATTAACTGGAAACGGTTACTTTTGGCCTTGGCAGATAGGATTCCGGGCCGGACTTCCAACTGAGATAACCAGACTACAAACTATTCACGAGATAAGACAGAGGAAACAAAGAGCAGCGATTCTCACGAGGTGATTCAGGGTCCCCGGCCTACGTATTTCTCGTTTGGATAGTTTTCTAGCGGCAGCTCGGGCATTCCTCCTCCCAACATTCACGGAGAATTCAAACGGCATCTCCTCCTGTGCGGCGGCGTGTGCCTGGCACATCGGGTGCCACCCAAAGCTGCAGGAGGCATGGTTCTTCTAGAAGGCTGGATCTGGCTGCAGAGACATCGATAAAACACTCATACAATAAAACAGGGTGGGAGTCAGGGGCGGTATAAACTGTGAAAAATAATTTGAAAGTTGGGGGATGCTGAGATCCCGCGGGGTGAACGGGGTTATAGGATTTCGGGAGGAAAAGCTAACGGGGAAGATTAAGCCAGGAGCCTGGGGTCCCAGTTCCCATCCCTAATCCCTGAGGTGCCCACGCTGGCCACCAGACAGAAAGGCTTATCCGAGGCCACACCATCTGAGGGTCCCGGCGGACGGACCTCGCCGGAGCTTTCCTCGGGGGCCGGGACCCTGGGTGGGGGACGGGGTGCAGAAGGCGCAGAGGGAATACGGTGGGTGCCTGAGCACCCGGCGGGGTGGAGGTGGGGCTGCGACGCCCCCCCCACACACACACACACGCAAGGTGGAAGGGCGGATCAGACAAGGAGACAGACGCCCCTGGGCCAGTGGGTGCCAAAAAAACCCTCGGAGGCGGCCTTACCGCCGGGATGGCCAACCGCCAGCCGCTCCCAGGCGGCGCCTTCAGGGCGCTTCTTTAGACTTCCGGCGAGCCTGTGACGATAGCACGCGACGCTGGCAGCCAGGCCGGCTTCCGGCGGAAGGGGCGGGCGGAAGGGCGGGCGGCAGCTGGGGGCGGGGCTCGCGGCTGGTGTTCGCGCTCTGCTGGTGTCTCTAGTTCCGCGCCTTGGCCGCTTCAGAAGGGGTGGTCGGGTCTGGGGGCCGAAAATCGAGCCTTGGAGCACAGTTGCCAGAAAATCTTACAAAAAGACCGTCCTAAGTCAGTGCGGGCGTTGTAAAGCGGGCCGAGCCAAGCGGGAACCCCGGCTGGCCCATGGCGGGACACTTGGGGCTCCTATACTGAGTCTTCGCGATGGGCAGGACTTGCTTTGCGTTCTGCTAACCACACCGTTGGGATCCGTCCGACCCGTTCCAGTGTCTTTGCTCCTGCTGTCTCGGAACAGCTCTGAACATCCCGCCCCTGGGAACAGTGACAATTGCTTGACTCCAAACCTGGAGGATAAGAAGGAAGGCTGTTTAATGACAGTTGAACCTGGGGTGAGAAGAGCTGCTTCCAAACATAGCATTGAGAAGTCCCCTGTGGGGTGTTCCTTTGCTCCGAACACCTCTGAATCCGCGGAGACCAGTCTATTCTTGATGCCTCTGAAAATCTATCAGGCTTGTCTTCCCTTTGAGGGGAACCGTCTGATCTCCAAACACTGGCTTTCAAGCTCTTCTCTTTTTTTGTCTTTGCGACCTACCCCAGCTTCTTGATTCCTTCGCTTTTTCCTTTTTAAGAAACTTACAAGCTGGGCGCCTTCTGGTACATGGTGTGCAAAGCCTTCATGAACTCGTGGACACAGAATTGAAAAAACAAAAGCCTGAAATCAGAAGCTGTGAGGACACCAGGGAAGACTGTGGTTATGGATGGAACCTCATCCCACATCCAGAGTGGGCTGGATCACATCAGTGTCTCCAGCTGACTCATCACCCTGCTGATTAATTCTGAGCTGGTGGTTAAGTATTTTGGGTTACTTTTTTTTGGCTCATAAATGCAGAACTTTATTTTTATCCCCATTCATTTTTCTCCGGATGGTTTCAGTTGAGACTTAACTTTGAATCTGGGTTTGATCACCTATGGCATTTTGTGCTGGGTTGTCTAATTGTTTTTAAATGTACACAAGTACTACAACACTATGTTCTTGTAAAAAAAAAAAATCAAACTATACAAAACAGTTCCTTGAACACCATCCCCAAATCCCAGTCCCTTGACAAAATTAATCACTTATTCACTATGTGTCCTCCCAAAATTCTTTTATACATTTATTCATAAATATTCAACAGATATATACTGAGTACCCAGTGTATGCCAGGCACTATTCTAGGCACGGGGAACACAGCAATAAAACAGAAAAATTCCTGAACTTTATAGTTTACATTCTAGTGTATATATACAAATATATAATTTGTTGTTGTTTGCAGAAATGGCATCATACATAATGGTCCTCCATCTTCCTTTTTTGTTTTTTTCTTTTTCAGTCTTGGTGATCTTTCCACATGTGTATCTACTATATTGTTTTTACCTCATTATAGACATTTCATTACATAGCTGAGCCACAGCTCATCTGCCAGGGCCCCACATTCCACTGCCTACAGGGGCTCTGCAGGTAGTAAGTAAAGTGACAACGTGGAGCAGGGGTATCTTGTTGTGAGCAGAAATAGCTATTTCCGCAGACCACAGGATTGTTAACTTGAATTCCAGTGTTTTTTGTGTTTTTTTTAAAGATTTTATTTTAGAGACAGAGAAAGAGCAAGCAAGTGAGGGGAGAGGCAGAGGGAGAGAGAGAATCTCAAGCATACTTCAAGCTGATAGAACCCGACGCGGGGCCCCGAGATCATGATCTGAGCTGAAACCAAGAGAGGGACACTCAACCAACTGAGCCACCCAGGCACCCTTTGAATCCCAGTGTTTTAAGGGTATTTGAAAATCTGGATTTTTATAACGTAAATCTAATTTTTGTAATGTTGGCAACTAATCCAGGATTCTTAATTTTATTTTATTTTTTAAAGATTTTATTTATTTGACAGAGACACAGCGAGAGAGGGAACACAAGCAGGGGGAGTGGGAGAGGGAGAAGCAGGCTTCCCGCGGAGCAGGGAGCCCGATGCGGGGCTCGATCCCAGGACCCTGGGATCATGACCTGAGTTAAAGGCAGACGCTTAACGACTGAGCCACCCCGGCGCCCCAATCCAGGATTTTAAAACACTGTTCAGACTAAGCAGAACATACCTGCAGGACAGATTTAGCCCAAGGGCCCAGTTTGCATTGTTACTGTTCTATTGCTCAACATTTAAGTTCATTTCAGTTTTTGCTATTACAAACAATGCTGCAGTGGAAATACCTAAATGAGGTTCATTACACACAAGTAGGTGTATTTTTCTAGGGCAGCCACATGACGTAGAATTCCCGAGCCAAAGAACATATAGGCATTTTAATTTTAATAAGTACTATTAAATTGTTCTTCAGCCACAAATATCTGAGCGAGTCTGTCTCTCCAAACCCTTGCCAACATTTAATAGATCAGTTCCTTTAGTATTTACCATTCTGATGGATGAAATGACATTTTATTTATTTATTTGCTTAACAGACATTTACATAGTGATACCTGTGTTCCAGGTACTGTTCTAAGCACTTAAAATTTTTTTAAGTATTTATCATTTAATCTTTATAGGAACTCAGTGAGAGAAGTATTATTATTATTATTATTATTGTTATTATTATTATTATTATACCACTTTTATAGATGAGGAAATAGAGGCACAGAGAAGTTATATAATTTTCCTAGGGACATAGAGCTAGAAAGTATTAGAGCCATGATTCAAACTCAGACCACTGGACTAAGACTCAGTTGGTGTTCTCAATTACTATGCTGGGCTATCTTAATTACCACTGGCCAGTTCCTAGTGATGAACATCTTATGTGTTTATTGGCCAATTGTCTTTCCTCTGTTGTGAGTTGCTTACAATTATCCTTTGCCGTTTTTATTTGAGTTGTTTTACCATTTTCTTGCTGCTTTCCAGTACTTACTTACATATTTTATGTATTTGTTAAGGTACGGGCTAGCTGCTTCTCTTAGTTTAGGTACCCCCCCCCCAAAAAAAAGCAAACTCCAAGACAAGGATTTGGTATAAGTAGCTTGTTTTTGGAGATATTCCCAGGAAACAGGGTGAGGGATTGGGAAAGTGAGAGAAGAGTAGAAAGCCAAGAAAGCAGATGTTGATGAGTAGAGGTGGCCGTTTGGGGCTCAGTCCCACCAGGGATCCTCTGAGAGGTTCCACAGACTATGCCTCAGAATTGTTCCACTGAGAGACAAAGCAGCAGGGGTCTTCGCCCAACCACTCCTGGGGCAGTAACTCCCTGGTCTTTCTGGCCTGCCCACACAGAGGCCAGCCCAGCCCCAAGCGGAGAACCCTCTCAGGCAGAGTCAGGAAACCATCAGCATGTACAGGTGACCTCTCCGGTGGGCTGTGGGGATATAGGCAGAACACCTACCATGTCTGTATGCTGTTGTAACAGAGAGATCCCCAAACATGATGGCTTTGATAGGAAAGAAGTCTATAGTCCAGAGGTAGTTGCAGTCCAGCAGCGGTAGGCAGTTCTGTTCCAGGAGATCCACAAGATCACATGAGGACCCAGATTCTTCCTATCTTGTTCTCCACCACTAGGCACAAATTCCCAAACTTTCTCTGTACACAGCACCCTTAAGTGTCTTAGAAATTTTTTCACAGCTCCTCAGCCAAAAGAATAACAATCCCTTCTATTAAATAAGGAGCTCTAAACAGTTTCATAAATATTTATGCCCTAGCAACTTAGCACCCCTGGCACAATTTATCAAACTTTAAAATCAGATTGGAAACAACATTCTCATTTCTTGCTCAACCTAGATATTCCTAGTGGCAATTGCTTCCTAAATCCATCCTCTCAAAGATGTGCTGTCAGGAATTTAGTGATCTCACGTTGAAAATGTGAACTAGTTCAAGCTATCATGCTATGTACGACACAGATGTAGCTTCATTTCCTCAAACTGTTAAGATATCCCACTGCTCCCCTCTGAGTTCTCTGCAGTGCACCCAGGCACTTTGTGCACAGTTTGGAGTTACAACACTAGGATGGTATCCTTCCCCCAAGGTCAACACCTTCGAGCCGCTGAGAAAGCGGAAAGAAGGAAAGGAAAGAAAGGCTGTTTACCCTTGAAAATGGAACTTGTAGGTTGTACTTAGCTTTTCCTGCTCAGATCCCACCTGCAGGACCTTAGTCACATGGCCAAAGGGGAGCCGGGAAATGTAGCCTCTGGCTGTGTTGCCCTGTGTGCAGCTAACACTTGGTAGGTTGTTATTACTAAAAGATAGAAATAGATATTCTCTATCACATTCTGAATATTAATCCTTTGTCTCTGACATGAATTCCAGATATTTTCTTCTATACATTACGTATCTGTTAACTTGGCTCATGGTGTCTTTGTCATACAGAGATTTTAAATTCTGAAATACATTTATCAGCCTTTTCTTTTGTGGCTTTTAAAAAAATCTTACTTAAAAAGGTATTCTTTACCCCAAAATTACACACACAGATACACACAAATTCACAAATATATTCTCCAATATTTTCTTCTAGTTGATTTATACTTTTATCTTTAATTCATCTGGAATTTCTCCCTGTGATGGCTGAGATCATTTCAGAAGGTGTGGGGCACCTGGGTGGCTCAGTCATCGGGCGTCTGCCTTCGGCTCAGGTCATGATCCCAGGGTCCTGGGATCAAGCCCCGCATCGGGCTCCCTGCTCAGCGTGAAGCCTGCTTCTCCCTCCCCCACTCCCCCTGCTTGTGTTCCTGCTCTCGCTATGTCTCTCTCTGTCAAATAAATAAATAAAATATTTTTTAAAAATAAAAAATAAAGAAGGGAAGGGGGACACTTAAAGTATGTAGCCAAGGCATGATGTATTTATCAAATTCTCAACTGCCTTCT
Source organism: Halichoerus grypus (assembly GCF_964656455.1). Taxonomy (NCBI): domain Eukaryota; kingdom Metazoa; phylum Chordata; class Mammalia; order Carnivora; family Phocidae; genus Halichoerus; species Halichoerus grypus. The sequence goes on from NC_135717.1 coordinate 4,539,226, forward strand.
AACTCACATCCCAGCTTGTCATGACTCTCTTGTGCACATACATGGTTCAATGGACACTGAGGTTTCCTACTCAACATGTAAGCCACACACCTCCTTACTGTGCTCTTAGGGTAGGATTGAACTACCCCCAGCTCTAGGGGTGGGACTTAATTGGTATCAGCCAATCAGGATAATCCTGTCCTTCCTTATCACAATAATTTTTCAAAACAAAAGCCAGCCTCTGAAATGCGAGGGACCCAGTTAGAATGAAGCTAGGATTCCCGTTCAATGGTGCCTCCTCTCCTCTAGATTGAATAAAGATATTAAAGAGGAAGCCTGTAACTTAACTTCTCTTATCTTGGGACTAGGAGGAAAGCCAGTCCAAGGATGAAGTCTACGCACTGGGGAGGGCAGACCTGAGAGGGGCACACAGAAATGAAGTCAGAGCCCTGAGCAAACTGTACCTGAAGCTCACACCACCTCTGGACTTCACAGGTGAGCCAAAAGTCCCCTTTATTTTCTTTAAGATTTTATTTATTTATTTTAGAGAGAGAACGAGCAGGAGGTGGGGTAGTGGAGAGGGGGAGAGAGAATCCCAAGCAGACTCTGCCAAGGCACCTGAGCTGAAATCAAGAGTTGGATGCTTAACTGACTGAGCCACCCAGGCACGCCAGTCCCCTTTATTTTTTAAAACCATGTGGAGTTACATCTTCTGTAACTTGCAACTTAAAATATCCTAATCCTAACAGAAATATGTAGTCACTCAGCTCTTCTTCCCCCACCTTATGTTTTTCTTTTTAAACTCCTTTTACACTTTATAGAAATATATAAATAACAGCAAAGGAAAAGGCTATATTTTGCTATCTTAAGTGCTACTTTATTACTGTGCATTTCTATAAACACATAAAAACATGAATTTTATGTATTCATTTAAATGGTTTACATAGATATAATCGTAGCATCTAGACAATTTTTGAGTTTTGCTCCTTTTAGTTTGTCGTAAGTGCTTTTCCTCTATCTAGTTTTAACCATTATCCAGGGATGCAATATAATGAACTCAATATTACTGTTGGACATTTGTATGATTTCCTACTTTTTAGTACTATAGATAGTTTTGCAAGTAACATATTCAGAGCTTTTAGTTTTTTTTTTCAGTTGAATTACTTTCTCAGGATAAATCTCTTGGTGGTTTGTCAGTTCCTGAAATTCATGTGTTTCCGGCATTTTACTCCTCCCCTCTGTTCTTCAAAACCTCCAAGCATGAACCTTGACACTTACATTTTATAAATAGCATAGAAGAAAACCCTACTTAAGCCTAAGATCAAACACTGAATTCAAAAGTGATAGGAAGGATGGTATCTCCTGGGAAACTCGTGGCAAAGAATCTCTCCTTGGAGCGTCCCTAAACCCTCCCGTCAGCCCCTGAAACTGGACCTGTGCTATCAGCTTTTTACCTGCTGCAAGATCGGTTGACAGGATCAACCACCTTTTATACCATGATCTCCTGTCCCCAAGGGAATGACTGAGGCTCTATAAGGAAATGGGATACAGGACTTCATAGCTTCCCTTGCAACGAACAGCCCAGGAGGCTTGTTTACAATCCGTGATTTATTGGTCAGGAGGAGTTTTACAATGGAGGAAGAAAGAAGAACAGTTATTTTTTTTTTTTTAAGATTTTATTTTATTTATTTGACAGAGAGCAAGAGAGGGAACACAAGCAGGGGGAGTGGGAGAGGGAGAAGCAGGCCTCCCGCTGAGCAGGGAGCCCGATGTGGGGCTCAATCCCAGGACCCTGGGATCATGACCCGAGCCGAAGGCAGACACTTAACGACTGAGCCACCCAGGTGCCCCAAGAAGAACACAAGTTTATTTATTTATTTATTTTTATTTTAAAGATTTTTATTTATTTATTTATAAATAAAAGAGAGAGAGAATGAGATAGAGAGAGCATGAGAGGGGGGAGGGTCAGAGGGAGAAGCAGACTCCCTGCTGAGCAGGGAGCCCGATGCGGGACTCGATCCTGGGACTCCAGGATCATAACCTGGGCCGAAGGCAGTCGCCTAACCGACTGAGCCACCCGGGCGCCCTGTAACACAAGTATTTTTGTTGGAAGGCAAGGATCAAGTCTGTATTTGCTTACTATTGTATCAGTAGCAACTATTTTAGTGCCTAGCTCATAATAGATGCTCAATAAAAATATGTTGCATGAATGCAAGGAAAAGGATGAAATCTACCCAGAGGAAATCGATATCCTGGACATCACCAAGACACGGAGTCCTCCGGCCAGCCCCTGGGGCTGTGTGTTGCACCATTGGCCAGCTTGGAGCACAATGTAGCTTATACTTTGGAATTTCCACTTGGCCGTTACTGCCTTGATTACTGCCCCTTAAAGCAACTGTGTTCAGCTACCAGGTTAAAGGGGGTTGTCAGGACAGAACCTCCATTTCCTGATCACTTCTGAGCTGGTCTTGACCTGGTACACTGCTCAGCTCTCCTCACCCAAATGCTCTGTTACTCCGGTCACCAATACTGCAATTCACCATCAGTTGTGGTATCTCTCGAATGAGGGGATAAGCATACATATACTCAAAAATTATCTCTTGTTTATCTAAAATTCAAATTTAACTGGGTGTCTTGTATTTTTATTTGCTAAATCTGGAGATCCCATCTTCAGCCACCATCTTAATGCCTCTCAATTGAGATTCTAGTTTTCTGTCTTGGTTGAGACCAAGAATTAGTCTCACAATTGGAGTCTGGCCATCCCTCGGCTAGCAGTGCTGAGCAAAAGGAGCATCCAGCCCTGGACATTGAGTTGGGGCTGAATTGTCTCAGGACAACCACTGAGACATTTTCAGAAAAGAGAAGCCACCTGACAACCTGGAGAAAAGGCAGACAAGCAAGAAATTACAGGTGGGCTGATGGAGGATGGCCCCTCCATATAAAATACACATTTTGTGCTCCACTCGTTTATTTGTAAGCCACACAGAAAGAGGGTAGAGAAGGACAAGGGACAATATTGTGAATGCTTTCTCAGAGCTGTGGGGAAGAAATGAATGGCACTTCGTGGTAATGAGGCAGGGAAACTGGAAAAAAACTGCTTTTTTGCTCCTTTTCCTGCTCCTATTCTTGCTAGGAGCTGCACTCCTGTCCTACACATGGCTTACAGTACCGATGATATATGTCCTTCTTATAAAGGTCAAGGAGTTAATTTATTCCTTTGGAGTCTTCCAGCACAACAGATAACACCTATGAAGTGACCGGGTGAGGTCATTCTGTACATTTTCCAAGACTGCTGACTGCAGACCCCTGGACACCAAGACCCCTAGCTCCAGGGCACAAGTGACTTATAGAGGACACTGGAGCACTCCTCCTTGTTTTGACCTGTTCCTGGATGCCTGAGAGGACACATATGCCAGACCACCACGCTCAGTAAAAACCCCAGGCTGCAAGTAAAGATGAGACTCATGTTCCTTTTCCATTCCAAGTGTCCAAGACACTCTGTCTGTATGTGCTCTCTCTGTAACTTCAATAAACTCTGCTCTCACTTCCTCCTGGCTTGCATTTGATTTCTATCCTGCACAAAGCCAAGGACTCTCTTGGCTGGTCCTGCGGGACCCCCTCTGGGTCCTCGGATCCAGCCTGCCTACATCAGTTAGTGTCCCAGAGTCACTCTGGACACTAAGTGAATTGGGACTGACACTGGACTCTGTGAGGCACAGACATGAGTGTCATTCCAGGAGGAGATTCAGAATGAGAATATTAGATGGGAAGTCGTGTAGGCGTTAAGAGTATGAGCTCTCAGGAATCAGGCTTCCTGAATTTCAGTCCAGGATCCATCTCTTCTAGCTGTGTGGTTTTAGGCTAGTTACTTAACCTCTCTGAGCCTCAATTTCCTCATCACGTAACAGAATCTACCTCAAAGGGTTGTCATGAAGATTAAATGAGACAAGGCAGGCCTGTAAAACGCATTGGATCAATTTTGGCCACTAGTATTATAGTTAACAAATAGGACCCATACAGAAGAACAAAGGGGGAAGTATTTCTGGCACAAGAGGTTTGAGGTATCAAAGTTCTTTATGTTGCAAGTAATAGTAAGCCCACCTCAAACTGGATCAAATGACAAAGGAGACTTCCTGGCCTCTGCCACTGTCATGTTCAGAGATGAGGCAGGCTTCAGAAATGGTTTGAATCAGCAGCTCAATGGCATCATCAAAGACAAAGGTTCTTTTTGTTCCTCACTCTGCCACCCAAGTATCAGCCTCATTCCCCAGACCAGCTTTCCTCCTGGTGGTGGGATGGCTGCCAGCCACCCCTGGGGCTTCATGCTTCCACGATCACTTCCAATGAGAGGGGAATGGGGAGGTTTGCCCTGGCATTCCCAGTAGGAGTGCTGAAATTCACTCTGTCCGACCTGAGTCACGGGCTCCCTCCTGAACCAATGACAGGGCCAGGGGAACAGAATGCACCATTTAGTGAGTTAAATGAGGCCCTCCTGCCAAAGCTTCGAGGGGGATCAGTTTCTCCCAAACTAGGAGCTGCTGCTCAGGGGAGAGGAAGATTCCAGATGCAGACCTGGTAATCCTAGAAAGGGGCATGGATGCTGGGTAGGCACTCAGTACGTGGGCATCTAATAAGTTGTTGTATCTGGAATGATAGGAATATGTCAAAAGTGCCCCCCCAAACTAGATGAAGCCCAGAATGAATGAAAAGTGCCACTGTGAAAACACGAGCTGCTTAGTACATGGCAGGAGTGTGTGGTGGGTGTCCTTCGTTTCCAGAAGAAAGGCAAATCTATTAATAAAATTCCTTCCTGGCAGCTGCTCCTGGTGTAGAGTCAAGGAAATGTATATTCAAAGGAAGGGGGAGGAAATTTTAGCCACAAAAGCTGCAGTCCCTAGTGCTGCAAGGTCACCCAGAACGGATGCAGTTCCTTAGGATGAGCAAAAAGGTGTAAAGAGAGAAGAGGCAGAGGCTCTCCAATATCACGGGCCCGAAGCAAAGGAGGAGCTGGCAAAGAAGACCAAGTTAGGGCGGCCAACCCACCTTGAGAATGAGGAAAGAGGGCCACCAGGGAAGCCAAATAGAGGAAGTGTTTGCTAATCTCTTCAGGGAGGCTGGAACAGGGGAGGCCCCAGGAGGGGCCTGGAATGAGCATGCCACAGGCTCCACGAAATGTCCCCGGAGAACCCCTCATCCTATCATCAGCACTGACAGTGAACCGGCCCACCAGCTTCTGATGGTTCCTCTGGGTCAGCGACCCACCAGGGCAACTCATCTTCAGAGCCCAATACAGATGGCGCATCAGCGACCAGGAGCTCCAGAATTAGCAGCGTCAGTAGCCCACAAAGTCTGCAGCCTGGGGCAGGGGGACCCCTGAGCCTGCAGTGGCAGAAGCGGTTCTGAACACTAGTCCGAAGCAAGGGGACCGGGGGGGAGGCGTCTGGGATACGCAGTTTGTCGCACTAACAGTGAGGTGGTTTGTCACAGCAGCTGGCATTAATCCCCCTGGCTCTGATGGTGCTCCCCAAGAGTGGGGTGGGGCCCCAAGAGGGGAGCTTGCGCAGCTGAGAGGAGTTCACACTGTGCTGAATGCAACCTTCTTTGTTTTCCCATAACTGGACTTAGCTTGGCTCCAGTGAGCCAGGTTCCAGTGGGGCAGTGAGTCTGCTCCTCCAAGCCTCCCTCGTGAGTCTCCCCTCCTTGCCCACCGCTCAGACCCTTCTTTGGGTATGCAAGAGCCTCTTAGTCCCAGTGCAAGCAGTCCCACTCTCTGGTTTATAGTGCAAACCATAAGCTTTTGCAATAATATTTTTTCCTTTCCAAAATCCCCAACTTGACACCAGAAAACTAGTTTGACTTTCGGACATTTGTCTTTTCAAAAGACAGACTGAAGTCTACATAGGAGGTTGAAAAATAGAAAGGTGGCTCTTTCAGGGCTCGATCTCTGCCCTCCCCACCTGCCCTTTCACAACTCCCTTCCCCCACCAAGGACGTTGATGATGGGGGAAGAGCCGTGGATAAAAGGAATGAGAAGAGCAACTTCTCAATATCACAAACTATTTGCCACCCCATTTATTTACATCTCCCTGTTGTATTCCAGGCAGGACTGGAGCTGGTTTACACACAAAACAAGATAAAATAACTTTAATGTGACCAGAGGGAAAACAGTACAAAAGGGAAATGAGCATAAGAAAGATGAGGTGCTCCGAGGGCTGATCTCACTTCTGTCGTGGAAACAGGGTGCTGGGAGGGGCTCCCGCTAGCACGTGGCTCACAGACCAGCTCTGCATTGCAACTTCAGTCCCAAGACCTGTGCCGAGGGCTGAGCAGAGAGGCCTGTCTGGATCTGGACATGGTGGCTGTTTCATCACCATTGTACTGCTAACACTCCCCATGGCATGGCCGTGGGATTTACTGTCCCAAAAGCTGCTCTTCATGCCACCCTCCCCTTCGAAGAGTAATCCCAACAAGCCCCCTCCTTAATTCACACCAGACCCATGGTCAAGAAAACCCCCAACTCTTGCCCTGTTTGTTGCTAAGCCAACTGTCCTCCTGTCCTGTTAGATTGAAATGACTGTCACAATCAACATCCCTGACTGTGGGGGCTGAGTCTCCACCCACCGTCTTCCCCAGCATCCCAACATTTGCTGGCCCCGTAGGAAAATTCGTGTCCTTATCTGTGGTAGAGACAACATCAGGTGTTTGCCACAGTGCCTCCTTTTCCTGGGCACAGGGGAAGACTATACATCTCAGGCTCTTTTGAAGTTCGTTCTGGGTATTGAAAAAGCGAGCAGACGAAATGTAGGTCACTTCTGGACCAGGCCTTTAAAATATTCTTGCATAATCCTCTGGCAATCTCCTCCCCTTCTGCAGGGACTTCTGGAGAAGCGACCGCGTGTTTAAGATGTCAGAGCAAGACATGGATCAAGAACCCCGTCTCTTTTCCTGGAGGAAGCCCTCACCCCAACCCAGGAGAGCCATCCAAGCCGTGCTGGACTGTGATGTAGCTGATAAATGAAATTTTATAGTGTGAAGCCACTGAGATTGGAGAGTGTTTGTTACAGCAGCTAGCATTAATCACCTTAACTAATACACTATCCAAGTTGCTGATGAAAGCCATAACCTGGCCCATGGCAGTCATCAAAATGCCCTCAAAATGCCATTATGTCATTGGTCAACTTCAGTTCTCCTGTCATGGGTATGGACAATCATCTGGACCAACCCCTCCATCCCTCCAGCAGGCTGTCACCTACCCCCCTGCCTTTGTCACCTGAGGGCACCGTGCAGATATACTCAGAGGCTTTGGGTAGTAGGACATGACTGCAAGATATTGATGCCCAGCTTGGACTCTTTCCACTCCGTCCAGAGTGGCTGGATGTGTCAGGAGGACTTGGCATGGAGAACGGACACCAGCCAGTTTTAAACTTACGTCTGGGTTTTCTCAGTCAATCCCTTTCTGCCCTCCCTGGCTCTCCTTGGCCGAGGCCACTGACCCAGCTCTCAACACATCCTGAATGAAAGAATCTTTTAGCCACACTCATAAAATTTCACTGTGCCAGTGCATTAGTTTTCTAGGGCTACCATAATAAAATACCACAGACTGGGTAGCTCAAACAATAGAAATGTATTTTCTCTCTGTTCTGGAGGTAGGAAGTCTGGGATCAAGGTTGGGTTGGCAGGGTTGGGTTGGGTTCTCCTGAGGCTTGTAGATGGCTACCTTCTCACTGTGTCCTCACACAGTCTTTCTCAAGTGAATGTACATCCCTTGGTGTCTCTTTGTGTCCAAATTTCCTCTTCTCGTAGGGGAAGCAACCATGTTGGGTTAGGCCCTGTCCTAACAGTCTCATTTTTACTCCATCACTCCTTGAAAGGAGATACAGTCCCATTTTGAGGTTCCGGGGGCTAGAAATTCAACCAATGGACTCGAGGGGACAAATTCAGCCCCTAACAATCAGGATCCATTCTAAGGTGTTCACGGTCATATTTCTGTGGATTATTTAAGGGAGGGGGAGCCTATTCTCATGGAGGAGTCAGATCAACACAGTCTTAACAGAGCACCAGGGTAGGGCTGGATGTTTTCCAGAATTTTCTAGAAGAAAAAAATTGGGAGGAAATCTATACCACCTTGGGTTTGGTGATGAGTTTCTAGATACAACACCAAAAGCATAATTCCCCCCCCCAAATCTAATAAACTGGACTTTATTGAATTTAAAAACTCTGCTCTGTGAATAGCACTGTTGAGAGAATGAAAAGTTACCTACTGGGAGAAAATATTTATAAATCACACATCAGGTAAAGGACTTGTATCCAAAATACACATGTAAAAAAGCCTCTGAAAACTCAACAATTACAAGCAAAAATTTTAATAGACAAAATATCTGAATAGGTACCTCACCAAAGAAGATGCACAAGGAGCAAATAAGCATATGAGAAGATGCTCAACATCATTTAACATTTGGAAAAAAAAAAACAATGCAAACATCAGTGAGATACCACTACATACACACTAAAATCCCAAATAACCTTTACAACACCAGTTGCCTACAAGGATGGTGGAGCAACAGGAACTCTCATTCGTTGCTGGCAGGATGCAAAATGGTGCAGCCACTTTGGAAGCAGTTTGAGAGTTTGAGGAAGCTAAACTTTGTCTTACCATGATACAACAATTTTACTATATATTTACCCAACTGATTGGAAAGTTAGGTCTGCACTAAAACCTGTCTGCAATTTATTCGTGATTGCCCAAGACTGGAAGCAACCAAGAGGTCCTTTAATAGGTGAATGGATAAAGAAATTGTGGTACATCCATACAATGGAATGATACTAAAAAAAAAAAAAAAAAAAGGAATGAGCTATCAAGACACAAAAACAAGGATGGATATTGCTAAGTGAAAAAAAGCCAGTGTGAAAGGCTACGTATTGTATGATTCCATTTATGTGACAATCAGGAAAAGGCAAAACTATAGAGATAGCAAAGAGATCGGTGGTTGCCAGAGGATGGGGAGCAGGGGGGTTGAGTGGATAAAGCACAGGAGCTAGTCTAGGGCAGTGACACGGTAATGGCAGATACATGCAATCACACACGTGTCAGAATCCATGGGCAGTTATGGCACAAAGAGTCACCCTCAATGCATGCAAATTTAAAAATCTGCAAGGAAATTGGGGCATCCCAAGATGAAAGACAGAATGTGACCAAGAGAATCTAACCGAATTACAAATGTCTAAGGTAAGCTCAGTGAGGGGGATGAGGCAAAAGGGAGCTGACCTGAGTAAATTCAGGAGCGGATGGAGACCACATGGCTAGAGGGGCATGTGTCTGCTTGCCGTCAGCCAGCTGGCGAGAAGCAAGGACATCACAGCAGCAGTGAACAACACATCCCATGCCCAGATCTTAGTTTCGAATATTATTCCCCCCTCAGGATAAATCAAAGCACATTGGAGAAATGGCTGATTCTAGGGCTGGGATGAGCCTGGACCAACTTGTAATGCCAGTTGTAAAACACACGTATGCACACACACACACACACACACACAGAGCAATGGAGATTTGCCAAAGGGACATAGGAGTGAACTAAAGGAGACTCCACTTGCCAAAGATGGAACACTTTGAGCAACGAAATAAATAACGTAGTACTAGATGATAATCCAAAGTGTAAAATAAATATCTGTGAATCCATACTCGATCATAACTGATCAAATAAATAGGGGAGAAGAGACATATTTCCCATGCAGAAGGATTCCAAATAATTTATATAGAGCAAAACTCTACCTTCTTAAGTGGGGACTGCACACGGTGACTTCCTTCCAATGAGGACAGTATGAGGGGGTGGGGGACAGAGTACTTTATAGTGGAGAAACTGACAAACCCAACCTCAGGCAGGTGATCAAGGTTAACAGCATGTAAATCAGGGTGATAGCCTGTGCCATTGATATGACGTGATTTATTTATTTTAGAGAGAGAGGGAGAGAGTGCATGGGGTGGGGGGAGAGGAGCAGAGAGAGAATCACAATCAGACTCCACACTGAGTGCAGAGCCTGATGCAGGGCTCGATCCCACGACCCTGAGATCGTGACCTGAGCCAAAATCAAGAGTCCGACGCTTAACTGACTGAGCCAGCCAGGCGCCCCAAGAATAGCATTTTGCTTCTGTGGTCTTCCTCCCCAAAACTATAACCAGTCTAACTATGAGAAAAATATCAGGCATACCCAACTGAGAACATGCTGTGAAATAGCTAACCAATACTCCTGAAAACTGTCCATTGAAAAAGAGAGAGAGAGGGCGCCTGGGTGGCTCAGTTGGTTAAGCGACTGCCTTCGGCTCAGGTCATGGTCCCGGAGTCCTGGGATCGAGTCCCACATCGGGCTCCTGGCTCGGCGGGGAGCCTGCTTCTCCCTCTGACCCTCTCCCCTCTCATGCTATTTCTCTCTCTCTCTCTTTCTCAAATAAATAAATAAATAAAATCTTTAAAAAAAAAAGAGAGAGAGAGAGAGGGAGGGAAGAGGAGAACGAGAAGAACAAGAAGAGTACTAAAGATTGTATTTAATAAATTTGTTAAAAGCTATTAAAAAAAACCTGTCAAGGTAATCAAAACCAAGGAAACTCCCACATATTAGAGGAGGCTAGGGTGACATGATAACTATGTGGCATCCTGGATTGGGTCTTGGGACAGAGAAAGGACATTAGGTAAAAACTAAGAAACTCTGAATTAGTTAATAATAATGGATCAATGTTAGTTCATTAATCGTGACAGAGTTACCATAGTAACATAAGATGTCAGCAGCAAGGGACATTGGATGTGAAATGAACATTGGATACGTATATGAAAACTCTGTACTGTCTTTGAAATCTTTCTGTGAATCTAAAACTACTCTAAAATAAAAGCTTATGTTTTAAAAGATGGTCTGTAGCTTTTGGGAACACAATTGAATTGTCAGAAGGACATAATTATAGTGAATATAATAATAATCACATAATGCATACCATGTGCCACACTGGGGGCCTTCCTCGAGATTCCCATAAGATCACTTAGGGTGGGTCAGTTGGTTAAGGTTTTGGTTTCGGCTCAGATCATGATCTCAGGGTCATGATCTCAGGGTTGTGTGTTCACGCCCTGCGTTGGGCTCTCCATTGAGCAGGGGAGTCTGCTTCCCCTCTCCTTCTACCTCTGCCCCCACCTCAAATAAATAAATAAATCTTAAAAAAAAAAATCACTTAGGGCAGCCTTGGGAGGAGAATGCACTTCCTTCTGTTATAGGGCTGGGACCTCAGGGTAAGGTTTATTAATGTACTCACTCCTTTTACAAATACTGAGCACCCACTATGCGCCAATTACTATTCTAGGTTCTATAGGTATAGCAATGATGAAAACAGAAATCTCTGCCCTCCTGAGGCTTGTATTCTAATGGGCAGGAGCAGACATGAAACAAGATAAATCAGCAAACACATGGCATGTGGATGGTGAGAAGTACTAGGAAGAAGCAGAAAGCAGGGAAGGGAAGAGAAATAGGATGGAACAGGAGACATCTGAACAGATTTGGGAGGTGGGGACAGATTCTAGGTGGAGGGAAGAGTTAGTGCAAAGGCCCTGAGGTCTGTGTAAAAAGTCAGAGAGGTGCAAGAGGCCTGACCGGATAGGGTCCCACAGGCCATGGTGAGGACTTAAGCGATGGGTTGGGTTTTGAGCAGAGGAGTGACAGGATCTGACTTTGGATTGACCGGATCATTCTGGATTCTATGCTGACTGCAGGGACAAAGGGAAGACCAGTGAGGAGGCTGGGAGACCAGTCCAGAAGAGGGATCATGGTGGCTTGGACCACGGTGGTGGCAGTGGCAGTGGAGAGAAGTAGGTGGGTTCTGGTTATAATTCAAAAGTAGAAGGTGGCATCCATAGGATTGGATAGTGTTTGAGTTTGACTTGTACAACAAAGTGAGGAGTCAAGGACACCAGCCCTTCTCAGCAGCACCCACCCAAGCGTCTCCAGGGGTCTCTTTTCCCAAACCTGTGGACACCCCTTCCTGCCCCCTAGGAAACCCACAGCTTGGCTCAACCTTCTGAGACTGGGGTGGGAAATACCAGGGCACATTTTGAGCCTTTTTGTTCATCCTGGGCAAAGCCTTAAAGAAGGCAGAACATGAAACATGGAGCGAGGATCCAGGCTGGACTGCATTGTCCTTCTGTGGTCAATGCCAGGGTCCTGGAACTCTATGTCTTCCCAAGGGCTGACAGAGGGTGGAGGCTGGGGAGGGTCAAAGCCTACCTCAGCTGCTCAGAAGCCAGTGTGACTTGGGACAGGTCCCTTCATTTCTCTGAAGCTCTATCTTCTCCTCTCTAAATTGGAGGTAACAATTCTGACTTTGTTAGGAGAGCATAACAAACAAATGGGATTTAAAAATATATGAAAATTGCCAGCCCGTGATCGGGTCTGGCTCAGTGTGTCATTTCCCCCATCTCCTGTAAGTTACAGGATTTAGGAGTATAGCCCTCAAGTAATTCAAGTTTTAAAAATCAACTTTAGGGGTGCCTAGGTGGTGCAGTCGGTTAAGTATCTGACGCTTGGTTTCAGCTCGGGTCATGATCTCAGCATCCTGGGATCGAGCCCTGTGTCGGGCTCTGTGCTACATGGAGTCTGCTTGAGATTCTCTTCTCCCTCTGTGCCTCCCCCACCCCCATGCTCACTCTCTCTCTCTCAAATAAATAAATCTTTAAAAAAATAAAATAAAAATCAACTTTATTAAGGTATATACAACAAACTGTATACATATGAAGTGTACAAGTTCTCTCAAGGTCCTTTGCAGTTCACCCTTGCCTCTACATTGGCCCCAGAAATCACTGATCTGCTTTCTGATGTTACAGATCAGTTTGCTTGTTATAGAATTTAATATAGGAGCGCCTGGGTGGCTCAGTTGATTAAGCGACTGCCTTCGGCTCAGGTCATGATCCTGGAGTCCCTGGATCGAGTCCCGCATCGGGCTCCCTGCTCAGCAGGGAGTCTGCTTCTCCCTCTGACCCTCCCCTCTCTCATGTGCTCTCTCTCATTCTCTCTCTCTCAAATAAATAAATAAAATCTTTAAAAAAAAAAAAAGAATTTAATATAAATGGAATCATAGAGCCTCTTGTTACCAGCTTCTTTCACTTAGCATAACGTTTTTGAGGCTCACTCATGTGTATCAGTAATTCATTTCTTATTATAATAGAGTAGCATTCCATTGCATAGATATACCTCAGTCTGTTTATCCATTTGCCTGTAGATCGATGTATAAACTGTTTCCAGTTTGGGGCTTTTGTGAATAGTGCTGCTATAAACATTCATGTTCAAGTCTTTACATGGACATACACTGTTATTTCTCTTGGGGACATAAATATCTAGGATGGGTGGTTTGCATGATAAGTGTACATTTAGCTTTTTTTTTTTATTTTTAAACAATTTTTTTTTTAAGATTTTATTTATTTATTTGAGAGAGAGAGAATGAGAGAGACCGAGTACATGAGAGGGGGGAGGGTCAGAGGGAGAAGCAGACTCCCTGCCGAGCAGGGAGCCCGATGCAGGACTCGATCCAGGGACTCCAGGATCATGACCTGAGCCGAAGGCAGTCGCTTAACCAACTGAGCCACCCAGGCGCCCAGCTTTTTTTTTTTTAAGTAGGTCCCATGCCCAACGTGGGGCTTGAACTCACGACCCTGAGACTAAGAGCCAAGTGCTCTACCAACTAAGCCAGCCAGACCATCAAGCAGTATTCCATAATGGTTTTACCATTTTACATCCCCATCAGCAGGTCAGGTGATGCCATTTTTTACCATCTAGAGAAACATCAGTTTGTTAATCAAGAAGACAAAAGAGGGGCGCCTGGATGGCTCAGTCAGTTAAGGTCTTGATCTCAGGGTTGTGAGTTCAAGCCCCGTGTCGGGCTCCACACTGGGCATGGAGCCTACTTAAAAAAAAGACAAAAGAGCGTGCCAAGTAAAGCCACCCGTGTGAGTATCACTGTTTATGCATAATTACCATGCAGCACAACAACTACATGGTCTGGTAGGCATTTGGAGCTGTGCTCAAAGGGGTATTCTATTCCAGCATCAGTCAGTCTTTGACCATGCTCTGTGGACACTGGTTCACTCACAGTTTGGGGGGTTTTCTCCCAAAGAGGATATACTGTAAACTCCCTAGCAGAGTTTGTAACGTAAATGAGACTAGAGAACATATACAGACATCTCTCTCTCTCTCACACACACACACACACACACACACACACACACACACACAGTAACTTGGAGCACCTTTGGGTAAGCAAACTCTGGAAAACATCCAGCTCAATTGTCATGACCTATTAAGAGTATCGCCCAGGGGCGCTTGGGTGGCTGTCGGTTAAGCCTCCGACTCTTGATCTTGTCTCATGTCCTGATCTCAGAGTTGTGAACTCAAACCGGGTTGCATTCTGCTCTGGGTGTGGAGTCTACTTAAGATTCTCTCTCTCCCTCTCCCTCTGCCCCTCCCCACCTCTCTCTCTCTCAAAAAAAAAAAAAAAAAAAAAAAAGAGTATTGTCCCATCCATCTGATCCCCAGCTCCCACAGCCTGGGATTTAATAAAAAAATTTTAATTTTAGAATAGTGTTGGGTGTGCAGAAAAGCTGGGACGGTAGCTCTCCGTTGCCCCACACCTGATGTCTCCAATATATTGCTGGCGTCTGACGTTACTATGGTACGTTTGTCACAACTAATGAACTAATGTTGATCCATTGTCATTAGTTAGTTCTGATTCCTCAGTTTTTACCTAATGTCCTTTCTCTGCCCCAGGATCCCACATTGCATCTAGTCATCAGGTCTCCTTAGGCCCCTCCAACTTGTGACAGTCTCTCAGACTTCCCTTGTTTTTGTTGACCTCGGCAGTTTTGAAAAGTCAAGTATGTTTTCTCTGTATCAGTATGGACCGGTGGATATTCATTTTATTTGGGTTATAATCCAACACTATTTTATTGACTTTGTTGCTCAAATTGTTCCAGCACTGGCCCCTGGGAGCCCTTTCAGCTGGCTCCTATGTCCCTTTAACAAACCCCATATTTTTAGAATGTCCCTCAATTTAAGTATGTCTGATGTTTTTCCTCCTCATAGCCGGACTGGTTATGGGTTTAGGAGAGGAAGGTCACAGAAGCTAAGTGCCATTCACATCACATCAGATAAAGGGCACATGCCATCAACCTGATTTCTCCCCATTGCTGTTAACCTTGATCACCTGTCTAAGGTTGTGTTTGTCAGTTTCTCCGCTGTAAAGTACTGTGACCCCCACCCCTTCATTCTGTCCTTGTTGGAAGGAAGTCACTATGGAAGGAAGCCCACACTTAAAGGGGGGAAGTTATAAATTATTTGGAATTCTTCTGCATGGGAGATATGTCTCTTCTCCCCTATTTATTCAACCATTTGTTTACATCAGTATAGACTCATGGATATTCATTTTATACTTTGGGTTATAATCCAGTACTATGTTATTTATTTTCTGCTCAAATTGTTCCATCTTTGGCCAATGAAATCTCTCTCAATTTGCTCTTGTGTCCCTTTGACAAACCCCATCGTACATGGGTGCATGCACTTGATGGTGAGGATGTGTGTGTGTGTGTATGTGTGTGTGTGTGTGTGTGTTTAGCACTTGTGTACTCTCTGGCGCTAGAAGATGCTCTAGGCTCATCCTGTGTCCTTCCTGCCCCAGGCCTAGAATCAGTCATTTCTCTAAGCATCCCGGGCTCCTTTTATTGGAGAATGATATTAGAAGCCAAGATCTGGCACTAGATGTGCTCATTGCTGCCAGGGTACCTTGCTTCCACGCCCTCTTGCTGACAGAATAAGCAGACATACATTCATATACTAATCTATGCATGTACACAGATCAATAAATATTTCTATATGTGTCCATCTGCAGCTGTAGTAAGCTGAGCATGAGTTCATACTGACGTCCCCGACTCTAATCCAGTACCGCACGGATTATTCTAGCCTTCCCCTTTGCTTGCCTGTAACCTCCCACTCCACCAGAGAGAAACCTGGCTGCCACAGTTCATTTACTTAAGTGTTCGACTCCAGCATGCACGTGTGATTTCAGAACTGTTAACCCGCACCCCGTGGGAAACAGCTTCCCCCGCTGGAGGCGTTGTGTGCAGCTCCACATGCCTTTAGTTTTGCAGATTCCACTCACTTCCAAAGTTACTTCGGTAAGCATCTTTTTGCCCATCCAAACCTTTTTTCCTGGGCTGGATCTCCCCTTCTTCTGACGATAAATCTGACCGTCGGGGCTCCGGCAGTGATATTCTCCGTGGAGACTGGGTCCCCATGCCCTCCTGAGTCTCATCAGTCCCCTCTGCCATCGCTGGACTGAGGGACACCCCCTCCTCTCAAAACAGCCTAGATGAGGGCGCCTGGGTGGCTCAGTCGGTTAAGCGACTGCCTTCGGCTCAGGTCATGATCCTGGAGTCCCGGGATCGAGTCCCGCATCGGGCTCCCTGCTCAGCCGGGGAGTCTGCTTCTCCCTCTGACCCTTCTCCCTCTCGTGCTCTCTGTCTCTCACTCTCTCTCAAATAAATAAATAAAATCTTTAAAAAAAACAAAAAAACAAAAAAAAAACAGCCTAGATGAACCCTCTCGACCCACCTGCCAAGCTCCATGACCTCATGGGTGGACCCAGCCCATGGCCCAGCTCCAGCCAGCCTTCACTCCTGTCTGAGCATCGTTGCTTGCCCCCCAGGACCACTCAGCAGGGGCCGGCCACTCTGGGCCCTGGCCAAGCTGTCCAGCCATCCTGCTGGTCTGCCTGGTAACTGGGGCCTTCTCAGGTTACTCGGAGGATCACTTTGCCTTAGAAACTCCAGCTGTCACCTCGGGTGCATCAGTAACTGACGCCAAGGCCCTGAGCAGCAGAGGGCTGGCAACAAGCTAGTGTCCTCAGGCATTCCACAAGCCCTGTGCTCTGTCCCTGCAACCACTGAACTTGCCAGTGAGGAAGGTGAGCAAACCTGGGAGCGTGGGGTTCGGCCCCCAATATTCTGGGACGGGCGGCCCTGGGATGCCTCCCTCTCATGCCCTGAGATAGTCCATCAGCCCTGCCAGGAGCCTGGATTCCAGTTTCTGGGTGAAGGTGAGAGAGCAGAGAGCGATCCACACCAGGAGCTCGGGGTGGGTGGGAGAGGGCTTGAGTCACTCTGCAGGGCTGGGGACACACAGGAGGGCTTGACCTGGTGTAGAAGCCCAGCAGGGTCCGAGTGATGGCAGCCCCTTTGGATCCGTGGGCTCCACAGGCTGGGTGTAGAGGAGCTAGGCATTGTCTGCTCTGGCCTCTGAGAGGCAGCCTTGCCACAGCTGTGTCCCCAGCCCCAAATTCAGAGCTGCCAGCCCGCCCCTCTTTGGTTGTGGAGGAGCTGACTACTTCTCACGGTACAAGAACTGACCTCAGGCTCCTCTAAGACGTGGTGATGCCCCATCTGGGCCCAGTGCACCCAGGAGTCCAGCAAAGCCACCAAACGACAGAGTAAGTGTCCCCGAGGCCCCGGGGCAGCATGGCCACCTGGCAGAGGAGGACCAGGTCCCCTGGGATGGGCTCGGGAGGCAGCTGGCCAGCCTTGGGGTGTGACAGCCTCCACCACACCCAGGTGAGGAGTGTTCACACTGTCCTCTGGTGTCCCGGTGAGACCGATTCTCTCTGGTTGTCCCTTAAGTGTCCCTGGTTCTTCCTAGTCCACATTGCTGCTGGAACCCCGGGTCTCCTCCTCGCCCCAATTCCCCAGCCGCTAAGACGTGTTCAGGTGTCTTGGGAGAGGGAGCTATGGGCAGATGACTCCATGTGGAGGGCCTTCAAATCCAGCCCTCAGATGTTCTCTGAAGCCATAGTCAGGAAGTCCTCAGAACTAAGGACCCTTCCCCGGAAAACAGAGCCTTCACACCACATACGGCCTACAGTTTCAGAGGCTGTCCGTGGACTGTGAACAACCCCTGCCCTAAACAGACCTACAGGAACACACATAGATTGTTCCATCCAGGACAGTCACCCTCGCCTCCCTGGGCTGAGTTTGTTAACCTCAAATATAAAAGTTATTTTTCCAGGAAAAATGGGTTAACCCAGGAATGGTAGAGAATAGCAATTCAGGACAAGCAAGCTATGGCAAAAGCCATAGACGAGTCCAACAAACAAAGGAGAGGAACTTTATAGAGAAGAACAAGGAAGCTGGAGGGGTGGTTTTGAACAGAAGTCCATTGGAGAGAAGCAAGAGATGGGGGTGATCATGGTTCCTCATTGGCTGAGTTGCAGGGGCGGTCCTTTTCTTGTAGGAGAGGCAATGTACATCTTTTCCTGTTGGACTTGTAATCGATGATTCTTTTCTGTTTGATGATTCTTCTGTCGGGCTTTGGAATAGATAGTCCTTACTGTAATTGAGGGAGAATTATATGGCTCCCCCTTCTGGCCTCCTGACTCTGTTTTAGGAGGTCTCCCTTTATTAATGTTCACTTTTGTGTCTCCCGCCCACTCACCAGCCCCCACGATCTGGCCTCTTTTGGAGGACAGAGGCACCCCCTCCCCTAGACCCAGGAGCTCAGAGACCTCCAAATCAGCCATACCATGCTTCCCCAAGGAAGTCAAAAAGGAGAGTCATACAATTCAAAAGGCAAATACCCGCCAAAGTCAGTAGGAATTTGTGAGCTCATGTCACTGAGAAGTCCTTTTGTCACATGGACGTAGGTGAATTTCAGGCACAGCTGGATCCAGGAGTTGAGACACTATCTTAAGACCTAATCCACCCAGAGGCAGAGAGAAGCAGAGGCCCAGACTGGCGCATCTCCTGGGTCTTTAAGCGGCCTGCAGCGCGGTGGACAGGGCCAAAATGAATCCGCTGTGCGGTCTCTCTCTCTCTCCAGCCGCACTCCCAGCGCTGCCATGCCGGCCACCAACGAGGGCTGGCCCGAAGACTTCGGCTTCCGGCTGGGCGGCTCGGGCCCCTGCTTCGTCCTGGAGGTGACAGAAGGGAGCAGCGCACACGCCGGGGGTCTGCGGCCGGGGGACCAGATCCTGGAGGTGGAGGGGCTGGCCGTGGGTGGCCTGAGCCGCGAGCGCCTCGTGCGCCTGGCCCGGCGCTGCCCGCGTGTGCCGCCCAGCCTCGGCGTGCTCCCGGGCCCCGACGGCGACGACCCAGGCGCGGGATCCGGCCATGCGTCCCCGACCCCAGCCCTGCGGCCCCGAGGCCTCTCCCTGGGCCGCGAGCTTCTGCGCCTGGCCCGCCGCAAACGCCCCGAGGCCGTGCACCGGGAGCGCAGGCGCAAGGCCCAGGAGTTCAGCCGCAAGGTAGGACACACGAGGGGTGGGGCGTGGTTGGCAGGGTCCCCCCGGCAGCTGGGCAGGCTCTTCTGGGGCCAGTGTGGGCCCGGAGCTGAGGAGTCTTCTCGGGACATACTTACCAGAAATATGACGTGCGAGCTTCAAGGCCCTGTACCTAATTTTGTGATTCTGTGGGGTTTTGTGGGGGTTGCTTTTCTCTTTTATTGAGATGCACAGGTGTACAGTAAAGTACATTAAGTGTACAGCTTACAGGATTTTACAGATGCCCTCACCCTTGTAATCACCCCCTGATCAAAATGCAGATCGACAGAATATAGATAGAGTGTAGAAAACAGAATGATTCCTTCACCCCAGAAAGTTCCCGCGTGCTCCTTTCTCTGTCTGTCCACCCCATGAAGAGGTAGCTGCTATTTTGACTTGCGTCGTTATAGATGACTTTTGCCCGTTTGTGAACTTTATATTACTGAATACACAGCATGTACTCTTTGGTGCTGAGCTTCTTGTGCTCAACACTTTGCTGTGACTTTCATCCACGTCGTGTGGCCGTGGGTCATTCCTCTTATTGCCTGTATTACTAACAGCGTCTTAGTCTGTGGTGGCTGCTGTAACAACATACCAGAGACAGGGAGGCTTAGGCAAAACAGGCATTTATTTCAGTGTATTTCTCACATTTCTGGAGGCAAGAAGTCCAGGATCTCAGGGCCAGTGGATTCAGTGTCTGGTGAGAGCCACTTTCTGGTCCATAGCTGGGGGCTTCTCACTGTGTCCTCACATGGTGGAAGGGGCAAGGAAGCTCTCCAGGGTCTCTTTTCCAAGGGCACTAATCCCATTCATAAGGGCTCCACCCTCATGACCAAAGCACCTCCCTGAGGCCCCACCTCCTAATACCATCATCGTTGGGGCTTAGGATTTTAAGATATGAATTTGGGAGGAACACAAACATTCAGACAATAGCACATAGTGTTCTTTTTTTTAAAGAGCCACACTTGTTTCAGGCCCCCACAAAACTGGGATCTGGCCCTGCCTTACACAGTAGTCTGGCTGGCTAGTTGGCAACAGGAGGCCCTGGTTCGAGCCCCCTGACCTTCCAAAGGCATTTCCTATCAGACTTTGGCAGGAACAGACCCTGAGGGGTGGCAGGTGGAAAGTTAGGGCTTCCCCGAGGACTGAGAGTCAGATCCTGGAATGGCCAACATCCTTAGCCACAAGAGGAGTCCAAGGTCTGAGTCACCTACAGGAAGCAAACGGTGGCCACCAGGAGAGGTAGAGACCCAGAGCTGGAAAAGAACATCTGAGCATGGAGTTGTCCTCCGGCCAGAATCCTGAGCAATCCCCGATTTGCAGAAACCTGGCCCTTTTCTGGACAAATCCAGGGAAATCCAAGAAACCTGGATGTAACACAGTCAGGGAAGAGGCTGACCAGTATGGTCCACTGGGGCCCCCTGGAAGGTGTCACCACAGCAGCTACCTCAGGCCCTCCGCCCTCATATACCTGTCCTCCAGGGCCTTCAGATGTGGGTTCCCAGCCCAAGATCTTGGAAACTCAGTTTGATGACTGGGACACTTGAGTTCACAGACACCCTCCCTTGTCCTCCATGGAAAGGGCACTGCTCATTCGTTCTCTTGGCAGAGCGTGGCCATGAAGTTTTGGGGGGCAGAGGGCTGGGAGCCCTGCTGTTAGAGAACTGGTTCCCAGCCCACTGCCCAGGTATCAGATCTCCATTCACCTGGCCTTCTCCAGTGCCCAAGCTTGGTCCAGTCCTCCCTCCTTCTAAACTGAACCCCCTCAGGAGCTTCACCTCCACCATGTACCCTGACATGACCCCTTGTCTGGGCAGGACCCCAGCTTGAGCCTTTCAGCCCATGGCCCCAGAGCAGGCCAGCCTCTGTAGCCAAGTATATGCAGTCACTCACACATACACACACGACTCAGCTCTCGCCTCACCAGTTTCCAGCTCCTCAGAAGATGTGGCTTTCTTTCTATCCCCAGAACAGGCTTTGCTGTTATAACAGACATCAAATATCTTGGTGCCTTTGCACACCCCACAGGTTTATTCTCCATCCACACAAAGTCCTCTAAAAGTTCAGGCACTCTCCAGGCTGGCTGACCTCTGCACGAGGCCTCAACATGCCAGGCGCCCCCATCTCAAAGTGCAGCTTCAGGAGTTTCTGTAGAGGAGGAAGAGAGCGTGGAAACGTGCCCATCAGCTCTTAAGGACTTCAGAGAGGGAGCAAAGCGCTGCACCTGCAGCCGGCGCTCATTGGCCAGAACTACTCACACCACTGCTCCCAAAGGGTGCCGGGAAATGCCGTCTTCTGTGCACCCAGGGAGGGGAGGGGAGCTAGCAATATTGATGAGCATGAGTGGCTCAGTCCGTCCCTGCTGCTGTAACAGAATACCAGACTGGATGGCTTAGAAACCACAGGAATGTATTTCCCACAGCTCTGGAGGCCAGACGTCCAAGATCAGGGTGCCGACATGGTGGAGCGAGGACTCTCTTCTGGGTGGCAGACCTCTCATGTCCTCACAGGAGGGAAGGAGCTGGGAGCTCTCCGGGCTCTCTCTCATAAGGGCACTGATCCCATTCACAAGGACCCCACCCTCATGACCTCATCCCCTCCCAAAGGCCCCATCTCCTAATACCATCACATTGGACAGTAGGTTTGCAACATATGAATGGGGGGGGGGCAGGGCACCACCATTCAGACCGCAGCAACTGGTAATGTCTGCTATAATTCCAGATGACCTGCTACAGAACCCAAGGCCTGTCCCAGACTCCATCTGACCCCTGGAGAGTTGGAAGGGGGCGTGGTGAGAGCCCCCAGAAGGGCAGGGTGGATTGCAGACCTGGCCGCAAGGCAGGGCCAGGGTGGTGAGCGGCTGCCCAGGCCAGCCAGGATGTGTGTTCTGACAAGGGGGAGTGGGAGTGGTGGGTTCTGGTTTGAGCTCACCAAGCACCTCCAAAAACTGAGAGCAAATCCCCAGAAGAGACTGCCTCAGGACAAGCAAGGGCTTTCTGACAATTAGCTCCCGGGTTCTCACCGGCGCTCTCCCTGCCCCAGTTTTTTCTCCTTGAAGATTCTGATTTTTAAGAGAAAATCCATTAGTGTCCCGTGATGGTGCCTCACGCTTAGATGTAGGCTGACACCAAAACCACACTGTGGCACAGGCCCCAGGGGGGAGGAACTATTTTTTCCTCTTTCTTACATAAAAGTCTTTCCAGCTAGCCATGTTCTCCTTTGAATTGAGGCTGCCGCTGACTTTGATCGCAAAACCACTAACCTTCCTCGGCACAGTGGGTGCGTGAGGCGGGGGCGCTGGTGCTGCGGCCTGCCCTACTCACCACCAGGGAAACTGAGGTCAGCAGGAAATGCAGCGAGAGGACAGCCGACCATCTGTGGCTCTTGGGTTCAGCTCCATGAACATTCACTGAGGGCCTACTATGTGCCAAGCCCTGTGCTTGGGGCTGGGCGGGAGCAAGACCTCAGGTCTGGGTCTCAGGCCGTCACGGCAGGTCATGCCAGATGGAGGAGAGAGACAGCAACACAGACTTTGTGGGGTGCACGTGCTAGGACTCAGACATGAGGCCCCCGAAGCCCCCTGCTTCTGTCACCGCCTCTGGAAAGCCGGCCTTAACCCCCTTGTGCAACTATCTAGGAAGGAGTTGGACATGCAGTTCTGAAGCTCTGGGGCAAGCTCTGGGCTGAAGATCGAGGTCCAGAAGTCACCATTTGGGGTCCTAGCCCAGAGTGTTGCCATGGAGCGCTGCCACTAGGGGGCGCCCTGCAGTGGGTCAGGGCAATTGGATAGAAATAGCAAATGTAGACAGCTTTGGGCCAGGAAAAGTAAGAGGATGCTCAGGTTGCAGGGTAAGAAGGACTTTATGTACTCATGTATTTATAGGTTGGGAGAGACTCGAACATTTATATAAGCTGAAGGGAAGGAGGTAGTAGAGACACTGAAATCCATGTGTTTTGCCATCATTGATGATTGGACCTGTGATGCCCCGGGGCCCCGGGAGACAGCTGTGATGAGGACAGGCAGGGAACCTACTCCCATGCAGCGGGTGTCCCTATGGGGAAAAGCCAGCGAGGAAGTGGACAAATGTATAAACAAGCTATCTGGGGATCATGATCAAGGAAGTGAAGACATAAACAGGGAGATGAGAGAGAGAGATGGGGGCCGCTTGGCCACAGTGGTCAGGAAGGCTCCCTGAGGAGGTGACTTTCGCGAGCTGAGAGCCGAGTGGCAAGTAGGTGGAGGAAGAGAAGGTGGGGACGGGTGGGGCAGTGGGATGTCTGTGGACTGGAGGGCCGACCTTGGCCAGGAAGGCGGAAGCTCTTCATCCTCTGACAGCGGAGGGTGGTGGGGAAGGATGCTGTCTGTGGATGCTCGGGGTGGATGGAAGGTGATGAATGTGGTACGAACAGCCCTAGCTCTGGCTGAGATTGCGCCCACCCTACCCTGAGAGAGAGGCACGGCAAACCCACACACTCACTCCGTCGCCCAGCCTCCCACCTGTGCTTCAGGGTCAGCTCAGGGCATCGGTGTCCAGCTACACCCCAGAACCCCTGACTATCAAGGGAGGGCTCTCATGGAGTACGGACAGACAATGCTTAACTGCTGCATAAACAAAAACTAACCATTTCAGACACAAAAGCCGCATACTGTTATGATTCCACTCACAAGAAGTATCCAGTAGAAGCAAATCCATGGAGACAGAAAACAGATTAGTGATTGCCAGGGGCTGGGGAAGAGGGGAGTGGGGAGTGAGTACTTCGTGGGCACAGAGTTTCCATTTGGGGGAGTATGAAAATGTTCTGGAACTGGACGGTGGTGATGGTTACACCACGCCGTGGCAGGTACTTAATGCCACTGAATTGTACACATTAAAATGGTTACAATGGTAGTTGTATGTTATGTGCATTTTTACCACAGTAAAAAATAAAGGGGAAAAAAAGGAACAGTGATAACATGCCTTCCTTTTCCTGACTGTATAAGTCATATAAGCTCACTATATATTTTTTTAAAGATTTATTTATTTATTTGAGAGAACGAGAATGAGAGAGAGTACATGAGAGGGGGGAGGGTGAGAGGGAGAAGCAGGCTCCTGGCTGAGCAGGGAGCCTGATGCGGGACTTGATCCCGGGACTCCAGGATCATGACCTGAGCCGAAGGCAGTCGCTTAACCAACTGAGCCACCCAGGCGCCCCCATATAAGCTCACTATAGAAAAGATGGAAACCATTGACTTATTTTAAAAAACTCCAAATTACTATAAAACTTAGTGCATATTTCCAATTCCTAGATATATGTGTAATCATATATGTCTAAAAATATAACACTGTGTATTCCATTTGTAAACTGTTTTTCTCACTTGCCTGTTTATCACATTTTTCTGTATATTTTATAACAGCTTTATTGAGATAGATTCACATATCATACCATCTACTCATTTAAAGTGTACAATCCAGTGGTTTTGGGTATATTCACAGATTTGTGCAACCATCACCATGATCAATTTCAGAACACGCTAGTCACCCCAAAAAGAACGCCTACACCCTTGGCCATCACTCTCCATTTCATGGTTTTATTTTTTATTTAAGATTTATTTATTTTAGAGAGAGAGCAGGGGGAGGGGCAGAGGGAGAGAATCCTCAAGCAGACTCCTCGATGAGCATGGAGGCCAGCGCAGGGCTCAATCCCAGGACCCCAAGATTATGACCTGAGCTGAAATCAAGAGTTGGACACTCAACCAACTGAGCCACTCAGGTGCCTCTCATGGTTGTTTTTTGTTTTTTTTTTTAAGATTTTATTTATTTATTTGAGTGAAAGAGAGTGAGCAAGAGACAGAGAGCACAAGTTGGCGGGGGGGTTGGAGACAGGCAGAGGGAGAAGCAGACTCCCCTCTGAGCAGGGAGCCCGATGCAGGACTCAATCCTAGGACCCTGGGATCATGACCTGAGCTGAAGGCAGATGCTTAACGACTGAGCCACCCAGGGGCCTCAGCCCCTCATTGTTTTCAATAAGTATCTACAGCATCATTCTTTCTGGCCAAAAAGTACCACATTGCATCAAATTGAAAACATTGTCAATTGAAAGACATCCCATTTTTTTATCACAAAAAGAGAAATACCCCTGGCAATAAACCCATGACACATACTTCCTTATCACCTACTTGTCAGTTAATTTAGTAGTTATTAGAAAAGGACTTTAGACTTATATGAACATATTTAGTACCAGCAATGCACATAAGTCAGTGTAAGTAACACCTACGACCACATCCATATGCATGGCAGCTAGCCATAAGATACATCATGATTTCAGAGATTTTAGAATATGAAAAAATGCTCACCCCAGAATCAACGCTATCCGGTACTACAGAGTATCAAGTGAACTTGGCTCTCAAACAACAGACATTGACTCTGCTAACTTAGTCAGGAAAGGGATTTGTGGGAGGAACAGTTTGCAGAATCCGCGCTGGAGATCCAGCCTTAGAACCAGGGCAGGATCGGCAACCTGGAGCCCAGCTGTCCTTCATCACCCTGTCAGGAAGAGTCTGCTCAGGGTGCACTGTGGGGCTTGGCCACCACCCTCAACAAGCTCTGCTGTCCCCGCATCTCTGCATCATTTTTTCAAGAGCCAAAACTCTGGACCAGAGCCTCCAACTGCCCAAGGCTTCCACATAACTGCCAGGATCCTGCCTCCCACGTAGCCTGGGGTTTCCTTCTTTCTTAGCTGAATAGCCAGGACTACAAATATCCCCCAAATGGATGTGCTAAAATGATTTATTCCATATTATCAGATATCTCTATTGCTTCCAATGTCTCCGTATTATAAACAATGCAGAGGTGAGCCTCTTCACTCAAATATCATTGTGCGTCATCCTGTCTTTCAGGACATCTCTAGGATACATTTCTAGATCATTGGGTAAGGTGATGGGTGCATTTTCAGGCTCTGGACGCACTTACCAAGGCTGGCCTCCAGAAACATGGTGCCTACTTGCATGTCCCTTTCCAACGGATGCATGGACTCCGCTGAGTAGATGTACCTTGATTGGTATCAGCTGGTTGGTACACACAGCAGAAGAAAACAGAAGTCCCGAGGAAGCCCTGAGGGAGTCCGAATTCAGGGCTAGGCACACACTCCAGGGCTTTTCTGTGGAGCCAGAATGTTCTCTGTGGGCTCTCTCAGCACACTGTGTGGTGGAAAGGAGTATAGTGTTATAATAATAGTAACTAGCAATTACTGAGCGCCTGACACATTGTAAAGCTCTTGTATTGATTCCTTTGATCCTTATAATACTCAGTAGAAGGGCTGTCTCTGAGTTTGAGTCCTGACCCCGTGGCCTTGGGCAGGTCGCTCCACCTACACCAGCCTCCGTGTGCTTAGATGTAAATGAAGATATTAGCCGTGTCCCCTTGTCTGTCTGTTAGGAGGTGGGTAATGTGATTTGGGTAGAGAGCTCACCACAGAGCTCAGGCAGTGCTCCCATGTCAGCTGTCCCATGGGGGTAAACTGAGGGCGGAAGGGAAGGAGGTGAGCAGTGTTCTGCTCTGGTCCCCTGTGGTCATTCACCAGACCCTTCCGCGCAGGTGGATGAGATCTTGGGGGACCAGCCGACTGCCAAGGAACGGGTGTTCGCCGCCCTGAAGCGGTTTGCGGCCGAGCAGCGGGTAGATGACCTGGTGTGGGCGCTCACCCTGGAGCTGCCCCGCGAGGCCCGCACGCCACTCCTGGACAACCTCAGGTACCCCGGTTGCGGGGAGGGAGGGGCAGGCAGGGTGTGTCTCGCCCGGGGGTGCCCACTCTCCCACCACCACCCCCGGCACTGCGCATCCTGCTACCGGATGGGGCCCCAATACCGACCCACTCCCAGGGCATCGCTGTGAGTGAGAACAGAAGGGCTGCTAGATGCTGGGCTGGGACAGGCTGCAGAGAGGACCCACCTCCTGCGGAAAGGACATCCCCGCGCTAGAAACAGTGTGTGCTCTCTGCCCTTTGATGATGACAGCTGTGTGCTGGCATCGCCAGGGCCCTAGAGGAGCACTCTCTGGCTGGATCATCTCGGTGCTATTATTATCCCCATTTCCCGCAAGCAAACTGAGGCTCAGAGAGGTTAAGAGGCTGGCCCAAAAGTCACACAGCTAATGAGTGGCTGTCACAGGACTGTGAACCCACCAGCTGTGCACTTTCTGTTCTTCTGCTCAGCTTTGGACCCTGTAAGTTTATCCTTTAGGAAAAAAAATTCCTGGTGAGTTGACACTTGGAGTGGCCCCTGAATCTCCCAAGCCCCCCCCACACACACCCACCCACTTTCCTGCCGGGGCATCACTGCCCTGCACGGCACAGCCTTGATCAGGCCCCCACTGGGCCTGAGTGAGGCCTTCCCTGTCGGGATCCTGGGTGGGGGTGCCTTTCTCTCCTCACCGTGCCTCCAGGGCCTGAGACTCCTCCCCCCTCCCCCTTCCTGGGCTCAGCCTGCCCCCTCCCCTTGCTGCCATTCACCCCGCAGCCTGCCCCTCCCTCTGGGCCTGGCCAATGTCAGGGACGGGGCTGGCCACCACCACCCCCCCACCCCCAAAGCCCGGGCGGGCGCAGCGGCTTGGCTCAGCAGCTGAGCACAGAAGGCCACCGAAAGAGGTCACCATGAGCTGCCTGGGGTGAGTTAGGGGCCTGCCCCTTGCTACGAAAATCCAGAGAGGAAAAAAAAGTTATTCCTACAGCCTAATTTGCAGTGGAGATGATGCGCTGGTGCTGAGGGCTCCCGGGGCCGGGGGGGGGGGGGGGGGGGTTGGGGGGGTGTGGGGGGGTGGGGCGCGTGATGGATGGACAGCCCCCCACCCCATCCATCTCTACCAGGGCTGGGCCAGGGGCGCGGGCGGCTGGCTGTCCCCTGGGAAGTTGGCATGCGCGTGTCGCAAGGCTGCTAGCAGCCGGACTCAGCTGGAGGCCCTCTCGATTCTCCTCATCTCCCTTCGGAGCTGCCCTGGCTTCGGTCTGTGTCGCCTCTGCTTCCCAGGACAGCCTGTCTGCCTCCCCACGCCTGCTTTCCCGTCTGCAGTTTGTCCCCAAGCGACCGCCGGCAGCGGGTCAGGAAGAGCAGGGTGGGGGAGGCGCCCCCTTGGGCGTGCTGGATTTAGAGCCTGGGAAGCGGGAACCCTGGACACCGGGGGATGCCCGGTCCCCGCAGCATCCCCGGGGCACTGCTGGGGAGGATGAAACAGCAACCTCTATTGTCAGCGCGTGTCAAGTGCGACAGGAAAATTGGGGAGGATGCTGGAGGGGGGGCGGCGCCCAGCTGGGCTCTGCAGGGAGAGGGGTACCTTGGCAGTGTGGCTTCAGCCACCCCAACCCCCACCTCCTTCCCCTCCATCTCCCCACCCCCACCCCCAGGCTCTGGTGGCCCAGATGCTGGGTTCCAGGGTTGCAATAGCGATCCCCATGCAGAACTTTCTAGGGGAGAGCTCTCAGGGGGCAGGGAGGAATCACAGGTATACAGTCATCTGTGATTCTGAGGGCTGAGTGCCAGCAGCCCAGGGCTAACTTAGCAGGGTGGCAATAGGGGTAGGCTCCCTGGAGGAGGCAGCAGGTGCCACTGCTGTGGCTCAGTGACCCTCAGAGTCTGTCTGGCAGGATGTCCTATGGGGTGGAGAGACAGACCCTAAGACGAGTTCATCGGGGCCAGGCATCTAGCCACAGAAGTGGACGCTGCCACGGCGAGTGGTGCCACTCTGTACCCAACACTGAGTACACGACAGTACCAGGCTGGAACCACCTTGCCTAGGATGGGTGGCCACAAAGAGCGACAGTTTTGGCCTTAGGATACCCCACTGAGGAGAGACAGGGTTTACATGAGAGTGAGCGCAAACAGTGCGTGGAGCTGTGTGTGTGCATGTGTGTGCATGCGTGTGCATGTGTGTGTGTGTGTGTGTGAGCTTGGCAGAGGCTGGAACCCACCCAAGTCACTGTGTGGCCTCCGAGAGGTGGTCCCAGTGGCCAAATCGGAAGGCTCGGGGAGAAAGAAGGAGCAGTGAGACCATGAAGCGCGGTAGCCACACGTGGCTTTTTAAGATTAAATTTAATGACTACTAAATCAGATTTGAAATTCAGCTTCTCAGTCTCACTAGCCACATATGACTCGTGGCCACAGTGCAGGACGGTGCACCTTTAGAACGTATTCATCATCGAAGAAAGTTCTCTTGGACAGTGCTGCTGTGAGCGTAAGATTTGGGTCAGTGGTGGTAATGGAAGCAAAGGGTCTCATCTTCCTCCATGACGGCAGTTCACCCTGCAGCTCAGAGCTTAATTTGGGTCTATCCCCAAAGGGATCCGAGTTTGATGAAGTGACAAAATGACTTTCTAATTAGGCCAGGCCAGGCCAGGCAGCTTGGGAAGTGTGACGTGGTTAGGAGGGAGCAGGAAAGCAAAGGCAGCTGTGTGGTCTTGGGGGTTTCAGGAAATCTGGAAGGAGAGGGAGGAGCCGGCGGGTGGGAGGAGAAGGAAGCGCAGGGACAGTGCTGGAGGAAGCTGGGGTCCGGAATCCCCACAGACCTCGGTCGGACCCCCAAGTCCACTCACGGGCTGTGCAACCTTGAGCAGGTTCATTGACCTCTACAGTCTGTCTGTAAAACGGGTGGGTCATCCTTACGTGTTCCCAGCAGAGTGCTTGGTAGGCAATCACAGAAATGGACCCTGCCAACAGGACACAGAAAAGAGATTAGCTGAGAATGGGGGGAGGGTGCGAGGGAACCGCTGTACCCCCTCCATCCTCCTCTGCTTTAGGGACCAGTGTCGGAGACACCATAATACAAAGTGATCGGGAGAACTCTATGAAACCGTGGGACATGGTATGTGCTCAGTTAGTGTGGGCTTCCCCTACGGAAGGTGTCTTTCTCCCTAGAGCAGGTTTCTCAGCCATGGCACTTTTGACACTTGGGGCCCGATAATCCTCTGTGGTTGGGAGTTGGCCTGTGTGTTGTAGGATGTTTAGCAGCGTCAGTCAAAACTGTCTCCAGCTAGTGCCAAATGTCCTCTGGGGGGCAAAATCCCCAACTGAGAGCTTCCGCCCCAGAGTGATCTGCCTTTGGTAGCACCCTCTTGCGGGGGCGGGCACTTCAGCAAACTCCATCTGTTGCTTGACCCCAACCCGCCCCCCCCCCGTTGTCTTGGGCTATCTGATGCACCAGCTGCTCTCCCCTTCTGATGCCTTCCCTGTGTACTGGGGCGCTGGGACAGAGGGGTGCCGTGCAGTGTGGACAGACAGGGACAGGGATAGGGGATGACAAGGACACCGGGCCCCAAGGCAGTGTGTGCACTTCTGCCTCTGTCCGGATGCAGGCATGAGCATTTGCTCCATGCTCACTCCTCCTCTGCCCACAGTGAGGTGGACAGTCTTCGTAGCCTTTGGGCTGGCCTGGTTCTGGATGCTGGGCCGTCGCACCCAGGACCAAAGTACCCGAAGTGGCTCTGTCATGATGGGACGGCTGTGGCCTTGCAGATGTCAGAGAGCCGTATCACTGTAGAGTTTTCAGGCATTTCTCTCCCTGGCAGGGCTGAGGACAGGCCTGGGAGGATGCGGCATGCGTTCTGGTTCTGGCTTGCTGTTGCTGCAGGGGAGAAAAGCAGCCCTGGCTGATCATGGGAGGGTGGTGGTCTTGCTGGGCCAGGAACGCGGGGCTGAGGTGTGTTGGGCAGCGTGGTCTGAACTGAGCACCAGGTCTGACTGGCTGCAGGAACCTGTAGGCAGAACCACGTAAGATGTCCCTTTCTCCCAGTGACTGGGACAGAGGGAGGGTCCCAGGGTTTTCTGTCTCTGCAGCTCCTGTCTGTCTGGGTAATGGCCAACTCCTGGTGAGGAAAGAGCCTTGTGCTGATGTCCCCCCAGGAGCCCCTGCTCAGGAAGTCCTGGGCTGGCTCCCGGTATCTATGTGCCCTTTCCCGCAGGCAAGCGGGACAGGATCAGGGAGAAAAGGACAACACAGTGGGTTCCCTGGGGTCTACTCCTGCTCTGACTTCTGGGAGTAGCAGCCCCAGAGCCAGAGGAAGGGTCCAAACTCCCTTTCTTGTCATCCCCCTCTTCTCCCCTTAGCTCCCTCTCTCCCAGTAGGAGGCCCTCCGTCCACCCCCCCACTTGGGAGTTGCCCCAGCCCAGCTGCCCCTCCTCATTTCCACTCATTCACCAGATCTCATAGATCTCCTTTCCTCTGTGATTCCAGAATCTCACCTCGTCCCACCCCAAACCCTTCCCTCTTCCCCTCCCAGCCTCAAGCACTCCCCTGGTGCACCAAAACCTCTGGGGTCCCTCCTCCTCTCTTTAAATCCTTAGACCCTCCCCCCCCCCCCAGTTCAGTCTCAGCGGCTGGCAGTGGCAATGGCCTTCAAGGCCTCCCTCACTAACCGCTTCTTGATTAGCGCTTCCCCCCGGGTAGGTGAGGGGGGCTTCCCCTCGCCGACCCACTCCCTGAAACCTAGCGCAAAGGCCACGCCCTCCGGAAAGCCTTCCCATGCTCTACAAAAGAAAGTCGGGGCTCCTTCCGAACCTTGGGGTTCAGTCTCGCTGCAGCCAGGGGCCGGGACTCGCCACGGTGCAGGGGACCTGGGCGCCCCGGCCCGAGGTAGGAGGCGAGACACCTGGGGAGGGACTGACGGAGGGAGCGGAGAGGAAGCAGCGTTGACAGCTCTGAACCGCCCCCAGTTCCCCCGGAGCTAGCTGTAGGGTCCCCTGTGGGGGCGGGGCGGGGCGGGGCCACCGGAGGGGGCGGGCGCCGGGCCGCGGGCCGGGCGGGCTCGGGAGGGGGCGAGTGCGCTCGCCCGGCAGTGACTCGTGGAGTCGCGGCGCCCTCGCTCTGCTCGCGGGTTCAGCCACCCCTGCCTGTCGGCACCTGCCACGCCGCCGTCGCCGGCTCCAGATGGGGAAGGACCAGGGCTTCTCTCGGCACTTTCGGTAGTTTCCTTACCGCGCTCCGCGCCCCCGGGAACTGTGCGCCCTAGGCGCGGCGGACCCGCCTCGGGCGGCCTGAGAAGGGGTGGGGCTGGGGCACTGAGGTGGACACCCACCCGGCACAAGGGGGCGAGTTCCCCGCGTTGGATGCCTGGAACCTGCATGCGTCCCTGGGGGTCGGGATGGGGATCGGAGGGGGGACCAAGGGCTGGGACTGAAAAGCTCTCTTTCCTTCCTACAATTGGGCAGGTCGAGGGAACTGGCCAGAGAGCCGAGGCAGGGAATGTGGTAGAGAGAGAGGACCCTAGGGCAGCCCCTAGGAGGAATCTGGACACGGATTTACGCCTGACCCCACCAGGCAGAGGGAACAGAACTGACTGACTGGAACGTCATTGTGTGGCCAGGGAAGCGTCCTGTGGTCTCAGAGAAGCCTGTTGGCATGGCAGGGACCTGGGAGTCCTGGGGCAGCCATGCTGTCAGGGTCAGAGGAGCAGTGATCTGCCACAGTGGTCCACGAGGCCCCATTGTGCCTGGCTGTCCTGGGTTAGTGGTTTCAGAGCAGACCCAGGGCTGGGGTGCCTGGCCAGACTGAGCTGCATGGAGGGCCAACACAGGCCAGGAAGGGCATCTGGCCTCACAAGGCAGCCTTGGCCTCTGGCTTAGTCCCAAGGACACCAAGCAGAGAAAAGGCCACCAATCTTCTCCCACCTGTGCAGTTGGTGACTCACCATGGTTACCACCCTGGGGCGGGGGTGGGGGGTGGCGGGAGGTCTTTTCTAATTGCTGCTGGAGGGTGGAGCTGGAATGGTCATCTGGCCCCTGCCCAGGTTGGACCTAGGGCCTTCTGGAGCCTGGGGCTGGAGCCCAAAGTGTGAGGTGGACAATTTCTGGCTTGTCATCCCTCCTTTGCCTGGGCATGAGGCATGTGGTGGGTCTGGGAGGGTGTGGGGAATGTGTGGGTCAGGCAGATGGAGGTGTCAGGCTCCAGAGACCTTGAGTGACCATTTGGGGAATGAGGCTGAGGCTCTAGATTTTCGGGAATCGCTGTGGGTGGACAAGGATGAGCATCAGGCCAGAATGCTCCTAGAGGAGTTGAGCAGACCTTTCATTTTGGCCTCCTGGTCACCTAGAACGTTCAGACCTGGAGCAGAGCTCACTGAGGGGCAACCCTGATGCACCCTCCTCCTGGAGGACCCACATCTCTTCCCTCCCACCAGGCAGCTTATTCTGCCTGCCTGGTCTTATTAATCCTACGCACAGAGGTCAGGGAAACCGATTGGGGGCCACTGGATGACCTCAGAGGGGTTGTATTTCAGCTGGCTGCAGAACCATTGTTCCCATCTTCCTCCCTCTTCCCCACCATGCCCTTGGCACTGGCTCCTGGTCCAGAGAACATGGAAGGGAACATTGGGATGCGGCCAGGGAGGCCTCACTAGACACCAGAACTTCAGAGGCCCTCAGCAGAGTCCTGCCACAGTGCCGAGGCTCAGAGGCTGGCCTTCTGGCCAAGCTGTGTCACCTGGAAAGTTACAGATCTCCTCTGAGCCCCCCGGATCCTCTGCCACGGACAGGGGAGTCCACCAGGATATTAACTGTGCCATTACTGGGAGGTATGGCTGTGCTGTTGGTGGGCCCTCTGTTTACTGAGTCACTGAGTCCCCTGTGTCAAACCCTGACCGGTCACTGTGGCTCCCAGCCAAGCCACAGACTAGCCCTCAGAGAGCTTCCAGCCTCGCAGGAGACACCCACAGGCACCAGGGAATCATCCCAGGGTGTAGACCCCACACAGAGTCCAACCAAGCCTCCCCACTGCCTCTCACCACTTCGTCCTCTGAGAACAGGAACCACAGTGCCTTCAGCTTTGACCCCAAGGGCACGGACAGCAGGGTCTTACTGAAGCATGTGGGATTGAACTGAAGGAAGGCCAGCGCTGGGTGTTGAAGGGCGAGCCCAGTGTAGCCAGGAAACGGAGAGAGTGTGTGGGGCAAGGACAACAGCAGGGGCAAGAGTGTAAGAGGTAGGACTGGACGTGGCAGTCCTGGCAGATTCTGAGGCGGCAGCCGGAGAAAGGGCTGGCCAGAGAAGCGAGCAGGAAGGCGGGCGTGTGATGAGGGTCCGGGGGAAGTCTGGTCCCGGCCAGGCTGTGGCTTCATTTTTTTCCACCAGAGCTGCCTGGAATCAGGTAAAAAGATGGGTGGCCAGGGATCCCTGGCTGGCTTTGGCTGGGCAGGTGCAAGGGCATGAAATGAGGGCGTAGGGGAGAGGCCAGAAATGGGAAGAGGGAGGCAGGAGGAGGAACAGGTGCACGGACGGGCTTTGGGGGCATTGAGGTTCCCCAAGGCCACAGCAATGGGGATGGTCCCATTGTGACTTTCCCGAGGTGGAGAGCCGGGCACCGTGGTTCTGGTGTGGCCCAGGCCAGTTGGGGCACAAGTTCCGACACCGAGGGGGGAGACTGGAGTGCCGGCTGCTGATTCCCCTGTTACCCCTGTGTAGGGGCGCGAGAGCCTAGGGCGGCGCCCGCAAGAAGGAGCCTTTAGGCCGCGGTTTGGCACGATCGGGGCGCGGTCTGGGGGCGCGCCCCGACTCTGCGGTCCTCGCCGGCAGGATCTTCATCCCCAAGAAGCACCGGGCGCGCTTCGACGAGGTGGTGTCGCAGGGTCTGCTGGGCAAGCTGTGCCGCGCCCGGAGGGCTCAGGGCGCACAGCGGCTGCGCCGGAGCCGCAGCGAGGAGCGCCCCGAGCGCCTCCTGGTGTCCACTCGCGCCAGCGCCGCCCCGCGCCGCCCCGACGAGCCGCCCCCGCGCAAGGCTGCCTCGCTGCTGGGCGGCCGCGCGGGCCCGGGGGGCACGCGCAGGTACCCGGGGCGCGCGGGCACGGGCCGCGGACCTAGTCAGTGGGCTGGCATGAAGATCTGGGCAGAGGGCGCGGGGTCGGGGCGTGGACACCTGGGGGTGGGGGTCAGGAGAGATTAAGGGGAGCAGGACACGGGACATCTCTATCCCCTACGCCCCCCAGCCTCCCTCTCCCCAGGGCAGGGCACGCTGCCAGCCCCCCACCCCACCCCTTCTTTCTCCCCAGGACAGTCCGAGTCTACAAGGGCAACAAGAGCTTCGGCTTCACGCTGCGCGGTCATGGGCCTGTCTGGATCGAGTCTGTCCTGCCTGGTGAGGGGTGGGCGGGTTCTCCAGGATGGGGTGAAGGACCCTCTTAGGCCCATACTAAGTAGCCCGTCTCCCCCCACCCCCGGCTCTGCCCCCAGGTTCTAACCTCATGTAGTCCGTGTCCTCTAAGTATCCCAGAGGGGACATCCAAGTTGGGGCAAACCCCCTCCAAGTTCAGGGTCACCTTTGAGCCAAGAGAGCCAAGTTCTCCATCCAGACCTTTCCTATGTCCCCAGGGAGGGCTGAGGGCACTGCCCCAGACACTGGGGGAGCCAGGACACACCTGACACCTACCCAGGCTGCACCCTGTGTGGAGTGCCCACTGGGAACTTGGCACTTGCTGGGCAGGCCAGACTCAGAGAGGCATCAGGCCCTCAGGGCCTCTGCCCACTATCCAGTCCCCTACCCCCAATCTGGACTCTCTTCCTGCCCCCACCCAGCCTGCTTCTTTTTGCTCCTGGAATGGTGACATCTTGAAGAAAGCAGAGCCTTCTCCGTGCAGGAATTCTTCCTTCCTGCCTCTCCAGGGTGGGTGGGGGGGGGGGGGAGCGTGGAGAGAAACTCATTTCTTCCTGTGGCAGCACATTCCACTGTGGAAGGTCTCTGTGGGGCAGAAATGTCTCCTGGTGCTAAACTGAACTCTCCCTCCTGGTAACCACCGGGTCACCCGGGTCACCCACTCTCTCTGTCCTGCACCCATACCCTCCCAGCACCTGTGGATGATGCTCCTGGTGACACATCCCCATTGCTGAGTCCTTTCTACCCTCCCTCATCTCACACCTCCAGTGCAGGGATTTGTGGGTTGGACATCTTCTGATCTCCAGGAAAGTGCCTTAGTGCCTTTGCATCGTTGTTCCAGCCATCAGATCATTTTAAGACCGAATCCTGATGACTGATATGTTGTAGTTCTCCTCGGATTTGTGCATTACTAAGTTGTTGACCCAGTGTTGTAGGGAAAAGGCCCACGTTGGTCCTCTAGAAAGGAGTCATCTCTCCTCTTTGTCTCTTCCAACTGTGCCACCACGAGCACCACCAGTTCCCACCACCCCATGTGGGGTGCAGCCAGGGATACTTTGCCTGGGGCCATGTTTAAGATCCAGGGGTGCTATTCTCCCCAACCTAGCCTCCAGGCTGGTAACCCCATGCCTTCCTTGTCATGGGAAGCCAAACGGATGCTTCAGTGAGAGCTTTTACAGATGGGGAAACTGAGGCCTTTAGAGGCCCTGGCAAAGCAAGGACCAGAACCTGGGATTTCCTGACTCCTGATCCAGTGATCTTGAATCCCCAGCTACAAACCCTCTGGCCCTTCCACCCCAGGCTGGCCCAAGCTTCCAGACAGGCCAGGTTGGATTCATCACCACCATCACCTCTCCCCTCCCCGCCTCTTCAGTCTGGGGGTAGGGAGGAAGGACTCCCCTTCCCCAGCAGGTCTTCCCTGAGCATCTCTCTTCCTCCCCTGACAGTACCCACAGCCTGAGAGAGTGCCTCACAATCTGAGAGTACATTTTCTTTAGGCATTTGTCACTTACCCCACTTGTTTCCCAATCAGATTTAGAGGAACAGCTGACAAAAGAGGCAGACATCCACAAGAGCATCCACAGGAGTAAACTACCAGCCCCATCCCTAGGTGTTTGGTACGGGGTTGGGTCTGACCTTCAGCGCCACCAGGGCAGAGAATCAGCTGCTCCTGTGTGTTTAAAACGCAGGTTTTACCATTATTATTCGGGTATGGTGAGGCCAACAGATCAGGAGATGATGGCCATTGGAAAAAGAGTTTGTCCCTCACAGCTCCCAAGAGGAGGGGGCGTGGCCACACGGGGGAGGGATAGGGCAAGGCAGGCTGAGCAGGTACAGGATTAGTTGGAGCAGGCTCTGAGGCATAGGAGCTGTCCCCAGTCAGTCTGCAGGTACCTGGCCCTGGGAGCTTAGGGCAGGGCGCAGTCCTGGCCCAGGGTGTGAGAGCTCCATAGGGAGGGGCGTTGGGTGTGGGCTCTGGACTGGTTGGTTTGCAGACAAGAGGCACTCTTCAGAGCCAGTTATTTACCACGTAGGGCTTGGCTAGCCACCGAAGGGCAGTGTTTCCAGGGTCAGCAACGGCCCCAAGATGCCAAAGCCTCAGGAAGTACAGAAACAAACAAGCATGATTAATACACCATGTTTCCCAGCCTGGGGGAGGAAGCTCCCTCCCTGTAGGCAGGTGCATTTTCTCCTGATGACAAAGGCACAGAGGAATCTAGGATGTGAGCCGTTATGGGTGGGGCAGAGAACAGTATGGAGCGGGCTTCTCAGCAGGTGCACAGATGGCTCCCAAGACCTTCTTTATTTTTCCCCCTTCTCCAACAGCTCAGGGCTGACCAGCGGTCCACACTGAGCCCCAAACCCTCCCACCCCCACCCAGGGGCTCACTCGCTGCTCAGAGCAGCTGAGAGCAGAGGGGTGCTGGGTCTAATGTGGGATCTGCTGGCCTGAATTTGGCTCTCCTTGGCCACTCATCCCATTTGGCACCTGTAAAATGGGTTCACAGAGTGCAGCCCTGCCCAGCTGACCAGCACATGCTCTCTTCTGGCTTCTAGGGAGCCCGGCTGACAATGCGTCCCTCAAGTCAGGCGACCGGATCCTCTTCCTCAATGGACTGGACATGAGGTCAGAGGCTACTGGGGACATCAAAGCTTGGTGACAAACCATCCTCTGAGACTCCTGGCTCTTGGGACACCTAGGCCGTGGTCCCGATCTCCTATGACCAGTTTGTCCCCAGGATCTGCCCCTCTTCCTATGGGATCTCTTGAATCTGTACCCTCAGACTAGACAGGATGTCAGTTTAGCCTTCCAACTAGAAAATACCCCAGCTCCATGCAAGGGACACAGAGGGTTTTTTGTTGTTGCTGTTTCGTTTTTGTTTTTATTTTTTTATTTTATTTTTTTAAAGGACTCTTTTTTAAAAAAGATTTTATTTATTTATTTGACAGAGGGAGAGAGAGAGCGAGAGCAGGAACACAAGCAGGGGGAGGGGGAGAGGGAGAAACAGGCTTCCTGCCGAGCAGGGAGCTCGGTCCCAAGACCCTGGGATCATGACCTGAGCCACCCAGGTGTCCCTGTTTTTGTTTTTAAAGATTTTATTTTTAAGTAATCTCTACACCCAACGTGGGGCTTGAACTTACAACCCCAAGATCAAGAGTCACATGCTCTACCGGCTGAGCCAACCAGGTTCCCAGGCAACACAGAATTAAATGGACCATGAGTGTCTTGCCCTTGAGGGGGAGCCCTGCCTAGGGCTGACATGGGCACAACCCCTCTGCACCCAGAAGTGTCCAGCTTGTCCTGGGCCTGGAGCTTCTCCTGCAGAGAAGATAAATGAGCAGGAGAGGCAGGACCCCGGCTGCTGTGCACTGCTGAGCAGCCTCCACAGGCTGGACAGGGAGATCTGGTGGGTGGCCGTGGACATCGCTCATCCTGGTCAGGCCCTCCTGGGCCATCTCTTCCTGGCAGGAACTGCTCCCATGACAAGGTGGTATCCATGCTTCAAGGCAGTGGCGCGATGCCCACACTGGTGGTGGAGGAGGGGCTCGTCCCATTCGCCAGCGGTGAGACGCCCACGGCCACTTGGCTTTGTGGCCCACAGAGACCCTGCCAGGGCCTCCACATGTGGGACTTACAAGTCTGCAGAGGACTCTGCTTTTCCCCCAACCCTGCAGCTTCTCTCCCCAGGTGGGGCTGTAGATTCCAGTGGGGCAGCCTCAGGGCCCTGCCTGGGGCTGTCCCATCCCCGTCCCCAGCTCCGGGCAGTAGGTGTGCCTCCCAATGCCCAGCACTCACCCCAGCTGCCAGAGAAACCGCATCTGACCCGGGATGCTGGGTCACCTGTGTCTCTCCTGCCTGTGGCCCCGACAGACTCCGATTCCTTGGATTCCCCCAACCCGTCCTCGGCGCTCACCTCCCTGCAGTGGGTGGCAGAGATCCTGCCCTCCAGCATCCGGGTGCAGGGGAGGACCTTCAGCCAGCAGCTGGAGCACCTACTCACGCCTCCCGAGCGCTATGGGGTCTGCCGGGCCCTTGAGAGCTTCTTCCAGCACAGGTGGCTGGGCCAGAGCGGTGGTGGGAGCTGCCCTGGGTGGGCCCCAAATCCTGCTCAGACTCACCATTCGGGTCTCCCTGCCTGTGCCTCCTGGGAGAGACTCAGAGAAAGCAGCCGCTGGTACCAGGGGCCCCCGGGTGGTGGGCAGTCAAGGTGCCCTACCACCAACCCTGACTCTGAAACCCCCTAGCCACGTGACCTAGCCTCTGTCAAGTGAAGCAGTGACCTCTGCAAAGTTGTTTGTGGGAAGGTCACAGGACTACTAGCCCGTGGGCGTTTGCCACCGGCCACTGAGCCTGTTGGGGTTGGTTTGGTGTCTTCCTTTTTGTACCTGAGTAGCAGCAGCCTGCGTCTGTCACACTCCTGGGTCCGTAGGGTCATTGTCATGGTCTGTGCAAACCCCTAACCCGTTCACGCCCTTTTCCTTTTTTTTTTAAACAGCTTTATTGAGGTATAATTCACACACCCTACGTACAGTGCACTGGATTTTAATTGACAAATCTGTGCACCCATCACCACACTCAGTTTTTGAACATGTTCACTCAAAAAGAAACCCTGCAGCTCTTCACTATCACCCCCTCCTCTTCTGCCCCTTCCTCCCCTG
Source organism: Halichoerus grypus (assembly GCF_964656455.1). Lineage (NCBI taxonomy): Eukaryota > Metazoa > Chordata > Mammalia > Carnivora > Phocidae > Halichoerus > Halichoerus grypus. Next base: position 4,579,290 of record NC_135717.1, read on the forward strand.
CACATCCCCCCCCCCCCAACAACAACCACGAATCTACTTTAGTGTCTCTGTGGCTTTCCCTATTCTGGGCTTTCATGTGAATAGGATCCTATAGTATGTGGGCTTTGATGTCTGGCTTCTTTCACTCAACATCATGTTTTCAATGTTCATCCAAGTGATAGCATCTACTTCTTCCCTTTTTCATGGCCAAATAACATTCCATTGCGTGGATAGACCACATGTTGTCTGTCCATTCATCCGTGATGGACACTTGGCTTGTCTCCACCTTTCCTTCCCTTTTAGCTCCACTCCCTCTTCTGTGTCCCTCCCCTTCCCAAGGTCACCAGTCCGATGAGTTTAACAGGGCTCCTTTTGTCTGACGTGTTCTTGAAGTGTGGGCATTGCTGTTTTGTAGGATGTGTTTTTTGTTTTTTTTTTTAAGTTTCATTTATTTAAGTAATCTCCACACCCAATATGGGGCTCGAACTCATGACCCTGAGATCAAGAGTCAAATGCTTTTCCTATGGGGCCAGCCAGGTGCCTCCCATGGGATGTATTTTTGGTCTACATTAGAATTGTGGCTATCCTGTGCACATTCTGTGACTTTTTTTCCCACCAAACCCTATGTGTTTAGATCTGTCCATGTTGCTCGTGTACATGTAATACATTGTTTACAACTACAGCCAAATTCCTGTGGATCAAGGGTCCAGGTCTGATCTGTTTACCTGCCAGTGACAGACACAGGCTTGTCACCACTCTCTTCCATCTTGATAGCAGTGATGAACATCATGGTGCACATTTCCCCGTGGTGCTGTGTACAATTCATTTGGAATTTATATCTAAGAGCTGCATTGCTGGACATTAAGGTATTTGTTTATTTAATTTGACTAGGTCATCCAAAATTGCTTCCCAGAGCACTGCTGTCTCTCACCTGCAGTGCACCTGGGCTCCCCATCCCCACGTCCTCACCAACACTGGGCACCATCCAGCTTTCTACTCATGCTAGTCTTTTAGGCATAAAGTGACGTCTTATTTTATTTGGGGTTTTGAAATGACTATTTTAAACATCTTTGAATATCCTTGTCAGTCTTTTCTGTTTCTTTATCTCTAGATTACCTGTTTAGACCCTTTGCCCATTTTCATTTTACTGGGCTTTTTTGTTCTTGTTGATTTGCAGGAGTTCCTTGTATATTTTAGATACTGAGTCCTTGTTGATTTTAGACATTGCAAACATCTTCTCCCATTTGTTACTTGTTACTACTTCTGTTATATCTAATATCATTGTGTCCAAGTTGGGCTTCTTTGAACAGATATGCTTGCTTTTATAAAATCAAATTCAATATGTTTTGGGCCTTATGGCTTTGGCTTTTGAAATTTTAAGAACTCCTTCCCTACCCCTAGGCCAAAAAATATTCTCCTACACTGTCTTCTATTAATTTTACCATTGTATTTTTCATACTTTGTTTTTTATCCACCTAGAGTTCATCCTTATGTGTGGTGTTAGTTTTATTTTCTCATATAATGCAAGGATCAGCAAACTACTTCTACAAAGGGCCACATAGTAAATATTTTAGGCTTTGTGGGCCATATGGTCTCCATAGAAACTATTCAACCCTGCCGTTGTAGCTCGAAAACAGCCATAGACAATATGTAAACACCCAGTCATGGCTGTGTTCCAATAAAACTTTTTTTTACAAAAACAGAAGGTGGGCCAGATTTTGGGCCGCGGGCCATCATTTGCCAATCTCTGCTATAGTGAGTTGGTTTACCCAATACACTCTGTGTGTTTTCATCATATAGCGACTCTGTGAGGTAGATGCTATTTTTATGCACATTTTACAGAAGAGGAAACTGAGGCACAGGGGAATTAAGTAACTTGAGAAAGGTCACTTGGCTGGTAAGTGGCAGAGCCAGGATTTGAATCGGGGGGAGGGGAGCCCATCGCCAGAGCCTGCCTTCCTACCTTCCCCACTTCTCTGTCTTGGCAGGGGTGGGTTCTGTGGCCTGGAAGAGCCCCCTTGTCCATCTCTCCCTCCCCCCCATGGTGAGCCCCTGAGTCATGAACGCCTTGCTCCTGCACCCTCCCCCAGGAACATTGACACCCTCATCGTGGACGTCTACCCGGTGCTGGACACACCTGCCAAACAAGTTCTCTGGCAGTTCATCTACCAGCTGCTGACTTACGAGGAGCAGGAGCTCTGCCAGGAGAAAATTGCATGTTTCCTGGGCTACACGGCCATGACAGGTAAGCAGCCTCTCCCCCTGCCCAGCCCACCCAGTGAAGAGCCAGACCCCTGTCCTCAGATGACAGCCGACCTGGGCCTCTCCCACAGACAGATGCGCCCCTGGAAGCCTGCAGACACATGCCGGGCGCACCCAGGCCGGTCGCACACTTGGCCCCACAAATGTGCCTTCCCCGCTCGATGCTTAAGTAGCATCTGCCACATTACCTTAGACTTTAGACACCCCACCTATCCGCCCGGAATCCCTGGCTTTGTACCCACAAAACGGGAGTGGTCTCAATGGCTGTGCACTGCACGCCAAGAAACATGTCGCAGATCAAGAAATTCACGTGGTTGCCATCCATAGAGCTGGAGGGCGAGGACACAGCCAGGTCGGGCCTGGCTGCTGGGCCTTGAGGCACACAGACGCCCACTAGGGCCTGCCGGGCCATGTGCGGCCTCAGCCTCCCACTGCTGCCCACCTCTTACAGCGGGCCCCACGTGCCCAGAAAACCATGCACTTCACCATTTAGGCCACAGGAATCGGAAGTGGGCCAGACACTGTGCACTTGTTCTAGGCCCTCTGCACCTGCTGCGTCGCGGCCTACACATCTCCCGTGAGCTGGCCCTCGGCTGCCCACCATCCCTCGTCCTGGGGACCCACAGTGTGCTGGGGGAAGCTCAAAGGTTTTAGCAAGAGGCTCAGAGTATAGGCTGGCCAGCGGATGTTCCATATGTCTGCCTAGACCCAGAATCTTCCATCTCAGGCCACATGGGAGGCAGGGCCTGGGGTCACAGATTGGTGCAGACAGTGGTTGCCTCACCCCTCCTGTGTTTGGAGGCCCTTTGTCTGGCTGAGAGGACAAGGGGCCCATCTCCTGTTCATGTCACACTGCAGAGCCGGAGCCCGAGCTGGACCTGGAGCCCGAGCCCGAGCCCGAGCCCGAGCTGCAGCGGCGGAGCTCCCTGAGAGCCTCGTCCATGTGCCGCCGCAGCCTCCGGTCCCAGGGCCTGGAGGCCAGCCTCAGTTGTGGTGAGGCTCTGGCCTGAAAGGCGGGACAGTGTGTGAGGGTGCCACCAGGGCTCGGTCTTCCCGCCTGCAGAATGGGGTTGGTGGGAGGAGAAGTGCCCAAGAACAGGTTGGGCAGGGCTGAGTGATGGCCCTCCTGGGGCTACGGGGCTTGCTGGTTCTTTCTTGATGGCTGCCCATGGGGCCTGGGCTGGAACCCAAGCCTTAGAGCTCAGAGGGGTTACTAGATCTCCCCATGGTGGACTCCACCCTCCCCGATTCCCCTGGCAGGTCCCGGCGACTGCCCCGAGATGCCTCTTCCTCTAATCCCAGGCGAGCGCCAGGCGGGCGATGGCACGTCCCTCCCCGAGACCCCCAATCCTAAGATGGTGAGACCCCATTGTCTACCCTCCTGGTGGTTCATGTGACTCCTGGGCATAGGTGTCCCATGGGGCTGGGGCAGATGCCTGCCCCCCAGATCACCCAGGCCTGGCCTCTGAGGCCATATGAGGGCCTCATGGAGGAGGTAACGGTGGGCTGGACTCACCCTGGCCTCCTCTCCCTGAAGATGTCAGCCGTCTATGCGGAGCTCGAGTCCAGACTGAACAGCAGCTTCAAAGGGAAGGTGGGGACCACGTCCAGATCCCGTGCCTCCCCACCAGGGCCCAGCCCGGCAGGCCCAGCAGGTAGGGGCTCAGCCAGCCCTGGTTCCTGGGAGCAGCACTGGCCTCTGGCCTCTGGGCTATCTGTCTGGGTGTTGCCCCCATCTGGGGCACATCCTTGGAGCCTCCCCTTTGCTCCATGACCACATGATTGAGTTGTGGGGAACCTCAGCAGCCTGCATGGCAAAGGTCCATAGAGGTCAGAGTTGTCACAGGCCTTCGCATGCCCCCCTCTGATCCTTACCCCTACTGCAGATTTAGAAAAGCAGAGGTCCTCCCCCAAAGGGGCCCCAGGTGAGCCTGTGGCTGTTGGATCAACGATTAAGTGCATGCATTGCTCTGTGAATGGCACAGCTAGGAAGATCGTTTCTCTGCAGTTCAGAAGGCAGGACCCCTGGGCACCGTTCCTGTTAGCCAAGGACCTGTTGGGTGTGGGAGGTGCCTCATGATCCTTGATCTGGGACCTGGAGAAGGCTCCTCTGCCCTTTCAGTTGTTGAAAGTTGAAGGGACCCCAAAGTCCCTTCCAAGATGAGCAGGGGTCTGGCTTCTCCTGGGGCTAAGTAGTGTTCCCCCTCACCTACTCTGACCTTTGATTTCCCTCAGGGAAGGGCCTGGGGTGGAAGGGTCATCTAGGGTCTTCTTGTGCTGTATCCAGAGAGGGAAAGGAAGGTGCGCAGGGACAAAGCCAACCTGCCCCAGGCCCCTCCCCTCCAGCCTGCACCTGGAACCCAGGTACTGACTGAAGAAGGGTCCTCACACTTGATCCCACACCCCAGGGCCCAGGACCCTGTCCAGCGTCTCGTGGCCCAGCGAGCAGCTCCTGCCCTCCCCCTGCTACTACCCACTGTGTTCAGGGGGCCTGGCCTCCCCCAGCAGCTCTGAGTCCCACCCCTACGCCAGCCTGGACAGCAGCAGGGCGCCGTCCCCACAGCCAGACCCCGGGCCCATCCGCTCCGACAGTCCCCCCAGCCCGGACCCTGCCCGCCCGCCGAGCCGCAGGAAGCTCTTCACTTTCTCCCGCCCCGTGCGAAGCCGGGATACTGACCGCTTCCTGGATGTGCTGAGTGAGCAGCTGGGCCCCCGGGTCACTGTCGTGGATGATTTCCTGAGCCCTGAGAATGATTATGAGGAGGTGAGCACATGCCAGCAGATGTGGAGGGCCAGGGGCCCAGGTGTGACATGGGGGGTCTGGAAGGGGAACAGGGCTCCTGCAAGAGGCCTGTTGCCCTTGGGATCTGCCCCAGGCTACTCCTCTCCCTGCCCCAGTCCATCCTAGAATCTGTCCCAGGCTACCCCACTCCCTGGCTGAGCTATCCCACCCTTTGACTCAGCTGTAACACCGCTCACTCAAGGCTGTCCCATATTCCTTGTCTCAGGTTACCCCATTCCTTCTCCCAGACTACTTGTCAGGCCATCCTACCCACAGCCTCAGGCTATCCCACCAGACTAGCCTGTCCTTGTCCCCAGCTAGCCCACCCCCTGCCCCAGGCTATCCCACCCTCCCTCACCTTGCTCTGCGCCTGGCAGATGAGCTTCCACGATGACCAGGGAAGCTTTGTGACCAATGAACGGAGCAGCGCTAGTGAGTGCATCAGCAGCAGTGAGGAAGGCAGCTCCCTGACCTACTCCTCCATCTCTGACCACATCCCCCCACCCCCGCTCAGCCCCCCGCCTCCACCACCTCTGCCCTTCCATGACCCCAAGCCCAGCTCCCGCACCTCTGATGGTCCCCGGGGCCCTGCTCAGGTGCTGGCCAAGCCCCTCACCCAACTCAGCCACCCAGTCCCTCCCCCGCCCCCGCCACCCCTGCCCCCACCGGTGCCCTGTGCACCCCCCATGCTGTCCCGGGGCCTGGGCCACCGCCGAAGTGAGACCAGCCACATGAGCGTCAAGCGCCTGCGATGGGAGCAGGTGGAGAACTCGGAAGGCACCATCTGGGGTCAGGTAGGTGACCGGGGGCCTGGGGGTGCCCTGTACCAGGGGAGGCTGGCCTGGGCAGCAGCACTGAAGACAAGACCCTGTCCAGTTTCTAGCCCCTGGCATTTCCCTGCTTCCATTCCCCCAGCATTGGAAGCCCAGGGCAGCTCCGGTGAACTCACCCCCTGCAAAGGACCCCTCAAGACAGGGCCAGGCCTCTCAGCCACCTCCTTAAGCCCCCTTGGTTGGCTGCAGCCCCTTTGCAGTCCCTTGATCCCCCTGCTCCAGTGCAACTTGCTGCCTCCTGCATGGAGTGTTCCAGGTGTGTGTGCCTTATTGACCTCACGAGGAGGCGGCCCACGAGGAGGCGGCTCACCGCCTCATCACTTGGATGATTTAGCTTCTCCTGCAGTCTCTTCTGGTCCTCAAGTTTCTCCCAGGGCCTGATGAGGGCTCTCCCTCGGTAGCTCCCCAGGTGGCTTAGAGGATGGGGGGTCTGGGGGGAGGATGGCAGTCCAGCTGCCAGTGTTCCTCATCCCCCTGAACCTCCCCCCCCCCCCCCCCCCGCCCATTGCAGCTCGGGGAAGATTCTGACTATGACAAGTTGAGCGACATGGTGAAATATCTCGATTTGGAGCTCCACTTTGGCACCCAGAAACCTGCTAGTGAGTGGCCTTAGGGCCCTGGGGGAACCCTCATACCAGGCCCTCTATGGAAGCCCACCTGCTGCCTTCTGTGGCATCCCAGGGCTTAGAGTCCCAGAGGTCTGCACTGACTGCCATTTACTTCCTGTGTCCCTGAGTTATTTAACCTCTCAGAGCTTCAGATTTCCCATCTGAAAGTGGAGATAATCATAGTAGCTGGTATTTATTGCATGCTCACCAAATGCCAGACACCCCCGTTTCTAAATTAATCCTGTGACAATTCTATGAGGTAGGGACTGTGATTGCCCTAACTTCCTGATGAAGAGGCACAGAGAGGCTAGATAATTTGCTCAAAGTCACACAGCCAGAATAAGGGAGGAGGCATCCATATCTAGCCAACTAGATGTCCCCTCCAATCTCTCTGTCGTCCCCGCCCTTCTCTGGGTATCTCCCTAGAGTCGTTAGGTGGGGCCAGGCTGCCAGGGATACTGTGTGTGGAAGGTGGTTGCAGGATGGAAGAGAGAGGCCTTGTCCATCCAGGAAGCATCTGCAAGGTGGAGAGGTGGTTGGTTCACCTTCCTTGGGCAGCTCAACCCCAAGGGCCCAGGGGAGAGAGGATGGGGGAGAGGCACCCACCATGCATGCTGAGTATGTTACACAGGCCGGAGAGTCCCTGAGTGGGAGACTGAGGAAGGAGGGGACTGGGGACACCTGGAGCTGATTCAGTTAAGGCCGTATCAGGGGTTGTCTGGGCTGGTAGGTGTGGCCACCCCCTCTTGGGCCCTCCCACCAGCCTAGCCTCCTCTCATTAAACCATTTTCCCTTCCAGAGCCGGTGCCTGGGCCTGAGCCCTTCAGGAAGAAAGAGGTGGTGGAGATCCTGTCTCACAAGAAGGCCTACAACACCTGTGAGGGGTTGGGGAGTCCCAGGGGTTGTGGGGGACAGGAGGCGGCCCTCTCTCTGGGCCGCAGAGCTTTGGATCCATTTGTGTGGATGACACATTAGGTCTTGGGGGCCCGACACCGGCTGGGTGAAGGCGGCTTCTCGGGTCCTAGATCCCACCCAGGTGCAGCCTCCACCCTCTCGGGCCCCGTCCCTCCTTGGCCCCGCCCCCACGTGTGAGGGGCTCCCGGGTCCTGGCCACGCCTCCAGCCATCGCTTACTCTCCCGCTCGCGGTCTCCTCCCCCGTTTCCAGCTCCACTCCCACAGGCCCCACCCGTATCTAGGTGTGTCCCTTCGAGAACAATTGCCCTCACCTTTATTCGGCCGTGGGAAGGACCCTCTCCACCTCTGGGCCGGCTCCTGCCCCGCCCAGGTTCCTTGCCCCTCCCAGGCTCCACCCAGTCGCCCCGGGGAACTTCTGGGCCCCGCCCACCGCCCGCCTGGCCCCGCCCCCGGCTCACCCTCGCGGCCCCGCCCGCAGCCATCCTGCTGGCTCACCTGAAGCTGAGCCCCGCGGAGCTGCGGCAGGTGCTCATGAGCATGGAGCCCCGGCGCCTGGAGCCCGCGCACCTGGCGCAGCTGCTGCTCTTCGCGCCCGACGCCGACGAGGAGCAGCGCTACCAGGCTTTCCGCGAGGCGCCCGGCCGCCTCAGCGAGCCGGACCAGTTCGTCCTGCAGGTGCTGCGGCCGTGACGGCCGCCGGGGGTCAGGGGGTGCTGCCCAGCGGCCTCGGCCGCCTCCGTCAGGGCTCTCGTTGTGACCGGGGCTTCGTGGGTCCCGCTCCCCTACCGCCACTGCGTCGCGCCTCTGAGTCCCAGTGTTACACCTTTAACGGCCAGTTCCCACCTGGGGCCCAAGGTAGAGGGGATTGAGCTTATTTTTTGTGCTTACGTTGGGGTTGTGCTTATTTTTCTTGAGGGAATGTCCGGCAGCCAGCTGAGCCCCACCCCAGGCTGCGGTGGGTCGGTGGGTCCCCTGGTGGGGCGGGTGAATCCTGGCCTTGCCTTGGTGACAGATGCTATCGGTTCCCGAATACAAAACCCGCTTGCGCAGCCTCCACTTCCAAGCCACCCTACAAGAGAAAACAGAGGAGATCCGGGGCAGCCTAGAGTGCTTGCGCCAGGCATCCCTTGAGCTCAAGAACAGCCGGAAGCTCGCCAAGATCCTGGAGGTCAGGGTGCACCCCCTCTCTGGTCACCCCCCCCCCGGGGCTTCCAGTCTGGAGACCCATCCTGAGAGTGGTTCCAGGGGGTGGGGCGAGGACCTGGGCAGGAACGGTCCATCTTCCTTTCCACAGTTTGTGTTGGCCATGGGCAACTATCTCAACGATGGACAGCCCAAAACCAACAAGACCACAGGCTTCAAGATCAACTTCCTGACAGAGGTGAGGGGACCAGTTGGCAGTAATTGATGAGCTTGCTCTACCGTCAAGGCTGGGAAGGCCAGGCCCAACCCAAGTTGTGGCAGAGGAGAGGAGAGAATATCAGGACCACGGAGGGCCCCTCCCCCAGGAGGAAAAGCTGGCTGCCCGAAGGCCAGGATGTAACTGCTGTAAAGGTTGGGGTGGGGGCTTTTCCAAGCCGAACCTCAGGATCTGGAAAAAGGGAATGTGGGGGGGCCAGGGAGAGAAGACTCCAGGAAGAAGGAGGGAATCCCACCCAGTAGGTTCTGTGCCCTTAATACCACCACCACTGCCAAGCTGTCCTACCCCCAAAAAAATCTAGGATCTGAAAAAGGACAGCGCGAATATCCAGCCTTCCCGCTCTTTCTGGGACCTTTCCCCAGGGTACCTTTCGTTGTTTTAAAAAGAGAGGAAGAAAAATTCCATTTGTAGATATGAATGTTTTAGGATGTCTGAGGCACAGATGGGTCACAGATGGTTCCCGAAAACCACAAGAGCGAAGATATGTGAGTGGTGCTCCCCCAGAGGTCAGAAAATCTTGGACTATATCTGCCGACAAGGGCATGCTCCCAAGGACAGGACACCTGGTGACCTCCTCTAGCTGGTGGCTATGGGCTGGTTCCTGGGTGGGAGCAGGGGGCGGTGTCTCAAAGATCTGGGCCAGGGAACCTCCGAACGCCTTGGGGAGGCCTTTGGGCATCCCAGCAGAGCTTCACAGTGAGGAATACTAGCAACTTTGGAGTTGGTGAGTGTCAAGGGCCAGGAATTGCTGCCACAGTCCAGGAGAAGTGGGGCCAAGAGTACCCAGACCCATGTGATCAGGAATCTGATGGGGTCCTTGAGGAGCATGTATGTTGGGCATCACTTGCAGCTCAACTCCACCAAGACTGTGGATGGGAAGTCCACATTCCTGCACATCCTTGCCAAATCGCTGAGCCAGCACTTTCCAGAACTCCTGGGCTTTGCTCAGGACCTGCCCACTGTGCCCCTGGCTGCCAAAGGTAGGCTGAGTGGATGGGCAGTGGGCGTGGAAGCAGAGGCGTTGCTGTCCTGGGCTGGGAGGTCAGTGCTCATGCGGCTCTGTTCCCTTCCCTACAGTGAACCAACGGGCCCTGACCAGTGACCTGGCTGACCTCCATGGCACCATCAGTGAGATACAGGCTGCCTGCGAGAGTATGTCCCCCTCCAGTGAGGACAAGTTTGCCGTGGTCATGACGGTATCCAGTGAGCAGCCTGTCCGAGCACCAGGGTGGACCCTGGGGTAGCCAAGTAGAACTAGCTGTCACTCCAGCGGCCACCGCAGACCCCGTGTCCCGGCAGAGATTCTGGGCAGAGGCTGCTGTGGGTGGGTCCGGGGGTCCCGGCAGAGGGTCCATCCTGGTGATTTAGAAGCCAAGCACTTACACCAAGTCTGTGTAACTGAAGAGGAGCTTTTTTGACTGTCCAAAAGCCGCTGCCTTGCCCCATCTGTCCTCGTGGGCAGGAGAGCCCAGGTTTAGGTCACAAGATAAAGGGAGTGACCTGCCAGGCCTTGGCCAGCCAAAGGCAGTCAGGAGAGGGGCACGTTGCCACTGGGCACAGTTAGGGACGAAGGCTACAGGGAAAAAAAAAAAAGGGAGAGATCAAAGCCAAGAGAGTGCCAGGGGGCCACTGTAAGTGGGTGTTGGAGGAGGGGGTCATGGCATCTGAGAAGAGCCCAGGGTGGGGAGAGGGCTGCCCTACAGAGAAGGCAAGTGGACGGCCTTGGGGCTGCGCTGGATGCGGCAGGCTCCGGGAGAACTGAGAGGGCAGTGTGCCAAGGCACTGGAGCCCCTGGACACAGCCCAGTTCCCGGCTGAGCACGGGGCACAGGGCAGGCGGGAGCCGGGCAGCTAGGGAACCCGAGGGCACCTGGCGGTTTCCTTAACGGAGGCCGATCAGTCCTTCCTAGAGACGGCCCAGCCGGTGCTGCGGGCCCTGGACGGGCTGCAGCGCGAGGCCATGGAGGAGCTGGGCAGGGCGCTGGCCTTTTTCGGCGAGGACTCCAAAGCCACCACCTCCGAGGCCTTCTTTGGCATCTTCGCAGAGTTCATGAGCAAGTTCGAGGTGAGCCATGATGGAAGGCGTAAGGGGTCTCTTAGAAGTCCCTCCAGATGTCAAATGCGGGGGCTTCCATGAAGCCCAGATCGGGAAACGGGCTCCAGCAAGTGTGATGTGACCCCCACGGGGCCAACAGGTCTCTTCCCTGGCTCTCTGGGGAGTGGGGGGAGGAGATGAGGCAGGGCAGGGATCAGGGGCTCCTGGGACCACTGACCAGCCCCTCCCATGTGCCCCTTCCTCCCCAGCGAGCACTCAGTGACCTGGAGGCTGGGGATGGCCCACGCAGCTCAGGGATGGTTTCACCCCTGGCCTGGTGACCTGCGGAGCCCGTCCTGCCTGAGGCCCGTCCCAGTGGCCTGGAGCAGCCCAGAGCGGCCTGGGTGTGGGAGATGGGGCCCGGCCTCCCCGTGTCTCCAGCTACCTCAGCCATCAGGCTCTGGGCACCGGGAAAGTGCAGGGTCCGCCGGGTTCCCCTCTGTGGGCCTTGGCCCTGGCTCTGGCACCCACCGGGGGCATGGGGCAGAGAGAGGCGCCAACTCCCCGGGGAGTGTGAACCTTGGCTGCCCACCGGCGTGCTCCCACTGGGAGGCCTGGCTTTGCCCCGCCTCACTCTGGGCCTTGGAGCCAGTGCTGGCTGTGCACACCCTCCGGACCCTGGTCTGGTCCCAGGGAGGGGTGGCGGGGCTGCGACCCGCCAGGGGACTGTGGGACGGCCCCCGCCCTGGGGCAGCGTCTGCTGTCTGCCCCACTGAGCTTGGCCAGAGCCCGCTCTGCCCCAAGCAAGGACATCCGAATCTCCTTTTGGAGCCTGCTTCCAGTGGGCTGGAGGGACACCCTTGCAGAACATGTACTCTGGAGCCTAGAGAAGGTGACAGACGCCCTGGAACATGCCATGCCAGTGGGCACAATAGGCCTTGAGGTCTCCCACCCAGCCCCGGCCTCCTGGGGCTGCTTGGAAGAAAGCGGGAGAAAGGACAGCCCCAGGTGCAGGGACCTGGGGGCCTGTGCACCTAGCCTGGGTCTTGGAAGCTGGAAGAAACTGCAGTTGGCTGCAGCCCAGAAGCAGGGCCGGCAGGACAGGTGCCGGGCAGGGATACAGGGGAGGACTGGATTGGGAAGACACGCTATGTCAGACTGGAGAATTGAGGGTTTTTATCCAGCAGACAAATTTAAGTCCAGTTTGGGGAGCCTGAGAATGGGATGGCGTGGGCAAGGTAGGGGCAGAGAGAACGGGAAGATGTTCAGGTGCTGGGTGAGTAGGACTTGGGCGCTGGTTGCCTGGCTGGGTCGTGGTGATGTTCCCTGGAATGGGTCACATGAGCAGAGCAGGTGTTGGACTGGATGACACAGTGGGACATGGCTGGGATCCCAGAGGCTGTTTCACACGTGTATCTGGAGGCCCTGGTGAGGTCAGGGGGTAAAGGAGACAGGGAGCAGGGGTGCTGTGGGCGGGGAGGATGGGTTAATTTCCTCCATCCTTCCCATGCTCTCTTTGGCAGTTTCAGGCATCAGGTAGATTCCTGTTGCCTCTTTCCTTAACTTTCTTCCAGAGAAGTCTGAAACGGGCTTAAAACTTGTCTCTTGGATTCTTTTTCTCTCCCTACGTTCAAATGTCTAATGCTGCTCTTGGACAGTATTTGGGACCCGTTCAGTTCTTTTTTCAGTCTCCCACAGACTGCTCTTTGAGACCATGTATGTTCTTTCCTTGTGAGTGGGGAACTCACAGCCACCCTGTAAACCTGGGGCGCCGGGGAGGGGGCTTAGTGGGTGAAATGTCTGACTCTTGATTTCAGCTCAGGTCATGATCTCAGGGCCTTGAGATCGAATCCCATGTCAGGCTCCATGCTGGGTGTGGAGCCTGCTTAAGATTCTCTCTCTCCCTCTCCCTCCATCCCTCCCCACCCTCGCTAGGCAGCTTTACTAGTCATGCAGGTCTCTCTCCCACGTGTGGGGCCTTGGCTGGGACAGCTGGGATGACTTCATGTGGCCTCTCATCCCCAGCCAAATAGCCAGGATGGTTCCCATGGTGGAGGCAGGGGTCCAATAGAACCAAAGTCACAGAAAACTCCTTGAGGTCTAAGGTCAGACCTCAGACCTGGCACACCACCATTCCACCACAGTCTCCTGTCAAGTGACAAGGCCAGCCCAGATTCTAGGGGAGGGCTAATAGGCTCCACTCTTGATGAAAGATGATGCCAAGTCACATGGCAGGGGGTGTGGATTCAGGAGAATCGGGGCCATTTTCGCATCTGTCTACCACCTGCCTGCTTGGCCAGACATCCCAGTACAGATCCCAGCCTCTAAATCCTCAGTGGTCTCGGTCCTGCCAGCTCAGCTCTGGTTAGCCATCTCACGATTCCTCCTGGTGGCATGCTTCTCCCTCCCTCTTACCTAGTCACCCATTACCTGTCTCCTGACTCTACTCCATCCAGTGGACAGCAACGCTCTGCACCTGCCTGATTAGTCTCCCTTCTGCTGGGGAAAGCACCCTGGTTTTCATTTGGGAAATTATCCCTCCCCCACTCACAGGCCCTGAGCAGTGCTGATGGGACAAGGATGGTCTCGTGACTCTGGCTGGGTGGCTCAGAGTCCAGTTAAGACTCAAGTTAGCACTGTTTGGAAAGGGAGGCTCCCTCTCTTCTGGATAAATCGTTGGATGGATAGAGGGTAGAACCCTGGATGGGGCCGCGAGGACCACTATGTGGAGGACACTTGCCTGGGTATAAAGCCAATACAGGGAAGAAGAGGAGAGAAGACCACTCCATACATCTCTCTGTCCCTGAGTCCAACCATGCCTGAAGCAGACTTCCGGACTTGTCAGTCTCTGAGCCAATACATTTCGCCTCCATTTGTAAACTTTTAAAATTTATTTTAGTTTTTTGGGTTAGGCTGGTTTGAATGGGTTTCTGTCACTTGCAACACTAAGAGGGTTGGCTAAGAACACCCACAGATGGTTATGGATGTTCACTCTTTTCACATCCTCAATGAGCGCTCTTCATAATTGCATTGGCCAATACTTTTTGACTGCCTACTATGTGCCAGGCATCATACCGAGTACAAACACCTTGTGGGTCAGCCTCTCTGAGTTTGGTTTTCTAGGGTCCTACATCATGGTGATTCTATACCCGGGTCGGACAAAGCCCTCTATGTGAGCCCGTATGTGCGCCATGTCCCCCCAGCAACTCCTCACCAAGTGACAAGCTGTGAATGCAAACATTTATGCCCCAGGCATCATTTACTTATTTCTCAATAATACTACCCAAATAACATAGCCTAATTACATGCCGCCTTTCCTCATCACACATGTTTACTAAGTAGTGTGCCCAACATTCTACATATTTCGGCTCATTTCACGTTCACAGTAACCCTCTGAGATGGGTTTTTGTCCTCTCATTTTTACAAATAAAAAGTGAAACTCAGGAAGGTTTGTGACTTTCTGCATCAAAAACTCAGCCCTACATGAAAGCCCATCCTCTGTGTGGAAATGTCTTCTTTGTGTTGCTCAACACAATTTTACAAATATATATATATTTGTAATCTCGACCTGCTATCTCCCTGACAGGAAGCCACGGGGCATGCTTGTTGTTCTTATCTTAACTGACCTTTATTGAAGCAACACCGGGCACTGTTTGCCCTCCCTTGGCAAATTCTCACACACCCAGGCTCGGGCTACCAGGTGTCGAGGTGCACCAACAACCCTGTCATCAGCTTGATTTCCCACTGGCCCGGCTGCTTCTAGCCTTTGCACACAGCGAGCGCTCAATCATTGCCCATTAAATCAAACCACAATCACATCCAGATTGGGATCACACAGGGCTCCCAAACTGCTCAGGAAAATGACCACCTTCCTCCTGTAAGATGGTTTGGCTGCATGTATCTGAAGCTCTAAGACAAGGGTTGCAAAGGAAAAGTCCACAGAGGCCGAGCAAACAAGGCAAACACAAGAAGTGGGCAGGTGCAAGAAAGCGACACAAGACCAGGGACGGAGGGTAGTTGACATGGAGGGACAGGAGAGAGCATGGGGGCGCCGGGGAGCAAATGCCTGTCTGCAGGGGGAACCAGCCCGTGGACTTCCTTGTGGGGAGGCACACTGTGTGATGCCGGATCTTCAGGCTTTCTCAAAGGAAGCTAGAAATCCAGATTTTTTTATTTACAATGTCCTGGTGAAATGTGGGCAGCCAGTGTAAAACTGTAAGGAAGAGTATCAGTTATGAGCCAAAGAAAACATGTGAGCCAGATAGAGCCCAGCTGTGAGTGCGCAACCCCTGAAATAGAGCATCCGCGCCAGCTGGCACATTCACACTGCCCTGGGGTACAGTGGGGGTACCCCATAACAAAGGACTTGATTCGTTTTTCAGTTTTAACAAGGGAACTGTGTTTGAGGCTAGTTGGCAGTTCCAGTTTCTGGATGAAAAGATGCTGATTACCTTGTTTTGAAGATGCCCTTTGTTTGAGGAAATTCACCCGGTGGGTCCTTCATTCACAGGAAGGCGAGACCCGCACAGTGTTCTGGGGGGGAAACCCGTGAGCTACCACGAAACCAAATGCTGGTTCCACAGACCAAGATGTCAAGGATCTGTTTAGTTGTGCAAATTAGCTACCTCTTTACCTTGACAGTGTCTTTAAAGGAAAGGGAAAGTGTTTTCTCTAAAGAGAGTTTGACTGGATTCTTAAAGTCACCAGCATTGAATAAACACAGTGATTGTGTGTTCTTAGACAAGGTAGGGACAGTGTGGGGGTTTCCACAGAAGGAAATGGATGCCTGGCTTGTTGTGCATCCATGGGCAGGAAGGACTGTAGGATGCAGAAGGGGAGAGCCCACTGGGGTGGAGCTGGGGACCCCCCAGTAGCAAGAGGTGAGTTGGGTCCTGCCTCATGAGAGCTACAGGGACAGAAGCCCTGCCTCCCCCACTGGGTGCTGGGTGGACACCCCGGAGGCGGGCCTTAGTTGCATTGGCAGAACTTAAATGTGTTAGGAGGGAATTGGTTCAGGGATACAAACGGTGGGCAGAAATGGCGGAACCGGGCCAAGGTTCAGGCAGCCACCACAACATGTGGCACATGGCCCCATCCCTAAAGAATCCCCCAGAAGCTCTTTGAGGAGGGAGAACCCAAGGGAAAGATCAGAGCTCCCACCAGCTCGAGCCAGAGCAATCTTAGAAGCATTGTGCTTTGAGCAGTTAAAAACCCCCATGGCGTCATCGCATCCCCCAGTCTGGTGAAATGGGTGGTGATATCCGTCTTAGGAAATTCACCGCACAGAAACAGTCAGGAATGCAAATAGACATCGAGGCACCCAGTTGTCCGTTTGTATGTGGAGTTGATCTGAAGCAACAAGGATGTCCAAAAACAAAGGATTTGTGAAAGTATACATAACAGTCATATGTTGGAATGGAACATAGCAATTAAAATGTGGAAGAGGTGTTAAGTCATGGGAGAATGCTTATGATATAATAAGTGAAAAAGAAAAATACAAAATTGGATGTAACAAGACGACCTTGGCTGAAATGAGTTTTTTGAAGCCAGGATAAGGGGAGGAGGAGAAGGAGCTGAGCTGGCCGGGGTAACCCGTTTGGTCTGGCTTGTCCATGTCCGCTGCACAGCCACTCAGAACTGAGTACTCTGGACACTGGGGGGGTGCCCTAATGCTAACTTCCATGTGATCGCCTTTCTGGGATATGGGTTTTCTTCTGATGGAAATATAAATTGTACCATCAGTCATCCTCGAAAAGGTGAATCTCGGGGCCTGAAATGAATCAGAGCAAGCTTTAGACTGGGCTGAAGATGACCATTCTTTCTGGCTTGACTTCTGAGGCCAGAAGATGCCTGGAATGTTTTTACAGGAGCCAGAGAGCCTGCCCTTGACCCATGGAGTGTGGTGGGCGGCTCTCTTGGTTGTCTGTGCAGACCCCACCCAATGCCCCTCCTCCCAATAAACCCAATGGGCCCTTGGCAGCCATTTCCCACAGTATGTCTTTGCCCACTTGGCCAGTGTGTCGGACTTTGAGTGGACTCCTGGCCTAAGCTGAGCCATTCAGAACCCGTCCCAAGAAGATCTGAAATAAATATCTAGAGATTTCAGGCTCATTACAGCTGCTCTCTGGAACAGAAGAGATGTAAACTTGCCAGCATGGGCTAGAGGAGCATAGACCAGTCTGCAGAAAAAGAAGAGCAAGGTGCATGCACTCAATCTGTTTTGCCATTTTTAAGTGTTCTTGGCCATTTCATCTAATCCATGAGAAATTATCCTCAGATTGTCAAGGGTTTTTAAGCAATCATTAATTTATTTTTAAAAAGATTTCATTTATTTATTTGAGAGAGAGAGAGAGAGAGCATGAGCCAGGGGAGGGCAGAGAAGCAGACTCCCCACTGAGCAGGGAGCCCGACACGGCACTCGATCCCAAGACTCCAGGATCATGACCCGAGCTGAAGGCAGACGCTTAACTGACTGAGCCACCCAGGTGCCCAGCAATCATTAATTTAATCCTCACTGGAGAAGGAATCTGCAGAAAGTTCTTGTCTCCAAATAATTTCATATTATTCAAAAGTATACATATGCGTGTGTACGTGCGTTGAGGCACATGTGTATATATATGTGTATACACACATAGAAAATAATTCATCATTCTTCTGAAGACATCATGGACTCAGATACATAATATGCAGAAATAAATCTCAGGCATAACCTCATTCACATTCAGAGATTTGCATTTTCACAGCAAACTTGCACGCAAAAAGAGAAATGAGAAGAGATAATGAAGTACAATTTTATATCATTACATTATGTAGCAAACTGAAATGTGTGCACAAGGTTTTGATGATGCTTACTTAAGGCTGAAACTATCTCATAAGCTCTACAGAAGAGTCAAAAGAAATTATAAATCTCTTAGGTGTTATTGTCAGTATGAGCCGAAGTGCTATAATTTTTTACCAAAAAAAAAAGTTCACAAAGCTGACTCTATACAAAAAAAGGCACACACGCTATATCCCAAATGGAAGGAGAGATGAACAGAGGACGGCTTTTTCAAAGTATTTGGATACTTTCAGTGCTTAACTTTGTATTGCCCTGACAGGAGGCTGTTTTATCTGTCTGTGGCTAGAAATGAAAAGTGGTTGTGTGCTTGCTCTGAATCTTTTTCACTTACAAAAAACAAAAACAAAAACAGAAAACAAAAACAAAAACAAACAAACCAAAAAGGAATAGGTGATAGGACCCCAGGCCCATTGCTGAAATATACAGGTGTATGCAGTATGTAAATATTTACACAATTGGCAACATTGTACTATACAAATCAATTTGTTTTGCAACGTTTTCCAATGAGTGAGCCAAATCAGAAGCAACCAGGATGTCCAAAAATAGGGGATCAGTGAAAAAATTATGCTTGCCAATGAGTGACCCAAAATATTAAGACCTGTCTTGGATTTTTACTTACCAGTTGGTAGAAGTACTTGAAATACATAATACTTACAGAAAACACACTACTTAGTTACCAAAAATGATCTAAACTTCCCAGAAATAAATGAGAATATTTGTACCTGCATCAATGAGAGCCATTTCTCACGTGCTCGAGAAAGTCACCCCAAAACCTTGGTTAACCTTTCTTTATTCTAAGTACTGACTGATATCTCTGAAAGAGGCTGTGTAAATGGACACCAATTAATACAATGCTGATTTGGGAGATTAACTGCTGAGTCACAAGGGATCACTGGTATAGGAGATATTTTTAATTTTGTCAGTTTTTTTCTCAGGCGTGGTGGAAAACTCCATCCTGGGAAATAATCAGGCCCATTGATTGTCTCCTGGATAGAGCTTCTGTCCTAATGCAGGGCTGGCTGCTGAGCTCTTGTCTTATTCTGGGTCTCCCAGTTTCCACCACTGAAGAATTCTTATCTTCACATTCTTCTCAATTGTTATCCCTTCTTCCTTCTTGGGATCACTTTCACTCTTCTCAAGTACATGTCTTACTGTAGAACTTTAAAAAAATTTTTTTAAATTTATTAATTTAAGTAATCTCCACATCCAATGTGGGGCTCGAGATCAAGGGTCGCATGGCCTTCCAACTGATCCAGCCGGGCGCCCGTACTTAGAACTTTTTGTAGTGAGAGCCTGTTGATAGTAAATTCTTTGTTTTTTGTATCTAAAAATGTCTTTTTGAAAAATATTTATTCATTTGAGAGAGAAAGAAAGAGCATGAGTGGGAGAAGGGGCAGAGGGAGAAAATCTCAAGCAGAACCCCCATCCAGCATGGAGCCCAACTAGGGGCTCAATCCTGTGACCCATGAGATCATGACCTGAGCCCAAATCAAGTGGGCTGCTCAACTGACTGTGCCACCCAGGTCCCCCTGAAAATGTCTTTTTATCACCCATATTCTTGAAAGATGGCTTTAGGGGCGCCTGGTTGGCTCAGTCGGTTAAGCGTCTGCCTTCGGCTCAGGTCATGATCCTGGGGTCCTAGGATCAAGTCCCGTGTTGGGCTCCTTGCTCAGCGGGGAGTCTGCTTCTCCTCCCTCTGCCTGCCACTCACCCTGCTTGTGCTCTCTTGCACTCTCTCTCTCAAATAAATAAATAAAGTCTTAAAAAAAAAAAAAAGATGGTTTTCGTGGGTACATGGTTCTGGGCTGACAGTTACATTTTCTCATCAGTTTGAAGATACCATTCTACCGCTTGCTGACTTCCATTATTGGTCTTGAGAAGTTAGCTGTCAGTCTAATGATGATTTTATTGTAAAAAGCAGGTGTATTCATTTCCCAGAGCTGCTGTAAACAAATTAACACAAACTGGGTGATTTAAAATAACAGAAACGTGTTCTCTCACAGTTTGGAAGACCAGAAGTCTAAAATCAAGGTGTTGGCAGGGTCAGTCCCTTTTGGAAGCTCTGAGGAAGAATCTGTTTCATGTGTCTCTCCCACCTTCTGGTGGTTATCATCACTCCTTGGCGCCCATTGGTTTATAGACTCACCACTCCATCCTCCACCATCATATAGTGTTTTCCATGTGTGTCTCTGTCTTCAGATGGTGCTGTGTGTGTGTGTGTGTGTGTGTGTATCTGCATCTCTGTTTTCTCTTATAAGGACAACAGTCATTGGATTAGGACCCATCCTAATCCCATATGATCTCATCTTAACTAATTACATTTGCAAAGATCCTATTTCCAAATAAGATCACATTCTCAGTTTCCAGGTGGATATGAATTTGTGAGGGATGAGGGAACACTATTTGACCTAGCACAGTGGGTTCTATGTATTTTCTCTGTGGTTACTTTCAAAATTTTCCCTTCCTCTTGACATTCTTCTGTCTAGAAGAGATTTTCTCTTCTTTTTTTAAAGATTTTTTATTTATTTGACAGAGAGAGAAAAAGAACACAAGCAGGGGGAGCAGAGGGAGAGGGAGAAGCAGACTCCCCAGTGAGCAGGGAGCCCAATGTGGGGCTCTGGGATCATGAACTGAGCCGAAGGCAGACGCTTAACCAACTGAGCCACCAGACTCCCCAGTAATGAAAAAAATTTTTAAGACTTTATTTATTTGCCAGAGAGAGAGAGAGAGAGAGAGAGCACAAGCAGGGGGAGTGGCAGGCAGAAGGAGAAGCAGGGTCTCTGCTGAGCAAGGAGCCCGATGTGGGACTTGATCCTGGGACCCCAGGATCATGACCTGAGCCGAAGGTGGATGCTTAATGGACTGAGCCACCCAGGCACCCCGAGATTTTCTTTCCTTTATCTCACTTGGGATTCACTGGTATTCCTGAATCCAAGAATTCAGATATTTCATCTGTTTTGGGAAGTTCTCAGTAATTATCTTTCTGAATATTGCTTCTCTCTCATTCTTTCCATTTTTTCTTCCTTCTGAAATGCCAATCAGACATTTTGTTTCTTACTCTATTTGCTGTCTCTTTCATAAAATTTTCCATCTATTTGTCCCATAAATTCTGTTTAATTTCTTCATATCTAACTTCTAGTTCATTAATTCTCTCTTTAGCTGTGTTTAATCTGTTTTATTCACCTACTGAATTTCTAATATCAATTATTATCGTTTTTATTTATAAAAGTTCTATTCGGGGGGTGCCAGGTTGGCTCAGTCCGTAGAGCATGTGACTCTTGATCTTGGGGTTGTGAGTTCAAGTCCCACATTGTGTGTAGATGGCTTAAAAATAAAATGTTTTTTTTTTTAAAGTTCTATTTGGTTCTTTTTCAACTATGCCAGATCATTTTTTATAGTCTCTTGGTTCCCATTCATATTTTTTTTTCCTTTTATCTACATAAACATGTTAAACACATTTAATTTTTTATTATGTGTCTGCTAATTCTAATACCTAAAGTTTCTGCAAGTCCGATATTGCAGGGTCTCATTTCTGCTGTTTCTATCTCACAGTGGCTTTCTTCTTGTGTGTGGTTTTTTGCTTTTTGTTTGTTTTTGCAATATTGTATTGAGAACTCTTATTCTTGGAAACTTGCCTGTGGTAATTCTTTAAAGTCTGGACTTAAAGTGCATTTCTGGGGTGCCTGGGTGGCTCAGTCAGTTAAGCGCCTGCCTTCAGCTCAGGTCGTGATCCTGGGGTGCTGGAATCCAGCCCCGTGTTGGGCTCCCTGCTCAGCGAGGAATCTGCTTCTTCCTCTGCCCCTCCTCCAGCTCATACTCTCTCTCTCGCTACCTCTCTCAGATAAATAAAATCTTTAAAAAAATAAAGTGCATTTCTCTTGGTGGTTTTGTTTTGTTTTGTTTTGTTTTGCCACACAGGTACTATGAATTTCAGCCTCAAACTCATAGGTGGGTAGGGTTGTGTTAAGAATTTTCAAGGGAGGGGTGCCTGGGTGGCTCAGTTGTTAAGCATCTGCCTTCGGCTCAGGTCATGATCTCAGGGTCCTGGGATCAAGCCTACATGGGACTCTGAGCTCAGTGGGGAGTCTGCTTTCAGGATTCTCCCTCTCCCTCTCCCTCTGCCCCTACTCCCCCCCTCAAATAAATAAATAAATCTTTAAAAAAAAATTCTCAGGGAGACTTTTTTATTTTTGCTCCCTTCACCCAGACCCAAGGCTAAATAAAAGAAGCCCTTCACCCTCTTTGATTTCCACTCTGATGTAAATACTGAGCGTCCCACCTCTTGAGGGCCCAACTTTATATGCAGGTCTCCAACCCTGACCCTCTGCCATATTGTACAGGCTTTTTCTCCTGTGTCCTTCTGAGCCCAGAACCATCAACACAAGCCTCCAGGGCTGATTCTAGATCCAGGCCTTCTTTTCTTCTCTGGATTCTTGCTCTTTTGTCATTCTGGCTTTTGACAATATTTTACCTTTCTTCCAGCTCAGCCATGCTGTGTAGGTCTCTCCCCATATCCTGGCCTCCCCAGCAGGTAGCTGGAGCAGCCCAGGGTTCCCAAAAACACATTTCCCAAGAGACAGGACGGGGAAACTGCCAGTCCCCTTGAAGGCCAGGCCCCGAGTCAGAACAGCATCCCTTCTGTTTCATTGTATGGGTTAATGTGAGTCACAGGCGCATCCCAGAACCAGGCAGAAGAGACCTCACAAGCACACGCCTACCAGGTGGTGTGGTTATTGAGGGTTACCACACATGGTCACGCTCCCCCGTATCTTGCCAGTGCTGAGGCTCTGCCCAGCCCTGGACTCCATCTGCTGAAATCCCTCTGCCACACCTGCCAGTTGGTCTGCCTTCCCTCCCACCTGGGAGCTGGGGGATGGGGGACAGAGCCTGCAGAGGCCTCCAGCCACATCCCCCAGACTTATAACCACTCGGCATTCTTTGTGAGGGAGAAAGGTGAATAACTCACCTTGCCACCCCCCGCCCCAGGTTTTATTACATCAAAGAGCCACAAAGCAAGAATGGCTAGTACCCCAATTACAGACTCCAGTGGTAGAGCTGTCCCAGGCCTTCCACCTAGATCTTCCTGCTAGGATAACTAGAGGCAGGCTATTCTAGTAGCAGCCTCTTCTTCCTCGTTCCTCTCCTACAGGGAGCCCCCTCAGGGGCTCACAGGATTCTCTGGAGCTGGGCTCCCATTGCTTCCCCCCAGTC
Source organism: Halichoerus grypus (assembly GCF_964656455.1). Taxonomy (NCBI): domain Eukaryota; kingdom Metazoa; phylum Chordata; class Mammalia; order Carnivora; family Phocidae; genus Halichoerus; species Halichoerus grypus. The sequence continues at coordinate 4,602,173 of NC_135717.1, forward strand.
TTCCCAAACAAGTCCATATTTGTAGAACACCCAATTCAGGACATGGTTTAGATTCCCCCCAACCCCACCCCACAGTCGGCAAGACTCTGTAACTCCGGCCCTTCCCTGGGAATTGGGGTGTTGTCATGCAGGGACCCCCACCCGACACTGCATCTTCTCTGAGCTTTTGCCGTGGAGCAGACAAGGTCTCCATTAACTACTATTATCTCTAAGTTGTGGACTTACAGGTGTGGACTTACAGGGAGGGTGTGTCAGTGCAAGAGAATACACTGGTGGGTACAATGTCAGGTGGACTTCGTGGAGAAAATAGTAGGCACAAGGAGGATGATGGGATTGCAAGCCACTGCTACTCAACATCTACAGAAAGACAATGAAGAGGTGAGAACAAGTTTAACAGTCCCTTGAAAGGCAGGCTAGAACGCCGGATACAATGGCTGTGTGCAGGGAAGCCCCCCAGCCCCTGCAGTGGGAGGAGGGGGAGTCAGGGCTCAAGCCCAAACCATCATAGACCAGGGGCTGAACTTGAAAGGCACTTAGTGAACTTGCCCAACCGAGACGAGTCTGTTATGTCAAGGGTAGGGCCTTGCTTGAAAAAACCTGGAATCCAGACACATAGATTGGAGGTATTTGGGTGGAGGCCTCAACCATTTCTAGCTCCCAGGGCTACCCTGATATTTCGGAGCCTGGGGCCATGCCGCACTCCCCACCCTCCCCCGAGAGCTAGCACTCCCTGGAGCTGGAGAGGCCACGTAAGGGCCTCTCCACCTTTTCACCTGTTACTTTTACCTTTTTCGATTTTCAAATTTCCAATAATGAGCATGCATTCCTTTCTGTTATAGAAGGGGTATAATAAAAGCTTAAGTTCCATGGAACAGTGGTGTTCAGAAAGAATTAATGATGAGAAAGAATGATTATACTGTTTTAAACTATTACAAACAAGATGCAATTTTACATTATATATGTGGCATATATATTAAAAAAAAAAAATAACAGGACAAATTGTCCCCTGGCGTCTGTTTACCATGGAATGAGTGAAGCTGAAGCTCTGGGGCCCTCACTTACCCAGGCTGCTACCAAGACGCTGGCAGGGGTGCTTCTAACACTGAATTCACGGGGTCATATGCTTTTGCAAATTTTGCAGAAGTGAAATATTTGAACTTGCTGTCTCTACTCTACCTCTCTTTCCCTCACATTCTAAGCGTTCCTGGCGGCACCACGGGCACTTTGGGGTCTGGCTAAGGGGACGCTGCATTGCGTATATGTTTGCTTGAAGTTCAGTGGGGCATATGTAGGGGACCCACAATCCTCTCCATGTAGTTATGTGACTGCTAGTTGTCCCCGTGGGTGAATGCTTCCAGAAACACCTGTACCAACTCCCTTGGTGTAGGGACAAGGTCATGAACCAAACATGTCAGGGCTGGTCCTGAGAGGAGCACGTATTGCCTGGTGTGGAGAGGCCCTTACGTGGCCTTCCAGCTCCAGGGAGTGCTAGCTCTCGGGGGAGGGTGGGGAGTGCGGCATGGCCCCAGGCTCCGAAATATCAGGGTAGCCCTGGGAGCTAGAAATGGTTGAGGCCTCCACCCAAATACCTCCAATCTATGTGTCTGGATTCCAGGTTTTTTCAAGCAAGGCCCTACCCTTGACATAACAGACTCGTCTCGGTTGGGCAAGTTCACTAAGTGCCTTTCAAGTTCAGCCCCTGGTCTATGATGGTTTGGGCTTGAGCCCTGACTCCCCCTCCTCCCACTGCAGGGGCTGGGGGGCTTCCCTGCACACAGCCATTGTATCCGGCGTTCTAGCCTGCCTTTCAAGGGACTGTTAAACTTGTTCTCACCTCTTCATTGTCTTTCTGTAGATGTTGAGTAGCAGTGGCTTGCAATCCCATCATCCTCCTTGTGCCTACTATTTTCTCCACGAAGTCCACCTGACATTGTACCCACCAGTGTATTCTCTTGCACTGACACACCCTCCCAGTCCACCACCAGCTAAAGCTTTCCTGATTGAATGTCTGCCTTCTGTTAGGGGCTCTCTGTGCTCCACCCGCCAATGGGGTAGCCACGGCCAGCCGGCTCCAGAGCCACATCTAATCACCCGCTTTCTTGTGACCCCTCCCTGTTCCAACTGTCACAGGATGGGTTCTCCAGAAGCAGCCACTGCCCAGACAGTTGGAGGGAACCTATACAGCGAATCTATACTTGTGGAAGGAAGAAGAAGAAGCAGGACTGGGCGTGGAGAAGGCAAATGGTTACACAGGCCCAGCAAACTTCCGGCCACCCGATGGGAGTTCTGGACTAAGTGCAGGCTGCTAGAACGTCCGAGGTGAACTGGCCAAGCCTTTACGATCACCGGAAGCAGATATGGGTTGCCCCGTGGTAGGGATGACCTTGGGTGAGGTGGCAGGCACCCTGTAGGTGAGGCCAGCCCTGAAGATGCTGACGGGTGGATCTTGACCACACTTCCTACAACTGGGCAGCAAGCCCTTTCTTGAAAGGGGATCTGGGGCACGGGGTGGGGGTGGGGGGTGTGCATCTCTGTGCGGGAGAAACAAGTTGTGAGGGTAGAGGGCCAGAAGCTAGTCTGCAAAAAAATCCTTCCAGCCAGTAAAAGTGTAAAAGGGTAAGCGGAGGAGTGAGTTCTCCACAACGCCATATCAAAAATAGAAATTCTCTCCTGCGTGAATAGGTACAGTGATCCAGCTTATACAATTATGGACACATGACTCATTTTTGTTTTTACGGAAGTCCAGGGAAATAGAATGATCACAATTCCTCTGTACCCCTGGGTGAGGCATGAGCCCTGGTGGAACTCAAACATCTTGTGTCTTTGGATGAAGTTGCATGTTTTATGCATCACTCCTGTATTGGTTATCTGTGGCTGGGTAACAAATTACCCCAAAACTTAGTATCTTAAAACAGCAAATATTCGTGATCTCAGTTTTGGAAGGCCAGAAATTTGGGATTGACTTAACTGGCTGCCTCTGGCTCAGGAAATATCATGAGGTTGGGTAAATAAAAATCTAAAAAAAAATTAAATCCCTGGTGCCAAAAGGGAAAGATCCCCCCCACACACACACACATACCTTTTCTTTCAGCATTTCCTTTAAAAAACCTGTAATCTCCAATCTTTTCTGTCTCTTTCAGATGTATATAAATCTTTTTAAAAGCTAAATAAATTTCTTGCCAGTTTTGCATCCTAGTCTTTCTTGGGGGGCTGTGCAGCCATCTCTTTGAAATGCGAACACCAAGGTGGATGGCACCTTGTCTCCCTGTCTCTGTGGGAGTTTAGCTTATGTGCCAGGCTCCAAGTTATAACTTTCTGCTTGTTGGAAAGATATGAGATGGGGCGTCTGGGTGGCTCAGTCGGTTAAGCGACTGACTCTTGATCTCAGGTCTTTTATCTCAGGGTTGTGAGTTCAAGCCCAGCGTGGAGCCCACTTTAAAAAAAAAAAAAGATGGCAAGTTTTCTTTTTGCTTCTAGACAAAGACAACTCACATGTGTGTAACGGCTTGTATCTACTTGGCTATACAAAAGGGTGAGGTTTCTTTCTATCTTTGAAATTTCTTTAGCAGACTGCCCATGACTCACGTCATAGTTTGGTTTGATACTTATCCAATATTAAAACTGTTTCATTCTTTTTTTACATTTTGAGCAGAGGTTTTACTGTGTTGACAGGAGATTTTATTTATTTATTTATCTTAAGATTTTCTTTTTTAAGTTATCTCCACACCCAACATGTGGCTCGAACTCACAACCCCGAGATCAAGAGTTGCATGTTCTACTGACTGAGCCAAACAGGCACCAGGAGATTTTTATTTTTAATTATATTTCCCCAACAGGTGCAGTGAAGACATCAGCTGAGGTTGCATTCATCCAAACGCTGGGCTGGGGCTGGAATGCTGCTTCCAAGATGGTTCGATCACAAGGCTGTTGGCAGAAGGCCACATGTCCTTGATGGCTGTTCATAGGAAGACTCGGTTTCTTACCACGTGACTCTCCCCATACAGCAGCTTGAATGTCCTCACGGCCCACAGCTGGCTTCTCTTAGAGTGAATGATCTGAGAGAACAAGGAGGACAAAACAATACCTTTTGGGACATTGTCTCAGAAGGGACATGATATCACCTCTACCATATTCTTTTTTTTTAAGATTTATTTATTTATTTGAGAGAGAGACAGCACGAGCACACATGAGCAGGGTGAGGCAGCAGGAGAGAGAGAATCCCAAGCAGATCTACCAAGCGCAGAGCCTGGGGCTCGATTCCAGGACCCTGAGATCATGACCTGAGCCGAAACCAAGAGTCAGATACTTAAGCAACTGGGCCACCAGGTGCCCTTGCCATATTCTATTTATTAGAAGCAAGTCACTAAATCCAGCCCACATTCAAGGAGAGAGGCATTAAACTCCCCTCTTAAGGGAACCATCAAGTCATTTGTGGACATATTTCAAAATCATGAAATATAACAAGAAGTGCCAACAAGCTGGTTAATTAGCGTCACTAATTCAAAAAGTATCACATAAGTCCCTGCACAGGAAAAGTAGAAATGCCCCGAAATCTTGCAGCTTTTACCTGAAGTAACTTGAGGTTTTCCCAAATGTGACAACTGTCCTAAAAATTTCCATGATATTATCCATGACCATTTGGGAAGATGAAAGAAACATTTCCAAACAATCATTTGAACTATTTTTGATTGACTGAAGTATTTTTCAATCAATTATGCTGGAGAAAAGATCATTTTCTATTCTCTCTACAGAAAATACCTTAAAATTATTGTCTGGGTCGGAGCGGGAGAAATGGGTGAAGGGGGTCAAAAGGTACAAATTCCCAATTATAAAATAAGTAAGTCCTGGGAATGATATTTAAAGCACAGTGACTATCGTTAACAATACTGTATTGTACTTTTCAAAGTTGCTAAGCGAGTAGATCTTCAAAGTTCTCATCACAAGAAAAAAAATTGTAACTCTGTATGGTGACGGATGTTAACTAGACTTATTGTAGTGATCATTTCATAACACATACAAATATTGAATCATTATGTTACATACCTGAAACCGATATAATGTTATATGTCAATTATATCTTAATACAAAATAGAAAAAAATTACAATGTTCTGCACTATTAAGTTTTAATCCCAACACACAGACACACATAAAAATCATTGGCATAAGAAGAGGTGTCCAAAGAGTATACACTGAAAAAAGGAGGTAAAGGGTATTACAGAATTGTACAAGGTCGTTTATTAATAAAAATACTGTGATGTTGTCAGGATTTTGTGCTGTTTGCTGTATCTGTCAGGAGGGCTGAGTTCATGAGTGAGCGACCAATGCAGTTTCACAGGGACAGATGGACCCCACAATTAAGATTTAATGCTCTGTGGTCACTGTCTTCAAATTCTTAATAATTTTATCTTTGAATTTGTGTTTTGCTGGTGAGGTCCAATGAGACAATGGGACATACAGCGGGGACTTGGAGCCTTGGCTCCTGCGTGGTTCCACTCTTGCCGCCTCCTTACCTCCTTAAGATGGGTTCTAGGCTGTCTGCTCCCCTGTGCCCTGGGTCCTCTCTGCTCCTGACAGTGACGACTGCCACGCTCCACTTAGGTAGGGGCCTGGGTGCAGGTATGGGTGGGTCCGGCTGGGTTGGAGTGGGTCTGGCTGAACTCTCGAGCCCTGTGTCCTCTCTGAGCAGGTGGCCATCCCACCGCTTAGTGGGTAACTCGGCCGGGGCAAGCCTGACCGTCCCCTGATCCAGGCACCTCATGTGTCCTGGCACTAAGGTTCCAATACCCTTGAGGGTTGCCCTCTGCCTATGGGTTGTGCATGGAAAGGGGAGCTTCCTGGCTGGACCTCCCTGCCCCAGAAATATCAGCTGGTTAAGAGGGAACCAGCAGCCAGCCATCAGGCCCACGTGCACACTCCACTGGAATCTAGAGCAGACGTGCCTCATGGCACTAGCTCATCCAGTACCCCCATGCCCAAAGGAGTGCTCGCCGGCCTGCCCTGTGTCTGGGGGGACCGCCTCTTCATCCTTCCCCTCTTCCTGGGTCTGGCCTGTGTCCATCTCTAGGACAAGCCCTGAAATATGAATCGTGTTCTTTCAGCGATTAAGCATTGGACTTAAGCGTTCCGGTGTTTGCATTCAAAACTGACATGGCCCAATAATAAAGACAATCTGTGAAACTCTTGATCATAATTTAAGACTTTTTCTTATTCACAGCATAAAATAGCAAACAGAAAACACCCCGAGACAGACTGCAAAAAGAAAAGAGAAAGCTTTGTACTTTCGCACTGTTAACCAGCCCTTTTTGTTCCTTCTTTTGAACTCGGGACCCCACGTTTTCTTTTCTTTTCTTTTTTTTTTAAGATTTGTTATTTTTTATTTGACAGAGAGAGGGAGAGTACAAGCAGGGGGAGCGGCAGGCAGAGGGAGAGGGAGAAGCAGGCTCCCTGCTCAGCAGGGAGCCCGATGTGGGGCTCGATCCCAGGACCCCGGATCATGCCCCAAGCCGAAGGCAGACGCTTAACCGTCTGAGCCATCCAGGCGCCCCCACCCCACGTTTTCAATCTGCACTGGGTTCCGCAAATTATGCAGCGGATCCAGTTTGTCAGCTTTGTTCTGCTTGTAATTTCTTGTGATTTCTTTTCTCATCCTACAGAAATGTTCACTTTTCCACCAAATTTTGCACTCTCAAAGAGAGTCCCCAGGATGGTAAAAGCTTCAAGCTCCCCCCGCCCCGCAGAAGCCGCATCCTCCCGGGCACCCCCAATAACGACCTTATCTTGACCGAACCCGCCGCGGATTAATGTTTATTTTCCTCTTACACTTTTTCATCCAGTAAGCCTGCAGAGCGCTTAAGATCAGTGGAAGGGGGGGAAATCCCTCACAAGGGAGTGTCATTTCAAAAATTTAAAGGAAATCGCTGGCACCCGAGGGAGGCCGGAAACCGGCCGGGGGAAGTTCGCGAGGGGTCGGGGTCCTGGGGAGGGAGCCCCTGTGCGGGCGCTTCGGGCCGGGCCTGCGCTGGGCGCGTCCCCTTTAAGGGGCGGGGCCCGGCAGCGGCTCCCCCCCGCTCCCAGACTGCCCCGCGCGCGCCGGCGGTTCGGCCACGTCCCTGGCCACGTCGCGCCCGCTCTCGCCATCTTCGCCGCTTCCTCTCCGGGGCCGCCGCCGCCGCCTGAGCTGCCGAGCCCCGGGCCGCCGCGCCGACCGCCGCCGCCATGAACATCTTCCGGCTGACGGGGGACCTATCCCACCTGGCGGCCATCGTCATCCTGCTGCTGAAGATCTGGAAGACGCGCTCCTGCGCCGGTGAGCGGCGGGCCAGGTCCCGGAGAGGCTCGGGCGCCAGGCCGGGTCGCCCCGAGGAGCCGCCGACCTCGGCCGCCCCACGGCCCGCGGGCCTGCGGCGCCCGCCACACCCCCTCGCCTGGCCCGGCAGGGGATCGGCCCTGGCGGGGGGCACCCTGCGGCCACTCGGGGTGGGCGCCCAGGCCAGGCAGGGTGTCGCGGCTCTGGGCCCCGCTCGGCTCTGGGTCGGCTCCCGAACTTGAGCTGTCGGGGCGGGGGAGGCGCCAGCCAGACTGCGCGGGGCCCCATTCTGTCTGAAAAGTTTGGATGGGGCGGGGGCCGGGGGGAGTCCGGCCGGCTTGCCCCTCGGCCCTCGGCTCTGATGGGCGCAGCTCCGCGCGCCTGGGCGCCTGGGCGGCGGGTCGGGAGGTGCGGGGCGCCCGCGAATCAATGGGACTGGAGGGAGGAGGATGGGCAGGAGCGCGGCCCGCTCGGCCTGACGTGGCAGCCAGGCCAGCCCGGGAGGTGGAGCGGGCTCGGGGAAGTCACCCCGCTCCCTACCCTGCCCCTTCGAGGACTGGCCTTTAGGTTAGGGTGTCGGGTCCCACCTGACCCTAGAGTTCTGTGGGCTTCACCCCAGCTCTGGGATCCAGGATCTCGCCTGCCACGGGGGGGTGTGTGTGTGTGAGGAGGTCCCTAAATGAATTTCTGGGGGACCGTCAGTGCTGCTTTGAGAAGCGAGCTAGTTTGTCGAACTCGAAGTGTCTCCATCTAATAACGGGTTCTCTTGAACCTGCGGCGCCGGGTCCCGCCGAGGTGTCGTGCGGTCTCCTGTAATGCCTCGCTCCACGTCACCAGTGAGTTGGCGACTCCCGCCTCCGGAGTACGCATTTCATGCATGCATTGCTGGGAGGCAGTGGGACCAATCTTCCCCAGATAAAAGCTGTGAAGTTTTACATTTCATTAACCCTAAAAGCTTCAGAGGGGCAAATTTTTAAACGATTTCTTGAAATGCAGTGTCTTCTTTAAACTTCTTTTTGATGCTGTGGCCTCAGTGAAATAACTTTGGAATTCAAGAGCTCAGTTTCTGCACAGGCAGTAAAAGATCCCATTTCCCTGATCAGTTTCTAAAGATTTCCATATCTAGGGTAACACCCCACATCACTGACTGCTGTCTTCAGGACTCACCTATCTCCCCAGAACACACCTGAGATGGAGGAAGTAAGCAAAAACAAGAGACCTTTGAGCAGTCAAAATGGATGTTACAAAGTCCATGTACTGAAACCAGTGTTGTCTGGCTTGGAGGTGATCTCTCATTTTGTACATATTCTGAGAGGTTCAGTTGTAAGATTTACAATTATAGCAAAGTAACTGCAGCAATTGTGAGAGCTGACAATTAAGCACGTGCTGGGTACTAGGTAGCGCACTAAATGCTTTCTATAGCTTTTTCCACCTGGTCTTTAAAATGACCTTAAGAGCTAGGTGCTGTTGTCCCCATTCTGTGGAGGAGGGAACTGAGCCTTAAGGGAGGTGAGGAAATTAATGGTAGAGCCAGGATTGAAACACAAGCAAACTCACAGTTAAGGATTTTGAATCAGCATCTGTCTATTTTGGTCTAAGTAATTTTAGTTTAAACTCTGATGCCAGACCAGTAGTTTAGGTCATCTTTTCATTGCACTCAGGAAATTTGTCACGCCCCCCCCCCCCGCTTTATTGAGATATAATTGACATATAACATTGTATTAGTTTCAGGTATGCAACGTAATGATTTGATATATGTATATATTGTGAAATGATCACCATAATAAGTCTAGTTAACATCCATCACCACACATAGTTAACCATTTTTTTTCTTGTGATGAGAACTTTAAAGATCTGTTCTCTTACCAACTTTCAAATACACAATACGGTGTTATTGACTGTAGTCATCGTGCTGTCCATGACATCCCCAGGACTTACTTTATAACTGGAAGTGTGTACCTTTTGACTACCTTTACCCATTTCACCCACCCCTCACTCAGAAAATGTTACTTTTATCTTGATTTTTGCTCCAAAATTTTTGTATGAGTCTCTTCGTTTTCTTTCGTGTATTTCTCAGAATCCCGTTCTCTGTCGAGTCCTTAAGTATTGAAGCATGCTGTCTCTTAAACACACATCTAAATTAAGATGTTGGGGAGAAGCTAGTATACCTCCACGTATAGAATTCTTAAGGGAACCTTGAGTAATACGGAGAAAGTGAGAGGGTTTGCTATTTTGTTTGTTTTTTAATATTCACTATCTTCATTTGGGAGATTTAGGAGCATTTAGGAAAATAGAAAATACTTCAGCCAAGATAATAAGGAAGATAAGTAGTTAAGTTCTTGTGTATTTGTCAAGTATTCCTACAGTTAACCTGAAGTTATAGGGCATTATTAAACTATTCTCTTTGTCAGACTGAAGATCATTTTAGTTCTTATACATGAGATTTCCTGGCCTTTTAAAAATCAAAATCACCGAGATCATTTATTCAGAATTAAATGCTAAATTTGATTGGCTGCTTTGTTTTTCCATTCTAAATTATGAAAGTTGTTTAGAGGCTTTTGAAAGAGAATTTGATATGAGTTTCTCAAATAACTGGAATAAGAGACTTGTACGTTCAGGTTGTGTTTCTCACTTTGACAATACTGGTATTGGGGTTCATTTTAGGATTTGGGCACCTGTTTTGAACATGCCTGCAGCCAGAACCATGGGGCTTTTTTCCCTTAGGGTAAGGGATGAGACAGGTTAGTGAGGAAGCTGGAGATTCTGTTTTCCTGACCATTTAATTTGAGAATGACCACCTTAAAGGGCCTGTTTTAAAGTGAGGGCAGGAGAGCTGATCTTGGTTTAGCTCTGTCTTTGTCTGCTGTTGTCATTACAAAGGGGTGCCCAGATGAAGTATGACTTTCTCATATCCCTGAACTATCGTTGCAGCTGGACCCACAGTACACTCAGGTTATCACTTTATCCTTGTCCTCTACACTGGCCTGGGTAGCCTTGGGAGAACAAGCCTTGGTTTGTAGATGAAGAACTTCTTATCAACATTTTTCTGTAGGCTGGCTGATAGTTATTAATAGTGCTGTTATCTATTGTGCTTACATTACTAGTGGAGTCCTTTTGAGATCCATGACTCCCAGCCGCCCTCTCCTAGTCTCTCCCCTCCTCCCCCATCTATTGCTTTGATTGTTGTTAGCTGTTATGTTGGTTTTGTTGTAGACTTTTTATGTTTCCATACATGATAGGAACATCCAGTGTCCCCTGCTTTTCTCATAATTGGACAGCTTATAATTTTGAATACAAAATCTCCTCTTTTATTGTGGTCATTGAGTACTTCAGGAAGCTATTGTATCACATTCCCAGCTCCCTCTTTGTAGCAGCTGTCCCCTCTGTTCTTTTGAGTGCCAGTCTGTTGACTAATCATTGCTCTCAAACATCTATTGACCAGGGCGCCTGGGTGGCTCAGTCATTAAGCTTCTGCCTTCGGCTCAGGTCATGGTCCCAGGGTCCTGGGATCGAGCCTGCATCGGGCTCCCTGCTCGGGGGGAAGCCCGCCTCTCCCTCTCCCACTCCCCCTGCTTGTGTTCCCTCTCTTGCTGTGTCTCTCTCTGTCAAATAAATAAATAAAATCTTAAAAAAAAAAAAAAAAATCTATTGACCACCCATTGAGTGCAAGGTACTGGGGACACAATTTAGAACAGCAGCTTATAGCTATCAAAGTCTCTGCTTTCAAGAAAGTTGCAATTTACTTGAAATAATAAGACATATATAAAAAGATAAAAATAAAGGGTATTAAAAATAAAGGGTATTAAATGCAGGCAGTAAATCCTGTGGATGTGAAGTGGCTAGAAGGATCCCAGGGAAGGCTCCCATGACTTCCCAGCAAGGTGTAGGTAAGACCTCTGTGAAGAAAAGTCTGAAACTTTGTTAATGGACATAGAAGATGAGCTGAATGTATCTTCGTAACCGTGGTTCTGAATAGGACCAGATAGGCTGGTAAGGAGGCAAGATGATTCATCTCCCCAAATTAACTTACCGATTCAGAATATCATCAAAGTTAAAAGACAATAAGCTGAGAGAAATAATCTGCAATATATCTTAAGTGACAAAAAGCTAACATACATAATAAAATAATCCTACAAATAAAAAGGATAGAAAAATGGGCAAAGTTGGCAGTTCACAGAAGAATAACAGAAGGCCCATTAAGCGTGAAAGAATGCCCAGCCGCATTAATAGTTAGGAACTTGGACAGTAAAACAGCAATGCATACCATCATTTCCTCACTGGGTGAGAAAAGTAAGGGGTTTATAACATGTAACATAGGCAAGGGTGTGAAAGGCCATTCTCATTTGGTGTTAGTGAATATGAAAATTGGCACAGCCTTTCTAGGGGAAATCTGACTGCTTATCAAAACTTAAAGTTGATGTTCATATATTTATACCAGCGATTGTAAGGAATCTGAACTACAAAAATTGCCATATGTGTAAATAAACTATAGGTATAAAGATGTTCCTTGTACCTAAATAACTATAAAACACTGTTTATAGATAAAAAGATGTTCATGTAGTATTCATAAAAAAGTTGTAAACAACCCAAATGTCCGTTAATGGAGTGGTTGTGCAAATGTGGTATGGTTACACTATGGAACACTATGCAGCCATTAACAAGAAGGAGCTAGAAGTATTAACAGGGGAAGATAAATCTGAGAGGTTAAGATAAAAAAACAAATTGTAGGGGCACCTGGGTGGCTCAGCTGGTTAAGCATCTGCCTTCGGCTCAGAACATGATCCCAGAGTCCTGGGATCGAGCCCTACAACAGGCTCTCTGCTCAGCAAGAGGCTTGCTTCTCCCTCTCCCTCTGCTGCTCCCCCTGCTCGTGCTCTCTCTCTCTCAAATAAATAAGATCTTAAAAAAAAAAAGCAAATTGTAAAGCAGAAGATTCTGTGGCCCCACTTTAAGGGGCAAACATATATGCAGGTACATATACAAACACATATATAGAAAGGAGCTTTTATTTTTATTTTTTAAAGATTTTATTTATTCATTTGAGACACAGAGATACAGAGAGAGAGCATGAGCAGGGAGAGAGGCAGAGGGAGAAGGAGAAGCAGGCTCCCTGCTGAGCCAGGAGCCCGATGTGGGGTTCGATCCCAGGACCCTGGAATCATGACCTGAGCCGAAGGCAGATGTTTAACCATCTGAGTCACCCAGGCGCCCCATAAAGGAGCTTTTAAAAAGCCTGGAAAGTTGCATTTAAAATGGAGGTGGGAAGGATGTTAAAAGGTCCTTTTGTTTTTATTCCTTGTATTTTAGCCCAGTTGGAATTTTTAATTAAATAGCATGGATTTCTTTGAAAACAAGAAAAAACAACAAAACAGTACATAGTGAGAGCTGTCATTTATCAAGCATTTGCAATGTAACAGGTATAATATAAAGCACTTTTTCTTTAGCAGTCCCACAAAGTTGTCATAATTTGTCCCCATTTGAGAGATGCAGAAAGTGAGGTTGGAGGTGGGGCGCAATGTATGTCATGGGCCCAGGCTTACCCTGGGTGTTCAGGGGCTGAGCTTAAACCCAGTCTGTCTGGCTTCAGAGGCTCTTTTTCCCTAGGTCCCAAGAGTTGTGTTACGAGTCAGTTCCTGACTATTAGGCTGCTGGTTCCAGGGAAAGTTAATGGCCTTTAGGAGAGTGTCCACATCCTTAGAGACCATGGGCTGGAGCATGGTACCTGGGGCCCTTGCTGACAGTGCAGACTGTCCTGGTGGTCTAACCTACGGGACTTGGTTGCAGCTCCGCTGTTACCAGAACAAAAATAATTCAGGGAAAGCTTTTCTGTTTGGTCAAGGGTTCTGGTCTGTAAACCACTGGGAATATAAGAAATGCAACTTTTAACCTGCAGCATAATTTAGAGTAATATACACTGTAGTGTATAGTTGTAGGGTTTTATTAAACCTAACTTGGGCCAATGTAAAAGATAGGAATGGTGTTAGGTTTAATGACTGATTTCCATTTAATGTGTCATACTCCTTAATATGGATATTTGGTGCATTTGGTATGGGGATGGCCATTTCAGAAACATTTAGAATGAGTATTCTTGAGAGCTTGTTACCTGCCAGCCTTCACATGCTTTGGTCCCAAACAGGGAGAAAGTGACTGTGGGAGCCCCTCAGGCTTTCAGGAGGTTCTCTCCCTGGAAGGAGATTCCTGCCCCTGCCCTCTCTGTCTTCAGCTGGGATCTCTGCCATCTTGTGAAGACTGGAAAATTTCTCTGTCTTAAAGGAAGAAGCTGCTACTTCCTAATCAGGATCCCAGTCCAGGAAGAATAGGGTAGAACTGTATGAGCACACTTAGATTTCCAGCATGGCAGTTCCTACATGGATTCCGCACATGAGACAAGCTGCAGGCCACACACTGCCTGGCTCTCGCTCTTCTCCTGCTCAGGGGCTCTCCCACCCTCTGGTCGGCAGTAAATTAGGGCAGAGCCCACAGAGCATCGCCTATTGACAGTTACAGAGACACAGTATGACTTAGAAACTTCTTGGAAATGTTATCCCAAAATACCACAAAATGAGAATTTACGCCATGACATGAAAATAAAATGAATTCTGTCTCTTTTTTTTTTTGACCATTTGTTCATTCATTCGGCAGATATTTTCTTAGCCCTGCTGCATGTCAGGCCCAGTGCTGAGCACAGAGAATACAAAATGGATAAGACATGACCCCAACCTTTGGAGATCTCAGTGTCTGTTGGGGAAGAGGGAAGACAGGCAACCGGATAATTGCAGTGTATGTTGTAAGGTCATAACAGGAGCTGGAGCAGCAGCTGGTGGGAAGTAGTTTCCAGTATGTATTTGCTGAATGATAAACAGTACCAAGGGAGGGTGTCTTCAAAGACGACTTACCAGAGGAAGTGGTATGTGAGTTGGGTCTCAAAGGGAGTGGTAAAATTGATATGATAGTCCTGGATTTTTAATATAGGGATGCCGAAAATGAGGAAAAATCGCAAATCTGTCTGGCTTCCAAAGTTCCATTAGAATAAACCCTTTATAACAAATTTGCCTGTATGTACCCTATAATTTTTTTATTTAAAATATTGGAAAGAACCAGATGGGAAAGGAACTGGGAATTTCTCTCTCAAAGCTTCAACCAATATCAAATGTGAGTTGCATGCTCCCTATCCTTTTCCCCTTCATCGTGTCTTCTCTCTCTCCCATGTCTCTATGTGAATGGCAACCTCATTGTTCTCCTTTGGAACATTGATCTCTGATAAGAAAATAAGTTCCCCATATCTGGGGAAAACTGAAAGGAGCAGACCGTCTGTATCTCCACCTTTGACCCTTGAAATTGGTTACTACTGATGTATCCAGAAGGAGAGAGTCAACTTTTTCTTCAGGTTCTGTTTAGGTATTTTTGTGAATAGACTAGAACTGCAATTATTCATATGTAGAAAGTAACATTCTTGTATCCAGGCTTTTTTTTAGTTTCAGCAGCCTGCAGAATTGTGTTATAAAATATCATTTAAAAACAATGTAATTTTCACATTCCATAGGAGCATGGCCAGTAATTTGGTGCAGCAACATTTCTTTAAAATGCACGCTTACTGAAATGTTTAATGGTGTGAAGTTTGCAACGTAGAGGAAGGTGGGTGGGTTCTGATGTGTAGGAGGATTCAGTTTCCTTCATGAATTTGCTCAATCTTCATCTGAAACCCATAGTTCATATCCTTTGTCACATAAATATTTGGCCAAATTTAGATGTCAGAAAAGCTGAGTGCACATGCTACGTGACCATCGACACTTCGCGGCTGATCTCCACATGCCACAACAGTGCTCTGGAGGTGGACTGGTGGTTGGAGGTGGGAGCAGATTTAAGGTGTTTTTTTGTTGTTGTTGTTTTTGTTTTTTTTTTAAAGACTGCTGCTTTTGAGGACTGACTATAGTAGTAGGTTCCCACCCTCTTGTTGCCATGGCATCCAGAGCAACATTTTTATGGCTGTGTGATGAATCTAAGACATGGAATTTTTAAAAACCTTAACATGTCCAAGAAATGCTGCCCTCACAAAATAAGTTGCCTTGGGAGGCCATACCACTGTTCCAGGGTGGTACGCTCAGACTCTTCCCTGTAGCAGTGTTCCTCTCTGGGTTCCTCATCTCCTTAATCAGATTAGATCCCAAGGCCACGAAGGATTTGTCACCATGAGATACACTGTTTTAAAGTAGAAAGAAAGATGCTAAAGGTAGCAGACAAGTTATAACAATAGATACCAGCAGAACTAGTGAAATTATTCTTGCCTGAAGCATGTATTTGAAAAATACAGTGTTCAGGGGCACTTGGGTGGCTCAGTCGGTGAAGCGTCCCGATTCGGTTCAGGTCAGGATGGTGTGGTGAGATTGAGCCCTGTGTCAGGGCGGAGTCGGCTTGGTCCTTCTCCCTCTGCTCCTCCCCGACCTGCACTCTCTCTTTCTCTCAAATAAATAAATAAAATCTTTTCAAAAAAAGAAAAATACTCATTTGAACAGAACATCCTGGTACAGTGGCGCTGGCATGATTAAGGCACTTTCCCCTAGTCAGCCAGCAGGGTAAGACCGCAGAGGTAGAGCCTCCCTGAAGGAGCATGTTCAGGAGTGTTAAGTGAAAGGAAAACTACGGCCGCTCGCGTTTAGGGAGTCATCGCAGACATCAGCCTTTGACCCTGGGGCCCACTTCCCGTATCTGCACTTGCCGC
The DNA here is from genome assembly GCF_964656455.1 of Halichoerus grypus. NCBI lineage: Eukaryota > Metazoa > Chordata > Mammalia > Carnivora > Phocidae > Halichoerus > Halichoerus grypus. The sequence goes on from NC_135717.1 coordinate 4,618,199, forward strand.
GGTATTCTCTGCGGGAAGCGTTCAGCTTCTCTAAGACAGGCTTTTCTAATATGTTCCTTTTGTTTCTTCAGGTATTTCTGGAAAAAGCCAGCTTCTCTTTGCACTGGTCTTCACAACTCGTTACCTGGATCTTTTTACTTCATTTATTTCACTATATAATACATCTATGAAGGTATGGTATGGCATCCAGTGGAATGCATTTTATCCATAATTCACAGGCCTATGGAAACTATTAAGTTTGTGTCAGTTGTGTACTTAGACATCTTCCAGAATAATGTCTAAACATGCTGTTCTCGGCCTAAGCACTTTTAGACCACCTTGTACATAGAAGTGGGAATAGCATTATCATTAAGCACATTTTCTGTTTCAGAGGAGTATCTGTTTAATTAAAGTGCTGTGCAGTTAGAGATTTTTTAATCTTAAATTCCTTGAGGATGATAAACTTCTAAAGCTCTTGATAACCCTGTAAGAAAGAGGGATAACCATTATGTTTTCAAGCAGTGCGAAATTACAGACTCCCTGGGAAACCCAGCAGGTTGGTTCAGAAGGAGGAATGAAAGCCAGGACTCCTCGCTGCAGTACCTCGTTTTGCTGTTGTGGGAGGGATTATGTGTAGGCTTCTACTTCTTTTCTTTCTTTTCCTGCTAAATCCATGTTCCTTGAACTTCTTTGTGTGCCCTCTTTATTACTCTTTCCATGCCTAAATAACATCTGTACCATAATTCGTTTAATGTGTTTCTAAAACCTTTTAACTTGTGCTAAGCATTAGTATCCCTGGCTTTGGTGTCCTATTTTTTCTGAATCCACATGGAAACAAATGTGTAATTATTAAAATGCAGGATGTCTGTGTACCACCTCACATCTTGTGGGCCACTGGGGGCGCACGCTCCCTGCTCGCCAAGGCCTCGGTTTCGCACCGTCATTGAACTTAGACTTACTGAGCACCCACGGTGCCGGGCACTCCCCTAGCTCTGAGGACAGGGCCGAAAACGAGCAGAAGGCTTAGTGTCTGGTTGGGGAGAGTAGACAGATCATCCCAGTACTCCGTGAATGACGGCGGTTTGTGCTGGGTGCTGGGAAGGAGTATGGGGCTCTCGGTGTGCAGTGGGAGTCTCGCTTCTTTCATCCATTCGTTCTACATAGCTTACTGAGCACCTGCACGCGGGCCAGTGTTCTGGGCACAGCTGAGGAAGTCATGTTTAACCTGAAGCCTGTTGGTGTGGTGCTTAAAAAGCATTTTTTATAAGCACAGGTCAGAGTAGACAAAGCCATATTTGGGCCTGTAGTCTTTACTAAGAAACAAATTTGAGTTACCTATAATCATTTCATTCTTCATCGCTAAGTGACCGGAGCCTCGTATTCAGGAAATAATTAGCTTACTTAAAATGGGTAGGTCCCGGGGCGCCTGGGTGGCTCAGTCGTTAAGCGTCTGCCTTTGGCTCAGGTCATGATCCCAGGGTCCTGGGATCGAGCCCCACATCGGGCTCTCTGCTTAGCGGGAAGCCCGCTTCTCCCTCTCGCACTCCCCCGGCTTGTGTTCCCTCTCTCGCTGTGTGTCTCTCTCTCAAATAAATAAATAAAATCTTTTTTAAAAAATAAAAAAGGGTAGGTCCCTGCTTGTTGTCCAGGCAAGTTAAAACTGCAGGTTATTACAAGCGTGTGAGCAAGAATCCCCTCAGGATCCTTGGCTTTCAGAAGATCCTTGCTTGGTTCTAGTTCCCAAGCATGTCCTGAACATCAGAGGAGTGAGAGCCAAGTTTTATGTGCTCATTGCTTTGACTTTAAATGCCAGGCACAGGCGAGGGGAGAAAAGCAGCTGCTTACCTCCGTGGCTGCCTAAGCCTTTAGGGACAGAATCTTGGCTGGCCATGTTCCGGGCGCTGGGGAGGGACCCTCCCAGCTACCACATGCCTTGGCCAGATGTTCTGCTGGAGGAGACTCTGTGTATAAATGTATGTGTTTTGTTGTTACATGTAGATTTATGTGTTATCTTATTCATATACATGTATACATATATTTGTATATGGAGAGAACTCTAACAATATAAGATACTAATCTTGATTTTTTTTTTTTTTTTGGTAGTTTGGTTTATGGTTATGACCAACAATTTTAAGACCTTGTCAACTGTTTATTTGCAAATATAACTTCATGATGAGGTGCCAGGGATAGTCTAGTGTCTTTGTTCTGTTTTTAAGCATATGAGGACTTGAGGAGTGCTCTCATTTTCCTAATAAGCCTAGATGTTTTCCTGTAAGTTTCATAAGGTGGTTTTCCTGAGGAGTAGTACTGGGTATCCAACTGATATCCCACTTGTTTCCATTCAGAGGCTAAACCTCCCCTTTGGTTCTTGGGCCTAAAATTCTGCATTTTGAAAATTGCTATAATTTCAGAATAACAGACTTTTCCTTTGGGTTACATGACTATATGGTGTTTGACCTTTTGAATGTGAAAGAACATAACTCGACTGTAAGCCTTTGAACAGCTGTACTGCTATGTGAGCTCCCTTGTAGGCTTTGACAAGTTATCCCTTCCTTTTGGTTTTGCTTTTGGTATGCTACCAGACAGAATTTCATAGAAGTGATCTGAATGTTCTGTGTTAAAGTAACACAATGTAAGTAAAAATGATCATAAAGTTAAATGTGGGCTACATTGTATCTTCTCTTTAGAAAAGCACTAGCTAGGGGTGCCTGGGTGGGGCTCAGTCAGTTCAGCCTCCAAGTCTTGGTTTCAGCTCAGGTCATAATCTCGTGGGTCATGGGATTGAGCTCCCCGCTTGATGGGGAGTCTGCTTGAGATTCTCTCCTTCTGCCCGTCCCCTCACTCTTTCTCTCTCTCTCACTGTCTCTCTCAAATGAGTAAATACGTCTTAAAAAAGAAAGAAAGAAAGAAAAGAAAGGCACTAGCTAAGAAATAGCCTCATGCTGGAGGGAGGTGCACTGGTGTGGAACTGCGCCCCGTAGGCTGCTAACTAATGGTTTAAAGTGAGATTACAAATACATTCTTTGGAGGGGGTTGGGAGGGATGGGGTGGCTGGGGGATGGACACTGGGGAGGGTATGTGCTATGCTGAGCACTGTGAATTGTGTAAGACTGATGAATCACAGACCTGTACCCCTGAAACAAATAATACATTATATGTTAATTTAAAAAAATGCATTCTTTGGCAGTTTCTTATAAAGTTAAAGGTACACTTTTAACATATGATCCAGCAATCCCATTCCCAGGTATTGACCCAAGAGAAATGAGAAGTTAGGCTCATACAAATGCCTGTATATAAATGCTCACAGTAGCTTTATCTGTTGTCCTCCAAGCTGGCAACAGCCCACCTGTCCTGAAGGTAGTGTGTGGATGGACAGCTGTGCTGCACCCAGACAGTGAACTGCTCCTCGGCAGTAAAAAGGAACCAGTTGTTAATACACACAGCAACATGGTTGGATCGAGAACGCATTATGGTACTTAAAAGAAGCCAGTCTTGGGGGACATACTCTATGATTCCATTTATTTGGTATTCTGGAAAAGGCAAAAACTGCAGGGACCAAGAATACATCAGTTATCAAAAAAAAAAAAAAAAAAAAAAGGAAGAAGAAGAGATCAGTTATCGCCAGACTTTGGGCCTGGGGGACGGGCTTGACTACAAAGGGCAGCATGAAGGAGGTTTTTGGGGGGGGTTACATGATAGGACTATCCTGTGTCTTGATTGTGGTGGTGGTTATATGACTAGTAGATCTATATACCCCCCAGAAGTTAACTTTATTGTATTTAAATTTCAAAATAAAGAAGCTAAGGAAAAAAATCTTGCTTTTGTGAGCATATGGATGATGTAGAAAGCTAAGGGAGTTGGAGCCATTGTAAAGTATGGATGACCTGTGCTTTTCTTCTGTCCTTAGCTCATCTATATTGCCTGTTCCTATGCCACGGTGTACTTGATCTACATGAAATTTAAGGCGACCTACGACGGAAATCACGATACCTTCCGAGTGGAGTTTCTGGTGGTCCCTGTGGGAGGCCTCTCCTTTCTAGTCAATCATGATTTCTCTCCTCTGGAGGTTAGTTAAGAGGTTATTTAGGGAAACAGACATGTTTGCAGATAATGTGGGTGGTTCTGGCTTGTTTGTTTGATTTGGCAAGCTTCTGGTGCAGCATACACTATTTGGTTTAAATAAATCACAGACAGGAATTAAACCCCCAGGTATTTGCCGGATTCTTCTCTAGAGAATAAACCAGGCTTCTGTGGTAGCAAAGACAGTGCCTTGCCCGTCCAAGTGCTTGAAGAACACGGTTCTTCACGTAAGGGTGTTGCACTTTGATACTGTGTGCAAATCCCCTAAGCAGTGTTGCTACGCTGGGTGTGTTGAGGAAAAGTGGTTTGCATAGTGCCCTGCACTCCACAGAGCCCTGCTTCGCCCTTCCCTTAACGTCCTGGGGAAGCCGCTGCTTGTGGATTCAGAACACTCCCAGGGCTACCTGCAAGGCCTTCTGTCGTCCACGTGAATCAAGTTGGGCAGAGTGTTTACGTAATTGCAATTCTCGTTACTTACCCCTTTGATTTAACCACACCAAGAAAGTCCAAAGAGTAAGAAACATGGTGAAAATACTGAGATAGTCTGTGAAGGAGACCAGCTGGTAAGGAAAAGCAGCAGTGGGAGAGTAGAAGGCCCCGGCTGTCGGCCTCGTGCACCGTGGCGGAGAGCGCCCTAGATTCGGAGCGGGACAAGCTTACCTGGGAGAAACACATATGTAGATTCACAGAAAATTGTACCGGGAAGGAGATGCTGGAGGCATGGGTAATGAAAATTCACAGAGGCAGAGGTGTGTGGGTTACCCAGCTTGTCATTGGGAATGTCGTGCCTCTTCAATGTAGCTCAAGTTTCTGAGATTTATTCCATTGCCGAGCTGCTCTGGTTTGTCCTCCGATGCCTAGACTCCTCACTCTTTGTGCTGCTCCACAGTAAAGCGGGAGTATTTCCTGTGAACTCACGGTGGGTACTGGGTGCTGACTGAAGCCTGTGGTTTCTCTTACAGATTTTGTGGACCTTCTCCATCTACCTGGAATCAGTGGCTATCCTTCCTCAGCTCTTCATGATCAGCAAGACAGGGGAGGCGGAGACCATCACCACCCACTACCTGTTCTTCTTGGGCCTCTACCGCGCTCTCTATCTTGTCAACTGGATCTGGCGCTTCTACTTCGAGGGCTTCTTTGACCTCATTGCTGTGGTGGCCGGCGTTGTCCAGACTATTCTCTACTGTGACTTCTTCTACCTGTACATTACAAAAGGTACCATGGGCTGCCTTCCTCCTGCTTTGTTCCTACAGCTGTGTGTTTTTAGGAGCTCCCTCCCTGTGTGTTTTTAGGAGCTCCCTGCTCCTAATCTGGCACTAGCTCATCAAGCACAACTGGTTTCAGAAAAACATTTTAATGACTGTCAAAAATCTGGGTCAGGGTTTTCAGCCTTTTTCTTTTCTGTGGCTTTATTGTTTTTCTATAATAACATGTTTTTAATGTAAGAAATTTAATCAGCTTTTATAATTCTGAAAACAATCACCTGAAACCCTACCACTCAGAGATGATCATAGTTAATGTTTCGATAAGTGTAATTCCAGATATGTCTATGCATATGCACAGATACACGAGTTAAGCTATACATGCTGTTCTATATGTAATCTGTTCCCCCTCCTCACATTTTTTCAAGTCAGGAGATAGAAATCTCCATAGTTTTCAGTAGACAGAGAATGTTTCATTATGTGTATTACCATAATTTACTTACTCAGCCCCCTGTTCATGGGTGTTCAGGCTGTTACTGATTTGCTGCTATTAAAATCCAGTGCATGGGGTGTCTGGGTGGCTCAGTCGGTTAAGCGTCCAGCTCTTGATTTCGGCTCAGGTCATGATCTCAGGGTCATAAGATTGAGCCCCGCGTCGGGCTCCACACTGAGCATGGAGCCTGCTTAAGATTCCCTCTGCCCCCACCCCGCAGCTCGCACATACTCTCTCTCTCTCAAAAAGCAAAAACAAAAACAAAAACTGCTTAAATCAGTATCCTTGTATATGTATATTTTCACATTTATGTGAGTATAGGACATGTGAACGTCACAAAAATCCGATGAAAACTGTGGTCCTTGTTCAAAAAAAAAAAGCATATTAATGCATGTGCACACAAATGTATGCATATAGTTTTAGGGGATTCAGGAGCCCCTGAAACCCAACCATAGACTTAGGCCAAGAACCCTTGCTATACATTATAATGCCTAATGGTGGAATTGCTGGCTACAGGGGCATATGTATCTTCTCTTTTTTAACGTCCAAAATTTCATAGACCTCTGTACATAATAACAGTTATATTTTACTATATGTTGATTAGGGGAGAAAGTAATGAGAAGAAAATGCTGTTGTGAATTTAGTGACAATTTCAATCGAATTTGTATTTCTTAAATTCAGTTGCTGTGACATCAAGGAACATGAAGAAAATTCAAATATGTGTGTGTGTGACATACTCATAGTTCAGGGGGTTTGTTTATTGACACCAAAATCCAATGACTCGTGATGCCAAAGGCTTGTTTCCTTGTACCTTATTCTGTGCTGTCTTAAGTGTGACAGACCTCTAGGAACAGGAAGAAAGAAATGATAAGCTTGTCAATACCAGTAACCTTTTGTTTTCTCTTCCTCTCCTAAAATTCTAGTACTCAAGGGAAAGAAGCTCAGTCTGCCAGCGTAAGTGCCAAAGACCATCCCCAGCCTCTGTCCTTCAGGGTGCTCGGACAGAATTCTTACCACAGCAAAGGCACAAGATGCGTGATGCGGAAAATCAGAAACTTAACTCTTTTGTTGCAAATAGTCATCAGTGGCTCTGTAAGAACCCAGAGGAAAAGAACCAGAAGGTTTCTGTTTAATGCATCTTGCCTTATCTTTTTTTATTACTATGTACAAAGATTTTTTTACACAAAGAAACTTAATGCTGTATTAATAAATTCAGTGTGTAGCTTCAATTGGGGTAGTTCCAAAAGTGAAGATTTTGTGAGGAATAAGTGCAAACTTTTTTTTTTTTAATTCTTTGAAACTGTTGATTCTTGGTGTCTGCAGTGAAATTGTACTCCTTGACAGTTGGTAGATTGTATATTCTTCCATCTATCAAACTTGCATTCCACTATATTTATTTTTTGCCAAAAGATGAGTTCTATTTGTTTGAAATCTGAGACACTATGTTCAATTTGATCTATCTTTGTTCAAATCTCTTCCCACCTAATGTGGAAATCCTTCCTTGGGCATCACAACACTACATGTAAAGCTGGTAAGGATGACTCACAAGCTTATGGTTTTCATTACCAAAATTTTTGGGTTCTGAATATAGATGGAGTCTCGTTCAAGAGTCACCAAAGGTGCCTGCCCCCCTCTCCCGCTAAGAAGAGTGAGTTTGAGACTGTCCCAAGGGTGTCAGAGAACTCAGTGGGCAGGGGCTCTGGGCTGCTTGCCATCTAAATGTGGGATGTGAGGGACATTTAATGATTATGTTGGATCTAGGACTATGCTCCTCTGAGGAATGGAATACAAGTTAGTCACCTATCACTTTAATTTACAGTTCCAAAAGCTTACTACAACCATGTCCGTGCTCAGATTCAAATGGTTTTTCATATCACTTTCGGGTAGTAAAATGATTTACAGTTTTTTTCTTAATTGGCAGCACCAATTGCCATTCCTTACACTCTTTGATTTTTTTTTTTTTTTTTGGTTTTTGTTTTGTTTTTACTGAGCTCTTGCATGATTTATCTTGTGTTACCATCCTAAATAAACATTTTATTAAATGTAGAATAAATTGTCCTTTTTTTGTGAATTAGGGTTTTGGAACATCCTATGTCAGGATGATTTTTTCATTTTTCCATTGGCAATAAAAGCTCCATATAGGGCCGCAAGCATTTATTGTCCACAAATTAATCTAAAACTTTCTGTATTTTGAGGGAAAATTGGAATTTTTCCTCCTGATTTTGCCATTTTATTGATTTGCTACATTTTTTTGATTTGTGCAAAAGCATATGACTTTGTTTTTACGTGATGCACCATAAATGTTAAAGTGTTGAATACTAACAGTGCTTACTACAAGAAGGATGTAGTATTTTTGCTTGCTGCATTAAAATATCTTGTGGAAGAAGGGAGCTAGATGGGTTTTATTTTTATCTAGTGTGTCTCTTAACATCTTTCTAAATTGGCAGTGTGACTGCATAGTTGAACCTCTTGTCTTGATCTTTCTGTTGCGCCCCGTCCCGTTGCCCCCCCAACCCCGCCGCCGCCCTGCCTCATGGTTGTCCTTTTGTGTATCTGTATCTTCCCAGCGTTCTAGTCTTGGTTTAGTTTCTGTTTTCATCCTCCTTGGAAGATTCTGAGAGCGTGGAGGAAGGGTGGGAAATCTCGGTATAGTGGAGCAGACTGCTGCCCACACTGGGGGCGGGGTGGGGGGCTCACACTGTTTCTGTGCATGTAAATTAAACACAAGCTGGGATCACTGTGGGAGAGCACAATGCAGACAAGGATCTGGGACCTCAGCAGGCTGCCTGACTTCGGAAGTATCAGTGTCTTCCCTAGTCATTCTGCCCATGTAAAAGTGAAACTGGCTAAGATGTTACCACCATTTTGCGCCCAACCAGGATGACATCTTAATAAATAGGGTGGCTGAGTGGGAGTGCGGGACTGGGGCAGCGTCCTCACACACATAGGAAACAAAGGCCTTGTATGATGCACTGTTTCAAAGTTCCTTTCACTTCTCCAATAAAGGTTATCAGGTAATTAATACTTTTTTATCCAGCTGTTTTATTCGTGTGAATTTTTTTTAATGAAAGCATGAGGAGAAATAAAGTTCTACTAAGTGGGCTAAGTTGGCTGCTTACAGACACCAATCCATTCCCCATCCAGTTCAATCACAGTGTCAGAATAACGTTTCCTGCTTCCTTACAAGCTGGTTGAGAGAGGAGTAGGTAGAGAAATAGGCGAGGGGGGACGAAAAGGTTGCAGGTGGAAGGGAGAAGATCCAGCCCAGCCTTTCCAAAGACATCGCTAGGTTGGACGACTTCGTGGAAAGGTCAAAGATTTCGTTTCAATAGAAATCATGAGTGGTTGGTGGGAACCCTGAGTAAGGAAAGCACAAGCTTTGGGGTCACTCCTCACACTCTAGCTCCGTGACCCTGGTTTAACATGAGTCTCCATCTCAGTTTCCTGCAGAGACTCCTGCCACAGGAGTTTTGTGAGGTGTGAATGAGCCCATGTTAGTGAAGCTCAAAGTAGAGCCTGATGCACACACATTAAGTGCTCAGCACCGGCGTGACCCCTTTTCCCCTCCCTTTGTGCTTAGTTTGGGACAGTTGCCTCAGAAGCTGGCTGGAAACCACTTCTGGCGGGAGACCCTGTGACCTACTTGATGATATTTGTGAATTTTGCCCTTGTTGGGAGAGCAATGCATCTGTAGACATTGACGGCTAAGTACCTACCCCAAACCACCTGAGGGACGTCTGCTGAGGGCTGATTGGACTGGGGCTCCAGGTGGGGTTTTCCTGTGTGCTTCGCCCTCTAGTGATTGAATATGGAAATAGCAAGGAACCCACACTGTGCTCAGTACCCGCCGCACTCTTTCACCCCTCTGAGCTAGCCTTTGTTGTATGGAGTCTTGTGTGGGTGCTCTGGGCGTTTCTCCTCGGGTTCTGAAACCATTCCCTCTTATCCCTGCAATTCAAAAGCAAGTTGCAGCATAATACAGCACTAATGTCTTAAAACAATGACGGGGATACTTTTGTATAATACTAGGATGCGCCAGGTCTCTACCTCTAGTTTCCCCTTGGGCACTGAAAAGGTGAGAGTCTCTAGGCAGGTACTACGCTACACTTGACTCTGTTCTAACAGAATGGAAATATGGAATGTATTTATTCCTCTAATAAGGGATCTAACACAATAACTGATTGGGTGACAGGGAAACTGGTGTGCCCTGAAACGAAAAAAGTCACTTGTTTACTTCGAATTCTGAGAATTGAAGATCCCAGGGCTGTAAAGAAGGGCTTAGAGAAACAACTCTCCAATTTCCTGAAAGATCACCTGGCTAACACTGCCCCACCCCCACCTGACAAAGACTAAATGCAAGGATATTAACTTTACTCAGGACACAGGCATTTTCTCAGATCAAAGAAAATTAAGTCCCAAAGGGAGAAATAGGGGAGGAAATGAAACAACTGATTTGGAAAAACGAAAGAGTAAAGATCACAGTTTCTCCCAAGTTAATATGAAGGTAAAATGAAAAGCCAAGAAAGTCTCTGAAGAATACTTACTGTACTTTGCAAATACATAGTGAAATTAACCTGAAAGAACAAGCAGAGAAGGATACCAAAGATTTTTTTTTCCCCAAAATTCAAGATAGAGCATCTACGGCAGGATGTTATCCCTTGTTACATCTGGATGGTAGATCCTTAGGTGTCTGGCATCTTCTCTGTATTTGAAAATTTTCATCATTTAAAAGTCATGATGGCCCATTTACCTTTTCAAGAGCTGTACTTTGACTTGGATATTTTGGAAGTAGGAAATACAGTTGATCCTGAACAACATGGGTTTGATATTGTGTTCAATAAATACAATACAGAACTGTTCATGTATTTTCTCTTCCTTATGATTTTCTTAATATTTTCTTTTCTCCAGTTTATTATAAGAATACCGTATATAAGGGCACCTGGTTGGCTCAGTTGGTTAAGGTCCAACTCAGGGTCCTGGGATTGAGCCCCCTGTGGGGCTCCCTGCTTAGCGGGGAGCCTGCTTCTCCCTCACACTCTGCCCCTCCCCGCTCCTTGTGCTTGCTGTCTCTCAAGTAAATAAATATTTTTTAAAAAGAATACAGTAGGGCGCCTGGGTGGCTCAGTTTCTTAAGCGACTGGCTTCGGCTCAGGTCATGATCCTGGAGTCCCTGGATCGAGTCCCGCATCGGGCTCCCTGCTCGGCAGGGAGTCTGCTTCTCCCTCTGACCCTCCCCCCTCTCATGTGCTCTCTCTCATTCTCTCTCTCTCAAATAAATACATAAAATCTTTAAAAAAAAGAATACAGTATATAATACATATGACATTCAAAATATGTATTAATCAACTGTTACTGGTAAGGCTTCCAGTCAATAGTAAGGTATTGGTTAAATTTGGGGGAAGTCAAAAGTTGTACTCAGATTTTCAGTTGTGTGGGGTCGGCACCCCTAACCCCCACAATGTTCAAGAATCAACTGTACTTATTTTTAAAGATAAATCTTTTTAAAAGATCTATTTATTTTTTAAAAGATTTTATTTATTTGGGAAAGAGCGAGAGAGAGAGAGAGAGAGAGAGAGTACGAGCGGTGGGGAGGGGCAGAGGGAGAGAGAGAGAGAAGCAGACTCCCCTGCTGAGCAGGGAGTCCGATGCAGGAATCTGCTTCTCCGTCTGCCCTTCATCCTGCTTGTGCTCTCTCTCGCTCTCTCAAATAAAGAAATAAAATCTTTTTTTAAAAAAAGCTATTTTTAATAGAAAATTGAAAAACTTGTCTAAAATAAGGGAATTAATATGCTTTGTATGAGATACCCACATGATGGAATAATGTTTTAAAACAGCTCTAATTCAACAAATGGAATAATGTTACAAGGAAATGGCAAGGGGCGCCTGGGTGGCTCAGTCGTTAAGCGTCTGCCTTCAGCTCAGGTCATGATCCCAGGGTCCTGGGATTGAGCCCCGCATCGGGCTCCCTGCTCAGTGGGAAGCCTGCTTCTCCCTCTCCCACTCCCCCTGCTTGTATTCCCTCTCTCGCTATGTCTCTCTCTGTCAAATAAATAAATAAAATCTTAAAAAAAAAAAGGAAATGGCAAAACATACTCCGAGAGATTAGAATTACATAAAATACAGGGGCACCTGGGCGGTTCTGTCGGTTAAGCATCTGACTCTTGGTTTTGGCTCAGGTCGTGAGCTCAGGCTCCTGAGATCGTGGCCCCCTGTTGGGCTCTGAACTCAGCGCAGTCGGCTTGGATTCTCTCTCACTCTCCCCCTGTCTCTTCACCCCCCCCCAAATAAATAAATCTAAAAATAAACTATACAAAACACATTTCTTTTATTTTTAATGTGTATGCTACCTGTTTGAAATCATAGTTTTGTGGGTTGTTATTGTTTGTAACATTGTCATCAGTATCTTCTTTATCTTTACTAACAAAAGCTTATATAGAAGAATTGTCTTATTGCTAAGCCTTACAAATCCTGTTTTCAAAAGGGAACTATTACATTTGAGAATATTCAGATCATAGGCACAGCCCTTTAGCTTCTGAATCACTCTCTTCCACTGAATTCCTATTCTTCCTCCAGATCTCATTTTATTTATTTTATTTTATTTTTTAAAGATTTTATTTATTTATTTTGACAGAGAGAGACACAGCGAGAGCAGGAACACAAGCAGGGGGAGTGGGAGAGGGAGAAGCAGGCTTTCCGCCCAGCAGGGAGCCCGATGCGGGGCTCGATCCCAGGACCCTGGGACCATGACCTGAGCCGAAGGCAGACGCTTAACGACTGAGCCACCCAGGCACCCCCCCAGATCTCATTTTAGTATCTTCTTTGGGGAAGTCTTCCCTGACCTCTCCGATTAAGTCACTTCTGGCCACACCAAGTACCCAATGAATACTTATTTTATAATGAATCGTTCTCTTTTCTATAGAAACCTTGTAACTTCCCCATCTACAATTCCCTGTATGATTTCCACAACCATCAATATAATTTCGATACTATTTTTAACTCTGAAATCCTGCCCTTTAGCAGATCCCTGAAGGAACTTCAGACTTAGAAAACCTTGACATTCAATTAGTTTGTTTATTCATCAAGTATTTAATAAGTGCCTGTAATTTGCTCCATTACGTGCATAGCAGTAAACAAGACCGGCGAAGTAAATTGCTTATGCAATTTACACCCTAAGGTGGGAGGAGAAAGGTAATAAACGTGGTACAATGTCAGGGAGTGATTAAGTATCAGGGAGGAAAACCGAAGCAGAGTGAGGGAATGGGAACAGATGGGTGTGCTGTTTAGATAAGGTGGCCAGGGAAGGCCTCTTTGAAACGGGGGCACTTGAACTGAGGCCTGAATGACCTGAGACAGAGACATGGAAATAACTGGGGAGGAGCATCCCTGGCCGAGGAAACAGAGAATGTAAAAGTCCTGGGGCGAGGGCGCCTGGGTGGCTCAGTTGGTTAAGCGACTGCCTTCGGCTCAGGTCATGATCCTGGAGTCCCTGGATCGAGTCCCGCATCGGGCTCCCTGCTCAGCAAGGAGCCTGCTTCTCCCTCTGACCCTCCCCCCTCTCATGTGCTCTCTCTCTCTCATTCTCTCTGTCTCAAATAAATAAATAAAAAATCTTTAAAAAAAAAAAAAAAAAGTCCTGGGGCGAGAATGAGCTTGATGTATTTGGGGGGGGAGGCGGCAGGCAGTGAGGTGATGGAGAGAATGGTAACCCAAACCCAAGGAGACAGAGAAACACGCATTGACAGACTTGTGGTGTGTGACTACCAGGGAAGAGCCTTTCCCGGGGGGTTGGAGTCAATCTCATGCACAAAGTGCAGACTTGCAAGATCCTAAGCGGAGGATGGGCCTGCTCTGACAGTTCAACAAGGTCGCCCCAGCTGCTGCTGCAGGGGAAATGCATTGTCGGGGGGCGGGGGCTGGGAGGCAAGGGCAGAACGAGGGAGCGCAGTGGGGAGACCCGGGCTGGCACGAGACGAAGGGGGCTCAAGGGGGCTCGGACCAGGGTGGGGCGGAGTGGAGGTGCTAAGTGCTCAGTGCCATAGGCTCTGAGGATCAGGATCTTCCCCACGCCCCAGCCCCAAACCCTGAACTCGAGAGGCGTCCTAACGCGGCACTCCTGACCGCGCGCGGGTAGCACCGAGGGTGAACTTCGTCACACGCCTGGAGGCCCACAGACCTGGGAGGAGTCCCAGATCTGCCATTAACACCCGTGGACCTCTGGAGGTGCTCATTCCTCCGCGCCCCGAAGACTCCTTATCTACAAAACGGGAATGTTATCAGAACGGACTTCGCACACGTGCAAACCACCTAACAAGCCGACCAGCGCCTTCCGGGTCAGCGCCTCGGCGCAGGCGCGGAGGGTCCAGCGGCTGCGCGGGGCTCAGTGCGCGTGCGCCGGGCCCGACCCTCGCGCGCGCCTGCGCCGAGTCGCAGTCAGTTTGGCGTTGGATCGCGGAGGGCGCGGGGCTCCGAGTGGCCACCGGCGCGCGGCGGGCCGGCGCGAGGCCGGGCAGCGGGGCCTCAGCCATGCCCGGGATGGTGCTTTTCGGTCGGCGCTGGGCCATCGCCAGCGACGACCTGGTCTTCCCGGGGTTCTTCGAGCTGTCCCTGCGAGTGGTGTGGTAAGGGCGGCGGGCTGTGCGGGCGGGCGGCCGAGGCGCGGAGGGAGCGGGTTCAAGCGGCCCGGGAAGAGTGGCCGTGTCGCCGGGTTCGTGCGCGCGGACGCGGTGCCCACGTTCCCTCGTCTGGGCCTCTCCACCGCGCGAGGCCTCCGAGGACGGGCGTGCAGCCGCTCTCCCCATTTCTCGGAGGGCACACTGAGGCCTGAGCGGGGAGGCCGGGCCCGGGGTCCCCCAGGGGGTCTCCCGTCGCGTGCGACCCGGAGGCCTGGCCCCGGGAGCCCCCGGGACGGGGTTGCCGACCAAGGGCCGTGGCCTCCGGGAACTGTTTCCCGAAGCCAGGAACAGCCACTTGCATCATTAGGGCGCTCGGCATGGAAATTCAGGGCATCAAGTGTCAACCAAAGGAGAGGATGGGAAAGAGTAGCCTGCCTGTCGTTCTGGAGCCGGTTGTGGCCGAATTCCCCGACGAGCAGCCAGGCTTGGCACAAAGTGTGCACCGGATGGGCAGTGGAGTGGGGCGCCTCACGTCTGCTCCCAGAGGGGCTGGGCAGGGAATGAGTGCGTTCTCGAGGGGAAAGGAATGTAAGAACGTGAAATACTGAAAGCGGCTCAGTAGTTTCATAGTTTTCAGAGCCAGGTCTCTCCGATATCATTTTCCATTGTTATTTCCAGACCCAAAGTCCTAATACCACAAAACTGACAAAAGCATAAAATGTTCTCTAGTCCCAGTTCCACACCTGGGCTTGAATCCTTAGTAACAGCGTTCTTGCCAGCGATGTTCAGCCCTTTGCTGAAACGCTTCTGGTGACTGGTCACTGTTGCTTTGAGGTGTTTGGTGCTGTCTTTCCTTGTTCTGCACCGAGTTACAAAATATATAAATAAGTCTGCAGTACGTGGGCTTTCAAGCTTATCAGTGTTCACCGTGGAACATCTTGGCATAACTTGATTACCACCTCCTGGTTTTTGCATTACACACAGCAGATGACAAAAAGTGTTTGTCAATTTCTTGTTAATCCCCAGAAGTGAACATTATCTTGTTAATATTTTAGCAAGCAGGTATTTTGTTGGTTTACACTTGCATGTTTCTGAGTCATGGTAGGGCTGCTGTTTTTCATCAGCCCACATTATAGTTGCCTGCTTATGGCATTAAATGCCTCTTAGATATTAGAGCAGGCAGAGAATTAGGAACAATCATGTAAGCACAGAAAGGATAAAACGCATGTTTTAAAAAAAGGTCATGCTCTGTAATTGACTTAGTAGATTTTTTTATTGTTTTCTTTTAGTAGATCTTTTATCGAAGAAAATTATATTCCAAAGCAAACTTCGCCTTGCTTTGGGAAATGTTAGCTTTTTAAAAAATTTTAACTAAAACTTTTTTGTTTAATATTAACTCCTTTTATTTCATTCTGTAGTGTTTTATAATGTAGTTCCTTGGTTTGCATTTCTGACGCTCCCTGTCTCTCGGCAGGTGGATTGGCATTTTGACTTTGTACCTCATGCACAGAGGGAAGCTGGACTGTGCGGGCGGCACGCTGCTCAGCAGTTACTTGATCGTTCTTCTTGTTCTCCTGGCAGTTATTATATGTACGGTGTCCGCCATTGTGTGTGTCAGCATGAAAGGTAAAGGGTAGCCTTTTCTATTTGATACCTATTCTTTGTTAATTGCTTTATTGAGATATAATTCACGTACTATACAGTTCACCCATTTAAAATGTACAAGTCCATGATGTTTAGTATATTCACAGAGTTGTGCAGCCATCGCCACAATTTTAGTACATTTTCATCATCCCCAAAAAATCCTATGCCTATTAGCAATCCTCCTCATTTTCCCCCAATTTCCTCAGCCCTAGCCATCTACTAATCTACTTTGTCTGTAGATCTACCTATTCTGGATCATACAGGTGGAATCATCCACTGTGTGGCCGTTTGGTCTGGCTTCTTAAACTTAGCATAATGTTTTCAAGGTTCGTTCACCTTTTAGTGTGTGTCAGCTCTTCATTCTTCTTATGACTGAATAATATTGGCTCATCGGTTAAACATCTGCCTTCGGCTCAGGTCATGATCCCAGGGTCCTGGCATCAAGCCCCACGTCAGGCTGTCTGCCTAGTGGGGAGTCTGCTTCTCCCTCTCCCTCTGCCCCAACCCCCCGCCTCAGCTCCTGTGTGCACGCTCTCTCTCTCTCTCATAAATAAAAAGTCTTTTTAAAAAATTACATCGAATGGTTTGCCACGTTTTTACTTATCCATTTGTTAGTCGGTGGACATTTGGGTTGTTAACACTTTTGGGCTGTTACACATAAAGCTGCTATGAACATTCGCTTTTGTGTTTTTGTATAGACAGAGGTTTTCATTTCTCCTGGATGTGTGCCTAGGCGTGGAATGGCTAGGTCATGTGGTAACCCTGTGTTTAACCTTCTGGGGAACTGGCAGGCTGGTTTCCAAGCAGCTACACCATTTCTCTTTCAGTTTATAAAGAGTTTCCATTTCTCCCCCTCGTTAGCAGCACTTACCTTTGTCTGACTTTCCGATCCTAGCGGTCCTGGTGGATCTCACTGTGGTTGTGATTTGCAGTTCCTCGATGAGCATTCTCTCGTATGCTTACTGGACATTCGTATATCATCTTTGGGGATGTGTCTACTCAGATCCTTTGCCCCGTTGGGTTATTTGTCCTTTTTTATTAATGAGTTGTAACAGTTCCATCTATTCTTAATGATTTTTTTTTCTCCATGTTACAGTTTTCTGCAGTCACTTTGCTGAAAATGTTGGGAGCCTCCCTGTATGAGTGCTCAGGTTCATAGGAGGAGCCGAGCATCATGGAGCATTAGTAACTAAAAACTGCAGTCAGAGGCAGGGCTGAATGGCATGCGGCCCTCCAGCACATTTCATCATTGCTTGAGTGGGGATGTGGGAGGCACGCTCACACACTCCAGATGATGGGGAAAGCACTGGGAGGGAATAGCTGATTCACTGGGTGGCAGAATCACGATCTTGACGGTGTGGAAATGACCAACTGAAACTTAAAAGATGGGGATAGCTCATGGGGAGTGACAGAGAAATGTTAGTGGCCAAGTGTTTCTTGGCCCTCAAGAGAAAGACCACAGGGTTCTGGATGACCAAGAGGTGTGGCATGTGCCCAGTTAAAGAGAAATATATGGAAAAGAGAGCTCTGTGTAATTTAGCATGCCCCTGAAAACATGAATGCATGCATGAATGTCTAGAGCAAAGAAGGCCCCAGTTTTGTGATCTGTGTCAGTCCCCTCTGTGTGGCTTTAGCACTGTGGAGTTGTGGTTTTGGTGTGGTGGTGGTGTTTTTTAGAGAGTGCGGCGGGGGATGCAGAGGGAGAGAGAGAAAATCTCAAGCAAACTCCGCACTGAGCATGGAGCCCGATGCAGGGGTTGATCTCGTGACCCTGAGATCATGACCTGAGCCGAAACCAAGAGTCAGATGCTTAACCGACTGAGCCAGCCAGGCGCCCTAGCACCGTGGAGTTTTTCCATGAAGTCTGAATTTCTGAAAGAAGTATTTAGGTTGGTGTCCCTTCAGCTGTGGTATCATCTCATTTATTGGCCCTTTCTGTTCATTTCCTATTCTGGTTAGAAGACCCAGTATGCTGCTTAAGAGTGGGTTCAGATCTGAAGCAGGAATGTAAGCTTTTTTTCCCTTAAATGGTTTTCTTCAGGTATTTTTGGTGGTGTCAGGGCACGTACACCGTGATGGATGGCCATGTCACTGAGGCTCCCCCTCGTAAGCACTTGCCTAAGGCCTGCCCCATCTCACACTCACAGTCAGAGCTCAGAAAACATCTCTCGGTGTACGTGTTAGGCGTTATGCGCCAGTTGTTTGTGTTATGGGTGGGTTGCCTATCCAGCAGCCTCTTCCAAACAGAACCCAGTTTTATTTGGGACATCCCCCATCCCTCACATATGAAGTCAGTGCGTCAGAGAAGCCAACTCTCCACCCAGCTCAGGAATGATCCTCATGTGTCAGTGATTGGTTCCGGAATGGACGTGTGACCCAGTTTGAGCCAGTGAAACTCAGGAGTTTTTTGGAAAATTCTGGGGAGTCTTTCCTTGCTCCTCTAGGAAAGATCCAGAAGCAGTAAGCTGTTTTCAGTCTGGGTGATTCTGTGGAGGGAGGAGCTGCTGAATTCCTGCCGTATGTCCACTCACTGCCAGGACGAGCTGACACAGAGGAGAGCAGAGCCGTGAGGGGCCAGAGAGCCGTGGCGCCCATGCCAGCTCTGCATTTCCAGTCCCCGGAGTCAGGGCAGGTCCCAGGTCCTTCCCGTTTTTACTTTTGTTACTTGTGGCTAGAGATACCACAACTGACCTAAAAACAATATTTTATAACTTATGTTAGTTTAAATGCCAACCCCGAGATCATGATCTGAGCCGAAATCAGGAGTCAGATGCTTAACTGACTGAGCCGCCCAGGCGTCCTTGTTAGTTTTATTCTTGATCCGTGGATGACTTCTGTTGCCCTTTTGTTCCATAAGGCATCTCAGTAATTAAGCTGTCACTTGTGCAGAAAGGCCATGATTTGTAGCTTTGTGCTGGTATTACTCTCCAAAGGAGACACCACAGGCGGTACGCGTTTGGGACCAGTGGGGGTCAGTCATCTTTACCCAAGACACTGATGCTTGTGTATTTACCTCTGCTCTTTTTCTTGGTCATCAGTGTAGCGTAGTTGGGAAGAATCTTGATATTGGGGCAGTTTCTAGTTTTGATTTGAGAACCTCCCTGGTGAAATTCTACTGTTCCTACCATGTAGGAGGTTTAATTAGGGGGAGGTCCAGCCTCATGACTACCATATTTTCCTGGCAGAACACCCTCAGCCTCCAGGGTGTGCCATTCGTGATTCTGGGAGGTTTCCTTGCATCGCCTCCGTATTTGTGCTGGGAGCTCATTGCTCATCTCACGCCGGGGAAGATTGCTGCAGCGTGTAGAGGTGTTGAACCAAAGATTCTGTGACGCAGGCCTGCCTTTTGTGGTCTCTGCCCAAGTGGTTCTGCCTGATGAAGACGCGGGCTGCGCTGAGGACATTCCGTCCAGCTCGTCAGTTCTGGGTTCTCAGCGTCACCGCGCCCCCGGGAGCAGCCGGGTGCACGCCGGTCCCCTCTTTGCCTTGAGAGGAAAATCTCTTATCTAAGTAAATGACAATGTTTTCACTGGCGGGTATGACTATATAAAGGAGGTTTTTTTCAGTATCTTGATTTCTTTTTGGAATCTTAGAACTCCGTTTTCTGCTTCCTAATTTCCGACTTTATCCCGTTCCCGGAGCGTCGGGCCCAGGTGCTGTTGGCGTTCCCGGCGCCAGCCCGGGTCGGGTTGCCTGTTTCACGGTGATGGGCTGTTGTCGGCAGCGGGCTCCAGAGAGCGCCGAGTTTGTGTGTCTGCACTCGCTGTCCTCAGAGACAGAGTGGTGCTCTGGTGACCTTGTGTTTTGTCTTCGTGCCAAACATGAAACCGGAGAGTGTCTTAACATTTTAAAATGTGACTCTAAGTAATCCATTCTAATCCCAAATCATTCTTTACGTCTTAGAAATGTCTTCACTCACTGTTTCGGGTTTTGGGGTTTTTTTCACTGTTTTTGTTTTAACCATGTGGCATCTTTATGTTGCTTCAATTAGTATTTATCACAACTTTTTCCCAGAGGGAGAGAGTTGATGTTTTACATCAGGAATTAAAGCACACGGACCTCAGTGGGATGCTTGGGTTTGTTTGAGACACGCGGTGAAAAGGTTGCGTCTGCATGTTAGGTTTCTTCAAGCGTTCTCACGCGTCAGAATTGATCACTTCCCAAGAGTGCAGACGTTGGTGAGGCAGAAAGCCGGGACTATGCAGACCTGGATTGTGGGGTTTTTCGTTGTTGTTGTTTTTGTTAAGATTGTATTTATTTATTTGAGAGAGAGAGTGTGGGGGGAGGGGCAGAGAGAGAGGAGGGGGAGAGAGAGAATCTCAGGCAGACTCCCCGCTGAGCACAGAGCGGGATGCAGGGCTCGATCTCACGACCCTGAGATCATGACCTGAGCTGAAATCCAGAGTCGGACACTTAATTGACCCTACCACCCATCATGCACCCTCTGGGTTATGTTTTAGAAAGTAGTTACTAAGCCCAGTTGGCCTCAGTTTCCTCCTTTGTAAAATGGGATGGTGACTATCTTCAGAGTCGTGAGGATTACAGAATAATTGGTGTGAAGTGTTTAACATGGTGCCTGAACGCCATAGGTCTCAAGCAGATGGTGGAGTTATGTTCTAGAACTCAGGTGACCGTGTATCTCTGTTGGCCTGGGACAGCTCTGTTTTGTGCCGGTTGTCCCAGCATAATTTTTAATAGCACCTCCTTCCTCTCTCAGAAGTGTCCCAATTTGGACAATGATTATATGGTCATCCCAGTTAGAACCCTGAAGTATCTTGAAACCCTAGTAAGTCTAGGAAATGAATCTGAGGCTTTTTGTCCTGTTTCCACCCCGCCCTTGGCTACTTGCTCTCAGCCTTGGGCATTGATGTCCAGTTACGAGCAGAAACCCCCAGCGCGCCTACGGTACTAACATGCTCTCCGCGCTCCGTGTCTGTGGGAAGCAAGTCTCTGAGGAAGCCAGGTGCCCGGGTTGAACATCTTCTGTGTTTCAGGAACCATCTGTAATCCCGGACCACGGAAATCTATGTCCAAACTGCTTTACCTCCGCCTCGCGCTCTTTCTGCCAGAGATGGTCTGGGCTTCTCTGGGGTCCGCCTGGATAGCAGACGACGTGCAGTGTGACAGGACGGTGGTGAATGGCGTCATTGCCACCGTCATCATCAGGTGAGGTCTTTGTCTTCTCTCTCAGTTCCTTGTCTCGGATGCATTTGAGATGTAAGGAAGCAGACCTTTCTGAGTCACTGCAGATAGCCCCAAGTCATGCGGGCTTCCTAAAATTGTTAAGTTGCACCTTTTTGAGTAAATCATAAAAATTGAGAGACATGGGTTAATATATAAGAAACAATTCATCTCCTGTTAACGCATTTATTGATATCATTTTCTTCCTTGCTGGTTCTCATTCTTCTGCATTCTATCCCTTCTGTTTTTTGTTTTTTTTTAAGATTTTATTTATTTTTTTGACAGAAAGACAGCGAGAGAGGGAACACAAGCAGGGGGAGTGGGAGAGGGAGAAGCAGGCTTCCCACTGAGCAGGGAGCCTGATGCGGGGCTCGATCCCAGGACCCTGGGATCACGACCTGAGCCGAAGGCAGACGCTTAACGACTGAGCCACCCAGGCGCCGCTATCCCTTCTGTTTTAAGAAGGAAGAAAACCCAAAGACCAATTCAAGGGCAAAAACTAAAGGCAGGATGAGAAGAAACGCGGCGTCAGGAATCGTGACAGGGACTAATGCACGGGATCGGGTTTTCGCAGTTTCCAGGCTCACGGTCTTAGGAACAATCCGGGGACTCGTGCTGATGCCACCCGGCCCACACCACACGCACGCGGGCAGCAGATCCCCTTCGCAGAGGTGCGTCTTCCCGTGGCACACGTGTCCAGGAACCGCAGTGTCTGGCATGTTGTTCCTCACACGTATGAATGAAAGACCCATCAGAGTTTCCCACGATGTGGCACAGTTCTTTCGGTTTTACTGAGAAGAACCCCGAGGCACTGAGGAGTAAGGGCCTGGGTCATGGCCAGTGGACCATGGAGAACAGGTTCCAGCTACTTCCGTGCCCAGGCTGCAACTCTGCCTACCAGGCATCTGCTTTTTTCTTTTGTGATCTTCACTTCTAAGGCTCTGATTTTTGTGTGGCCTGGGCCAGCCACAGGCTCATAAAGAACTTTCTAGGGACACCTGTGTGGCTCAGTCAGTTAAGCATCTGCCTTCGGCTCAGGTCATGATCTCAGGGTCCTGAGATCGAGTCCCGCATCGGGCTCCCTGCTCGGGGGGAAGCCTGCTTTTCCCTCTGCCTGCCGCTTCCCCTGCTTGTACTCTTTCTCTCTCTGACAAATAAATAAATAAAATCTTAAAAAAAAAAAGAACTTTCTAGAAGAAACAAGTTGCTCACCTCAACCTGGTTCTGGGAGATCCGCATCTGGATGTGGGACCAGGGTCATCATGCCTTCTCTCTCTGTTTTGCAGTTGGATTATCATCGTCTCCACTGTGGTCACCATCATCATCGTCTTTGACCCCCTCGGGGGGAAAATGGCTCCGTATCCCTCCTCTGGCCCCAACCACCTGGATAGTCATGAGTCGAGCCAGCTACTTAACGGCCTCAAGACAGCAGCTACCAGCGTGTGGGAAACCAGAATCAAGTTCCTGTGCTGTTGTGTCGGGAAAGACGACCATACTCGAGTTGCTTTTTCGAGTACGGCAGAGCTTTTCTCAACCTACTTTTCAGTAAGCTGAAGGGGTCTGCTTTCGTCTCTTTCTCCTAAGTAAATGTCTCTTCTGTTAAGATGAATACTCTCTTTGGAGCTGATGGCTGATCCCCCTGTTCACGTCAAAGAGCTCTTGCCCACGTGTGGTCTGTGGTGTGGCAGAGTCGGGGGGAGACTAGGGGGCGTTAACCCCGGGCCCTGCGCTTGCGGGCCCCGTCTCTCTGGTCGGTACGTCCTAGTGTTCCCACCTGTTTGTTACACTGTCAGGATTTTTAGTTCATTTTTAAGGAGCTAAATAATGGAACCTGCATATTTTGGGATGATTTGCCAGTTGTCTGAATCGTCTGTCCTCCATCCAGCTGGTCCTCTGCAGGCGCCAGGTGTGGGCGGTGTCATGCATCCAGGGTGGTATCAGACCTTGTTTACTACTTTATAGCATGATAGAAATGATAGATTATTCTGCTTTTGAAGGAGAGTTTGAATATGTTATTACAATGTAGGAAGGCATCTTCGTTCTAGAGCAGTTTCTTCAGTGATTTGGAAATACTCATTTTTCTTTCACATCCAGCGTTTTCCTGTAATGTTCTCTGGTAAACTGTTGTGTTCAGCACTGAGACCAGGTAAGGGAGACGCATTCTCATGACGTCCTGCACGACTGCCGGTCCCTCCCTGCTCCGGGCAGAGTCTGTGTCTGCAGGGCCCAGGGCCGGCCCCGTAGGCTGGTAGCAGTTGCCGCAACAGCCTCCATGTCGGGACTGGAGAAGTGTGTCTCCCTAAAGTAACCTTCAAGGAGAGCTTCAGTGTGGCCTTCAGCAGCTGGGAGAGCCGATGGCTCAGAGGCCGAGTGGGCAGTGCCGGGTCCGTCCCTGTGGGGCCGGAAGTGCCTGGAGGCAGCAGAGGAGTCTGCCTGAGGGAGAAGCGGGAGGCAGGCACCAGAGACGCCCTCTGTTGCTGTCCTAGTTTGAGGTTCTTTTGGAGGCTTGCTGTAGCCGGTGAGTCTAAGTTCAGTCTCTTAAATCTCTACCAGGGACTCTGAACAAAACCAGGGCACCTTGAGCAAGAGGGTAAATTTGGGCTAAAATTGGCCATTACTACAAAGATGGTGAATTTACTCATCCATTTGCTCCCAACTATACAAAAGCTGTGAAGTCAGTTAAGTTACTTGAAATGAAATTTGAAAATAAAAGCTCAGCAACATTTCTGTGTTCTCTAGTGGATTTGTCTGAGGGCAGGATAGTAAAAATCATCAAGCTCACATATAGAAGGAGTCTTGAAAATACTTTTAAGGAACCTCTTTACACATACCTGCGTGTGTTGCGCGTATGAACTGTAAAAAATGGATTTTAAAAAGGAACTCATGGGTCGTCCCTGCTGAGTTTGTGACAAGCCACTGTTTACATCCAGGACACAGACCTGGCGCCCAGCGACATTGCGGCGGGCCTCACCCTTCTCCATCAGCAACAGGACAATATCAGGAACAGCCAGGAGCCGGAGGGGGTGATCGGCCATTCCCCGGGGCCCCCCCAGGTAAGCCCCTTTCTGGTGGCTTGTACAGTTTTGACATTTACTCCTATTAATACATCTTCAAAAAACAAAACAGACTGGCCAGCAACAATTTCAGGACAGTTGGCTTGGAATCTGATGTGTGGCTTCTGCTAGTTGTGGTCCCTCGGGTAGAGGGAGCCCATTCCTGGCCACTTCACCCTCCATTTTATTTTTTTATTTTTTTAAAGATTTTATTTATTTATTTGACAGAGACATAGAGAGCACAGATAGGCAGAGCGGCAGGCAGAGGGAGAGGGAGAAGCAGGCTCTCCGCGGACCAGGGAGCCCGACGCGGGGCTCGATCCCAGGACTCTGGGATCATGACCTGAGCCAAAGGCAGATGCTTAACCGACTTAGCCACCCAGGTGCCCCTCCTCCATTGTATTTTTAAAGCATTCTCTTTTAGGAAATTGGCTGAAGTCAGCATAGCAAAAATTCTTTCTGGGATGGGCCTGATTCCCCCTGGGCGTGTTTGCTCTCTTCTCTGGGCCAAGGGAGCAGAACAGTTGGGTTTTGCTGGAGGAGTTTTCCTGCCACAGCTGTTTAGGCTTCTGAAAGAGAAGGTTGCACGCGGATGGATGGATTTCTCTGCCCCTCACGCAGGTGCCCGGGCCTTCCGACTCTGCTGCCGCAGGGGCCTGGCGCTCTGCTTGTCCTCATGCGCTTCCAGCTCAGTCCCTGGCTCATTCCAGCAGGGGCCACAAAAGTCAGCAGGGATTTTTGCTGTTCATTTCCACCGTACTTGCTGCATTCCTGTAAAGTGAGGGGTTCTAGTCCGCGTTTAAAGACGAGTTTCCCCTGTGGAAGTCTGCTGAGGTCTGTTCAGTGAGGAAAGAAAGGGGCATCAGGAGTTCGAGTTCAGGTTTATGATCTTCATGAGTTGGTCTTGTCCGTAATGGGTTCCCTGAAACAAAAAGCTGTTTTTCTTCTCTTCAGGAAGCTGATTTGGACGCCGAGTTAGCCAATTGTCACCATTATATGCAGTTTGCAGCAGCGGCCTATGGGTGGCCTCTCTACATCTATCGGAACCCCTTCACCGGGCTCTGCAAGATTGGCGGGGACTGGTAGGTGGGCGCGCCTGGGCCCCTGCCTGCCTTCCGCCCATCACTCCGACGGCGCCCCACTGTAGTTTCTAAAAATAATCCCGTTTCCCTTTTCCCAAAAACGTTCTGTTTTGAAATACGTCAAAACTGCGTGTGCAGTACCGAGAAGGCCCATGGATCGTTTATCTGGAGCCACCAGTCGTGACTCGTGTGGTCACATGTGCTGTGTCACCATCGCTTCCTGCCGGGCTGCCCACCCAGAGGGCACGCTCCCGCCCGCGTTTCCTGAGGACGAGGGCCTCCTTTTACGGACTCCGCACGTCCCGCACCAGCGCAGCTCGCGTTAAGCAGTAGCTCCCTTAGGTTGTGGCCAGTTTCCCACTTGGGCCGGTAGGAGCCTTCAGAGCAAGGTTTCCTCCACGTGAGGCTCACGCGTGGTGCCTGGCTGGCTGTCTGGAACAGTCCCGTGGTATTTCCGGTCTTGCGTGCTGGTGACATTGCCTTGCATGGTAGTCTCCGTATTTTGTGAACGGCCCTCAGTTTGTATTTGTCTGATGGTTTCTGCTCGGTTGGAGTCGAGTACACATTTTTGGCAGGAATTCCTCGGGAGGAACGTCCTGCCCTTCTTGGTCCATCAGGAGGAAACAAGGTGCCAGTTTGTCCCATTCCTGGAGATTTTAACGTCTCTCCCGTTCTTAATATAATTTATTTTTTGAATATGTAAAACATTAACATGACCCCAGAAGTCAGAACTGTAGTGAGAGGTGTGCCCGGAAATAGTGCAGGCCGTTCTCCTGGAGCCAGAGGAAGGGCTGAACGTTGTGAGCCCGGGGCTCGCGGCTGCTGGGGAGGCGGGGGGCGGGCCTGATGTTCCCTGGTCGGTACTGTAACTGACACGTTTGCCTGTGTGTTTAGTTGTCGAAGCAGGACGACGGAATACGACTTGGTCGGAGGCGACCAGCTCCACTGTCACTTCGGCTCCATCCTGCACACGACGGGCCTGCAGTACAGGGACTTCATTCACATAAGCTTTCATGACAAGGTCAGTACAGCGGCGCCTCGTCCCTGCTCTGGGGTCGCGGGGTCCTTCGAGAGTGTGATGGAAGTTAGAAATTATCTCCCCCAGAACAGTGCGCATAGACGCACGCACACACACGCACGCACGCGCGGTTTGCATGCCGGTTCAGGGGGGTCCCAGGCCCTCCCATCCCAGAGATGGAGCCGGAAGTCCTTGTAGAGATACATCGTGGGTTCTTACGCAGCCCACCATCTGTGGAAGAACAGCCGGGCCCCACGGCTGAACTGTGAACTGTTAGAGACGCCGGGCCGGCCGAACTCGGCCCCGTAGCTGCGCGCTCTCACTGTCGAGAACTCATGCTTCTTTCCCTCGCCCTCAGGTCTATGAGCTTCCCTTTTTAGTGGCTCTGGACCACAGGAAAGAATCTGTCGTGGTAGCCGTGAGAGGAACCATGTCTCTGCAGGTAAGGGGCCTGATGCTCGAGGCCCGGGGACAAGGGGTGGGACGAACAGCAAGCCGCGGGTGCCAGGAGACCCGCCTTTGCTGGAACGGAGGGTAGAGCCCTCGTCGGTTAGGGCAGCAGGTGTAGCCGGAAACACCAGGATAGAAAGTGCAGAAGCAAACCCAGGGCTGTGAAATGCTGCCTTTGGAGAAATGGAGGGAGTCGTTTCCTTTCCACCGAGAAGTGTCAGAAACAGACCAGCAGGCTTGGGTTCCCCGCTGGAGGACTTCCTCCAGAGGCGCCCGCCTGACTCTCGGGGGTGCGGGGCCTGCCGTGTCTGTCTGTCCCCCCCCGCCAGCCAGCCCTGTCCTGGCCGGCCCGTCCCCGCCTTCTCAGCCCTGTGCGGATAAGTGGGCAGCCGCTGCCCTCCTTCCGTGTCATGCTCTCTGGTCTGTTCTTGGCCCTTGCTCCATCTCATTTCCTGGTCCTCACTTCCCTGCTGACCCAGAAAGTGTAGCGAGACGCCACAGTGTGAGCCCTCGGCGCCCTGCGGGGCAGGGCCTGCCGCTCGGGGTGTTGGCGGGGACTGTGCACCTGCCCAGGGCCCTGCCCGGGGCACCGAGGAAAGCAGACGCCTCACCTCCTCTGGCCCCCATTTCTAGTAATTCTGCAGCATCCCCTAGCTGGCCCCTGAAGGCACCGTGGAGTGGTCCTCGCTTTCTCTCCTGGCTTCCTGCCCGGTCTCTCTGGCTGTCTCTCCATTTACGGCCCCATGGCCCCCATTGTGGCCCCGTCTCCCCTCCCAGGCCTGGGAAGCAGTTTTCTACCTTGGTCCCTGTCTCTGCTCTCTTATCTTTCCAGTCAGTCCTCATACCGTCCACAGAGAACTCTTTCTAGAACGTGGGTCAAATGTTATCACTGCTTCTTAGAAACCTCCCTCGGCCCCCCCATTTACTTTTTTTTTTTTAAGATTTTATTTATTTTTTAGAGAGAGAGAATGTGTGAGTGGGGGGAGGGGCAGAGGGCGAAGAGAGAGGGAATCTTAAGCAGGCTTCTCACCCACTCTGAAGCCCGACACGGGGCTCGATCTCGACCCTGAGATCCTCTGACCTGAGCCGAAATCAAGAGTCAGATGCTTAACCGACTGAGCCACCCAGGCACCTCACCCCATTACTTTTTTTTTTTTTTTTTAAAGATTTTATTTATTTATTTGACAGAGAGAGACAGTGAGAGAGGGAACACAAGCAGGGGGAGTGGGAGAGGGAGAAGCAGGCTTCCTGCAGAGCAGGGAGCCCGATGCGGGGCTCGATCCCAGGACCCTGAGATCATGACCTGAGCCGAAGGCAGTCGCTTAACCAACTGAGCCACCCAGGCGCCCCTACTTTTTTTTTTTTTTTAAAGATTTTATTTTTATTTATTTGACAGAGACACAGCGAGAGAGGGAACACAAGCAGGGGGAGTGGGAGAGGGAGAAGCAGGCTTCCCACTGAGCAGGGAGCCTGACGTGGGGCTCGATCCCAGGACCCTGGGATCATGACCTGAGCTGAAGGCAGACGCTTAACCAACTGAGCCACCCAGGTGCCCCCCCCATTACTTTTTAATAGAAAATTCACGTGTCTTATCACAGCTCTGTTGATGCTTTGTGACTTGACCCCAGCCTGCCTTTCCGGTTCCCGCCCAGAGCTCAGCCTGCCGGTGGTTCTCCAGCGGGCTGCAGTCCCCTTGAGCTTTGCAGGGTATCACTATGGAGTCCCATCCCCAGCGGGTTAACTGCACTGGGTCCTGGGGATGCACCTGCCTCTCGGGCTCTGCCCGCGGCCCCTCTGAGCACCCATGTGCCTGGCCCTGTGTCTCCTTCCTGTGCTCAGACGCTTTGCCTTGGGTCCTCCTGGCCCCTTAGGTGGAGTTGCCCACCTCTCTCTGTTCCCTGAAAGCAAGTTTTCCCTTTAGTCTTTGGCTTAGGCGCCACCTCCTCCAGGAAGCCCACCCCACCCCCGCCCTGCAGCACACACCCCTCTCCCCTCTGATGCATCTCTTACCCTCCCTTAGCTTTCAGTGAGCCGTTGATAGCCCCTTGAGGACAGGAAGCATGCTTTGTTCAAAACCCAGGTACAGGGCTCCGTGCTTCATGGGTACTTAGGAGAGGTGTGCAGTGAGGGAAGGCAGCAGGTGTGTCTTAGCCGCGTCCCACACCCCCTCCCTGCCGACCGTGGGTCCCTCGGGAGCTTCCTAGGCGCCTGGGTTTCCCTCCCAAGGTCAGGTGTCAGGTTCAGTCCTCAGCAGTCTGACCCAGGAGACCGTAGCGCTCCGCGGTCCTTCAGAGGGACCTGCCCCCCGGCCGCCGTGCACAGCTCGTCCCAACGGCCTCTCCCAATGCGCTCTTTGTAGGACATCCTCACGGACCTGTCAGCGGAGAATGAGACCCTCAACTTAGAGTGTGGGGTGCAAGACTGTTCGGCACACAAGGTACAAGCCCTGGGGTGTGTGTTCAGGAATGTTCCGTTAAGGTGAAGCTAAAAGGGGTCAGGATTTTTCCAACTCTGACTCTCCCGGGAATGCTAACCATACAACAGGTAGCTACCAGGTGCCAAGTGCTGTGCAAGTAAGTGCTTTTCATTCTTTTCGTAGAAATTCTCATGACAACCTTGTGAGGTTGCTTTGGTTTTTTAAGAGAAAGGAGCAGGTTCAGAGCCATCGAGGGACTTCCCGGAGGCCACACAGTTATTGGAATAAGTGTCAGTTGGCATTTGAACCCCAGTCGAACGCTCTTCCCTTGACTGAAGTCCTATATTGTGGAGAAGAGAAGCTTCAGCTGAGTACAGGGCCCCCGCCCGGGAGCCCCTCCCACATCCCCCCATGTCCCCCACGGCCCCCCGAGCGGCAGGCGCCCCCAGCACTTCCCTGTGGCCCGGCCGGTTCCCTCCGCCGGTGTCACAACACACGGTTCTCCTTTCGGTCTTACTGTGCGGGACAGAAACGGCCTGCCTCAGACGGACTTGTTTTCTAAAAGGGTTTTAATTATGTAACATGATGTTTATCATTGCACCCCTTTCCCTTTGTAAGCATCCGATTCGGCGGCGGCAGAGACTCGCAGAGGCTCTGTACCTTCTCATCATCCCAGACATAAACTCCGTATCCGTGAGCGGTGGCTCCTCCGCCCCACGCCCAGCCCCTGGTAACCTAGTACCCCCAGGGCGCTGGTTCTCGGGACCCCCCAGAAGTGGAGTCACGCGGCTGTTTGTCCTTTCACTGAGCACAGTGTCCTCGAGGTGGATCCAGGTGGTAGCACGTGTCAGAGGCCCCTTCCCGCTGTGGCTGAGCGACGCCGCGCTGTGTGCGGGGACCACCTTTGCTTGATCCAGTCGTCCGCGGAGGGACGGGGGGTCACGCCCAGGCGTCGGCTGGTGTCAGCGCTGTTGCTGGAAACAGGGACGGACAGACAGCTGTCCGAGTCCCTCCTTCCCGTGCTTTAGGGAACCTGCCCAGAAGTGGGGTTGCGTGTCTGGTGGTGTTTGCCGCGTGTAACGTTTCGAGGGACCACCGGGCTGTGTTCCAGCGCAGCTGCACCACCTCCCGTCCCACCAGCGAGCGGCCAGGCCCTCGTTCTGCACGTGCTCGTTGCCGCTTACCTTCCGGGTTTCGGTGCTTCCAGCCGGACGTGCTAGCGGGCGCGAGGCGGTATCTCCCTGTGGTTTGGGCTCACGTTTCCCGGATGACGAATCAGCTTGCAGAGCAGAGCGTTTGCACGTTTGAGGGAATGATTCGGTCCCAGACGTTCCAGCAGCTCCTTCCGGGGAGAGGGATGTCGGGGTGGAGGGCGGTGGGCCTGTGCTGTTTTTATATACTTTGTGTGTTTTTTAACCAAAACCCGTATTACTTCTGTGGTGATCATATTTTAAGTAAAATGTGTAATCTTTATAAAAATGTGTGTCCGAGCCAGACCGTAGCTGATGGAGCCCCGCGGTCCCACCTGGACGGTTTTCAGGACGGGGCCAGACTGGAGCCAGACTGGAGGCTTTCGTTCTGCCACCAGTTAGAAGTGGGACAGTCCTGGGAATGTGAATTTTCCCCTTTAACCCTTAACTGTCTTTTTGGGTCTCAAGTCACAGAAGAGTCCAGTGTCACTACTGGGCACGTGTGAAGAAAAAGAGAAATGTTCTACTTTCTTACAGAGACACATCAACTCGCCAACCACACAATACCCAGCAGGATCCCGTGGGCTGGGCTGCGGCTGTGTTCTTAGAATCGGCCGGCAGCTCGAGGCTTTGTGCGTGCACGAGGTGCGCTCTGGGCCTGGCCCCCTCCAGCCCGGTTCCCGCCGGGGGCAGCTCCCTCGGGCCGGGAAGGCGGTGGTGGCCGCGGCGGCGGGCCTGAGGGCAGAGCTGTTCTCCGCCTCTGATCCCGGTCCCAGCAGTTGGAGCTCGAAGCTGTGCCGCTGACCGCAGTCTTGGCCCTTCCGGGGCTGGCGGGGGGAGTGTCTGTGTGTGTGATGCAGGCCAGGGCCTCTGCCACGGCCGCTGTGTCCAGGTCCCTTTTGGCTTTAGCTGTCCCGAGGCGGACACGTGGTCGGTCCCCGCGGCGGGTGGGAGGTGGCTGCACGGCCGGCCGCGGGGGAGGCCGGAAAGCGTGGTGGTCCGTCGGGAGGTGCTCTTCCCAGACGGTAAACCCGTCAGACCTCCTCTTAGCTTCCCTTGGATGTGACCGGGGTCAGCCTTCTCCCACGGAACTCGATAGCGACCGACTCGGGAGTTTGCAGGAGCTTTCGAGGCAGCCGCGAGTCTCCCATCTCGGCCCAGGATCTCTCCCGCTCGGTGCCGGGGGAGAAGACAGGCCCGTCTCGTCCACGGGGTGCTCTCTCCTCCGTGGAGACGGCTTCATTTTCAGGAAGCCTGGTTCTTAGGACAGCTATATTTGTTAGGTTTTATGTTTTATTTATTCTCTGAAATTAAAACCTAACCTCCCTAGAACTCAGCTTCCAGTGGTCTTCGTTTTGCCTCTGCAGAAACCGGATGCTTAATCAGTTACCACCGATTCAGAACTTTATGTTTTACCGTCTTGTTAAAAGATCAGTCATTTATCATCTAAATGGGACCGGCCATCGGGACCGTGGTCTGCGCATACAGCAAAATACCGTGTGGCTGCAGAAAAGCCACAGAAAGATCCGTTGGCTGGAACGGTGTTGTGGGTGTCACCCATTCCTTCGTCCCCGGAACTAGTCCCGGAGCACCCACTCCACGCCCATCCCTGCGCCGGGGACCAGGACCCCGGCGGGGCGCAGTAGCTGTGGCCGCCGATCCCCCGATGCTCACCTCGGCTCTGGGGAGACGCAGAAGCGTGCACGGCGTAGCCCTGTCACGGGGCCGAACCTGCCTCGTCCGATGACCAACAGCGCCTTCTCTTGTCTGCATTTTTAGGGGATTTCTCAAGCCGCCAGATACGTTTACCAGCGCCTCGTCGACGATGGGATTTTGAGCCAAGCATTCAGCATCGCTCCCGTGAGATTCTAATTTGTCTTTTCTTTCCTTGTCTGTCCCGCGTCGGCAGCTTGCTCCTTTGCCCTCACCGTGCCGCCTTCTCTGTTGGCCCGCAGGAGTACCGGCTGGTGGTGGTGGGCCACAGCCTGGGGGCGGGCGCCGCGGCCCTGCTGGCCATCATGCTCCGGAGCGCCTACCCGCACGTCCGCTGCTACGCCTTCTCCCCGCCCAGGGGGCTGCTGAGGTACGTGCGTGTGGGCCGCCCTGCCGCCGGGACCGGCCCGGCCTGTGTGAAGCCCCGTTCGGGGGGGACAGACTGAGGAGCCCCTCCCGGCTCCGTGTGAGCGGAGCTCCGCTCTCCTGCCGGTGCGGCGGGCGCCCGCTGCTTCTGCGAGCGGAGGTGCGGCCGGCCGGGGCCGGCGTTAGTGCCAGGGGCGCGAGGTCACCGTCTGGCGCCCCGACTGCCAGTAACGCAGAAGAGCACATCTGTCGCTTTACGTGCTGACGGAATTCGGGTTTTTTTCTTGTGGTGAGAACCTTGAAGATTTTTTCTCTTGGCAACTTTCAGACGCGCAGCAGGTGCACTGTAGTCGCCCAGCTGTGTATTCTGTCCCCGTCAGTGACTGTGACTTATTTATAACTGGGAGTTTGTGCCCTTTGACTCCCTTCTCCTGTCCCACAGGCCCCACCTCTGCAACCACCAACCCCCAGTCTCTAGATTTGTGAGCTTGGTTTTTGGTTTGGGGTTTGTCTGTCTTTTAGATTTCACATGTAGGTGAGGTCCTGCAGTATTCGTAAGGATAAAGACGTCTGTGTGACTGATCTCGTGGAGCATAATGCCCTCAGGGTCCATCGTGTTGTTACAAATGGCAGGATTTCCTCTGCTTTATTCCGTTTTCATTCTTTCATGGCCATCGTGTGCGTATACGCACACACAACCCTGTCTGATCCGCTCACGTGCTGACGGACACTTACGTTGTGCTTTGCACGGGCTGGCTATTGCAGATGACGGTGCAGCGAACACGGGAGTGCACACATCTCTTCAAGTCGGTATTTCGTTTCCTTCGGCTGCGTACCCGGAAGTGGAATTGCCGGATGATACGGTAGTTCTACTTTTCCCTTTTTGAGGAACCTCCGTACTGTTTTCCCCAGCAGCTACGCCTACTTACATTCCCCCTAGCAGCACATGAGTGTTCCCTGTTCCCCACGTCCTCGCGCACACTTGACATATCTGGGTTTGGGGGGCTTTTTTGTTTTTGTTTTTGATCCTAGCCATTCTAACAGGTGTGAGGTGAGATCTCACCGTGGTTTTGATTTGCGTTTCCTGCTAAGTAGTGATGTTGCGCACCTTTTCACGTCCCTGTGGGTCGTGTGCGGGTCTTTCTGGGGAAAATGTCTATTCAGATCCTCCGCCCATTTTTTAATCTGTTTTTTTGCTGTTGGGTTGTGTGAATTCTTTATATATTTTGGGTATCAACCCCTTGTCAGAGGATTTGCACATTTCCTCCCATTCCTTTTGTTGGGGGTGCCCTTTGCCATGCAGCAGCTTTTCAGTTGGATGCAGTCCCTCTTGTTTATTTTTGCTTTTGTCGCCTTTGCTTTTGGTGTCAATCTAAAAAATCATCACCAGGACCAATGTCAAGGAGCTTACTGCCTGTTTTCTTCTAGGAGTTTTCTGGTTTCAGGTCTCATATTCAGGTCTTTAACCTGTCGTTGAGTTATAATTTGTGTGTGTGTGATGTGAGCTGGGGGTCCAGCTTCATTCTTTTGCACGTGGCTCCAGTTTTCTCACCACCGTCAATTGAAGAGACTGTCCTTTCCCCATCGTATATTCTTGGCTCCTTTGTTGTCAGTTACTTGGGTGTATTTCTGGGCTCTGCGTCTGTTTTTCTGCCAGTACCATACGGTTGTGGTCACTGTGGCTTTATAACCTAGTTTGAAGTCAGGGAGCATGAGGCTTCCAGCTTTGTTCTTCCCTCTAAAGATGGCTTTGACTATTTAGGGCCTTTTGTGGTTCCACATAAATTTTAGGATTATTTGGACTATTTCTTGAAAAATGCCATTGGAATTTTGATAGGGATTGCACTGACTCCGGGTTGCTTTGGGTGGTTTGGACATTTTAACGGTATCATTCTTCCAGTCCGTGAGCACGGGAACATCTTTCCATTCATTTGTGTCTTCAGTTTCTCTCATCAGCGTCTTACTGTGGGCAGGTCTCCACCTCCTTGGCTAAATTTATTTCTTCATATTTTTTTGGTGCAACTGTTAAGTGGGAATGCTTTCTTATTTTTCTTTCTGATAGTTCGTTATTAGTTTATAAAAAGAACAGATTTCTGCACACAGGCATACCTTGTTTCATTGTGCTTTGCAAGTACTGCTTTTTCTTTTTTTCTTTAAATAAATTGAAGATTCGTGGCAACTCTGCCTTAAAAGCAAGTCTGTCGGGGCCCCATTTTTCCAACAGCATTTGCTCACTTTGTGTCTCTGTCTCATTTAATAGTTCTTGGCAATATTTCAAATTTTTTCATTATTTCATATTTTGTTATGTTGATCTGGGACCCATGATTATGACTGACTAGCTGAAAGCTCTGATGGTGGTTGGCATTTTTTAGCAATAAAATATTTTTTAATTTAAGTATGTACATTGGCTTTTTAGACAAGTTATTGCACACTTAATGGACTTCAGTGTGGTGTAAACATACCTTACACGCACTGGGAAAGCAAACAATTCATTTTCCTCGTGGTGTTGCAGTGTTTGCTTCACCGCAGCAGCCTGGGACTGACCCTGCAAGACTCCCCAAGTTGTCTCTCTTGATTTGTGTCCTACAGCTTTACTGAATTTGTTTACTGATTATTTTAAGTTTGAAAAGTACATTTTTCCTTTCTTACTCAACATACTTAACCCTGTATAATCTTTGCCCTGATTATAAAAGAAATTTGTGCTACAATTGAAAAGAAGGAAAAAAGGGGGGAAAAATAAATTTGTATCCAACATAGAAATTTTGGAAAATATAAAAAGGCTGAAAGATCAAAGATCTTCTACCCAGAATTCACCACTGTAACTATTTAAGTTTGTTTACTTTCAGCTGTGTGTGTGTGTTTTACAAATTAACATAATATTTTATATACATTATATCCTTAAATATTGTTTGAGAACATTTTTTTTTTAGAGCTGTTTAGTATTCTGTCATCTGGTTATGCCATTTTTATTTAGTGTACTGATGGATATTTACATTCATTTTTCTCATTGTAAGTCTGTTATATTTATATATAAATATTGGTGTACTTTTTAAATTTTTAGAAGTTCTTTTTAAGTTTTTTGGTTTTTTTTAAGATTTTATTTATTTATTTGACAGAGAGAGAGAGCACAAGTAGGCAGAGAGGCAGGCAGAGGGAGAGGGAGAAGCAGGCTCCCCGCCGAGCAGGAAGCCCGACGCGGGGCTCGATCCCAGGACCCTGGGATCATGACCTGAGCTGAAGGCAGCCGCTTAACGACTGAGCCACCCAGGCGCCCCTCTTTTTAAGTTTTTTTAAAGATCTTATTTATTTGAGAGACAACACGTGCAAGAGAGCAAGAGTGGAGGGGGAGGCGCAGAGGGAGAATCAGGCTCCCGGCTAAGCTGGGAGCCCGATGTGGGGCTCTATCCTAGGACCCCAGGATCATGACCTGATCCAGAGGCAGATACTAACTGAGCCACCCAGGTGCCCTTAAGTTCTTTTTATTTTAAAATATATACTTGTACATATGAAAAGACATGAGTGACTTTAAAAATACTTGAATTTATAAATTGTGAAACAACATAAGACATATTTTTGAGACTAAGCAGCAAACATCCATACAGCTTGGATGCATTTTGCTGTCTGAAAAAAGCCCTACACAAAAGATCTATTGTAAGATTCCATTTATGTGACCTTCTAGAAAAGACAGAAGTACATGATGACAGAAAGCATACCAGTGGTTGTCTGGGGTTGGGGGTGGGATTGATTGCCAAGGGACACAGGGAGCTTTTTGGGGGTGATGGAAATGCTCTTTTATCTTGATGGTGGTGGTAGTTAAAACAGTTATATGCATTTGTCAGAACTCATTGTACACTTACAGTGGGTGATTTTGCGGTGTGTACCTCAGTAAGGCTGATTTAAAAATATACACACATCGGGGCCGCCTGGGTGGCTCAGTCGGCGAAACATCCGCCTTCAGCTCAGGTCAAGCCCCACATGGGGCTCCCTGCTCAGTGGGGAGTCTGCTTCTCCCTCTGCTCATGCTCTCTCAGGAAAAAAAAAAAAGTCTGTACCCAGGTTGAGAAACGAGCAGTCCGTGCCTTCGAAATTCCCCAAGCATCCTCTCCTTTCCTGTCCACAGAACGTCACCATCCTGATCTTTGTGAAAATTCTTCCTTTGCTTTAAGGTAGTTTTACCACCTATATGCAGGTCTCCACATAATAGTTTGGATTTGTATGGTTTTGAAATTTATTTTTTTGAAATTTATAGAACTAGAATTGTACTTAATTTTATTCTGTGACTTCCCTTTTTTGTTCCCCATTGTTTGATGCCTGTAAGACGTGATTCTGACCGTTCTGGTTCTGTCTCGTCGT
This sequence comes from Halichoerus grypus, assembly GCF_964656455.1. Lineage (NCBI taxonomy): Eukaryota > Metazoa > Chordata > Mammalia > Carnivora > Phocidae > Halichoerus > Halichoerus grypus. The sequence goes on from NC_135717.1 coordinate 4,655,031, forward strand.
ACATCGATCACAAATGGTCTGTGTCACTGGTTGTTTGGACGCCCTGTGGTTGTAGAAGGAGGTGGGAATTCCTAGCACGGCGTGTGCACACGCTCCCCCTTCGCGTGACACACCCGTGTTCCTGCGCCAGTTTACGTGTGCCCTCAGTGAGTTTGCCCCGCTCCACATTCCCACCGACCGTCAATCTCAGACTTAAAACTTTTTTGCCAGTGCGATGGGTGTGCAGTGATGTTTCATTGTGGTTTGATTTGCATGTCCGTGATTGCTAATGAAATTGGGGCTCTTTTCATGTATTTATTGGCTGTTGAGTTTCCACTTTTGTGATGTTCTTTTTGGCTAAAAAGCATGTTGGCTATTCTTAGCCCTTGACGCCTCCATGTCAATTTTAGAATCATTTTGCAAGTTCCATAAACAAAAAGCTTAGCCTTTTTATTTCAGCTGCCTTTATTTTCTGGTTCAATTGAGAGGTAAGTGACGTATTACTGAATTTTCCCACCTTTGAACATGAAATCACTTTTCAGATATTTAGGGACTCTTGAATTATCTTTCAATTTTTTATGATTTTCTCCATAGTCTTACACATCTTTTGCTGACATATATCAATCTCATAGAAATTTGTCTTTTGATCGTGTATCCAACAGCCTTGTTAAATTTGCTTATTAATTATAATTCATCTGCAGATGCTTTTTTTTTTTTTTACTGTATAAACTAATTTCATGAATGACAGTTTTGTCTTTTTGCCTTTCGGGGCTGATAGGATCACCATTAAAATGTCCTGTGTCCCTTTGCCCTTGGTCCCTTCCACCCACCCCCCAGGTGCACAAGGATCTTTTTTGTCACTATAGTTTTGCCTTTTTCAGAATGTCATAAAAATGGAATCCTACAATATGCATGATTGTGTTGCATTTTCTTTTACTCAGTAAGATGCATCCAGGTTATGTGAGTGCTTGCTTTAATCTTAAGTGTATGGTCTTCAGTGTTCTCGATTGAAAGTTTTAGATTCTCAAATCTATGAAGGCCTAGACTGCCTCTTCTCTGTTCTCCCACTTTCAGAGCCTCCCATCAGGCATCGCGCCCCCTTGCTCTTGTTTCGCATCTCCAACCTCTCGTTCATACCTCTGTATCTTTGCTTTTAGTGCTACGATCTGGATAGTTCTTCAGGTCTGTTTACTAGTTCACTGATTCTCTCTTCAGTGCTTATGATGATCTGTTAAAACTATTGCCTTATAATGGAATTTTCATACAAAAATTAAAAATTTAAACCAAAGTAAAGAGAATAGTATAATAAGCCACCATTTCATCAGCTTCAATAATTTGTTAACATGACTGACCAATCTTCATGTACCCCACCGTATTGCCCACAGATCCCCATGGCCGGAGTACCTTGAAGCAAACCTGAGACCTATCATTCATCTGTAAATACCCTAATATGTCTCCAAAGCATAGAGCACTTAAAATTTGATTCCAATAATTGATCATGTTCTCCTAATTATCTCATAAATGTTTTACAGTTGATTTCTTTAAATTCCAAACAAGGTTGGATTGGATGTCCTGTGTCCCTTTGCCACTGGTCCCTTCCACCCACCCCCCACCCCCCAGCAGTGGGTTTGTCTTGGAACTGTATTTTTGTTTTTAAATCAGATTTAAAAGCATGTGTACAAGGGATCCACACAGACACGGAAATTCTGTAACTCTCCTTTAATGTATAGATATTTCAGTTCCCTCTTTATTTCTGAAACCAGGTTAGTTCTGGAAAATCCACATTCTGGATTTCTCTTGCATATTCACCGTGTCACTTAACATGTTCCTCTGTACTGTTGGCTGTATGTCCTAGAAAACACAGACTGATGGATCAGTTTCAAAATGACTGCTGAAGGCAGTTTGAGATTTTTTTTTGCAGTTTGTTTTGTTCTTATGTAATACTCCCACTAGGGATGTACAGCCAAATTTCTGTTGTTGTAGTCACTTGAAATAATTCTTCTGTTTGGTTAATAGTACTGTTTAGGTTTGTTTGTTTCATTTGGCATTTGATTTTAGGAATTGCTTTTAATTTTTACAATTATATAAACCAATGACATAGTTCCACAGACAACTCTATAAACAAGTTACATTCAGAAATGTCCCTTTCTGTCCTTGTTCCCTGAGGTAGCCATTAGTGTTTGACTTAGTTTTCCATTAGTCTCATTTATATATGAAAGCAAGTATGTGTATCTTTGCATCCCTTTTCCTGCATACCCTTCATGCCCTTGTGCATCTGCTTGTTTTGACTTGACCACACATCCTGAGATCACCCCCCACCGCACACTGCAGCCGTGAAGGACTCGGTACTGTGCGGGCGGCCGGAGTTTGTGAATTGAACTGTTCTCCACAGATGGACATTTGGGGTTGGAGCCTCTGCTATGACAAGCAGTAAGAGCTGCAGTGAATAGCCTTTTGCGTCTTTTTACCATTTTGCCAGAGCGTCTTTGTTAGATTCCTCCAAGCAGGGGTCGCTGGGTCAAAGGATGCAAGCACAGGCTTGCTCCGTCTGCCATCTTAATCTGGTTGGTGGATGTTGTGGCTTTACTAGAATCTGGCAAATGAGTTGCTGTGATCGGAGTATCTCCATTTTACTTCTCTTTTCCTTTAAAGGGTAGAGAACAGTTTTATACTCTGAAAACTTACCTCACTGACCTGGCAAAGTGACTTGATTTCCCTTTGGAGTTCTTTGTAGGCAATATAATCCTGATGAAACTTCACTAATTTTTTTTTTTTCTGAAATTTCAGCAAATCCCTTTATGAATACTCTAAGAACTTCATCGTGTCACTTGTCCTAGGCAAGGATGTCATTCCCAGGTGAGTCAGCTGGATGCTTCATCTGGGCTTGCAGCAGCTGAAAGACCAAGTACTGAGCCTCAATCTGGTCTTTTGCTAATAAACAGGTTAAGTGTGACTAACCTGGAAGATTTGAAGAAGAGAATCTTGCGAGTGATTGCTCACTGTAACAAGCCCAAGGTAACTTGCGGGGCCCCGTAAGAGGATCTAAGGAGGTTGAGGCTGTGTGTGCCAAGGAGAGTTTGTTTCTAAATTCAGAGCCTCTCCGACCGGGGCAGCTGATGCTGTTGCCTGGAGCTCGTTCGACCCTCCGTACAGGCTGCTCGTCTACAGATGCTGCTGAAAGCACACGGCCGAGTCGGTCATGAAATGCCAGTTAGAAAATACTATAGTAGAACCATCCCTGTTCTAGTTAAGTGATTTGCTTTCTGTCATACTCTCTTAGCCCTGTCTTGTGACCAACAGTATTTTCATGCTTTTGGTCCCAAAGCTTAGAAAATAAGGCTGCCGAACAGAGTTTAAGAAGTACTAGTGTATGTATACTGTGCAATATTATGGTCGTTAAAAATGGTGACGTAAGGTTTTGTTTACCACTAGAGAAAGATAGCAGTGATGTATTGAAAAGGTTTTTTTTAAAGGGCAGGTCTAAAAATGATTCTTCGGGGATCTATCCCCTAAGGCAGGGTATATAAAGAGTTTTTAGAAGTGATTTTAACCAATTTTCTGACATTTTTTATTGTTGTTACTCAAATTCTTTTAAAATAAGCTGCTCCTTACCCCCAACTATCCCCCCCCCCCGAGTTTTAAAAATTAATAAATGTCATGAAGGGAAAGAGTAAAGCTCATCGGCAGGATTTGGTTTTTATGTATCGCTTCATGTTTGATATGGCTTCATGGCCCAAGAGATGCAGGAGTTTAGGCCACTGACCTCCACGGCCCTAAGATCCAGGATTTAGAAAGACCATTGGTCTGAGCTCTGAGGGTCACCGTCCTCCGGCACGAGCTTCTGGGGCCGCGGTCTGTGTTGACAGTGAAAGCGTCACAGAGTAACAAGCAGGCTGCCTTCTTGGGTCTCTCGGCCAGTACCAGATTTTGCTGTACGGGTGTTGGTATGAGCTGTTCGGAGGAAGCCCGGATAACTTTCCGACGGAGCTGGACGGGGGCGCCCAGGGAGACCTGACGCAGCCGCTTCTGGGGGAGCAGAGCCTGCTGACGCGCGGGTCCCCGACCTACAGCTTCTCCAGCGACTCCCCCTTGGAGTCCCCCACCAAGTATCCCCCTCTCTACCCTCCCGGCAGGATCATCCACCTGGAGGAAGAAGGTGCTTCAGGGAGGTAAGTGCAGGCCGCGTGGGCACGGAGCTGACGGGGCTCAGTCCACACAGATCGAAAACACACAGGTTTCAGCCTAAAGGGCCGCTCGGCTAGTTGACCTTCTGTCTTTCCCAGGTTTTGGCGTTCTGCTGCTCAGTACAGTGCCAGGTGGTCACACGAATCACAATTCAGCAAAATACTCATCGGTCCCAAGATGTTGACAGACCATATGCCCCACGTCCTGATGAAAGCCTTGGACAGCGTGGTGTCGGATAGGGCCGGCTACGTCTTCTGCCCAGCCCGAGGCGGCTCGAACGTGGACATGGTGTAACCGGGGCTCATGCAAAGTGCTCCGGGAAACAGCCTGACACTTCTGTTGTTAAACTGACAAAAATCAGTGATTCCCATGATGCCAGGACCTTGGATGTCCATCGGTAGAAATTGGATGGTCTTCTAAAATCACTGAATAATTTGGGAAGTCCTTTTGATCCCAGTGTTAGCAGGATCAGTTATCAGGAGAGAGCACGGAGAGGATGGGGCTCACGTAGGAAGCTTCGGGAAGCTCCAGGGCCATTCCTTGGTGATCTGAGAACTGCCCCCAGGAAAGGGTGGGAACCCAAGGGCAGGTTTAAGACCCTGATGGATCCGTAGCTTCCCACCCCTGACGCCACCTTGTCACTGACGGGGTCTTAACCACTGTTGAGAGGAGTCTGACCTGGGCATACAGCTGTGCAATTTATTTTGCAAACTGGATTTTCCTGGCTGCACAGATGGGCTTTCTCCTGGGTGGCCCTGAGGTCGGGCTGCGAACTGGGACCCCTGCCCCTGAGCACTGAGTCTCCACATCAAGCTCACTGCTTCATTTGCACATAATAATCTGGCTTTTGGAGGTCAGCCAGTGGATTCAGAGGGAGTTAATAAAGCACTTACACGTGTCCTTCGTGTCTGGACAGTGATGTACTCGTCCACCGGATGTTTCCAGGAGGGTCTATTTTACTGGGTAGTTGTATAGCAATCCTGTTTTAAAAGTTTTCTATCTACTGTAAACAACAAAAATGCAACCTTAAGCTTTCTTGGAGCTCTGGGCTGAAGGCTGGCCATCACACAGGCATCTGATTTAACCCCACTGAAGTGCCAGAAAATGACAGTAAGTGGATCTCTTTAAAAGCATAAACCCACAAGGATGGGGAAAGAAGAAAAGGAATTGGTTGACTAGAGGTAAACAGAATCCTAAGTGGAGGAAAGACCAGAACTACCCTGGTTTACAACTCTGACCCCCCCCCCCCCCAAGCAGAGCAGGGGATCAGTGAAAGTGAGGTGGCTTACTTGAAAGCTGGAGGAAGTCTGGCCCTTGGTTCGCTCTGCGGGGAGGGGGCCCTGGACAGCAGTGCAGCGGGAGGCAAGGAGGTGGTGCTCCTCAGCTTCTCACACTTAGAGAAGATGCCAGACCTCTAAGATTCTCCAGGGCAACCTGACCTCTAAACACCCCTCCCTCGGGGCCTCTCGGCCGTCACACCAATACCACCTTAGCCTCTTGAGTACCTGCAAAAGCCCATTTAAAAAACTCTGACTGAAATGCCATGGTGTCCAACTGCCACAAGTTTTGTTTCTAAACAATTCCTGTACATTCCTAGTGGCAGAAAGCTAAGCGATCTCGGACACCCCTTGACACCACCATGGTGCCCAGTTTCCAGTCTCGCCCCCGCCCCCCATTTTTAAGATTAATGTATTTTAGAGAGCAAGCATGAGGAGGAGGGGCGGAGGGAGAAAGAGAATCCCAAGCAGACCATGCTGAGCAGGAAACCCGACGCAAGGGCTCAACCCCAGGACCCTGAGATCACGACCTGAGCCAAAATCAGGAGTCACTTAACCACCTGCACCCCCCAGGCGCCCCTGCAATCTGCTTTTATGGGCTCTCAACCTTAAGCATGAGCCAACGACTATTGGGCACACGCAGAACAAGGGACTGGGAGAAACTACTGGCTACCGCTTGGGAACAGAGAAAGTGTTGTAATCATAAAACAGATCCTGAGCCTGAAAAGTGGAGAATAAAGAAGAATGCCTGAAAATTAAAAGCATGACAGGTGGACCTCCAGAGCAGCTGGGCGGCAGATAGCTGCATGGTGGCAGACGGAGCCCACCCAAGCACAAAGGAGAAAAGCAGCCCAGGATGTGCAAGACGGGGAAAAAAAGCCCACAGAACTGATCAACAAAAGTTCACCCCACATAACAGCAACGGCCAAGAAGATCCAAGTGAGCTGCCTTCCAAGCTGAGGGGAACGCATTTCCACCCCGGCATTTCCAACCAGACAGAAAGGACCAGGGAAGAACAAAGTTATTTTCAAAGACACAAGGGCTGAGAAACAGATTCCCACACACTTCTCAGGAAACTCTTGGAGGAGTTGTTGAAGATGAAGAAGCAAATTAAAAAGGAGTCGGGCACCTGGCTGGCTCAGTCAGTCGAGTATTCGACTCCTGATCTCAGGGTCATGAGTTCGAGCCCCACGCTGGCCGTGGGGATTATACTAAAGATCAGCACATTGGGAAATGGTGGCCAGAGGATTCTGAGACTCTAGGAAAATGAAAATCGGTGAAACACATAATACAATCATCTTGAGAGATTTACACTGCAGATGGAAGTTCACTTAAATCATTAAGCACACAGGAAATGAAGCAAAAAAGTATAAATTATCCCTAAAGAAACCAGAAGTTTGTGCAGCCAAATTGTTATTCCACGGCTTGGCTAGGAATATTCACACAGTAACAGATACTAAATAGTGACCACCAACCCAAATCATTCTCTTGTGTCGGGGGGGAGGGGGGTGCTGCCATGCAGAGATTATCTGTGGTAACAGCCAAAACTGAAAATGCAACCAGCAATAAAGTGACTTAGCCTGACCCCCAGGGAGGGGAGAGGGGCTGGAGATTGAATCAAACAAACCACCTGTCATTTAATAAGCACGGCTATGTAACAAAGCCTGCAGGAAAAAAAGGGGGGGGGTGCAGTTTGCAGGTGGGTGAGCATGTGGAGATTTGGGGAGGGGGCTCCTGGAGAGGGCGTGGAGGCTCTGTGTCCCTCCCCCATACCTGACCCTAGGCATCTCTTCCATCTGGCTGTTCGAATTCTATCCTTTCATAACAAACTGGTGATCTAATAGGTAAAAAAAAAAAAAAAAAAAAAAAGATGTCACTTAGGCATATGGAGGTAAATAACAAAGATTAGTTAAAAGAACTCAAATTGGTTGCCTTTGGGGAAGGTGTGAAGGGAGAAGGCTGATGTTTTTGTAGCAAACCTTTGGAACTACGTGGTCTTTAAACTGCGTATTTATCTTTAAAAAATGCTCAAAACTAAAGCAATCTTCAGAGCAATAAAAAGGATAATACAGAAAATTGATTCTAACATGACAAGTTCATAGTACAGTTTCAGACTCTAGAAAGGATCTTAAGGTCATACTCAGCCTCCTCCCTACCTCCCAAAATCTGCCTCTTCAGCCCAGAGCTCGGGCCCAAGATGTGCGCACACATGTGCCCCAGTGTGGATGTCACCATCTCCCCAGCATTCAACAGATGCAAAACCCAACCTGCCCCCCAGCACCAGTGCTTGCGGACTCCTCCAGCTCCCCCCCAGGGGGCCCCTCCCCGTCCCCCCAGCATGAAAAACATGCGCTAGAAATTGTTTCCAACAACCCAAGATTTTCAGGTGAGACAACCGAACACATACCCCAGGAGGTTGTTCTCAAGAATTCAAGTATTACAGTCATATGATTCAAGGATTTATTAAGTCATACATGCAAAACATACTGCTAACTGCATTAGCAAAAGATCAATGTAAAAACACTCCACGATTCTGCAACTGTCAATTTAAAAAATGTTGTTCTAGTGGTTGAGAGGTCCAACCTTATATTCTTGCCAGTGGGTAAGTTGTACAGAACTTCGTTAGCACAAGCACGGGCTTACAGAACCTCACAGACCCAAGGGAACATGGTCAGGCAGAGCGAGAGGAAGCGTGTGTCCAGGGAGGTGAGGCAGAGAGGAGGGCCAGCATTAGTCAGGGTACAGTACTGGTGATCTGGCAAGACAGTGATGTTAAGAAAGTTCATAGTTTAGGAATATCTAAAATATTTCAAAAACCGTAAAGCTGCAACACATGATTTTTACACCTAGTTACTAGAAAACTAAGGAAAGCGCTTATTAGCTCTGAATAAAGTAACAAGGAAACAGGAATGCACTTTTACTAATCTAAAAAAAAAAATTTCTAATGCATTATCAGAAAGATTTTATAATACAAGGAGGCATATTGCTCATTAAGAAGGGGTTCTATAAGAAAAGCACTAAGTTAGCAACTATGGGAACGACCAGTTCAAAGATGAATTAAATGCCCAATTTCAGGAGGGATGGCAGGTCTAAGAAAAAGGAAAAGCTTAAACAGTGATAATACCAACCTTTCTTCATCATTTACTGCACTGGACAGAAATAAACCTTTAATATTTTACCCGTGACACTTTTACTCGGTTTAATTAGGACGTGCACAATGTAGTGTAAATTAACCTCCGTATTTTGTCAAAATACTGTCTTCATTCTTTGATCGCGTCACGTGCTGCTCACCCCCCCGGCCCGGGCGCCCACAGCTGGAGCAGACACTTCGCCGGGGGGACACGGGAGGAAGAGGTCTGTTCAGAATCTCAGCAAAAGCGAATACATTAACTTTTCAAAAAAAATCTCACTACAAAATCAAAAAGATTGATTCGAAGAGTTGAGTCGTTACACTCACTCCGCGAGGACGTACAGTACAGTGTTAGGGGAGGGCGTGGGGTCAGATGGCCTCCTGGTGGCAGCTGGGGAAGGACGCTGTGCCGCCTTCCTACCAGAAAGGAGCGTGGCAGCGTCTGCGGGGGCAGACCTGAGACGCCGGCTCTTCTGAAAGACACAGCTCTCGAACGGTTTAGTGCTTAGTGTTCTCAGCACAACGCAACTTAGTTCACAAGGTATTTTGGCAACTCTTAATCTGAGCAAGAATAGGGGCTTTTGAAAAATAAGGCTTTAAGAAAGCTTGCCATTTTAGGGCTAAATTTTAATATAATGTGAAAGTTTGAAATCTTACACTTAAAACCTAAAAATTACTGATTGGTTCAAAATGGTTTTATGGAATTCCGAACTAATCTGTAACAAAAACTTGGCATTGAGTGCGAAGGCTCCACCATTTTTGAGCAAAGCGTACAAAGGTTCCGAGGGGGACGGGGCGGGGGCGGGGCGGGCCCGGACATTTACAACAGCAGGCATTTTCTCTTCCTCTTCTTGACGGGAGGGGGGCAGAGAACCGCTCGAATCGCTTCATCAAACACTGTCTTGAGGCCTCGCTGCGTGAGTGCCGAGCACTCCAGGTATTTTACTGCACCTGCCGAGAAACACAGCCTCGTACAGCCACCCGGCCACGTACACCCACGCGCAGAGCCACCCTTCCAACCACCACGAGGGCGGGAAGCGGCTCCCCAGGCCCTGCCTCCTGCTGACCCACTGGGTGCAGCAGAACAACCCCTGACCTGTGCCCGGCTCCTGAAGGCTCACACCGAGAGCCTTGCCTCGCTGGCTCCCCAGAAGTCAACAGGAGCCTGAGTCAGACAGACTCACTTTCTACCTGCCCAGACTGGACTCCCGTCTCTGCCACAGAAATAAAACCATGTGCAAAGCAGATGTGAAAATGCAGATTTCCTACCGATCTCCTTAGCCATGGCCAGACCCTGCGGGTAGGTGATGGGTGTCAGCTTCTTTTCCTTCAGCTTCTCGATCGTGTCTTTGTCGTCCCTGAGATCAAGTTTAGTCCCCACCAAGATGATGGGGGTGTTGGGACAGTGGTGTCGCACTTCGGGGTACCACTAGATTCAAGAGAGGAAAAAAGTCACGACACACTCCCTCCCTGATGAACATCCTTCGCCTAAATTCCATTTCCACGGGCGCCAAACTGTGTCAGCCGCCCCCCCTTGGTCCCTCAGCGGACACGGCACCCCGCCCTCCCGCCCTGCTCACCTCCCCTTGCAGTACCTTCCAGTACCACAGGCCTACCTGTGCGCATTCAGTTAGCAAGCTGGGACTCCCAAGACTAACGAGCCTACTCATCAACAAGAGCAAGGGGAGAAGGGAAGGTCCCCCTCCCAAAACAACTACCTTTTGGTAAAATGAGTCAAGTTCTTAGATTATCTCCGAGAATCCTTCCTAAATCCAGTGAAGAGAGTGAACTCCATCTGGACTGAGGTCTCAGCTCTGCCACCATGACCCCCACCGAACACATCCCTGATCACCACAACTTAAGGACATCCTGCCCGTGTCATGTTTCACTAGGAAGCATGTGAGATGCAGGGGTGCAAAGTCATGGTCGCCATTTTTATTAGACGACCCCATCAGACTGACTCCAAAGTGCTTGTTATTTTAACAAGGACACAGCATTTCTGAATCAGACCCTGAAACTTTAGAACTCTACATAATAAAGTCCTATACTTCAAAAATTGATTTGCTACCTAAACAGAATTACAAGATCAATTTAAATAATTAAAACTCCTATCACTAAATGGTATTTTTGCCTCCCGAGAATGACATTATGTAACAAAATGTTTCTCTAAATCGGGCGCCTGGGTGGCTCAGTTGGTTAAGCGACTGCCTTCGGCTCAGGTCATGATCCTGGAGTCCCGGGATCCAGTCCCGCATCGGGCTCCCTGCTCAGCAGGGAGTCTGCTTCTCCCTCTCCCGCTCCCCCTTCTTGTGCTCTTTCTCTCTCTCACTCTCTCTCTCAAATAAATAAATAAAGTCTTTAAAAAGAAAAAAACAAAACAAAATGTTTCTCTAAAACATCCCCGCTTACCTTTGCTCGAACATTTTCAAATGATGCAGGACTCACAAGAGAAAAGCAAATTAAGAATACATCCTATAAAAAGGAAACAGGGAGGCGTTTAGAAATGGTCTTACAATGACAAATGCACTTTGCTCTGTAAATGCTGTTGGGAATGAATCATGAGACAAAATGCATGTTATGTACCAGCAGCTTGTGTCTAAAGCTTACTCCCTCGTTAGCCCTTCAGTTCTGTCAGAAGGCTCCCAAAGCAGAGCCAGCACATGAAGCAGCCAATTACTTGGGAGAAGAAGGGAGAAGATTTACTGGAATGTGCTAGAATTTACTGGAGGCCAGGGAGGCCTCAAATCAGACCCCCAAGAGGCTTCTTTTCCATCATTCCCAACTCCCACTAGGAACTTAATGGCCCTATTTACATAGAGGGATAAAATCAAGTGTCAAGATACCACTGCGGTATTTCTGTAAAATGTGGTCTCAGTTTATCAAAAGCAGAGTCTATTTTAAAACCATTTACCAATGGCGTGTTTTCAGTAAGCTCCCCATGTGCACGTTCAATACACGTTTAGTTGACCACTGGGTTGCAATTAAACTGCTTCTTTAAGAACTGCCACCGGAGTCCCTGGCACAAAGTGGGGCTCAGCTGTTTGCTACGTGAGCACATTCCACCGTGAAGGAGGACGGTCTAGCGTGTGAGGGGCATCCTCCTGGCTATCAGCTTCTCAAACCCAAGCAGGGTCTCTGGAGGACTTGCAGCACAGGGCAGTAGCAGCTGAAGTAGAGGTTCAAAGGAAAAGTCGGTGCAGAGTAAATACCTGGAAGAATTTCTGACTGAACGTAAACCATGTGTCCCACTCTGTACTGGGTAAAAAGCTGAATTTAAAGATTTACCTATATTTTTAAATGCCTAGGAGTTTCTAAAATGCTAGGTTTTTAAGACATTTTCCTGGAAAAAGGCAACTATGCTACTTTGTGAAATGTACCCAATTCCCAAGCTAACACTTTCAATCATCCAGCTGATATCTTGTACCTGGAAAGGGAGAGAAACATCCCACACAACAGCTTTTTATAAATGACATTTTAAAAATGCTAGCGCATGCACAGGCTTGTCCAAGAATCACCATGGCATTTGGGCACCTGATTACGTCATTTCAAAGCAAGGTTGAGTTAGCTCCCCAGCACCACATAGCCATGCCCCAGACAGGCCCGCTGCACCGGGACACCAAAGCGGGGAGAGGGCCTGGCAGCCACGGTTAGTCCCACTCCGGCTCAAGCACACGCTCCGGGGTGGAGCCTCCACGCCTCCATCTCCAACCCACCCAGAAAGGCCCCTTCAAAGGAGTTCCTCCTTTCCCTCAGGAGGAGGGGAGCAAGCAGTTCACAAACTGCTTTAATTCAAGCTAATAGGTAAACTGCCTCGCTCTACTGAAAGCACATTTGGTCAAGCAAAACCCAGCCTTGAGTGAATTAAATACAGAACACTCAAGGAACGTGAGGCTCAATAGGAAATCCTGGGAAAACTAAGTGAAACGAGAGAACAGATAAAGCTTGAAACTGAAGTCGACTGAAAGTTTTACATACGGCAATCGGCTTGTCTTTGCCCCTGGAGGTTATATCCTTACCATACGTTTCTGCAACCTAGTAATGCATGAGAACTTTGTTTGAGTTTAGTAAAAACTGAGGAAGATAAAAGTCAACAAATCCATTATTTCTTCATCAGAATTCTGTCTCAACCCTCCCAAAGGATCTGACAGCAGATGATTATCTAACAACTATGATGCCAAATACCACCAAACACCCCATCAAACCCTGTGAAGGTCAACGATGGTGAAGACACGAGTCAGGCAAATACCGGGGGAAGGAGTAGGACGGAGGCGCTCTTGTCCACCCGTGGCAGCACGCAGAGTGCTCCTTGTCCAGCAGAAGCTACGACACGCCTGAGGAAGCACACGGGCCACGGCCAGTCAGGACTGTTAAGGAAGTGTCCTTAATGAAGGTGCATCCCTAGGCGTCGCTGGCACCCGCCAGCAACAGGCCCACCTGTCAAAGACCTCCATCAAAAAGCTCTGAGACATGAGCCCAGCTGAAGCCGCCGCAAATGGGAAAGCATCTGTCTGTAAAAACAGGCCTCTGAGAGGAAAGGCTCCCCAGGAGCACGGCCAGGTCGGAGAGCCCTGAACGCCGCAAGTCTCCCGTACAGACGTGCTGGTCCTCTCTTCCCCCAAATGCTGGGAGTGCGGTTTGAGTTTAGGGACCTGCATTACTGGAGTGAACAGCACTGACGCACGGAGACCTTTCAATTCCCCAACCCCCCAGCTTTGGACAGGACTGCCCAGAAGGGACAGCATTTCTAGTGTTTACCACAGTGCTTTCAATTCATTCCTTTGTTCCAACAAAAATCGAAAGACTTGCTCTTCAAGCAACATAAAAACCTACAATTCTTTTAAGAGACAATCGGACAAGAGAATTATTTTAATTTCACCTCACTCAAGCTTCTGGGATCTACAGTTGTGAGAATATTAAAATTGCTGTAACTATCCGGGTTTAATCTACGAGCTACTTTTCAAGATTTGTGCCCCCGACACCTTGACGTGATGCCAAATCTTTGTGACACATAGACTCATGGGCATCGGTCACAAAAATGCAGCCTCAGTTCAAAATACCCTCCAACCACATCTGTTCTACCCCTTTCATTTTTTAAGAACATCTTTTTTGATGAAGAAACACGCTTTGTACTACATTAACATGCCATCTGCCTGTTCCTTTCTCCTTTCTCCTCCCAGACAAAATACGGCTTTAAAAAATACTTCTCGGGGCGCCTAGGTGGCTCAGTCAGTTAAGCATCCAACTTTTGATTTTGGCTCAGGTAGTGATCTCAGGGTCGCGGGATCGGGCCCCATGTCGGGCCCCACATCGGGCCCCGCACTGCCTGCTTAGGATTCTCTCTCCCCCTCTGCCCCTCCCCATCCTCTAAAACAAAAACAAACACAAACTAGCACTTCTAAAAAATAAAAATAAATTAATAAATAAATAAAATGCCTTGTATTTCTGATACTTCTCTCTTCTAGTAGTAATTTGTTCCAACCTTTGCCTTCTAACCCAACACTCCGAAGAGTCCGTGCTGCTCAGTATTTACGCGGCATCTCCAGGTACACGCCCGTCCTGGTAAACCCCCGAGCTCTGCAGCAGGGCCACCGGGGGCCAGGTATGGCCTGGCCTGCTCAGCCTTCCTCCCGGGGTCACCGTGTGTCCCGGAGCCTCTTTATTCCACCTGAGCTGTCCTGGGTCACAGGCTCACCTTTCCTCTGGCTGGGACACCGCCTTCCCCAAGCTGGCAGGACATTTCCAACCACACAGGCTCCCATTGTGCCTTCAGTGACTTTATTACCTGTGTATCACAAAGCAGCTCTCCCTCACCGGTCAAAAGCACTGCCTCCCCTGAATGTGTGGAGGGCACCATCAAGAGACAAGTCGGCTCCTAGCAGAATGGCAGCGGGCACTTTGGGCTCTCCCAGCTCTGAATGCACCATCCAGCGCTGCTCTCTCCTCTCCTCTTCCGAAGACCTTCCACCTGGTTTTACTTCAGGCTTTTCACTACAGGCATTCTCCAAACCAGGAAAAGGAACGGGATACATACAAACAGGGCAAAGACACTGTGCCTGTGGCATCCACGGGGAGCTGCTAAGAAAACAAGCTCTGGAGAGACAGGTGCAGCCTGACCCCTGGGAGGCAGCCTGTGACCAGGCTGGAGTGAGACCAACGGTAAAGCAGTAAATAGAAGACCACTTCACAATCTTGTCTGACCACAGAGAAAGGTCACCGTGCAAACTGTAAAAACACCAAACATCCCCCTCTCCCAGCCAACGAGACTGTGTGCCTATGTCTGCACCAGTCACAGCTCTGGCCACACTTCATCCCCACCTTCTACAGGACATGGATTAGAGCACCCCTAAAACTACCCTGCTTCCCGCCAGCACCCCATCCACAGCAAGCCCTGCCTTCTCGAGCCCTCACCCAAATCGCACACCCCAGAGCCCCGAAGGTGTGTGTCTTGCTGGGGACAGAGGGACAAACCCAATTTGGTTTAGCCACAGGTGTGTTCCTAGTGACCTTTGGCCAGAGGACACAGATCCTGTAAAAGCCAACTTAATAAAGTAGAAAGCCATTTGAAAATCAAAGCAGCCAAACTAAACGCTACTGTTTTTCCTTTTAACCAATGTCGAACAGTCTAGCCCTTTCTCCAGATGAGCTCACACAGAAGGCGCCCGGCTGCCCAGGACAGGAGAGGCCCAGTTTATCAGCGGACAGGTGGGGCACTGAGAGCTTCTGAGAACCCACACAGAGCTCAGGCCTTGTGACTCTGGCAAGTCACCTAGGTTCCCACTCACACCACTAAATCCTGGAACAAGAAGACAAATACGGTGGGCCTGACACAATGCACAATGCTGGGCCTGAGCACTGCTCGGACCACACCGTGATGGGGAGCAGGCCACCGAAGGTGAGTGCGCAGAACTCAGGGTATTTTTAAAAAAGAGCGTATTAAAAAAAAAAAAAAAAAAAGTATAAAGGTAACTTATTCAAGGATGGAAGAGGCTGAAGGATTACTTAATTGAAAAAAACAAAAATGTGAAGGACAGTTTCTACTAAAAAGTACCACCTGCTTGTTATCTTTTGGAGAAGAAGTAGAAACAAATGCCTTACACAGATTTAACTTCGCTCCCCAGAGCCACCCCACAAACAAGGACAGCAGCGTTAAATGACCACAGGAAACAGAACGTCTGGTTTTTGGGTCACAAAGCCCTAAGTAGTGGTGAGATCTGGGTAAGAAATAGCCCATTGGCCCTTCGGGAGAGGGTCTGAGCCCAGTCATGGATGAGCCACGTAACTAGGCCTGTAGACCAAAGAGTCAACAACCAGAGACCATGTTCCAGTTAGTGCAAAGTTTAAAGGCGTCCCCTCTGCCAAGATGCCAGCCTGGAACCACCAGGCCCGCTCCTCTGGGTAGGATGGCATTTGGGGCCTGCCCCCCAGGAGCCAAGAAAACTTCCTCATCCCCAAAGGAGTCCAGCAGGCACGTCTTTAACTGCCAGATGGCTGCTCTCCCCTCTTTGTTCTAAGCACCATGACACCCCCCCGTGCCGGTGCGTGGTTTGTTACACACAACATGTGGGAGCCACCTGAGCAAGAATCCTGCCTTAGCCCCTTTTAGACGTCCAAGTATTTGACAGGAAAATAGCACCTTACACAGATGGGACATAAATAGTTTAAGTCCTGCCCCAGAAGGATAACACCCCACCCAACACCCCATCCGCCTGGCTGTCAGGCCTCATACCCTGTGGCTTGCTTCAGTCTGTTACTTTATCTATGCGTTCTCTAGTGTGTTCTCTAGCATACAGAGTGGGAATCTTGCCAAGTCACCTTTGACTTACCGTGAGTGACTCCCTCAGAGAAAAAGGCCGCACCCTGCCTGGACCCCTTGAGTCACAGGAGGTGGTTCTCATTTCTCAGAAGTGATACCCCGCCCTTCTAGATGTATCCAGTGGGTTGGAGACTCCTACTCTACCAGTCATAGGTTAGCAAATCCACTTAAAATCTGGAATTATCAAGCACCCACTGGGGTTAGAATAATTTCCTAAACATACTGAAGACCTCAAACCATTTGGTGATTCCGAGCTGATTTTTAAAACTTAATCACAGTTAATTTTTAGCTGGAGAGATTAACTGAGACATCACTCATTCAGACCTCCCATTTTATAGTCTTGGTCTTTGTTTAGCACTATTACTATAATTTAGCTAAAGGACAATCAGCAAAACTCCACAGCTCAAAGAGATTGTATTTGGCAATTCCTCCAGCAGGAAATAAATAACAAAAGACAATGACTATTGCATAGAAAAGCTGTATTAAAAACTAAAAAAAAAAGGGAGGGCACCTGGGTGGCTCAGTCCAGAGTGTCCTGAGCGTCAGACTCTTGATTTTGGCTCAGGTTGTGATCTCAGGGTCATGAGATTGAGCCCCAAATAGGACTCTGCACTCAGTGGGGAGTCGGCTTGAAGATTCTCTCCCTATGCCCCTTTCCCCCATTTGTGCACGCGCAAACTAAGTTTAGGGGCACCTGGATGGCTTGGTCAGTTAAGCGTCTGACTTTTGGTTTCAGCTCAGGTCATGATCTCAGGGTGGAGCCCCACATCGGGCTCTGCACTGAACGCAGAGTCTGCTTGGGATTCTTTCTCTCCCTCTGCCCTCCCCCACTTTTGCCCTCTTTCTTTTCTCTCTCAAATGAATAAATCTAAAAAATAAAAAATAATTCTAAAACTATCATTTACTAAATAGAAGTTAAGTTTAAAAACAAAAAACAAGAGGCGCCTGGGTGGCTCAGTCGTTAAGCGTCTGACTTCGGCTCAAGTCATGATCCCAGGGTCCTGGGATGGAGCCCTGCATCGGGCTCCCTGCTCAGCAGGAGGCCTGCTTTCTCCCTCTCCCACTCCCCCTCCCCCTGCTTGTATTCCCTCTCTCGCTGTCTCTGTCAAATAAATAAATGAAATCTTTAAAAAAAAAATAAATAAATAAATAAAAAAAACCCAAGATTTAGATAGACTGGAAATGATTGGTTATTTTCACCCACACTACGCCCCCCCCACACCCGCCCCCCCCCCAAGACCGTGATGTCAAATCCATCCAAGGGTCAACACCTGCCTTCTCCGGGATGTCTCCTTGACCCTGACTCTCTGGTCATCCCGGCTTGCTGAGAGCATGTACAGCAACTTCCATTCATTTGGGCCCAGTCAGCTCTGACTTGAAGAGCTCTCCAGATCTGTGAATCTTCACAGCAGCTACACTGGTGTGTCTGTGGTGTGCCTGGACTGTTCTGTGTGCTTTATACAGATTGCTCATCTAATCCTATGAGGAAACAGGTCATGACTAGAACCGTGAAGAAACCTGTCAGGGTCACAGAGCTAGGAAGTGAGAGCACAGGATTTCAACCCGAGGAGTTCACGCCACTGCCCCTGGTGTGTATTCCTTTGACCAGTGAGTCACCTGAGTCTCTTTAAAAGTCTTTAAAATACTTTTAAAATGATGAACAAACATGTAACAAGCAAATGGTACAAATAAGACAATTACTTATTTCAAGAAAAGGGCTTCTCAGCATATTTTCACCAGCTATTGATCTGATTCGCTTTGTATATACATCATTTAATTGTCTAAAATGGAAGCAAAACTAATCTAGAAGTTTTTCTGACTGGACACAGTGGACATATTTTTACAAAACTGAAACCTGAATCTACACTGAGATTTAGGTACTAAAGCCATAAAAGATGAGCATGTTTTATAGAAAAATAATACTAAACCCAAAAGACAAGTCATTAACTTGATTTTTAAAAACCTTAATCTTAACTGTTTAATTTGACTCTATGGTACCAAACTGTCACAAAGCAAACTGACCTTGAAACTAATTACTGTTGAAACTGGTTTGCAAGAATAAAACAGTACCGGGGCACCTGGATAGCTCAGTCGTTGGGCGTCTGCCTTCAGCTCAGGTCATGATCCCAGGGTCCTGGGATCGAGCCCCACATCAGGCTCCCTCCTCTGTAGGAAGCCTGCTTCTCCCTCTCCCGCTCCCCCTGCTTGTATTCCCTCTCTTGCTGTGTCTCTTTCTGTCAAATAAATAAAATAAAATCTTTAAAAAGAAAATAAACTATTTAAAAAAAAAAAAAGAATAAAACAGTACCTATTTCATATGGCTGTCCTGAAACTGAAATGAAAGCATGTAAAATGCATAGCACCACAATCAGTAACTGGTAATGCTACCAAAAAGAAAAAAAAAAAAAAAAAAAGGAAACAAACAAATCCTTGGTCCGCACCTAGGAGGACATTCACTATTGAACTTAACCTTGCTACTACTTACGCCCTTGAACAATGCAGGAGGGTAGGGCCACTGCCCCCCCCCAACGCAGTCCAAACTCCATGTATTACTCTGATTCCCTGAAAACTTTTAATAAACAGCTTGTTGTTGACTGGAAGCCTTACCAATAACATGACCAGTCCATTAATATATATTCTGTATGTTATGTGTAAAATACACTGCATTCTTATACTAAAGTAAGCCAAAGAAAATGTTACTAAGAAAATTCTGAAGAGGAAATATACTTACAGTACTGTAATGTATTTATGGAAAAAAGTCCTGGTCTAAGTGGACCTCTGCAGATCAAACCTGTGTGTTCAAGTGCCAACTGTGTAAGCAAACCCATAGGCGATACCCAATTACACAGTCAAAATAATATATTCCGAAGGACACGTTAAAAATCATTCATGATCGGGCGCCTGGGTGGCTCAGTTGGTTAAGCGACTGCCTTCGGCTCAGGTCATGATCCTGGAGTCCCAGGATCGAGTCCCGCATCAGGCTCCCTGCTTGGCAGGGAGTCTGCTTCTCCCTCTGACCCTCCCCCCTCTCATGCTTTCTCTCTCTCAAATAAATAAATAAAATCTTTAAAAAAAAAAAAAAAAAAAAATCATTCATGATCCTTACTGTTTGCGGATAGGATAAGGGACGTAATCGGTCATAATCTTCTTGTCCAGCTGTATCCCATAAGCCCAGATTCACCGGTTTTCCATCTACCATAACATTGGCAGAGTAGTTGTCAAAGCTGTAGAGTGGAGAAAACACGGTCAGTCCGCAGCTCCAGAACATTAAGCACAGACTGGGGGCTTGAGTTACTGTTGTGGCGAGGGTCCCGGAGGTGTGCCAAGGCTAGGAGTATTCAGGCTTCCAGGGCAGCAGATGCACCAGCACGCAGGCACGAGGAGCCTGAGGAGCTAAAAAGTGGAGGGAAAACCGGCTGCAGTGTAAGGAGAAAAATATGCACCTGAAGAAACATGCCCGAGAAACAAAGGACAAGCTATTCCATTTAACTGAAACAAATTACTGTCAGCAATAGAAAACCTTCGCTTTTAATAAAGAGAACATTAAGATTTTTCTCCCATGGGGCACCTGAGGGGCTCAGTTTTTGGCTTATTTAAATTTAAACTGGGGGGTGCCTGGGTGGCTCAGTCGTTAAGCGTCTGTCTTCGGCTCAGATCATGATCCCAGGGTTCTGGGATCGAGCCCTGCATGGGGCTCCCTGCTCAACGGGAAGCCTGCTTCTCCCTCTCCCACTCCCCCTGCTTGTGTTCCCTCTCTCGCTGTCTCTCTCTCTGTCAAATGAATAAATCTTTTAAATAAATAAATAAATGAATAAACAAATAAATTCAAACTGGTTAAGTGTCTGCCTTTGGCTCAGGTCACGATCTCCAGGTCCTGGGATGGAGCCCTGCATCAGGCTCCCTGCTCAGTGGGGAGTCTGCTTCTCTCTCGGCCCCTTCTCCTGCTTATGCTCTCTCTCTGTCCAATAAAAATAAATACATAATTAATCAATTAAAAAAAGAAAGAAAGAAAGAAAATAATTTTTCTCCCCAGGAAGAAATGAAGTATAAAATTAGTCCCTCTTTCAAACCCCACTGCTGACTTTTTTGTGTACATATCGGACTCATCTTCAACAAGGTGGCATACCACAGAGCCACACCGAAGTGTTCCAGAACACCCGCACTGAGTATAGGGTGAAATTAGTCAAGCCCTGGTCATCCAGGCCTGCAACCAAAGGGACATGGTAACACAAAGCAAACCTGATTTGAAAAGCTATAGTGTAACGTTTCCAGAGTGAGTGTACCAAATTACACACATAAATTAACATGAAGTTGCTACACAAAAAGTAGTTACTGATAAAAAGAGACAGTCCAGAAAAGCCTGTCTGACAGGCAGAAAATAAGGTGGACCTTAAAAAAAGGCGGGGGGCGCTGGGTGCTCAGTTGGTTAAGTGTCTGCCTTGGGCTCATGTCATGATCCCGGGGTCCTGGGACTGAGCCCGGAGTTGGACTTTCTGATCAGCGGGGAATCTGCTTCTCCCTCTGCCCCTACCCCCCACTCATGCACTCGGTCACGCTCTCTCAAATAAATTAAAAAAAAAAAAAAAAAATCATTGAAGTACCACCAAGTACTTCATTAAAACGAAAATCTGGCTTTGCAATTCAAACCTGGGCAAGTACCAAACAGGACACAATACATCAGCCTGTAAGATAAAATTCAGAATTCATTTTCACATACTCTCAACACTAAAACTTAGGGTCTTGCTGCATTGCAACAGCAAAATGAAGGTCTGAGTAAGCCTGCAATGTAGCTTACAGAATGGAATGACAACTAGATTTCATAAAGAAAAAGCCTCATGTCTTGCAAATCTGCTTCCGTGAGAAAAGGAAAAATTATTCAATAAACAGTATCATGTTTTTCCATCTTGGAAAAAAGAATCAGATGCCTGCCTCCTACTATACCAAAAAAAAAAAAAAAATTCTAAACAAATTTAAACTTTAGCCACAAAAAAATCTAGAAAACCTACTAGAGGATATTTTTGTATCACTGAAGTAGGAATGGTCTTCCTAAGTAAGACATAAAACTCCATGAAGGTGGAGTGGTATATTTACATAAAAATGCCAAACTTCTTTATGGCAAAAGACCCCATATAACAAAGTTCACAGACAAATGAGACAAAGGGGTTAATACTCCTTATGTACAAAAGTCCCACCAGTAAGAAAAAATTTCAGTAGAAAAACAAGCAAAGGATTTCCACACGCCATTCACAGAAGACTGCAAATGGACAGTGAACATTCATGGAACCTTAACCTCACTGGTGATCAGAAATGCAAATGAGAAGGTAACTTTTTTCAACGCCTGTTGCCCACGGTCCAAGTTGAGGGGGCCACTTCAGTCACAGCTGGTCCAAGTGACAGCCTTTTTGGCAGCAACTGGGTAGTATCTATCAAAAATTTAAATATCCATTCCCTGTTGACTCAGCACACTTCCACTTCTAAAAATCAATCACATGTGCACAAAGGCATGTGCAATGATGTTTTTAACACATGAAAAAAAAAAAGGCCTAACGACCAGTGGTGTTATCAGGTATTGTGGTTCAAAGTCACTGACAACTGACAACGATTTAGCTCTACCTATGTGTAGATTAGAAAAGTCCCCACCATAAAACCAGAACATGGACAGTATGATCCCACTTCTACAGAACCGTGGAGACGCCTGCAGCATACAGCGCTATGCGTGCCGAGGTCAGCAGAGGCGGGACCCGTGCTGTCTCCTCTCCTCCAGCACGGCAGCCGTCAAGACGGAGCTGACACCACGGCTGCGGGGCGACACGTTACGAGGCTCGGCTACGTGGGGCTCCCTAGTAACCCCACCAGCAGAAAAGCACTTTTCCATCTGCACTCAATTCTGCTGCCAAGAGGGTTTAAGCAGCTCAGCAGCCAATTCTGTCCTCCCATAACTGCCCCCAACACACACCCTGGTTTCACTTTGACCGCCTGATAACTCAACAGTGACACGCAACCATCAGATTCCTTGCCAGAAAAGGCCAATTACAATGTAACAGCATACTTCATGTTCCAGTTCTTTGATCCTTCATACACAGAGCCCAGAGAGCCAAATTTATCTGAAACTCTTATATTATCCAGTCTTCATACTTCAGTTAGTTAACTTTGTTTCCTGAATGTCTAAAAACCAATTAGGAAAGCTGTGTGTTTCGTCACAACGTAGAAACTTTACATTAGATTATTTTTAAAAAGCCCAAATAAATACCTTATAATTAGACTTTGGTGAATGTTTGGACGGAAAATTAATTAGATCTCTTCATGTGCAAATTAAGAATGCCTTTATGGCAAAAACAATGGTCAAAGGTGAAAAAAAACAAAAACACATCACAGACAAGTTAATTCCCAGTTTAACTGGATACTTACACAGTGGGGATGTACTCTCCAGGAAATGCATTGGTTGTGTAACTGATCAGTAGGCAAGTTTTACCTACAGCTCTAAAGAGAGAGAAAAAAAAATGGTGTAAGTTGCTTAGTCAACATGAACGTAATCCTTTCATTATTCTGTTAAATTTCTAGAAAAATCAAGGAGTATACACCAAGTACTTAGCATTGAATGGTTTCTATAATCTTTTAGTTAACACTACACATTTTTATCCTGAAATTTATAGTAAACACAGTTGAATTTCTCAAAAAGGAGCCTTCATGTTCTGTTTAGGTGTACAGCATTAGCATTCATGGTCAGAAACAGCTGTTTAATAAGCCAGGTTGAACAGGAACAAGATTTTTAAATTGAAAGTCTCTTCTGTGAACATCTGTACCAGTCTTTCATCCAAGAATCTTCAATTCTATCCTCAAATCATTTTGGAACACAGCCTTCCTCTACAACTTCCACTTGGTTGCTAGGTTATATATTTTGCTGCCTCAGAGTGGTAGCTCAAACCCACCACCTTTTAAAGCCTTCCCTCTGGCATCAGTAATGACTGTTCTCTTAATAGAGTGCTTAGTCACTAACCACACACACAACTGTGAACCACAAAGAGCCACACAGAACTCACTTTAATTCATCTGTATTCATTTGCCACCTCCCCAACCCCCATCCTCACATATCACCATAAGCTTTTAGAGCAACTAACACAATATATTCCAGACATATTAATTAATGGCTCAGGGAGGCTGGCATAAACTTCCAAGCAGCTGCAAAGAGGAGAAAGTAAAAAAGAATCGTGTAGAAATCCTCCAGAGACAGAAGGGCCTCCTGCACAACTGGTAATGGGTACAGTGTACCATCAGGCAGAGATCAGAGTGGTGGTTCAAAGTCTCCCAACTGCTTGAAATGTTTTTTCATGAGAATGTCCCCTACAAATTAAGATCATTGCACCCTTAGCCAAAAAATGGTTTCCAAATTTTACATTCTTACGGTGACTTCAAGGGCTTCTGAAAGCCTGTGTCCCTGGCTTAAGGATTCACTAAATGCTCTCCCTAAAGGAGCCCGAGATCTCCTGCTGTCTTCTCTTGCCTTACCAAGGTCATGTCTATCACACAATGAAGTTCTGAGCTGTAAGATTTTGTTGTTCAATCTCAACTACTATGAATTAGGATTCACCATAAAGAAGTTAAGTGCTTTTCTATCTTTGTAGCACTCTTAGCTGAAGGCAAAAACCTCTCAGCTAGGACAGATTACAGGCCTATCCAGTCGTGCCAATACTCGTTTTACTCATAACATTATTAAGGGCTTAAAAGTTGGAACTCCCCCACCCCCAAAGACCTCACGGAGTCAAACATTACATCATCAGGAAGTAGCTTCCAACTCCTAAAGGCTTTCTAAACAAAATGACTCACTGGCCACACATTTTGTTAAAAGCTTACAATGTCAAACCTGTGTGAGCAGGAGGCTGAGATCTGCAGTCGTTACCCTGGATTTGAGACCCAGAGCCAGCTCTTTATCACTTATTGGCTGGAATTGTTAGTAGGTTTCAACTTCCTTATGCCTCAGTTTTCTCAACTGTAAAATGGATGCAAGAGTACCAACTCCATCACAAAACTACTGAAGGCATTAATTCTATTTCAATCTATACCAACAAAGTGTATGCTATGCAAGGAAGAATAGTAGGTGCTGAAGATATTGCAATGAACAAGACCTCATGGAATCTGTGAGGTTATTAAAGTAAAAAATGAAGAATGCTGTCACTACATAAAATTATAGGTGTGGTAAGTGTATTAAAGATGCTCTGGAGGGGCACCTGGGTGGCTCAGGTCAGTTAAGCGGCTGCCTTCGACTCAGGTCATGATCCTGGAGTCCCAGGATCGAACCTCGCGTCAGGCTCCCTGCGCAGCTGAGAGGCTGCTTCTCCTGGTGCGCTCTCTCGCACTCTCTCGTGCTCTCTCATTCATAAATGAATGAATGAATGAATGAATGAATGAATAAATAAATAAATAAATAAAATCTAAAAAAAAAAAAAATGCTCTGGAAATGTACGGCAAAGGGATCTGACCTAGTCTTGGGAGGCCCACAGAGGAGGCTGCAATGTATACAGAAACTTAGAGGCGTGGGGCCGTGACAGAAGGAACATTCCAGGCAAAAGCAACAGCATTTATGGGGAAACCCAGTATACCTGAAGAACAAAGAAGTAAGGGGGAAGCATCAAAGGAAAATATGAGGAAATTGTCATCTCTTCTTGTTAAGGGTATGGGACTTGATCCTACTTGGGAAGTTCCAGAAGATTTTTAGTTGCCGAGAAACCACTAAATTTGCATTTTTAGAAGCAGCCTCTGACTGCAGTGTGGAAAGAGGACAGAGGAAGGAAGCTGGGACTGGAGGCAGGAAAACAAGAGTGGTGTGAACCAATGAGGGGGCTTCACGGTGAAGAGAAGTGGGCCATTTCAAGAGCTTCCTAGGCACAAGGCAGAACAAGACAGCTCAGCCACAGGTTGGATGTGGTAGCTGAGGGAGGAGTGGAGTCTAAGGCCATCATCAGTGAACCTCCTCAAAATTACAGATGTTGTGTAAAAATGTTACTACTTATTGCCTCTTAATGTCAACAACAAGCAACTATGAAGGTTTTAATGGTTATGTTAAAATGTCATAGTAGCACTTCCCTAAATCTCTTCCATATGTATGAAGAACAAAGCCATTACTTAAAAATACGACCAACTCTGTTTTAAATGCTCTAAAATTTTTTTCCTGAAACTTCACCTTTAGCTGAGCATTGTCTTTTGAAAGGTTTAACTGTAAAGGAATTCAAGGTCCTGGCATAACCTGATATTGACTGAAAAAAAATTTTTTTTTTTTTAAGATTTTATTTATTTGACAGAGAGAAAGACAGCGAGAGAGAGAACACAAGCAGGGGGAGTGGGAGAGGGAGAAGCAGGCTCCCCGCGGAGCAGGGAGCCCGATGCGGGGCTCCATCCCAGGACCCTGGAATCATGACCTGAGCCGAAGGCAGATGCTTAACGACTGAGCCACCCAGGCGCCCCTTGACTGAAATTTTTTTTTAACAATCATTACAGTATTTGCTATAAATCTAAGTTCTGTAAGAAATTATTAAATTATAAAATTCTGACCTTTTATTTTATTTTTTTTTTTAAGCAGGCTCCACATCCAGTATGAAGCCCAATGTGGGGCTTGAACTAATGACCCTGAGATCAAGAGTCTGATGCTTCACTGACGGAGCCACCCAGATGCCCCAAAATTCTGTCTTTTTAATTAAGTACATGTCCAACCTTTGATTTAAACATTTACTTAGTTTTTAAGAAAAGATAAAAAGAAAAAGGAAACGGTTATTTACCTCCCATTAGTGTTACTTATTCACTCCTTTTAAATACACTCCACAAACAAACTCTAGAGGCCAAAGTCAACACAGGCTCAGGCAGTCAGAGCTCCTCACACGGAGAATGGAAGCCACGTTTGGTCACAGCCTTGCCTGAGGCTGCAGCAGAATCGCTGGAAGTTGCTATCTGCTTTGGAGTTTCCAACTTTATATATACTTACCTGCTCAGTTCAACCTCTTTTTAAAAATCTTTGAAAGCTGCCACAACATTAAAAAATAAACATGAGTCTACTGGAAGAAAGTTCACATGAGCACATTTTTTTTAGCCTATCTGTGCCTGTCCTGCTCTATCTTGTAGAAATAACCAAGATTAAAGCCAGTAACTTATGTTCCTATTATGTTCTTTGTTTTTCCATTAGCAGAACTTTAAGGAAACTTTTAAAATTTTGGGGGTAGATCTCAATATTACCAAAATCTATAAACCAAAACTTAAAAAGCACATACAATAGGGCGCCTGGGTGGCTCAGTCGTTAAGCGTCTGCCTTCGGCTCAGGTCATGGTTCCAGGGTCCTGGGATTGAGTCCCGCATTGGTCTCCCTGCTCTGTGGGAAGCCTACTTCTCCCTCTCCCACTCCCCCTGCTTGTGTTCCCTCTCTCACTGTGTCTCTGTCAAATAAATAAAATCTTTAAAAAGAAAAAAAAAAAAGCACATACAATCAATAAATCTGGAAACACTGGCAACTTCCTCATGTTAGAAAAGTAAAGGAGGGGTGCCTGCTGATTTGACTCTTGATCTCAGGGGTGTCAGTTTGAGCCTAAGCTGGGTATAGAGATTACTTAAAAATAAAATCTTTAGGGGCGCCTGGGTGGCTCAGTCGTTAAGCGTCTGCCTTCGGCTCAGGTCATGATCCTGGGGTCCTGGGATAGAGCCCCACATCGGGCTCCCTGCTCGGCGGGAAGCCTGCTTCTCCCTCTCCCTCACTTGTGTTCCCTCTCTTGCTGTGTCTCTGTCAAATAAATAAATAAAATCTTAAAAAAAAAAAAAAGAAAAGAAAATCTTTACCCCACCCCACCCCCAAAAAGGGAAGGGATACAGTACAGGAAGTTAAAAAATTAGAACTTTCTGCATTGCCTTACTTAAAAAAAGATATATTGGGGGGCACCTGGGTGGCTCCAACTCTTGGTTTCGGCTCAGGTCATGATCTCAGGATCATGAGATGGAGCCCCATGTCAGGCTCCGCACTAAGAGCAGGAGTCTGCTTGAGACCCTCTCCCTCTCACCTGCTCTATCTCTAAAATAAAATCTTCTTAAAAAATAAATTTAAAAAGCTACACTAATCTTAATAGGACTGAAAGACCAGATTTCTCCAATGAGAAAATAAGGAGCCTATACTGCTGTCTAAAAGTACCTAGATCTTGGGGCACCTGGGTGGCTAGATGGTTTAGCATCCAACTCTTGGTTTCAGCTCAGGTCATGACCTCAGGGTCCAGGCTCAGCGGGTGGTCTGCTGGAGATTCCATCTCTTCTCCCTCTTCCCCTACCCCCACTCCTGCCCTTGCTCTCACTCTCTGCCTCTCACCCTAAAATAAATAAATCTTTTTTTTAAAAGTACCTAGATCTTAAAAATCAGTTAAAAGAATGTAGTGAAATGTGAATTACATGTATTAAATATATATTTATGTTTACTGCATAAATGAAAGACCCTGAATGAAAGTCCTCAATTTACCCTGTGAAATGGGGTTTGGGAACTCTCCCAACAGTAGGCCTTCAGTAAATGCATAACCATGCAGAGAATAAATTCAGAAAATGCATGAAGAGGGGCGCCTGGGTGGCTCAGTCGTTAAGCGTCTGCCTTCGGCTCGGGTCATGGTCCCGGGGTCCTGGGATCGAGCCCCGCATCGGGCTCCCTGCTCGGTGGGAAGCCTGCTTCTCCCTCTCCCACTCTCCCTGCTTGTGTTCCCTCTCTCGCTGTGTCTCTCTGTGTCAAATAAATAAAATCTTAAAAAAAAAAAGAAAATGCATGAAGAGAGTAGTTTAGTGCTACAAAACCACAAACTCTAATCTGAAATTCTGGTATTCTGTCACTAACAAGGGACACCACAACCAACTTACAGAAAACTATTATCACCATTGTAGGCTTCAAAAAAATTAAAAAACCCATGTAGTTTCAAAAACCCCCAAAGCTGAAGATGCTACCTCTAAGAGTTCAATTCTGAAGTAGCCTTTAGTCTATAGACCCCTGCCTTCTAGAACCACCAAGCCTAACCCTGGAGTACTTGATATTTGGACGTGCAGAAGATACAGAGTTCAAAAACAAGAATTTTTATCTAACTACTTATCACTCTCATTCTCCCTCAAAATCAAATCCTCTTGGGCACCTGGGTGGCTCAGTCATTAAGCGTCTGCCTTCGGCTCGGGTCATGATCCCGGGGTTCCGGGATCGAGTCCTGCATGGGGCTCCCTGCTCAGCGGGAGGCCTGCTTCTCCCTCTCCCACTCCCCCTGCTTGTGTTCCCTGCTCTCGCTCTCTCTCTCTCTGTCAAATAAATAAAATCTTTAAAAAATAAAAAAAATAAAATCCTGTTAAAATATCCCGATAGGGGCACCTGGGTGGCTCAGTCAGTTAAGCGTCTGCCTTCAGCTCAGGTCATAATCCCAGAGTTCTGGGATTGAGCCCTGCGTGGCTCCTTGCTCAGCGGGGAGTCTGCTTCTCCCTCTCCCTGTCTGCCACTCCCCCTATATGTGCTCTCCCTTTCTCTGTCAAATAAATAAAATCTTTTTTTTTTTTTTAAGATTTTATTTATTTGAGAGAGAGACAGTGAGAGAGGGAACACAAGCAGGGGGAGTGGGAGAGGGAGAAGCAGGCTTCCCACAGAGCAGGGAGCCCAACGCGGGGCTTGATCCCAGGACCCTGGGGTCATGACCTGAGCAGAAGGCAGACACTTAACGACTGAGCCACCCAGGTGCCCCTCAAATGAATAAAATCTTAAAAAAAAAAAAAAAAAGCCCTGATAATGGGAAGATATGGGATACGGAAATAGAGCAAAATATTGATTACAAAATCTAAGTGGAAGGTGTTCACTGCACAACTCTTTCAACTTTTCTGTATGTGTGAAACTTTTCATATGAAGATGTGGCAGGAAAATTATTCCTCTGATGACATGTGGTAACTGCCTTGGTAGCAGGATTCCTGATAAAACATCTCCTTTTTAGTAAGACTAAAATGACAAAAACTACCTGGTGGGTAATGCTGAGGTGAAAAAGTAGTAAGTACTAATACATTCGATGATTAATGCAAAAGATTATAAAAAGCTGCTTTAAGATTTCTAAAAATTACTGATACTCCTCTACTGAACCCAACCTCACACTTTTACTGGGATTATCATTTTAAAGTTAAAAAAAAAAAAAAGTAAGTATAATTTTAACCACCAAGATCAGAGTCAAATAACAAACCCAAATTTAGAAGCCAGTGCAGAATTCAAACTCCTTTACAACAGGTCAAAAATATGGAACCCCATGCCTCAAGACAAAAATAACAAAGACATTTCATGAAGCACTTAAATTCATGGATCAAACCTTCACTGATTATTCAATGGAAGTGAGTGGGGAGTAAGTGGTGTACATTCCTAAAAAGATGACATCATCATGGAAGGTATTTTTCACACTCAACTAAAAAAATTCCTGGACAGCAATGTCTAAATTAGACATTGGGCTGAAGAGACCACTAGTCCAAGCTGGAGTGAATGTAGGAGGGCTCAAGTCACTCACTCCCAGCCTTCTGGTCAACCAAAGTCAAAACAACACTATTAAAAATGGTTTAGGGCGCCTGGGTGGCTCAGTTGGTTAAGCGACTGCCTTCGGCTCAGGTCATGATCCTGGAGTCCCTGGATCGAGTCCCGCATCAGGCTCCCTGCTCGGCGGGGAGTCTGCTTCTCCCTCTGACCCTCCCCCCTCTCATGTGCTCTCTCTCATTCTCTCTCTCTCAAATAAATAAAATCTTTTAAAAAAAAAAAAAAAAATGGTTTAGAAATATCTGAATGTGAGATGCTGTCTTACCTAAGTAAAGCTGGGAGAAATTCTTGGGGGCAGAGATCCCCCAAATAAAAGTGACAGACCCTGTGTTCAGGAAGGACTAACAGAATTAGGACCAACAGAAGGATTTGCAGAATTAAAAAGTATCAAAATTTCATTTCATATTTTATACTCAATGGCAACTGAATTGCTATATAGGAAAAAATCCGTAAGAAGAATATAGGCTAATTGATCCTACTTATAATATGGTTATAACATAGCTTTTAACTGTACTTTCCAAGAATATATTTTAGATAAGGGAGCTTGCAATTTGTGCAACTTCAATCAATTTGCCTTTATTGCTTAAACTGCCCTTAATTGCCTCAAATTCCATAGCATTGAGTTCTTTGCCCCACAAAATTTAGAGCCACATTTACAGCTTTAACAATTTTTGAATAAAAGAACGTTCCAGTTATATCATCAGGCATGCTTTGTTTGGGTAAAAGCAGAAGAATATTTTTGGTATGGAATATTATATATCTAAAATTTTCACTCAAGTAATGTTTGCTATACGTAGTCCCTTATTTAAAGTAATAGAGGGGGCGCCCTGGGTGACTCGGTCGGTTAAGCATCCGACTCTTGGATTTCAGCTCAGGTCTTGATCTCAGGGTCATGAATTCAAGCCCCACGCTGGCCATAGAGCCTACTTAAAAAAATAAAATTAAAATTAAAAAAAGAAAGTAATAGAGGGCATACCTGGCTGGCTCAGTCAGAGGAACATGCGACTCTTGATCTCAGGGTCATGAGTTTGAGCCCCATGTTGGGTGTAGAGATTACTTAAATAAACGAATAAATACTTAAAAAATAAATAGAGCTTAAATTGTTTATTCCACTTCTAACAGGGCTTAGCCCCAGTCTACATCAATGTCAAATCCAGTACAAAAAAGGCTGAAAACTTAAAGCCAAGAATTGTGTTTTATGCCTTGCACTCCCCTCACAGAGCCCAGCAGCGCCTGAGGGTAAGAGAAACAGCAACAATATGACTGGCTGTAGGCACTTACTCAGCTGGGGCCAACCACCTGTGAGGCAGTTAGTATCCAGCATCTTGTTTAATCCTCACAACTTCAACTTGAGGCCCCTGTCCTGGGGGATGAGTGATTTGCCCAGGGTTTCCCCCTAGGCAGTGGGGTGGGGATTTGAAGGAGGGATCCAGATCCCACAGTAAGCATTCAACAAGTAGGTAACTAGATAAACAAGCTAATACAAATAGTAGAGGTCCATAATCTATAAGCATTAAATAGATCTGCTGCGCTTGTTTTAGTTTCAGAAATTTTCAATTAATATTACATACTACAGTTAGATATTGAACTATCAGCAGTTTGACAAAAAAAAAGTATTATTTCATACTCTTAAGCATTTTTAATTTTTAAAGTAAATTCAGTTAAAGTGTTCCTAAAACAATGTGATACACGTTTAGTTAATTCATTACACAAAAGGATCAAACTTCGTTTAACTAATTTACTGATTTCCCTACTAAACTAATTAGCTGAATATTTTTTTGCCCCAAACGAAAGTAAAGCTTTCTTCTGAAGGGTTTAAAAAAAGGGGGGGAGGGGGTAAAAAAAAAAAAAAGAAAAAAAAAAAAGACCATACATTATTCCTAAATAGGTGAAGTTTTAGTTTTTAACTATACACACACAACCATTAAGTGTTAATGTTTCACACGCTGATCCTGACAGATCACACAGATGGGCATCTTTTAAAAATCAGTTCAACTGTCCCTGCATCTGAATTAGCTGCAGAAACAATTCCGAATGTCTAATTTACGACCATCTAAACAAGCTAATTCACAACTTGGGAGGCGTAAAAGCCACATCAGTTCTAATGACAAGTTTGGGGAGTATTAATCAAAAGGAAGAGCGATGCCAGAACTCTTCCTTCGACTTTACAGGACCTGAAAAATGTACCAACTGCATCCTGAGTTTGATGAAACTGATAGTAATTCTTGGAGCTTCCTTGTTAACACTCAACACTACTCGAGCACTGCTGAGACACACAATTTTGCTCGGATTACACTGAGATTCTTGTTTCTATGGGAGAAAAAAACTGCATAAGCCAAGTCTTGTCTTCCTCTAGGGCCTGTAACCACCACAGACAGTAATGAAAAGAAATGCCTTGAGTCACAGGGCAGCTCCGCTCAGGGAGCCTGTTCTGCTACATCCCATACCTAATGCAAGAAGCGAAAGCCAATTTCTTTTTTTTTTTATGACCACACCACTTTCAGAGAAAAGAACAGTCTTAATCACACCCAGCTCCTCGCAGCCAGAACCTCAAAAGTTTCTCCACGGAAAGAGCAAAAATTATCACATCCCCACCCCCCAAAAAATTTTTTAAGCGGCGAAATACAGCGGAAGATCCCCCGTGGTAAATCAGTTTAGGGTCACCAAACCAGCTCGGGCAAATATTCGTCAAGTCCTATCGACCCGACCGCCGGGACACACGGAAGCTCCTAACCGGGCTCGAGAGGTTGATGTAAAGGCCCAGAAAGGGTCCTTTTTTACGAAAGGCAACTCCAAGCCCACCGATGTAGGGGCCGACGAGCGAGGGTGGCGGCGCGGCTCGGGGGTCCCGCCCGGCGCGCAGCCGGCCCGAAAGAAGGCGGGAGGGTGGAGTTCACTTTTCCCTTCGGCCGCCGGTCGGCGACTCCCTGCCCAACCCAAAATTTAAAAAAAGAAAAAAAAAAAAAAAGCCGGAACCAGGCCCGTGCCGCCCGGTCCCGGAGGGAGTGAGTGGCGGCCCGCGCCCCACGCCCCGCGCCGCCGAGGGGCCGGCTGCCGGCCCGCGCGAGCCCGCCCCGGCTCCCGGCCCCCGCCCCGGCCCGCGCACTCACCCGTCTCCCACCACCACACACTTGATGGCCTGCATTTGGGCCGCTCGCTGGGCCGCGGCGGCGGCCGGGCGCTGACGCGAGAAGCGGCGAACTCGGGGCGCGGCGGACGGGCGGGCGCGCGGCTGCGGGCGGCAGGGCGCGGGGTGCCGGGGCCGCTGTCCACGCCGCCTAGCCCTCCGCCGACGGGAAGCCGGAGCCCAGAAGCGGCCACCACCCAAAGCTGAGGGAAAACTGCGGAGAAACAGGAAATGGCCGCTCCACTCACATCCGGTCTCCCCTCCCCCGCGCCGGCGCGCCGCTCCCAGGCTCCGGGGCGGGGCCGCTCCTGCCCGCGCGGCTCCCGGGCTTCCTGCCGGCTTCGGGGACGCTCGGGAGCGCTCGGGAGTGCTCGGCTGGGGGGAGGGAGGGCGCGGGGGCGGGCCGGCCGCCATCTTTGTGCCCCCTGGCGAAGGGCCTAAGACTAGGCTTCTTCTGAGATAGGAAGACGAGATTCTTCCAGAAAATTCGGAACCTGAACCTCTAAAGGAAATACCCCACGCTGTACCATTTTTCAAAGATAACTCCTGATCATTAGGCCAAAAATGTGTTGAAATTTCTTCCCTTACCTATGCGTTTTCTGTTTCCAGTGCGTTGAGCATTTACTAGGCCTACGCTTTGCACCAAGTTCTGGAGATGACGTTCTGTCAGCAGACCAGTAAGGTGCCAATATTTTGGTGTATTTTCTGTCAGTCTTGTTTTTTGTTTTTTTAAGTAGGCTCCATGCCTACCCTGGGGCTTGAACTCACAACCCTGAGATCAGGAGTCACGTGCTGCACGGACTGAGCCGGCCAGATGTCCCTCTTGGTTGTTTCTTTACGTCCGTAAGGACGCCTCGTAAACAAAATGGAGAAATGCCGAATCCTTAGGACGTCTTTAATGGTCGTTTGCTGTTCATTCCCATTATGCACACGGCCCTTCCCGGGGTGTGTGTTCCTGGACAGTTGAGTCGTCCCTATTTGAGAAACAAGGCTGGGCTGAGCGTGTTCGTACCAGAATCTTCACGGCTTGATTTCTTTAGACTACACGCCCCAAAATGGAGTTACGGGGGCATCAGGGGTGAGCGCTTTTTTTTTTTTTTTTAAAGATTTTATTTATTTGACAGGGAGAAAGACAGCGAGAGAGGGAACACAAGCAGGGGGAGTGGGAGAGGGAGAAGCAGGCTTCCCGCTGAGCGGGGAGCCCGATGCGGGGCTCGATGCGGGGCTCGATCCCAGGACCCTGGGTTCATGACCTGAGCCGAAGGCAGACGTTTAAGGACTGAGCCACCCAGGCGCCCCGGGAGTGAGCGCTTTTAAAGCTTTGATACCTGTTGCTGCATTGCCCTCCTGCAAGGTAGTAACCAGTTGCCACTCCCAGCAGCTCTGAGAGTAGACCCTCTGGGGGAGCTGATTTCCAGTGACGTTTTCATCTTGTAGTTGTCCTTTTCCTGGGATTTGCTCCGTTGCTCAGTACTGTTAACAGTGTTCTGAAATCAGACGTTCTCTACACGGGTTTTGTTTTGTTTTTAAAGCATCTTTGTCTTGCAGTTATTTTAAAATAAACATGTTCCCAGGGCAAAGGACATCTCCTTTTTGCTCTGTTCATAAAGATCTCCCTCGAAGAGGAGTTGAAAGTTCAAGGGTAATAGAGCCACAGTGTCCCCTTTGCTGATAAAAATTTCCAGTGAATCGGGGCACCTGGGTGGCAGGGTCGGTTGAGCATCGGCCTTCGGCTCAGGTCATGGTCCCAGGGTCAGGGATCGGGCCCCACATCGGGCTCCCTGCTCAGCAAAGAGTCTGCTTCTCCCTCTCCTTCTCCCTCTGCGCCCACCCCCCGCTCGTGCTCCCTCTCTGGCTCGCTCGCTCTACTCTCTCTCAAATAAATAAATAAAATCTTAAAAAAAAAAATTTCCAGTGACTCTATGACAAACCTAAACGACTCAGTATAATTACCTTCATGTTTCTAGACCAGGAGCAAATAAAAGGGTGGGGCCTCAGGTCAATAATTCAATGGAACAAACATCTGAGTACTGCTGTTGCCTAATGGACTGATAGTAAATGAACCAGATAGGGACATAGTTGCCAGGATACCAGGCCCACTGTTCTCAATGCTGTAAGTGGGGTACAAATACAGTGCCAATCAGGGAGCAAGAACTCTACTCACACTAATTTAAAAAGTCTTTTATCAAGAAGATGAGAATGGAAACTTGGCAGTGGGTGGGATTTTTGATGGGTCTTGATGGAATGAGAAGAAAAGAGTTTTGCACAGGGAGAACAAAGTCCTGGGGGTTAGAGGCTCAGGGCCATCCTCAGATGTGACCCGGCGGGAGCTACACCTTTGAGCTGCTCCAGGTCTAGGAGCCAGAGAGGTAATCATAGGCTGCCTTGAGTATGGACTTTATCCTCATAGGACATGTGTTTTTGAGCCAACACACAACACAACCCACATTCAGATCATCATTTCTCTAGATTGGTAAAGTGAAAGTCCACTGTCCAAGAGGTTTGACCGTGACTATACAGTAACAAAAGGAACAACTCACATATGAAAATAAACTGATTCGAAACTGAGCTGGGGGCACCTGGCTGGCTCGGTCGGTAGAGCGTTCAACTCTTGATCTCAAGGTCATGAGTTCAAACCCCACGTTGGGCATCAAGCCTATTTTTTAAAAAACGAATAAATAAAAACTGAGTTAAAACTGAGTTTGTTCAGGGGCGCCTGGGTGGCTCAGTCGTTAAGCGTCTGCCTTCGGCTCAGGTCATGATCCCAGGGTCCTGGGATCGAGTCCCACATCGGGCTCCCTGCTCAGCGGGAGGCCTGCTTCTCCCTCTCCCACTCCCCCTGCTTGTGTTCCTGTTCTCGCTGTCTCTCTCTGTCAAATAAATAAATAAAATCTTTAAAAAAAAAAAAAAAACAAAAACTGAGTTTGTTCAACACTCAGTTTAAAACTTCTTCAAGTTTGACCTTGAGTGTCTATTTATAATGTTCTCCATGGCAACAAATGGGCCAGAAAAGCTAAAATTAAAACTAAATAAGCAAATATTAGACCATGTGTGTTTCTGCATGTGCTACATGGTTATTTCTCAAGTGGCCAGTATGTATGCAATTATGAAAATTAATAAGGGAAGCCTCACTAAAGTGGCCTCAAGATGCTAGCAGGGGAGGCTGGTAGGGGGAGCCCCATCACTCAATGTCAATGACAGGAAAAATTGTCAATTACAGACACCTAACAGAAGAATCTCAACAGAAAAGAATCAGTCCTTAAGGGTCCCAACAGGGAAAGGTGTACATTGCATCTCCTACAAGAAATCAACGGCCCCTGCAACTCAGCCAATGGAAAACCATCATCACCCTGAACTCTTGCTTCTCTCCAATGGACTTTTATTCAAAACAACCCCTTCCAACTTCTTCCTCCTTCTCCATAAAATAATGTTCCTCTCCTTCATTTATTGTGGTTTGCTGTAGCCTTTGTGTCCTCAATTGCAATTCTCTGCTATTCCCAAATAAATCCATTTTTACTGGTAAAATAACTGGCAGTTTTATTGTGAGTGTGTGTGTTTTAAAAATTTCATTTTTAAGTAATCTCCACACCCAATGTGGGGTTCAAACTCACAACCCTGAGCTCAAGAATCACATAATCTACCAACTGAGCCAGCCAGGTGTCCCCTGGCCATTTCATTTTTAAGGTTAACACAATCATGTCTCCTACAGAGGTCCTTCATTCAAGGTCAATCAGTTATTCTGTTGTGAAATGAGCAAAACAGATCCCTACCATCAGGAAACCTACTTTCTAGTTGGGGAGATGCTTACATAAGCAAATGAACATATCTTATTCATTCCCAGATTAACATGATGGATTAATTACAAGAATCTAATTTAATTTTGACCCAAAACCCCACTAGAACTTCAGAAAAGAGATTAAAAAAAAAAAAAAAGACATAATCCTAGAACAGTGTGAAGAAGAAAAGAGATGTCAGAAGTAGGGATGAGGGGACAGACTGGTTATAACTGATTTAGTTACTTAGACCAGCAGTGGGAAAATTGATGGACATCAGATTTACACCAGAGGATCATCAAAGTGCTAGGAACTGGGGTGGAGGGAGAGTAGGATGGAGGAGATGGCCTGAAAGTTGAGAAGCAGAGGTGGACAGACAGTCTCCACTGCCTCCAATCTTGCACTAGGCAAGGTGGCCACCTTCTCTTCCCCTACAAAAGACTGTAGGCTCCTCTGCAGGGTGTAGAAACTGAGCGTATTTGGATGGGGTTGGGGGGGTGGGGAGTGAGGCAGGGGGAGTCCAGGCACAGGGCCTGGAAAACAAAACAGAAAGGGATTTGGTAGCCTGGGCTGAATCTCTAATCCCCTCCTTCATGGCTCCTGCAGGCAGTTTACTTCAGAGTTGGGAGGTTGGAGAGTGGAGGGCTCTTCTCTGAGCAACCTTCCTGCCCAGGAGGATTAAAAGATATTTGAGGAGGGGCACCTGGGTGGCTCAGTTGATTGAGCGTCTGCCTCCGGCTTGGGCCCTGATTCAGGGATCCTGGGATTGAGCCCTGCATCGATCGAGCTCCCTGCTCCGTGGAGAGCCTGCTTCTCCCTCTCCCTCTCTGCTCCCCCTGCTTGTGTGCTCTCTCTATCAAATAAATAAATAAGATATATTAAAAAAAAGAAAAAAGATATTTGAGGAAAACTTCCAGAGTGGAAGCTAGAAATCAAAATAAATAAATTTGGGAAAACAAAAACAGGACAGGAAGAAAGAAACTTTTCTTTAAGGCTATCAATATCTTCAGATTAAAAAAAAAAAGCCAATTCACCCATGAATAAGAAGGAAGTGCTGTTTAAGAAAAAAAAAAAAAGGAACATTCAGATGACTTATAAACCCAAAACCCAAAATTAAAAAATAAAGAAATAAATAAAACCGGAAAAACAAACTAGCAGGAAAAACTCAACAGAAAGTTTGTAACACCAAGTGGAGAAAATCTCTCAGAGGACCCAAAAGACATGGAGAGACAGAAAGTAGGAAACGGCGGGGACATTCGGGAACTAGTCCAACCATCCTAATAATATCCTGTCATAGAAAACAAAGAACAAAGACAAAGCAAAGGAGGAAAATATCCACGAAATATTCAGGGAAATTTCCCAGACCTGAAGG
This sequence comes from Halichoerus grypus, assembly GCF_964656455.1. Taxonomy (NCBI): domain Eukaryota; kingdom Metazoa; phylum Chordata; class Mammalia; order Carnivora; family Phocidae; genus Halichoerus; species Halichoerus grypus. The sequence continues at coordinate 4,693,230 of NC_135717.1, forward strand.
ACTCTAGTTTAGAGACAGAAAGTGCCAGCCCAGTGAATGAAAATAGACCCACCCTTGAGTTCATCACCGCGAAAACTTGAGAACAATGGGAACAGATAAGATTCTACGAGTTTCCAAAGAGAAAACACAAGTCGTAAGGAAACAGGAAATAGAATGGGTCAGATTTCCCAACAGTTGCAGCAACGGAGCAATATGCCTTCCAGATGCTGAACGAAGACGATTTTCCATCAAGACTTCCACTCACAGCCTAACTATTGATCAAGTGGGTGGGTAAAATGAGAACATTTTCAGACAAGTCAGTTCTCAAAAAAGTTTTATCTCCCACACACCATATCCCAGGAAGCTTCTGGAACATGTATTCCTCCACTAAGAGGAAATAAACCAAAAGAAGCGGCAAGGCAGAAACCAGAGATCCAACACAGCAGAGGGGAGAGGGGCCCCCCACCCCCACCCTGGGGATGGTGACTGTTTTATGACCAGCCCACTTCGGAGCAGGGAAACTCTGTGGCCATAAACCACACACTGTCTGTTTCCCTGCCCACTTCTCCCTACTTTCCCCAGTGTGGACAGCCAGGGACAGTGAAAGACAAACCCGCGCTGTTTTTGAGCGGTTCAGCTCTGCTAACAGAGCAAGGATGTAACAAATGGGAATGGTTACACTTCTCCCCTGTACTTCTCTTTTTCTCTTTGCTTTCCTGCCACATTTTATGATAAAAAATTTATGATAAAAAATTTTGGCGCAGAAAAGTAGAAAGGAATATACAGTGAACATTCATATATCCATCTAAATGCTACAATTAGCATTCTCCTATACTTCCTTAATCACATATCTATTTATCCATTTAACTATTCATCAAATTTGTGGCTGCATTTCAGAAGAAGTTGCAGAAATCAGTACACCCCTAAACACTTCGGCATGCATATAATGAATTATCCTTTTTTTCCCTTAAGAAAAATTGTAGACAGGGCGCCTGGGTGGCTCAGTTGGTTAAGCGACTGCCTTCAGCTCAGGTCATGATCCTGAAGTCCCGGGATCGAGTCCCGCATCGGGCTCCCTGCTCGGCAGGGAGTCTGCTTCTCCCTCTGACCCTCCTCCCTCTCATGCTCTCTGTCTCTCATTCTCTCTCTCGCAAATAAGTAAAACCTTAAAAAAAAAAAAAAAAAAAAAAAGAAAAATTGTAGACAATAAAATGTACAAATCTTAAGTTTACCATTCACTGAGTTTTGACAAATATATACAGTTGTGATGGAAAACGCCATCAGGATATAAAATCTCTCCACCCTTACTCCCAAAGGCACCGCTGTTGAGATCTTTCTCACACGTTCCTGTGGCCTGTTCTAGAACTTTGTGTAAAAGGAATCATATAGTTTGGGGCACCTGGCTGGCTCGGTGGAAAGAGTATGCGACTCTAAATCTCAGGGACGTGAGTTCAAGCCCCACATTGGGCTTGGAGCCTACTTAAAAAAAGGTGTGTGTGGAGGGGAATCATGTTGTTTGTATTCTTTTGTACCTGACTTCTTCCCCTCAGTAAAATGCTCGGGATTCATTCATTTTGTGCAGGTCAGAAACTTGTTACTTTTCACCACCGAGTGGTAATCCATTGTAAGATAGATATTTATTGATTTCCTGTGGATGGACACCTAGGGTTTTAAGATTTTATTTATTTATTTGACAGAGAGAGACACAGCGAGAGAGGGAACACAAACAGGGGGAGTGGGAGAGGGAGAAGCAGGCTTCCCGCGGAGCAGGGAGCCCGATGGGGGACTCGATCCCAGGACCCTGGGACCGTGACCTGAGCTGAAGGCAGATCCTTAACGACTGAGCCACCCAGGTGCCCCGGTTTATTATTATTGTTTTAAGTAGGCTCCACGCCCAGCGCAGAGCCCAATGTGGGGCCCAAACTCAGGATCCTGAGATCAAGACCTGAGCTGAGATCAACAATCAGACATTTAACTGATTGAGCAACCCAGGCACCCCAAGTCTTTTTAGACATGCATTTTCACTTTTTTGAGGGTAAGGACCCAGAAGTAGAATTGCCAGGTCATAGAGAAGGTGTGTTTCATTTACTAGAAACTGAGACTTTTTCCCAAATTCATTGTCTCGTTTCACATGCCCATCACACTGTATCCCCATGAATACTTGGTGTTATCAGTCTTTATTTCTAATCAGTCTTTTAGGGCACGTGTGTGGCTCAGTCAGTTAAGTGTCTGCCTTTGGCTCAGGTCGTGATCCCAGGGTCCTGGGATAGAGTCCCGCATCAGGCTCCCTGCTCAGCGGGAAGCCTGCTTCTCCCTCTCCCTCTGCCGCTCCTCCTGCTTGTGCTCTCTCTCTCTCTCTCTGTCAAATAAATAAATAAAATCTTAAAAAATCAGTCTTTTAGATTTTAGTCATTCTGGTGGGTTTCTAGTGGTATCTCTAATTTGCATTTCCCTGGTTTAATGATGTAGAACATTTTTGTGTGGGTGCTTTTAACTAACAATGTGGCAAGAGTCTTCTGATAGTTGTGGCCTATGATGCAGACAAAAACACAAATCTGTCCAAATAAGAAAAATTATTACATATACATGCTTATCAGTGCATAAACTATCTCTGCAAGGAGACACAAGCACCTGGTAACAGTGCTGGCTTTGGGGAGGGGCCTGAATACCAGGGGAAAGTGGTGTGAGGGAGACTTTCCCCTGCTCTGTAGGGAAGGAAAAAGTCTCCCTCTACCCTTAGGGTCTTCAGCTGGACTAAGAATTAAATTTACATGAGATGGGTAAACAGGAGGGAAAAAAAACACCTCATTTTATTACGCGTGCACAGAGGCCCAATATTGAAATGAAGACCTAAAGAAATGACCAGGGTAGGCAGTTTTTATACATTTTAGACAGACAATAAATTGTCGAGGTAGTGACAGGATAATGAAAATGGGTGTTTGGAAGCTTTAATTAATAGGGATTTTTATTTATTTATTTATTTATTTATTTATTTTTTAAAGATTTTATTTATTTGACAGAGAGAGACACAGCGAGAGAGGGAACACAAGCAGGGAGAGTAGGAGAGGGAGAAGCAGGCTTCCCGCGGAGCAGGGAGCCAGATGTGGGGCTCGATCCCAGGACCCTGGGATCATGACCTGAGCTGAAGGCAGATGCTTAACGACTGAGCCACCCAGGTGCCTCTAATTAATAGGGATTTTTAAAAAAGATTTTATTTATTTATTTGAGAGAGAGAGAGAGCATGAGTGCGGGGAGGACCAGAGGGGGAGGGAGAGGGACAAGCAGACTCCAAGCTGACCACGGAGCCGGCCCAGGGGCTCCATCCCAGGACCCCGAGATCATGACCCAAGCAGAAACCAAGAGTCAGTTGCCCAACTGACTGAGCCACCCAGGAACCCCATTAATAGGGAATTCTAAGCAGAATTCTAAGCCGAGGTAGTAGATTAGAAGAAAAGTAACAAGGTTTGTTTCTACAGCTCTCTCTGCTTTGAAGTCCCTATTTCTGGTAACAGAGGATGTCTTCTTACATCTTAGTATAGAGGGTATTTTTCATACGGGAGATTTGTTTCTCATGATTTCAGGGTGACAGAGGAAGATCTGAGTGTCTTTGCCTCAGCTGTTTCTTAAATAGCTTTTTAAAAAAATAATCGAGGGTGCCTGGGTGGCTCAGTTGGTTAAACGTCTGACTTTGGCTAGGGTCATGATCCCTGGGTCCTGGGATCAAGTCCCACATCAGGCTCTTTGCCCCACAGTGAGCCTGCTTCTCCCTCTCCCTCTGCCTCTCCCCAGTGCTCGTGCTCTCTCAAATAAATAAATAAAATCTTAAAAATAAATAAATAAATAAATAATAAATAAATAATCAATATGCTGGGGAGCCTGGGTGGCTCAGTAGGTTAAGCATCTGACTGGGTTTCTGCTCAGGTTATGATCTCAGGATCCTGAGATCAAGCCTATGCCAGGCTCAGCCCTCAGCAGAGTCTGCTTGAGATTCTCTCTCCCTCTCCCCCCCACCACGTCTCTCCCCCACCCACTCTTTCTCTCTCTCTCTCAAATAAATAAACAAAATCTTTAAAAAGTAAAATAAAATAATCAATATGCCAAAATGGCACATTTTGGGGGCAGCCTGCCCTTGGCCCCTAAAGCTTTTTTTGCTCCCTTCAAACAATGTGCACCTATTACCAGCTTAAAACAGGAATAAAAATTAAACTCACTCTAAGAAATTTCAAAAAGGAAATAAAACAGATCTAAAGGGTGTGTGTGTACTTTGCCATCTTGATGAAAAGAAGCAAAGCCCAGAATATGATTCATATTCCTTCAGTTATGAGCACTCAGCGGCCCAAAGAAAATGGACAGCTTGTCTTAATCATGTTAGCCTTGCTGCCATCTTATGCCGGGAGTGTGGTGCAGGGAAGGAACCCTAGGGTAGGAGCCCAGGAACGTCCCAGCTTTGCCACCAGTAGGCCATGTGGATCTGCTAAGTCACCAAGCCTTTTTGCTCATCGCACAATGAGATGAAGCTTGTGCTCTCAGTTTTGTGTGCCACAAGTCCAGCAAAGCCTGGAAACATGAAGAGAAACAAGCTGTACTAATTCATTACTTTGTTATTGGAATTTTTTGTAAATAAAGACATACATGCACATTGTTAAAATAACAACTAAAGACCGTGGTCCCCTGACCAACCTCTCCTCGGGTCTCCTCACCCCCACGTCTGCCTCCAAGGGGCAATCACTTTTTTGTTTTTTAAGATTTATTTCTTTATTTCAGAGCTCTGAGAGCATGGGGGAGAGGGGAAGCAGAGGGAGAGGGAGAGACAGTCTTAAGCATTCCATGCTGAGCGTGGGGCCTGGCTTGGGGCTCGATCCCACAACCCTGAGATCATGACCTGAGCCAAAACCAAGAGTCAGATGCTTAACCAACTGTGCCACCCAGACACTCCGGGCAACCACTTTCTTTTTAAAAAATTGTAAAATTGGGGCATCTGGCTGGCTCAGTCGGTACAACACGCAACTCTTGATCTCAGGGTTGGAAATTCGAGTCCCACGTTGGGTGCAGAGATGACTTAAAAGCAAAATCTTTCAGAAAAATTGTGAAATATAACAAATTAAAGAAGAAGGCATTAAACCTAAATATACAGTTAGGGGTAACCACTTTTTAAAAATATGTGTCTATATTCTTGCAGTGATTTCCTCTGAATCTTCAAATAACACACTGATATCACTGTTTCTTGCTTGATCAACTATCAAAAGGGTGTGCCTGGCTGGTTCAGTCAGTGGAGCATGTGACTCTTGATCTCAGGGTCTTGAGTGCAAGCCCCATGTGGAGCATGGAGCCTACTTAAAACACACACACACACACACACAAACTGTCAACACTACTTTTCGTGTTTCTGCTCTGATAAATGAAGATTTGGCTTACTGATATCACCATTCCCCCTTTGTTCCATATATCACTATTTCAGTTCTTCTCATGGTTACTGTTGAAACTTTAAATAAAATACCATCCCTCTCTTCTCTGGTCTACATACTATCTCTGGATTCTCCTAGGTGAGATGAAGATAACTCCAGAGGTTCACCTGGGCCGGTAGGATCTGGGCCTGGGCAGTCAGAGAGTGACCAGGGCTGCCGATGGCAACAGGCTTGTGCTTCTGACCCAGGGGCAGGATGTTTGTCAGGGCCTCATACTTTGTGCAGATTCATCCATTTGGTCCCTGAAGGTGACCATTCTGTCCAGAATTTGGATGGGAAAGATGTTAACATTATCTCATAGCCCTCTAGAGTCCAAGACCGTTGGTACTTGTTCCTTTGTCTGTTAAGGTTCCGAGGACTGATGTGTCACACTAGCTGATCTGCCTAGAAATGTCCAACAGAAATCCAATGCAAACCACATAAGAATGTTCTAGAGCGGGGGGCACCTGGGTGGTTCAGTCGGTTAAGCGTCTGCCTTCGGCTCCGGTCATGATGCCAGGGTCCCGGGATCAAGTCCCACGTCGGGCCCCCTGCTCAGTGGAGAGTCTGTTTCTCCCTCTACTCCTCCCCTCTGTTTGTGCTCTCTTTCTCTCTCTCTCTCTCTCTCACAGATAAATAAATAAAATCTTTAAAAAAAAAGAAAAAGAATATTCTAGAAGCAACATTAAAAAGAGCAGAAGGAGGCCTTTCTTTTTCCACTGCCTTGGATCTTGTGGAGGCCTGCTGGAAGAGGACTCCTAAAACAAATGCGGCTGGAAGGCTGTGGTCCAAGGCCATTTTTGCTGGCTATAAGTGGGGTCTGTGGAACCCCAGGGAACACGCAGCTCTTCTTAAAATTGAAGGTGTTTATGCTACAGATGAAACTGAATTCTATCCAGGCAAGACCTGTGCTTATGTGTACAAAGCAAAGAACAGCACAGTGACTCCTGGTGGCAAGCCGAATAAAACCAGAATAATCTGGGGAAAAGTAACTCATGCTCATGGTGTCAGCGGCATGGTTTGTGCCAAATTCCAAAGCAACCTTCCTGCTAAAGCCATCGGCCACAGAAGCAGTGCGATGCTGGGCCCCTCAAGGATTTAAACTTACTGAAAAGTAAATAAATAAAGGTGTAGATTTGTTCTCTTGTAAAAAAAAAAAGCAAAAGGAAACAAATGCAATTGATTTTTTAAAACCATTTTATGGAGGTATGATTGACATATGAAAAGCTACATATTTAATGTATACAACTTGATGAGTTTGGAATGTGCAATTAATTTTAATTACATGCTTTATTTGACTGGATAGGATTAAAAATTATTTCAACACGTGATTAATACAAAAAATTATTGAGTATTTTACATTCTTTTTTTGGTACTCGTCTTTGAAATTTGGTGTATTTTACACTTATGTCACATTTAGATTCAGATGCTAAGAGTTCATCAGAAGTATCTGGGTGTGTCTGGGTGGCTCAGTCGGTTAAGCGTCTGCCTTCAGCTCAGGTCATGATCCCAGGGTCCTGGGATCGAGTTCTGGGATTGAGCCCTGCGTGGCTCCTTGCTCAGCGGGGAGTCTGCTTCTCCCTCTCCCTCTGCCTGTCGCTCCCCCTGCTTGTGCTCTCTTTCTCACTATCTCTCTCTATATATATATGTCAAATGAATAAATAAAATCTTAAAAAAAAAAGAAATATTTGATCTGTGTTTGGACTCTGTAAAATTTACTATTCAAAAAGTAGATTCCCATACTCAGGTTGTTGTAAGGATACTTAAAAGTCTCCCAGTAGCTGAATCAGTTATTTTTATTTTTAAGTAATTTATTTTATTATTATTTTTTTAATTTAATTTAATTTTTTTAAAATGTTTTATTTATTTATTCATGAAAGTCAGAGAGAGAGAGAGAGAGGCAGAGGCAGAGGGAGAAGCAGGCTCCCCGCCTAGCAGGGAGCCCGATGAGGGACTCGATCCCAGGACCCTGGGATCATGACCTGAGCTGAAGGCAGACGCTTAACCATCTGAGCCACCCAGGCGCCCCTATTATTATTTTTTTAAGATTTTATTTATTTATTTATTTATTTATTTATTTGAGAGAGAGCATAGGGGGAGTGCGAGGGAGAAGCAGGCTCCCTGCTGAGCAGAGAGCTGGACATGGGGCTTGATCCCGGGACCCTGAGATCATGACCTGAGCTGAAGGCAGATGCTTAACCGACTGAGCCACCCAGGTGCCCCTCTTTCTCTTTTTTTGTTAAGGCTGAATAGTACCCCATTGTATCCTATTGGGCTCTTCATCTGGTTGTTCATTTGTATTCTTTATAATAAACTGGTAACCATAAGTATAATGGTTTCATGAGTTCTGTGAGTCATTTTAGTGAACTATCAACCTGAACAGGGGTCTAACCTGAACCCCGAATGTATAGGCTGTCAGAATTAGGAACAGCCCCCAGGGCTTGGGGCTGGCATCTGAAGAAGGGGCTATGTTGTGGGACTGAGGCCTTAAACCTGTGCAGTCTGATGCTAACTCCAGGTAGTTAGTGTCAGAGTTGAGTTGTTGTACACCCAGTTAGCATCAGGGAATGGCTATGTTGGAAAATGCAGGAAGCCTTTAAGACAGTAGCTCTATCTGCCTGACCGCAAGCACATGACAGACCCCAAATGAGAACCATGTAGTGGAGCCCACTCAACCCCCATGATGGTGAGAGATGATAATAAAATGATTGTTGTTGTTTTAAGCAACTAAGTGATGGGACGACTTGTAAGGGGACAATGGTGACTAAGAGGTATCAGGGTGGGGATACTGGCATGACCAAAGGTGAAAAAGTGGGAAGGCAAAGGAAAGGTGGGGAGACCTCATCCGCTATGGTTCTTGGGTTGAAGGCAATGGAAAGCTACTCTGGACTGAGAAAAAACAAAAATGTTCATGGGGAAAACACTGGCGAGGTCACAGAATCTAAGGAAAAGTTGATTCACTGGGGCTCAGAAAGGACAGGATCCAGGGCCACTCCAGGGCCCTCTAGGATCTTCTTTCTGGGGCACTGACGTCACAATAACAGACTCACCTGTTTGCAGGCATCTCTCCACTCAGGCTTCCATGCCTGGAGGCGGGGAGTGGCTTGTTGGGGAAAAGGGAGTCCACCCAGTGACTCACAGCCCACCGCGACCACAAGAAATGGGGTAGAGGAAGTCTTCCTAAAAGAACAAGAAGTTGTGGGAGGTCAGCGAAAATGAAAATATATCCACTGTATTCATTAGGATTCGTTTCAGGGCGAATGACAGAGACCTAAAGCGACAACAAGGAGATCCAAGTTTATTTCACCGGTAATGCAAAACTCCGGAGGTGAGTAATTCAGGCTGGTATGTTCCTCTTATCTGTGAAGCCTCAGGGTCCAGCTCCCTTCTTCACGTACCCAGAAGGAGCCCTCGCCAGCACGTTACGTTCCAAGCACAGGATGGAGAAGCATGGAGGAAACGGAGTGCAGTGCGCGCACAGGGTCTCTTCAGGACGATCCTGGCAGGCTTCCTCCTTTTTTTTTTTATTGTTATGTTAATCCCCATACATTACATCATTAGTTTTAGATATAGTGTTCCATGATTCATTGTTTGTGCATAACACTCAGTGCTCCATGCAGAACGTGCCCTCCTCAATACCCATCACCAGGCTAACCCATCCTCCCACCCCCTCCCCTCTAGAACCTCAGTTTGTTTTTCAGAGTCCATCGTCTCTCATGGTTCTTCTCCCCCTCCGATTAGGCTTCCTCCTTCTTACGCCCCATCCCAGAACTTACTCACGTGACCACACCAGGCTGCAGCGCAGGCTGGGAGCTACAGGCCCTGCTAAAAAGTCGGTTACCCCGAAGGAAGAGAAGAGTGGGTCCTAGAGGACAATGGTCAGGTCCTGCCGCATCCACTAGGTGCCATCCGGCTGCCTGGCACTCACACGCAGACGTCTTTCCACACGTGAAGTATTTTCAGATGCTCCCACCCACCGTGATGTAACCATTACAATCTTATACTCAACCAAGAACACACTCACCCGTCTTGGGGAGAGAAACGCAGAATCAGGTCCAGGTACCGCAAAGGCTCCCTCTGGGGAGAGCCCTCTGCCTTCAGTCCCATCTTGAGTTCAGCAACCTGTGGATCAAACAGAAGTAGAACCAGCACCAACTCATCTTACATGGAATAATGAGGAACAGAAGGAGGAAAGAGATGGCAAAGGTTTAAAATAACAATAATACGATACAGCAAAAGCAAGGACAGGCAGGAAGACAGACACCATCCTCAGCCCCCATTTCCACACGCACAAGCCTGTGGTTGACATTTATCACTTTCCCTTTCGCTACCCTTTCCAACGTCCCCTTGCCTTTGGCCAGCATAAAAGTTAGAGTCTTTTTTTTTTTTTTTAAGATTTTATTTTATTTATTTGACAGAGAGAGACACAGCGAGAGAGGGAACACAAGCAGGGGGAGTGGGAGAGGGAGAAGCAGCCTTCCTGCAGAGCAGGGAGCCCAATGCGGGGCTCGATTCCAGGACCCTGGGATCATGCCCTGAGCCGAAGTCTGCTTAACGACTTAACGACTGAGCCACCCAGGCGCCCCAAAATTAAGGTCTTTGCACAAAGACTTCGTTACTGAAAGATCTGAGCCCTTTTAATCCAGCCCATGGAGGGATTCTGGCATCTTTTTAAACCTTGGTCCTTAATGTATCTGTTATCTATTGCTAGGTAGTAAATCACTCCCAAACTTCAAGGCTTCAAACAAGAGACAGTGAGCAGGGTCACAGGGAATGACGGCAGCCACTTCCACATTATCCTGCGGATCTGGGGGAGACCCGCAGACGCACACTCCCAGGGCTACGGTGGGAGAGTACTAAGTCAGCACGCAGAGAGAAACACTAAGAGGCTATCCTGTGTTCACTTCTTTTGTCTTCAAGCAGCATTCATAAAAAAGGCATCACAGGGACACTCACTTTGGTCAAAAATAAAAATTTGAAATGAGACTATAGAGAACCATCATATCGATTCCTACAAAATAATTTGCAATTTACATTACGCTTAGCTTTTTGTTACACCATATACACATTTCACAGACACTGAATACATTTTGCGATTTATTTCACAACAATTAGCATCAAGAAGAATAATCTGGGTTTACCTAGATGACCCATGACTTTTTGAATGTCCCGCATTTGATTCTGATGCATCCTTGGAGTGATCATTCACTCAAAAAATATTTCGTGTCCATCTGCTATGTGTCATGAACATGAATAACATTAATTGATATTGGTAACAATGAAAGCTACTTGACAACTTCGGATATTTTGCAGCTTAACAGAAGCATATTTATTGTCCTTAGGTTTTATTTTTAACTTTTTTTTTTAAGATTTTATTTATTTATTTGACAGAGAGATAGAGAGAGCCAGAGACCACAAACAGGGGGAATAGCAGAGGAAGAGGGAGAAGCAGGATTCCCGCTGAGCAGGGAGCCCGATGCAGGGCTCGATCCCAGGACCCTGGCATCATGACCTGAGCCAAAGGCAGATGCTTAACCAACTGAGCCACTCAGGAGGAATACCCACACTGTAGTACTTGAAAGCGAATTCCCTTCATCATAAGATTTTGCTCCTAATTGGGCGCCTGGGTGGCTCAGTTGGTTAAGCGACTGCCTTCGGCTCAGGTCATGATCCTGGAGTCCAGGGATTGAGTCCCGCATCGGGCTCCCTGCTCAGCAGGGAGTCTGCTTCTCCCTCTGACCCTCCCCCTCTCATGTGCTCTCTCTCTCTCATTCTCTCTCTCAAATAAATAAATAAAATCTTTAAAAAAAAAAAAGATTTTGTTCATAATTACTTCAAGTTGCATCTCTAAGAGAAAGACTTAATAAAATGCCTATAAAGGCATTTAGCATACCTACCACAATAATTCTTTAATATTGGAAATACCTAATTCACGGCCAAATTTCTGATTATCTCAAAAATAATTTTAAGCTTCCTTTAATGGAAAATTTCAAATGTATGCAAAAGCAGACAGAATAGTAGAGCGCATCTCCATATATACAGCATCTGATTTAGCAATGATCAATTTTTGAGTCATTTTGGGTCGTCTACAACCACGCTCCCCCACCCTCATTATTTGGAAGCAAATTCCGTACATGTGACATCTGTAAATATTTCACTATGTATTTCTAAAAGATAAACTTCTTATAAACTTAACCATAATTCCACTGTCAACCTTAAAAAATGATGATTCCTTGAGATTATCAAATTTTCCCAACACCCTCCCTCCCCCTTTTTTTACAGTTGACTTTTTGAATAAAGACCATACACTGGATTTTGGTAGATAAATCTCTCAAGTCTTTTTGAGATTGGAAAGGTTTCCTTTAATTCATTTTTAGTATCATTTTTTAAAATGTCACAATCTTGATTTTGTTGGCTGCATCACTGTAGACATTTAATATGTTCCTCTGGTAATTAGATCTCAAGGCTTGATAGATTCAGATTCAAATTTTTTTCAACGTATTTCCTCGGGAATCACATGTCTGATGGTTTCTTTTTGTGTCGTTAACACTCATCAATGGTTAGTGTTTAGATTTATTATTATTAAGGGCTATAAAATGGTGAGACTCTGATTCTAGGATCCCTGTTTCATGTATTAGCTGAACCCATCTATAAAGAGAAACATACCCTTAAGTACTGACTCTGAAGTGCAATAAGTAGAGCTAGGAAACACATACACACTCATATTTTTTAAAAGATTTATTTTTGGGGGCTCCTGGGTGACTCAGTCGGGTAAGCATCTGCCTTTGGCTCAGGTCATGATCGAGGTCATGATCTCGGGGTCCTGGGATTGAGCCCCGCATCGGGCTCTCTGCTCAGCGGGAAGCCTGCTTCTCCCTCTCCCACTCCCCCTGCTTGTGTTCCCTCTCTGGCTGTTTCTCTCTCTCTGTCAAATAAATAATAAAATCTTTAAAAAAATGATTTATTTTTTCATTATATATATAGAGAGAGGTGGGAGAGGGGCAGAAGGAGAGGGAGAGAGAGCCCGCTATGGGGCTCCATCTCAAGACCCTGAGATCATGACTTCAGCCAAAACCAAGAGTTGGACACTCAAACAACTGTGCCACCCAGACACCCCATGCTCATATTTTTAAGATAAAGACATCTGAGTTAATGCCATACCTCCAATTCAAATTCAGGACTATAGTTTTTTTATTTAAACTCATCAAACTTATAGGGGCAACTCCTTTCTCCCATGCAAAAAATCCTTGTTCTCAGTTAACACTAACATAACTACTCATTACGATACAAACACAGAGCAGTTTCATATTGATTTTTTTTAAATTAGTTTCAGAGGTAGAATTTAGTGATTCATCAGTTGCATATAACACCCAGTACTCATTATATCTTCTTGATGCCCACCACCCAATTATCCCTTCCCCCCCCACCTCCCCTCCAGCAACCCTCAGTTTGTTTCCTAGAGTTAAGAGTCTCTTATGGTTTGCCTCCCTCTCTGATTTTGTCTTATTTTATTTTTCCTTCCCTTCCCCTATGTTCATGTTTTGTTTCTTAAATTGCACATCTGAGTGAAATCATATGGTATGTCTTCCTCTGACTGACTTATTTGCTTAGCATAATACCCTCTAGTTCCATCCATGTCATTGCAAATGGCAAGATTTCATTCTTTTTGATGGCTGAGTGATATTCCATTGTATATATATATACCACATCTTTTTTAGCCATTCATCTGTTGATGGACATCTGAACTCTTTCCATAGTTGGGCTATTGTGGATATTGCTGCTATAAACATTGGGGTGCAGGTGCCCCTTCAAATCACTGTCTGTATCCTTTGGATAAAAACCTAGTAGTGCAATTGCTGGGTCAGAGGGTAGCACTTTTAACTTTTTGAGGAAACTCCATACTATTTTCCAGAGTGGCTGCACCAGCTTGCATTCCCACCAACAGTGTAAGAAAGTTCCCCTTTCTCTGCATCCTCGCCAACATCTGTTGTTTCCTGAGTTGTTAATTTTAGCCACTCTGGAAACACAAAGCAGTTCAGAATAACAATATCAATGGATCGAGCCCCGCATCGGGCTCCCTGCTCAGCAGGAAGCCTGCTTCTCCCTCTCCCACTCCCCCTGCTTGTGTTCCCTCTCTTGCTGTGTCTCTCTCTGTCAAATAAATAAATAAAATATTTAAAAAAGAAGAATTTTATTTATTGAGAGAGAGACAGAGAGCATGAGCAGGGGGTAGGGTAGAGGGAGAGAGAGAGAGAGAGAGAGAGAATCTCAAGCAGACTCCGTGCTGAGCTCAACGTGGGGCTTGATCTCACGACCCTGAGTTCATGACCTGAGCCAAAGTCAAGAGTCAGCCACTTAACCGACTGAGCCACCCAGACACCCCGATTTTTAAAAGTACTTTAAAACAAATGTATGGTTTATCCTTTTATTTAAAGAATAAACAAAACATCCCGACATATGTGTATATATGTATAAATATGTATATACACCCATATATGTATATGTATGCAAATAGTCACATGTGTGTATATTTTTATATATAAATATGTATGTATGCACGCACACACATATCTGTGCATACTTTTGTCCTTATTTTTCTTCACTTAAGAATGACTCCATACTAGCCCTGTGTCACTGATTCACATTGACCTTAATCTGCTGAAATAATGTGAGTGCCTGGAAAGGGCCCTTCAGTGAGAGACTGGAAACTTGAATTATCTTACAATGGCAACTAAACTCTCATGTTTAAATCCACCCCACCCTTCCAAGTTTCCATGGAAATGAGCAAAGGAATATAAATTATTTCTGACCAACATTTTGGATCATTTGTGTCCATCCTCTCTTCCAGCAACATAATCAAGGTGTCTCATTCTTCAGGTTTCTTGTGATCCATAGTTAAATATTATTAATTATAATGCTTTTTTTGGTAACTATATATGTATATTGTTGGTAACCTTATATTTTTTCATTTCTTTACTTTTTATTACATCGAGAGCCTCAAAATTGGAATCTCTTTTTTCTTTTTAAGGAAGCTCTACCCCCAACGTAGGCTTGAACTCACGACCCGAGGTTGAGAGTTGAATGCTCTACCAACTGAACCAGCCAGGTGACTCTAATTAAAATGATTTTTTTAAAAAAGATTTTATTTATTTGAGAGAGAGAGAGTTAGCGAGAGCAGGAACAGAAGCAGGGGGAGTGGGAGAGGGAGAAGCAGGCTTCCCGCTGAGCAGGGAGCCCGATGTGGGGCTCGATCCTAGGACCCTGGGATCATGACCTGAGCCAAAGGCAGACTCTTAACGGCTGAGCCACCCAGGCGCCCCTCTAATTAAAATGATTATTAATGGAGTCACTAAACTTGTATTCTAAGGATTCAAGGGCCCTGAGCATGGAAATAACTATGACTTTCTGGGTACCCTCTATCTGCCTAGGACAGTGCCAGATGCTGGGCATACTTGCTCTCATTTATTTCTCACAAATACCCTGTAGGATGGGTGTCTTTATCCTTATTTTACAGAAGCAGGTCACGGGGCTAAAAGAAGACGCTGAATGTGGAACCCTGCTTCCCTATGCTTTTCTTATCAGGGGAAGCTGGAAAGAAAAAAAGACGACTATTTGTTTCACCTGAGTTGCTGCTCTAACTGCAGGAGGGAAGACTGTAGGCAAATCACCTGGATCCTCTTGATCAAGCCTTCATAAAGTCATTTTCCTATTTGCCTTGGCGTCTTTTCTTCTACCTTCTCCTATAACCCTTACGTACCTCTATAAAAATACTATCCACACTGACTTATAATTAATTTTGCCTGGTTCTCAAATTATAATTAGCAGAACGTCTTCCCAGAGATGCCAGAAAATTGGGGTTGAGTTAAATGTTAAGTCAGGAGGCTAGACTAATTTACCAGCCTGCTCTACAACTCGGAACTAGTTAACCTTCATATATATTAAACCTCAAATCTCGTTAGCATTCTTTCGTGTTCTCTTTGACCTCCCATTATATCTAATTACAGAAGGCTTTTTACCTTGCTCAGTGTAGTTTTGTGGTGATGTTGTTTGCCATTGTTTATGGCAACTGAATGGCTTGTTAAAAATGCCTTATTGCCTCAACGGCATTTAGAGAAAAAGAAATGAGTAACCAGGGAGGATATATATATATGTATCTCACATCCCTGCAGCCCATCTGGTCTTTCAACATACTTCTAATAAACAGCACTGCCAAATCTCCACCAGTGAAAATCTTTACAGGCCTAAGAACAAATTCAGCTGATCTTGAAACCTGTTCACACATTGTCAGACTGATTTTGTGTCTTTGGCAAATTTTCCACTGAAGACTCTAGCCTTTAAAAATCTTTAAATTATTTTTCTAAATACTGTTTAAAGAAGTGTTCATTTTGCTTTTTGGGAAGGATAGCTTGAATGACGATGATAATTCAGGAGCATGTGTTCTGCATCCTCAAAGATAGCATCCACTTAGCGCTGAGAGAAAAAAATAGCTTACAAAAAAAGGGAAGTGAGCTTTTTATGGCAGCAATAAATGTGGCAAAGTCTAATGCTGCAAAAATAAGGGGAACTAAAGATTAGTGCACATACTTTGAAAAATATTATTTTAATAACAAGAGGAGCCAAAAGCTAAAAACCCTGAAATAACTATTTAAAATGGTCTTGGCCTGAAACACAATGGATAGTAAATACAGTATTATGAGCGTCAAAAAGTACAATTCTTCCTTTTTTTTTCAAGATTTAAAAAAATTTTTTGGGCGCCTGGGTGGCTCAGTCGTTAAGCGTCTGCCTTCGGCTCAGGTCATGATCCCAGGGTCCTGGGATCGAGCCCCGCATCAGGCTCCCTGCTCGGCTGGAAGCCTGCTTCTCCCTCTCCCACACCCCCTGCTTGTGTTCCCTCTCTCGCTGTGTCTCTCTCTGTCAAATAAATAAATAAAACCTTTAAAAAAAAAAATTTTTTTTAAGTAATCTCCACATCCAAGGTGGGGCTTGAACTCACAACCCTGAAATCAAGAGTCCCATGCTCCACCAACTGAGCCGACCAAGCATTCCCCCCAAGCCCCCGCCAAAAAAGTACAATTTCTTACACAGTAGATATTCAAAGAAAAATGATAATGCTAAATAATAGTCATAATGACAATACTGGAAGTGTCCTCTGTGATTTATAATCTTTGGATTATAGATGAGTAAAATGAAAAAAAAAATTTTAAATGATTTTGAGTGTGAATTTCAGGGTAGATTTTATTTATTTTTAATTTTTTAAATAAAGATTTTATTTTTAATAAAGATATTCTCTATTTGTCAGAGAGAGAGAGAGCGAGCACAAGCAGGGAGAGCAGCAGTCAGAGGGAGAAGCAGCCTCCCCGCTAAGCAAGGAGCCCAACATGGGACTCTATCCCAGGACCCGGGGACCATGACCTGAGCAGAAGGCAGACGCTTAGCCGACTGAGCCACCCAGGTGCTCCTAAATGACTTTTTTTTTTAAAGATCTATTTATTTATTTTAGAGAGAGAGCACGAGTGGGAGGGGCAGAGGGAGAGGGAGAGAAACCCCAGCGGACTTGGCACTCAGTGGGGAGTACGCAGGACTGGATCTCACAACCCAGAGATCACAACCGGAGACCAGGACCGAAGGGAAACCAAGTCAGATGCCCAACCGACTGCACCACGAGGTGCCCCTTAAATGACTTCTAAAAGTAATTTAATGCAATAATGATTATTACTGCAAACCCATTTTAGGGCAAAGAATTTTTACATTTAAATCTATTTTCACACTGTTGCTTTCTTTTTTTGTAAAAGATTTTATTTATTTATTTGACAGAGAGAGACAGCGAGAGAGGGAACACAAGCAGGGGGAGTGGGAGAGGGAGAAGCAGGCTTCCCGTGGAGCAGGGAGCCCGATGCGGGGCTTGATCCTAGGACCCTGGGACCATGACCTGAGCAGAAGGCAGACGCTTAACGACTGAGCCACCCAGGTGCCCCCACACTGTTGCTTTCTTAAAGGACTTAAGATTTGCTTTTAATTTCGTCAATGAAACTCTTTTTCCCTCACCTGTACCAAATTCCCAGACTTTCACTGGTGGGCAGAAGTAATGACATGAAATGCTTTGTGAGATTAGAAATAACATATCTACCTTCACACCATGCAAATCTTTGATAGAAACCTATATGCTGAAGTAGGAATGTAAAAACTCATTGTCAAAAAGATAAAAAACCCGAAACACAGAATACTAGAAGTTTTGGAAGTTTCAATATTTTTGCTTATTTCATTAGCAAGTCAATTAATACCAATTATTAAAGATTAAATTTTATATAAGTCAACACTGAACAACAATGGCTGGGGTCCTGAAACCATCTACATGGGGAGCATGTTCTGCCCCTCCGCCCCAGGAAGCCTCCCTTTGTTTGCTTTTCGTAATTGTGGTTAGATATACATAACATAAAACTTGCTATTTTAAGTTTTTATTTTGATTGATTGATTTAGGTGCAAAAAGGTAATTTTATTAAAGCACGGTGACAGGACCCCTGGGCAGAAAGAGCTGCCTATTTTAACAATTTTTAAATGTACAGTTCCCCATTATTAAGGACATTGACATTGTACAATCTAATTCAAATTCACGGTTCACCTTCTCGTTTGTTTTAATTTTCCAGCTTACCATTAGGGGGCAGACCGAGATAACGCATCCGCTGCTCGGCCGGAGCATCCCGCCCCGCCTCGCCCACGCATGCGCGTCTCACCTGCGGAAGGTGACAAGGGGCGGGGTAGGGGGCGGGACAGAGGTGCGCAGGCGCGGCGCGGGCATTGTGACGTCAGGCGGCGCGGCCCGGCTTGGACCAGGCGGCGGCTCGCGGAGGCGCTTCCGCGAGTGTGACGCGCGGACTCCACTCCCCGCCGCCCGCCCCCGACCTCGCCGCCGCCTCCCTCGCTCCCTCAGCGCGCCCAGCGCGGCCCAGCGGCCGGGGCGGAGGCCCGGGGGCGACGCGGCGCCGAGAGGGCGGGCGGGCTTCGGAGCGCCGGGCGGCCCGGGTCCGCGGCCGGTCGGTGCGCGGCGGGCGGGCGGCGGGCGCCGGTCTATATGGCGGCGGCTCTGTCGGGCCTGGCTGTCCGCCTCTCGCGCTCGGCCGCCGCCCGCTCCTATGGGGTCTTCTGCAAGGGGCTGACCCGCACGCTGCTCATCTTTTTCGACCTGGCCTGGCGGCTGCGCATCAACTTCCCCTACCTCTACATCGTGGCTTCCATGATGCTCAACGTCCGCCTGCAGGTGAGTGAGCCGCGCCCGCCGGGCCCCCCTCCCCCGACCCTCCCCGAGCGCCTGTCCGCCCAGCGCGGTCCGGCCCATCCCGCCCGGGGACGGCGAGGATGCTAACAGGAGCTGCCAGGCCGGGTGCTAAGTGTATGCGCTGTGCATTTCTCCTGCAACCCCACGGGAGGAAAACCCGCTGATGTTATTGTTGTTCCCGTTCTGCAGACGAGGCTGGGGGCGGGGTGGAGCGGCTTGCCCCGGCTGAGGGCCTACAGCTGGGGCGTGGGGTCCGCGGGGATGGTGGATGCTGGCACCGGTGGAAAAGCCCTGAAGAGGAAATTTGGCCCAGAAAATTATTATATGGTTGGGTTTGCGAGGTGGGTTTGTGGTTGACTTTGTTAGTTCCCTAACTTTACAAAGCTTTTCAACAAATTATTTCTGAAACTTAAAATGGGTTAGGGTTTTGATAGATGTATCTTACTTATCCTGGTCGGAGTGGGAGTGGGGTGAGGCTGAAGATGAGGGAGAATGAAGTGGAGGAGGCAGAGACGCAGAAGGTTTCAGAGTTAAACTATGTTCGGATGTGAGAAAGTAGACACACCCAGCACCTTGGAGATCACCTTTGCTGTAAATGACATTCCTTCACCCCTTGAATTACAGATGCCTTTTTCTAGTGGGATGAAAAGTCGTCAGATTGAGAATTTTCTTTTGTAAGTGTATCAGAGATGGTCAAATGCGGAGCTCCTATTGGATTCCGTTTACACATCTTGGAGTGCCTGGCACAGGCTTTGATGGAGGAGGGACAGGTTCCTGCCCTCGCTGAGCTTCCGGTCTGACAGTACTTGTGTTGCTCCCTGGTGTGCAAAATGAGGGAGCCTGAGTGCTAGGACCAGGCCTGTTGAGACCATGCAGGTGTTGTCCTTTTTGTCCCCTCTGGTTTGGTTGTATCAGGATGGAATTGTCTCAGTGTCTGGACCCTTAGGTTTTGGTTCCTATTACTGGTGATGGCAGGCTACTTAAAACCAGTTCTTTTTTTTTTTTTAGATTTTATTTATTTATTTGAGAGAGAGAGAATGAGAGAGAGAGAGAGCACATGAGAGTGGGGAGGGTCAGAGGGAGAAGCAGACTCCCTGCCGAGCAGGTAGCCCGATGCGGGACTCGATCCCGGGACTCCAGGATCATGACCTGAGCCGAAGGCAGTCGCTCAACCAACTGAGCCACCCAGGTGCCCCTACTTAAAACCAGTTCTTGATCAAAAATGTGTTAAGGTGGGGGCACCTGGGTGGCTCAGTTGGTTGAGCGACTGCCTTCGGCTCAGGTCATGATCCTGGAGTCCCGGGATCGAGTCCCGCATCGGGCTACCTGCTCGGCAGGGAGTCTGCTTCTCCCTCTGACCCTCCCCCCTCTCATATGCTCTCTCTCTCTCATTCTCTCTCTCATAAATAAAATAAAATCTTAAAAAAAAAAAAAATGTGTTAAGGTGAGGGGCACCTGGGTGGCTCAGTCGGTTGAGCGTCTACCTTCGGCTCAGGTCATGATCTCAGGGTCCTGGGGTCGGGCCCCGCACCGGGCTCCCTGCTCAGCGGGGAGTCTGCTTCTCCCTCTCCCTCTGCCTCTCCCCCCAACTCGTGTTCTCACTCACTCTGTGTGCTCTCTCTCCCTCAAATAAATAAATAATCTTTAAAAGAAAAAAATGTGTTAAGGTGAGATGAGATGAATCTGCCTTTTTTTTTTTTTTAAGATTTTTTTTATTTATTTGACAGGAGAGACACAGCAAGAGAGGGAACACAAGCAGGGGGGAGCGGGAGAGCGAGAAGCAGGCCTCCCGCCAAGCAAGGAGCCCCATGCAGGCTTGATCCCAGAACCCTGGGATCATGACCTGAGCCGAAGGCAGACGTCTAATGACTGAGCCACACAGGCGCCCCTCAAATTGGGATACTTTTATGTGAATAAGGGCTTCTGGCACCCTAAGCGAAGGTACCAGACTGGAAGAGTGGAAAACTGAAATATCTTTCCAGCAGGTGGTATGAAGGAGTCAAGGGTGCTAGGTGTGGAGACTGGGGAGAAACCAGAAAGCCTGTGCTCTAGCCAGTTTCCACTAGCCAACGGTTGTTTGCCAGATACAGTGATTTTCAGTAGAAATTGGAAATACTGATTTTTAGATACCAAATCAACTCAAGTTTTAAGAAAGTAAACTTTGTGGCCAAAACAAAACAAGTCTGCATTTGACACCCCCCCTCCCCCCCGCCAAGCGCCTACTTTGGAACCTTTTGTCTAGAATTGCGTTAATGCTTTGCAGTCACATGTAGAATTACAAGAACTATTGTAAGAGAAGACCTAGTGCATAATGTTAAAAATTATCATGTTTTGAAAAAAAAGTTACGTTTTGTATCATTAAAAAAAAATCACCTTTGTCACATGTCCACTTAACTATGTATGATTACCCTCTAGTCCAAACTACCATAATCACTCACCTGGACCATCTGTTTTCCACTGGGCAGTAGAGAAGTCTTTTTCTTTCTTCTTCTTCTTTTTTTTTTTTTTTTTTACCATAGGTGTCATTTCCCACAAAACAACAGAACAAAACTGCTTCTCATTGCGTACAGAATGCAGTTCACATATTTTTATCCAGCGGATCTGGCTTTTGCCAACCTCTCTAACTGGCTTCTTGTTTACTGTTCTTTCTCACAGCTTCCTTACTACTCTTCTCTGCATATCTGTCCCTGGGCATTTGCACAAGCTGTTCTTCCTACAGCCTCACACTTCAGTTCTGATTTCAGAGAGGACTTGCATGATCACCAATATCCATATGATCTTGCACTTTTGTTCTCTTCATTGCAAGAGTACTGAAGGCTTGCTTGTTCCATAAGCAATAAGGAACAAAGGACTCCACTTCTAATGTGATGCTTAGGGTTTCCAAATCTCACAGTTGTTTGTGGTTGTTTGGGAATCTCAGGAAATGTTATTCAAGTACAATTTTCATAACAAGGAATTTGCACCACAATGATTGAAGGTAGATGCATTTAGGAGGAGGGAAATTAGCTTTACTTTGAGTGGTTTGGGCAGTCAGAAGGGCTCAGCGCGCACCAACCCCAAAAGCCCGTGATGGATGACATGGTGTACTTGACATGGAGTAACAGTCCAGGTGCAGCACAGCTGTAGAGAAGCCTGAGAGCTGAGCTGTAGGAGTAGCATGTGGGCTTGTTCTCAGGTCAGTGGTGAGATGGGAGCGGGGGAGGCACAAAGTGGTCACCAGGTTCGTTGGCGGCTAAGAACTGTGTGAGGATTTTAGGCTGGATCTTGGGCTTGATCCAGGATTAGCAGCAGTCACTTCAGGTGCTGAGGTGGGGAGAGAGTGGGCGCGGGGTATCTCTCTCCTTTACTGTGATAGTTAAGCTGCGACTTTAAATACCCCTGCAGGTTTAGAGTTTCTGTTCATTTGTGGAAAATCACTAATTAAATTAACCTGATTTAAGGGTTTATTTAATTACTCTGGCCTCTTGTAAAGGGAAGTGCCCTGGGAAATAGAATCTGAGCAAGAGGACAGCTGCGGGTCGCTGCCTTTTTACTCACCACACTGTGTCCTCGGCCTCTCCGTGGGGGGTGCTGGAATAAGGGATACTGTGTCCCACATGTTTACTTAGGACCCCTGCATCGTTTGTTTGTAGACCTTTTCAGGCGGTTGATACCTCTTTAACATGCAAGATGATTAAATGAGAAAATAGATGCAAAAGGGCTTTGTAAACCTAGGAGCTTGATTTTAAAATAGTTTGCAAGCTTAAAAAATAAATTTTAAAAATTTTGAAAAAAAATATTGATTGCAAGCAAGCCTTAATCTGCTAGAGTCATTAGTATCCTACTTATACAGAATCTGAAATACAAGGAGTAGAAAAATGAGAATCTGTATGAAATACTAAATTAACATTAGTGGGACTTCTGGGTGGCTCAGTTGGTTAAGCGTCTGCCCTCGGCTCAGGTCGTGATCCCAGGGGCCTGGGATCGAGTCCCTCATCGGGCTCCCTGTTCAGCGGGGAGCCTGCTTCTCCCTCTGCCTGCCACTTTCCCTTGCTTGTACTCTCGTGCTCTCTCTCTCTCTCCTGTGCCCTCTCTCTGGCAAATAAATAAAATCTTTAAAAAAATAAAATTAGTAAAAGCAAGATGATAGATTGTACTGAGGACTGAGCAATGTCCTTGTCTTCTGTGGCATGGCCCACGCTGCCCTGTGCTGACCAGGCCCGGGAAGCTTCCTTTGGCTCCTCCCTCTGTGCCACCCCTCTCCCCTGCTTCTGACTGCTCTGTCATAGTCTCCTTTCTGATAGACTTTCTAAATCCACAACTCCCTGTCTTTCCGTGTTCGCCTCTCACTTGAAAATCCATATTTCGTTTGTTCCAATCAGGTAAAAGAGTTCAGGAGTGTAGGTGGGCTGGGAGAGCTGGTTGCCATTCTAAATAGAGCAGGTGGGCTTCATTGATTAGGTGGCATTTGAACAAAACCTTGAAGTCAGTGGTAAGGGCTTTAGCCTTGGGGTTGGGGAGATGTCTGGGTTAGAATAGTATCTTGTTCTGTGCAGAGAAGGCCCTACAGCTGGTGCAAGCTTGATATGTTCCAGAACAGCAGGAGGCTGGTCCGTGAAGAAGGTGGCAGGAGATTCAGACTGAGAGGTTTAGGAGCATTGAAAGGACTTTGGCTTTGACTCAGATTGCATGATCTTATGTCTGAACAATTTAAAAAAGTAGTAAAGATTCCAAGATCCTGGTTGCAGGGTCAGGTGCAGCTTGAAATGAGTTTTATTCTGTTGCTTGATGGGGGGAAATTAGAGATTATTAAGAAAATGTTGTAAATGCTTATGAGCTTTATGAAATCTTAATGAGTCAAGTCAAGAGCATCAGCCCGGTTAGGAATTTGTTCTGGCTTCTGAGATGAGGAACAACTGCATACTTTGAGATGCTAAGTACCGAACATGCAGGGAACATAAAACACTGTGGAATCTTTCCATTCAAGTGAATGCTTTCATCATGGTTTGTTTTTCATAAACTTTTGAAAAATTTTCAACCTATGTAAAATGTGAAAGAATAGTGCAGTGAACACCTGTATCCTTGAGTTAGGCTTTTTTTTAAGTCTTACACAAAGTCCTATAAGGGGTCAAGCAGATACAAAGTGTGTTAGATCTGTATCTACTGATGTTAAAAGATACCAACCATATATAAAGTGAAGAAAAGTGGGGCGCCTGGGTGGCTCAGTTGGTTAGGCATCTGCCTTCGCTCAGGTCATGATCCTGTCTCTGTCCTGGGATCGAGCCCTGCATTGAGCTCCCTGCTCTGTGGGGAGCCTGCTTCTCCCTCTCCCCTTGCTTGTGTGTTCATGTTCTCTCTCTCTCTCTGTCAAATATATAAATAAAATCTTGGGAAAAAAAAGTGAAGAAAAGGTTAAAAACCATTTTTTCATAAATGTGTTTGTCGGGGCGCCTGGGTGGCTCAGTCCGTTAAGCATCTGCCTTTGGCTCAGGATCCTGGAGTCCTGGGATCAAGCCCGGCATCGGACTCCCTGCTCAGCGAGGAGCCTGCTTCTCCCTCTCCCTCTGTTGCTCCCCCACTCTTGTGCTATCTCACTCTTGCTCTTTCTCAAATAAACAAATAAATAATATCTTTAAAAAAAAACATGTTTGTCGGTACCTGGGGGGAGTAGCCCTCTCTCAGGAGAGAGACATCAAAAGTTTATGAAAAACAAACCATGATGAAAGCATTCACTTGAATGGAAAGATTCCACAGTGTTTTATGTTCCCTGCATGTTCGGTACTTAGCATCTCAAAGTATGCAGTTGTTCCTCATCTCAGAAGCCAGAACAAATTCCTAACCGGGCTGATGCTCTTGACTTGACTCATTAAGATTTCATAAAGCTCATAAGCATTTACAACATTTTCTTAATAATCTCTAATTTCCCCCCATCAAGCAACAGAATAAAACTCATTTCAAGCTGCACTTGACCCTGCAACCAGGATCTTGGAATCTTTACTACTTTTTTAAATTGTTCAGACATAAGATCATGCAATCTGAGTCAAAGCCAAAGTCCTTTCAATGCTCCTAAACCTCTCAGTCTGAATCTCCTGCCACCTTCTTCACGGACCAGCCTCCTGCTGTTCTGGAACATATCAAGCTTGCACCAGCTGTAGGGCCTTCTCTGCACAGAACAAGATACTATTCTAACCCAGACATCTCCCCAACCCCAAGGCGTTGCTTCTCAAACGATCTTTGGAGAAGGACCAGTGGTTCTTTACCTCCACAGACAGGGCAGCTTATAATCAACAAACATTTATTTCTCACAGTTCTGGAGGCTGGAAAGTCCAAGATCAAGGCACCCCATGGCCAAGCCCTCGTGAGAGTCCTGATTCCTGGCCGGTGCCTTCTTGCTTGTCCTCTCATAGTTGGAGAGGCTAGGGTTCTCTGTGGGGCCACTTTGTAAGAACAATAATCCCATTCATGAAGGCTCTACTCTTATGACCTACACAGTTCCCCGAGGCTTCACCTCCTGATACCACCATCTTTAGGTTAGAGTTTCAGCATATGAATTTGGGGGGACAGTCATTCAGACCATAGCACCTTCTGATAGTTTTCTAAGGGCCAATAAAAATGAATTGCTGGGCGCCTGAGTGGCTCAGTTGGTTAAGCAACTGCCTTCGGCTCAGGTCATGATCCTGGAGTCCCGGGATCGAGTCCCGCATCGGACTCCCTGCTCAGCGGGGAGTCTGCTTCTCCCTCTGATCTTCCCCCTCTCATGCTCTCTGTCTCCCATTCTCTCTCTCAGATAAATAAAAAATCTTTAAAAAAAAAAAAAAATGAATTGCTTTCACATGGAAAAGGGCAGCATCTGCTTAAGATTCTCCTTCTCCCCTCCCCATTCATGGGCACACACACGTGTTCTCTCTCTCTCCCTCTCCCAAATAAATAAATCCTTGATTAAAAAAAAGTTGCATGCTCTGAGCCAGCCAGGTACCCTCTGAGTGTTCTTAATTCTGTTCTGTGATCACAGTAACAAACTGGGGGACCGGGGAACATGGGACGGTGGCTCCTACGTTGTAAGGACTTTGGCTTGTACTCTGAGTGAAGTGGGAGATATTTCACTGAGATGGGACTTAATGTGATTTACTTTTTTAAAGGATTTTTTTTTTTAAGATTTTATTTATTTGACAGAGAGAGACACAGCGAGAGAGGGAACACAAGCAGGGGGAGGGGGGGAGGGAGAAGCAGGCTTCCTGCTGAGCAGGGAGCCCGATGCGGGACTTGATTCCAGGACCCTGGGACCACGACCTGAGCCGAAGGCAGATGTTTAAATGACTGAGACAGCCAGGCGCCCCTTAAAGGATTATTTTTTTAAAAAGCTTTACTGGAATATTCAAATGTACACAAAAGTAGAGTAGTATAATGAACCCTACACATCCACCCCCACCCCCCCATCACTCCTTTTCAGTAAGGATCAACTCTTTGCTAATCTGGTTTATCTTGTTTCCTCAAGCCTACACCATCTTCATCTCCTCATCCCACACTGGGGTATTTAAAAAAACAAAAAACTCCGAGCCAGAATGGATCCCTTTTTTGGTTTGTTTTTTTACTTTTTACTTTGAAATGATTTGACTTAGAGAAAAGTTGCAAAAATAGTGCAGAGAGCTCCCGTAGACCCTTTGCCCACCTTCTCCTATTGGAGGCTAACTGCATCACAGCACAGTGAAAAACTCGGAGATGAGCATCAGTCCAGCACATTGGGACTTTACCAGTTTTTCCCACTGTGTCCTTTTCCTGTTCCAGGACCTGCACTGCATTTAGTTGCCATGTCTCCTCCAATCTGTGACACTTCCGTAGCCTCCTCTTGTCTCTTATATCTATCAGTTGGACATTCAGGCTGTTTTCACTTTTTGGCTGTTACGAGTGAGTAATGCTGCTATGAACATTCACGTATAGGGTTTGTGTGGACATGATTTCATTTCTCTTGGATATAGGAGTGGAATTGCTGGGTCATATGGTAATCCTGTGTTTAACCATTTCGGAAGGATCACTGTTACTGCGCTTCAGAGTTGAGGGTGGAAGCAGGGAGACTCCGGAATGCGGGAGGGAGGGACACCGTGGTGGCTCCTGATCAGGGCCCCAGCAGGGGAGATACTGGGAGTGGCTGCCTTGTGGGTATATTTTGTTGTTTGAGCCAACTTGCCTTCATTACGTACTTAACGGGGTACTCAGAGAAAGCCTCCTTCACGTTTCTTTTTCTTTTTTTTTTTTTGGGAGCTACCCATGTTCTTTGCTCATTTTTCTGTTGATTGTTGGTGATTTTAATTTCTTAGAGCTTTGTATCTGTTAGGTAAGAGTTGAGAAGTGTTTTGTTTTTTTTAGTTTTGACTTTGCTTGTGGTGTATATTTGACATACTGAACTTTATTTTTTAAAAATCTTGTTTGTTTCTTTTAAGTAATCTCTGCACTCAATATGGGGCTTGAACTCTCAACCCTGAAATCAAGAGTGGCATGTTCTACTGACTGAGCTAGCCAGGTGCCCCTGAAGTTTATTTTTATGTAGTCAAATTTAAAACCATCCTTTTTGACTTTGGGTTCAACCTAGTTAGAAGGCCTTCCTGGGGGCGCCTGGGTGGCTCAGTCGGTTAAGTGTCTGCCTTCGGCTCAGGTCATGATCCCAGGGCCCTGGGATCCTGTCCCGCATCAGGCTCCCTGTTCAGCGGGGAGTCTGCTTCTCCCTCTCCCTCTGCTGCTTCTCCCCCCCCTTGTGCTCGCTCCCTCTCAAATAAATAAATAAAATCTTAAAAAAAAAAAAAAAAGGTCTTCCCAACTCTTATGCTATGAGGAATTCAACCCTATTTCATCCTGGTTAAAAATATATATATATCCAGTCTCCTATGATACGTATCCAGACTACACCGCCGTGAAAACTGTGTGAGTGACATTTTTGTCCTTGAGTGTATGTTACCTAGAAAGTAAGCTTCAAGAAGAAGAGCCCTGTTTGTCCTAACACCAGTGCCTCGAACCATGCCTGGCCCAGGGTAGGGCGCCGTGAACACTTGCTGATTGAATCTGTAGCAGAAAATCATACGAGTAGAATTGCGAAGGAAAGGTTATTTGCATTTGTAAATAATTTTAAAAGTTAAAATGCTCCCCATTCACTGGTCGGCCACTGCAGCCTGGGCCTCGGCTTCTACCCCTCCACGAAACACATGGCCCGTGTTGAGGCCACTTCCACGTTGCCATCCAGTGGTCAGTCCTGCGTCTTCTGCTTCAGAGAGCGCCCCCCCCAGCCCCATTTTGTTGTTCCTTAAAACACTCTTGGATGATGATAGCTGCTGTTTTTGGAATGCCGGTCAGAGAAGTTGCTGGGCGCTTTCACACAGTGGGTCCTCACAGCACGCTGAGGACAGAGGATTGCCTGAGGTCCCCGAGCTGTTACACAGCCCACGTCTGAGCGCACTTCTGGCAGGCAGGTGAAAGAAGGAGGAAACAGGGTGGTGGCTATCGAGAGCTGCACGACTGGCTTTTTAAGGACAGGTTTGATTTGGATGTGCTGAATGATTAGTAATAGGAACTCAGCACTCTTAGTGTTTCCTGTGGTTATGATTCAGCTTAATGTGGAGATGACTGAGTTGTTCCTGTTTCTCATCCTTTGAGCTGGGTAGCACCTTTTTTTTTTTTTTTAAGTCTTACTATTTTTTTAAAATTTTATTTTGTATTTCCTTAATAATCTCTACAGCCAACATGGGGCTTGAACTCACGACCCGGAGATCAAGAGTTGCATGCTCTATGGACTGCGCCCGCCAGGTGCCCCAGGTAGCAATTTGAGGAATGTGTTTTGGCCACCTCCTCAGTCTGATTGTTTTAGTCATGAGCACAGCGATGTTAAGGTATACTGACGTTCACATCTGGAAGCTCTGGAAGCCAGGCGAGGCGGGGATGGGCCTGCAGCGTGTTTGCGAGCCGTTGTGAGGCAGGACTCCTCTCTAAGCCCATTGTTGTCCAAGCCTGCTCCTTGAGCTGTGTCGTCTTCCCAGCCCCCTTTGGGAATAGCCTTGCCAGCTGGCTTTCAGAAGCATAGAGGCCAGGTTATTTTTAGTTTACCGAGAGGTGGTATCCAGACTGTCAGGTCCCTGAGGCCATTAATAGCTCAGGTTAGAGAAGGTAAGGCGACAGCAGTCCAGGAGGACAGCTGCTGTCAAATTGGGTCAGGCCTATTGTTATGCAGCAGGTTAGCTGCCTCCCGCAGGCAGGGAATTTTGTGGAGGAGCCTTTCTCCTGTCTGCCCTGGAGATCATGGACAGACCCAGATAATCTTGTTTCTCTTACACATCACCCCTCTGGTTTTGTGGTTCAATTCTCAACCTTTCTTACCGGGTGAGGGAGTACATTCAGGAACTTACTCCCTAGTACTGCACTTTATTTTTTCTGAATCATACTGTCTTGAACTTCAAAATAGACTCCTTCCTTTACTCTGATGGTCTCCGTGTTGGTGGATAAGTTTGTTTGCCAGAGTTTATGCTGCTTATCATTTTGTAGACTTAACCACGGGGGTGGGGGTGGGGATGAGATTTCTAGGGCTAAGGACAGTTAATTATGTAATTATGTGTATTTTATTGGGCACAATGTGATGTACCTATATATGTAGTAGAGTGAGAATAAGTTATAAAAATATTTCACAAATACCATATGATTTCACTTATACGTGGAATCTAAAAGACGAAACAAATGAACAAACCAAAAAAGAAACAGACCCATAAATACAGATAACAGACTGATGGGTGCCAGAGGTGGGTGGTGGGAGAATGGGAAGAATGGGTGAAGGGGAGTGGAAGGTACAGGCTTTCAATTATGGAATGAATAAATCATGGGCGTGGAAGGTGCAGCATGGAGAATACAGCGAGTGGTATTGTAGCCTTGTGTGGAGACAGATGGTAGCGACACTTGTGGGGGGCAGAGCATAAGGGACAAGGTTGTTGAATCACTTCGGTGTACACGTGAAACCAATCTATAGTGTGTCAACTGTACTTCAATAAAAAATATTTTGCTTGTGGGGCACCTGGGTGGCTCAGTTGTTAAGCATCTGCCTTCGGCTCAGGTCATGATCCCAGGGTTCTGAGATCGAGTCCTGCATCGGGCTCCCTGCTCAGCGGGGAGCCTGCTTCTCCCCCTGCTTGTGTTCCCTCTCTATGTCTCTTTCTGTCAAATAAATAAATAAAATCTTTAAAAAAATATTTTGCTTGTTTAGAAATTATTTGAAAATTATTTCTGGCTCTCAAAATACAAGTAATGTGTGTGTCTAGTATCAGAAGTTTTTGTTGGCCAAAAAAAAAAATTTTTTTGTTGGCTAGTTGAGGGATCAGAGCCAAAATGTTTTCACTGACCGGAAGTATTTTTGTCAAGAGATTAAATACGTAGTTTATTACTGAATTTACTAAAGAACTAGGTCTTCAGTAAACAACATATTCTAACGTCACTAAATACATATTATATTAGTGGTACTTTAGCTGAAGTATTTTCTGAACAGCACCAAGTCCTTGTACAAGGACATGCTGAAAGTAGTTAGAAACTAATTTTCCTGAGAGTTGGCTCCTATTAAATGATGTGTTTTTCTTAAGAATTTTTTATTTTATTTTATTTTTTTATCTTAGTTTATTTTTTATTTTTTAAAGATTTTATTTATTTATTAGAGAGAGAGACATCAAGAGAGGGAACACAAGCAGGGGGAGTGGGAGAGGGAGAACCAGGCCTCCTGCGGAGCAGGGAGCCCGATGCGGGGCTCGATCCCAGGACCCTGGGATCATGACCTGAGCTGAAGGCAGACGCTTAACGACTGAGCCACCCAGATGCCCCATAACCGCCCTCTTTTTTGAAGCACTCGATGCTCTTGGCATCTGTGACACGGAGTTTCTCGAGGTGCTTTGAATCTTCCTCCTTGGTGGCTTTGAGGCCCTCGCTAGATCTTGGAGATCCTGGCCTTCTGTACCTTACCGTCTTCTCTTTTTTATCCACCTCTCCAAAGCCGGCGACTTCAGAATCTAGGTCCCAGCTCTGACATCACTCTTGAGCTAACAGCTTTATTAATAATCCAAATGCTTGCCCAGTTCCCACAGTCAAACTCTGTGTGTTCCCATCTCCCATCTGAGCTGTTTGACGTCCCTCCCGACCTGCTGTTCCTGTCCATTCTCTGTTCGTGACGCCTTCATTACCCAGAAGTGAAAGCCAGAGAAACCTGTGGTCCTCTTCCTTTCTACATCCGTCTGCCACCAAGTGGAAAAGTATTTTCTCTCTCCTCTTCACCCACAGCCTCAACTGCTTCCCTGCGCTATTCAGTAGCCTCCTAATTGGTCTACTGTGATTCCTTTCCAGTCTAGCCACCACACTGCAGCCAAGGAATTAATCGGAAATGCAGATCGGCCAGCGTCTCCCGGCCGGACGTCCCTCAGTGGCTCTGCATCGCCTGCTGATGGAGCCACGCCCCTTACACCACGAGCAGCGCCTCCCCTTAGCCCTGGTCGGCTTCATGCCCCCTCCCTTTGCTCTTTTTGCTTCTATTTCAGCCTCCAGTAATTCTTGTTTATTTTCTTCCCAGTGTACTCTCCTTACATTTTTTAAAAATGTAACACACTTACACACTCACCTAGCTAGGTCCCCTGCTTAGAGAAACTGCAGCTTCCTGCCCCCCATTTCTCTGTCCCCATAGCCAAGCCTCTCAGCTACAGCTGGTTCTCCTTGTGCGTATTTCTCTCTCTCTGAATTGCATGCTTGTTGCTTCCTGACTCTTCACTCTTAGGCTTTGTCTTTGTCTTACTGTGGGAGATGAGCTCTCCGCTCTCAGGCTTCTTCTGCCTCACATCCCACATTTCCATCCCTCCTTTCTCCCAGCAGAGTTGTGTGTTTTCGTTAGATTGTTCTTCCTTAGGCTGGCCTCTTAGAAAAATTACTAAATACAGTTTATGTATTTATTTTCCATGTATTCATGCTCTGGGGTTATGGTTGTTTTTTAAAGGACCATGGGTCAACATTTTTTTAAATTCCTCAATTAATGAAGGAACTAGCGAGATGTTATAATCAGCTTAAAAGAGAATTTAGACAAAACACGCACACACATGTAATCAGGAATACCAAAGTGAGGTACAAATGGATGTAAGAAATGGTCAGTATCCACAGGGTAATAATTGCATTCCTCTGAACAAAATTTTTAATTTCTTCGGATAAGAAATCTTTTGCCTTGGGGGCACCTGGGTGTCTCAGTCGGTTAAGCGTCTGCCTTCGGCTCAAGTCATGATTGCAGGGTCCTGGGATCGAGCCCGGAGTCGGGCTCCCTGCTCCGCGGGGAGTCTGCTTCTCCTCTGCCTCTGCCTGCCTGTCTGCCTACTTGTGATCTCTCTCTCTCTCAAATAAATAAAATCTTAAAAAAAAATACACAAAAAGAAGCATAAATTAAAAATATTTTGCCTTCCTCTCACATTTTTTACAACTCAGATTCGTACAGCAGCTCAGACGGGTGCAGGGCCCCATAAACTTAGGTAACCCAAGGACGCACTGGACAGCACGCCCAGGAAGCTTGTTGTTTGCTCGTCTCAAGGCCCTTTCACAGCCTTTCCTGACATATCTTCTCCATTGGGGGCGTAACTATGGCAAAGAAAGATGATTCTTGGTCACAGAAAAGGCTGGTCCCATTAGGGTTGCAGGTGCAGCAAGAGTGTTAACATATGTCACCTTGAGTTTGCTCTTGAACAACCGCTGAGGTCACAAATCAACTTCTGTCCCGAAGTTTTCATGCAGAATCTCGGACTGGGCGAGTCTGAGAGTGGGGAGGTAAGCCCAAGAAACTTTCTCCACCATGTTTTTATTTGTAGTACCTATAAATTCGGGTGAATTCTTCTCTTATCAAGGCTCCAAAATTTGCTAAGGTTCCTGACCTGCCCGCCAGTGATCTTCCTTACCACCTTGAGGCTGCAGTGTTGTAGGCCGGGACCTCTCCATGCTGGTTTTTCTTGGGAGGGCTTTGTGAACATTAGATCTGTAAATAAAGTTGACCTTGATTCCTTAAAAGTGGCTTGTCCTGCTTGAGTCACTGAGAATCATTCTCAAATAGGACACGTCAGGGGCCTTGGTTTGCATAATAGAGTCATCCAGTTACGTCCTAATTAAAGAGAGGGCAGATTTTTATTGAACCCACAAATAACTAAATAGTTGTGAAAAGTACAAAACCTAAGAATGTATTTTTTTTTTAATTTTTAAGTATTTTTAAGGAAACACTGCATTAATAAAGTACTGTGTTTATTTTTTTAAGTATGTTCTTTTTGTTGTGATCTTTAATTGGTAGGTTGTCATCCTGTTTTCTATCAAAATGTGGGAATCCTTGGAACCAGAGACTGTTAAAGAGATCTTCATATTTGTTAGGAAGTACCGGTGTGTGTAGGCTCTTTTAAGGCTCTGTCTTCATAATAATACTTTTAATTGGATTATCTCTTCCAGGTTCATATTGAGATCCATTGAAGGCATTGCGCTGACTGACAGAGGCGTGTCGTCAGGCTCACCACATCAGAGAACACGCAGCATGAGGGACAGAGTGGGAGCTCTGGGCACCTGCCTCGGGAAGGTGAAGGGGGCGGGAGAGGACTCAGACAGGCTGCTGTATGGACTTGAAAGGGCACAGGGGGAGAGCCTTTGCCCGACAGATGCACCTTCTTCCTCCTGTATGCAAATACCTGCGGTTGATGTGGATGGAAGTTCACAAAACGAGGAGTTATCAATGGAAATGAAAAATGCTCCGAGTGAGGCCGGCCTCTTGCTTCACAGCGGCAACAAAGCGCTTCCGTGTTTGAAAGAATCATTAAGAAGAAATTCAGCTTCCGTAGTGGGTCAGAGCAAGACTGTGCATGTGTTCTGTGCTCTTGCAGAAGAGCGTTTTGCTGGGGTGTCCTG
Organism: Halichoerus grypus; assembly: GCF_964656455.1. Lineage (NCBI taxonomy): Eukaryota > Metazoa > Chordata > Mammalia > Carnivora > Phocidae > Halichoerus > Halichoerus grypus. The sequence goes on from NC_135717.1 coordinate 4,726,824, forward strand.
CAGAGTGGGGGAAGCTCTGGTGAGGGACTGGCTGGGAGGAGGGCCCAGGGCCACCGACAGCCACGGAGGATGGTGCCGCCCAGGAGAGCCTTGGGCGTCAGGACTACCGTGCCCTCAGAAGCGATCAGAAATGGGGATTTCTGAGGAGGAACCGCCAAGTGCTCTTTTAGAGGGGCTAGGCTTTGAGTTGGAACTGTCTGGCCTGCATTTCGTCCTGTCTACACTGCTGCACGCACGCCCCGAAGTTTTCCTGAGTGATGAGACAAAATGTGTTTTCCTTGGCCACCCAGAGCCCCTGTTTTCAGAGCAGACGGTAGAATACGAGAAAATGCTTTCAAGTATAAGAAGTACCTCAAACGATCTGCAAATAATACTGGGGTTACAGGCTCTGCCAGCTTTTGAAGTAGCAAATCCGTTACGCCATAGTTAGGGTACAAGCGAATAATAAAAATAGTGAGATTAATTTTAAAAGTTGTCTTAGAATGATTTCTTTCACACTGAGTCTGGATGCACACGGGGCAGCTCTGAAGGTCCTGCTTCAGTTTGTACGATCGGACAAACTTTAAGTGGAATTTAAACTCATGGGAAGTTGGTTGATGTGACAGGAGATTTTTGAACATGTTTTAACCTGTGCCTGAAAGACATTCAGTGTTGGGATACCATTTCGAGGAGAACATTCCTAGATCCCATATAAATGTCAGGTTACAACGTAAAGATGTAATGACATTCTTTATGTATCTTCAGCGCTCATTCTAAAGGGCCACCGTCCCAGATACTGTCTCCTCAGACTGATCAGCGGGTGGGAGTGGCCGTTTGTTCAGATCAGCCCTTCCCTACTTGCTCTCGGCCCTGCCACCCTTTCTGCATTCTGTAGAATAATTTGGGTCTGCAGCAAAATTTCATTTCTTTTCTCAAATCCCTTTCCTTCCCCTTGAAATGCAGTTTAAATGGAGGCCCTACGGTGAAAGTTGCAATATTCAGTGTCCTTTTAGTATAATCCTTTCTCAAACTAGGAGCCCTAGCAGTGTCGCCTGAAAGAGAAATGACCTCGAGACCGTCAGCGCTAGCTCCGTTAGGGGGAGGCAGACCTTGTACTGCCCCTGTAGAAAGTTTCCAGTTTCCAGGAGCAGAGTTATCTCTTACACTAACATTTTTTCTGAGGTAACCCCTCTGGTGGTTGAGAACTCTGGTAAAGGTCCCTTCAGAGCATGAGTTTTTCAGGAGTCCCAAAGTAAGACTTAACCAGTTTCGGGGTTACTGGTTGCCTTTCTGTTTGTGTGCTAACTTGCTATGCCGTGTGCTATTTTAGTGTTTGGGGAAAACGAAAAATAAAACGTGTTATTTAGCATAATAAATGTCTTCTTTTACGTGTGCAGTCTCGGTTCACCTTGTCTTTTATCAGCGCTGTCTTCCTCATATTGAAAAGTCTTTTAGCACTGGTCCAAGTAGGCTGCCGACTTAGAAGACCGGAAGCAGAGCTTGAAAGACAACCCGTGAAGCCAGGTCGGAACTCTCTGCTCTCATTTTCCTCCCAGGACATAGTGAGAACGTGTTGTGATCCTCTGGTGATCGCCGCCACTGTGAAGGACGCTGTCCTGGTTGGGCAGTAAGAGCCCTGTTTGGGGTCACCAAGGGATGGTGAGGTGAGAACACGGAATTGTTTTAAAATGGGAACCGTTTTCTTGTCAAGCCCCTGCCTGCCCTTTTTTGTTTTAAATTAAATCTACTCCTTTGGGATAGAACTTTCTGTGACCCATCGACTGTTTTATTTCCTTTGTTTTGTAAATTGCAAGAATAGAAATTTTCAACCAGTTGCAAAGAACAAATATGGAATTCTCTATTGAGTATCCGATGCTAAATAAATTTGGAATGTCTTCATGTGGTTATATTAGAATAAGTTGTGTTTTTTCTGAGTGCCACTTTGGGGGAATGTTCACTATAACAACTTATTTCTTTAATTTTTTAATACATGGGGCGCCTGGGTGGCGCTGTCAGTTAAGTCTCTGCCTTTGGCTCAGGTCATGATCCCAGGGTCCTGGGATCAAGCCCCAGATCGGGCTCCCTCCTCTCCCTCTCCCTCTCCCTGTGCTTGTGCTCTCTCTCTCTGTCAAAAAAATAAAATCTTAAAAAAAATAAAATTTTTAAGTACACATAATATTTGGCCGAAATTTTTCCCTTTGGCGCTGTGTCCAGTTCCTGTTCGAAAACAGGCCTCTCCTGTGGAAGTTCTAGGGTGGAGAGGTGATGATAAATGCACTGTATAAAGTTTCATGACTTTACAAAATAAGGCCTTCTATAAACATTTTTCTGAGGCAATTAGTATAGAAATACAATATTCTTTCAGGTAAATTGTTTCCATGATTGAGTTATAAAAGGGATAAGTCTTTTAAGTTTTCATTTTATTTATTTATTTTTAAACAATTTTAATTTTTTTAAAGATTTTATTTATTTATTTGAGAGAGAGAGAGAATGAGAGAGAGCACGAGAGGGAAGAGGGTGAGAGGGAGAAGCAGACTCCCCGCCGAGCAGGGAGCCCGATGTGGGACTCGAGGATCATGACCTGAGCCGAAGGCAGTCGCTTCACCAACTGAGCCATCCAGGCGCCCTAAGTTTTCATTTTAATTCCAGTTAACATACAGTGTAATGTTAATTTCAGATACAATCTAGTGATTCAGCACTTCCGTAGGTCACTTGGTGCTCCTCACGACAGGTGCAGTCCTTAATCTCCATCACTTATTTAACCCACCCCCTCCTCCCTCACCTCTGGTCACCATCAGTTCTCTGTAATTAAGAATCATTTCTTGGTTTGTCTTCCCCGCCCCCCCTTTGCTTGTTTGTTTCGTTTCTTAAATTTCACATATGAATGAAATCATATGCTGTCTTTAGAGACATATGCTGACTTAAATTTTGCTTAGCATAATACTCTCTAGCTCCATCCATGTTTTTGCAAATGGCAAGATTTCATTCTTTTTTATGACTAATATTCCATTATACACACACATGCACATACCACATCTTTATCCATTCATTAATCGATGGACACTTGGGGTGCTTCCGTATCTTGGCTATTGTAAATAATGCTGCTATAAACATAGGGGTGCGTGTATCCTAAAAGGGAGAAGTCATTTGAAAATTTTTAGGTTGTATCATTTTGGCAATGAAAACTGAGGGAAGTTTGCTTTAGAAGTTAAGTTTTTATGGCTTTGTTTTTTGCCTTTGTGGATTCTGCTCTTAAGGATTGAGCACAGTCATTTTAAATTTAGAAGCACTTCCCATAGTACAAAATCTTGGACTTGGTTATTCACATATGGAAATCATAATTTTTAACATTGGAATGAACAGTGAGGTGTTGAGTGATTATGAAGTTACAAGCCAGTGACGAATAAGAAATTAAGAAACTTGCATTTAAATAGATCCTTGTAGGACTACTGGTTTTGTAAATAAGAAGGCATGTTTATTTGGAGCTTGCTGTACATCACTGTGTATTCAAACAGACTATTTACTGTAGTTTTCCATAGAAAAAGAAATGTACTATAGAATTCTCCCTATATTCGCCCATAGATAATTTAAAAATTCTTCTTAAACCTTCCAAAGAGAGAATTAAGGGGTCTCCTAAACAATCTAGATGAGCTCAGAGCTAGAAACTGCTCTTTGCCCTGGCTAGTGGTGGACTTTGAAACACACCCCAACCGAGAGTTAGATTCAGTGTAGATATTTGAAGTTAGAGACCTAGAATTTAATAGGATGATTGCTTCTACTTGGCTTCTCTTTGCTTCTAAAATGTTATCTTTTTTCCAATTTTATTTTTATCAAAACTTGATCAATCAGGTCAATGAAAGAGGCATTTGTGCTTCAAACTCTGCAAACTTCTTTGAGCTCTACGTCGGATTGACCGAAATTTGCCTAGGAAAGACTGTTTGCAAAGGGGCTTGCCGCTTAGGAGAGGCCGTCTTCACAGGATACACTTTTCCTCTTCTTGGAACAGATGATCTTGCTTTATTGAGGCACATGTTTTAAGGGAAGTGTTTGGGTTGAGTTGGGAGGGGGTGTGGCGGCCCCGCTGCATCCGACCATTGCATTGCCACATTTATAGCCCGCGCCCGTTGGGTCTGAGGAGTCCTTGAGTGCTGTGTTTTCTTCTGGTAAACAGCTCCGTTATTTACGGGAGCAAGAGTGGGCTTTGCTGCAGTTTCGCTCTGCTGGTGTGTTGAGTAGCTCTTTACAGTTAATTTTTCAAAGTGTTTAGTTATATAACAATATAAGGAGTTTTCCTGGGGCAGCTGTGCTTCACCTCCAGGGTATTGACAGGGGAATTCTCCAGTTAACCGAGTCACGCTTTCAGGTTTGTTTTTTTTTTTTTAGGCAGTGGATTTATCCTGTTTTCTGTCTCCTGCCTATTATTTCTGCTCTCAGAAAATGAGTGATTTGTTTGAAGATTGGGGAATAGGCTCTGTTTTCTTTCTTTTCTTTATTTTTTTTTTTTTTTAAGATTTATTGATTTATTTTAGAGAGTCAGGGGGAGGAGCAGAGGGAGAGGGAGAAGCAGACCCCACCCCACCGCCCGCTGAGCACAGAGCCAGATGTGGGGCCCTGATCCCAGCACCCTAAGATCATGACCTGAGCAGAAATCAAACGGACGCTTAACCAACTGTGCCATTCAGGCACCCTTAGGCTCTGTTTTCTTTCTTTTTTTTTTAAGATTTTGTCAGAGGGTGAGAGAGAGAGCTTACAAGCAGAGGGAGAAGCAGGCTCCCTGCTGAGCAAGGAGCCTGATGCGGGACTCGATCCCAGGACCCTGGGATCATGACCTGAGCCAAAGGCAGACGTTTAACTGTCTGAGCCACCCAGGCGTCCCCAACCTCCTTTCTTTTTTTTTAAGATTTTATTTATTCATCTGACATAGATGCCGCAAGAGAGGGAACACAAGCAGGCGGAGTGGAAGAGGGAGAAGCAGGCCTCCCGCTGAGCAGGGAGCCCGACGCGGGGCTCGATCCCAGGACCCCGAGACCACGACCCAAGCCGAAGGCAGATGCCCAACGACTGAGCCACCCAGGCGCCCCCCCCCCATTTTTTTAGGATTTTATTAGGCTCTGTTTTCTAATTCTGGAAGCTTATCTCCTGTTATACTGAAGTCTGCCAGCACTCTACCACTGCTGATTAGTAAGAAGACTTGGAGGAAGCATGTCTCTGCTCCTTTGACATGAGTTGCTGTATAGAGAAACAGAACCAATAGGATGTAGAGATACAGATAGACAAGGATAGTCCTTAGAGGAATTGGCTCACGCGATAGCAGAGGCTGAGAAGTCCCACCGTCTGCCATCTGCACGCTGGAGAACCGGGAAAGCCGGTGGGCAAGGCCTGACGATTACGGAAGCTGATGGTGCTCCCGGTTCAAGTCTAAAAGCCCAAGAACCAGGAGCACAATGTCAGGGCAGAAGCTGGAGGTCTCAGCTCAAGTGAAGAGCGAGCAAAATTGCCCCTTAACTGCCTCCTTCCGTTCAGGCCCCACGCGGGTTGGATGATGCCCACCCAGATTTGCAAGGGCGATCCTTACTCTACCAGTTCTCTTCTGGAAACGCTCTTAGAGACACACCCAGAGACAATGTCTTACCAGGCATCCGGGCGTCCCTCAGCCCAGTCAAGTCGATGTAAAATTAACCATCACTGTCGTTCAGCTGCCTCTTGTCAGCTGAGTTCTCAGATGCCCTGAAAAGTCTGCTTTTTGTAGGACACCCGAGGGATGCCGTAGCTAGGATACAGCAGTTTCTGGTCACCACCGCTCCCGCTCCGAGACGTGGGAAGTAAGGACTCACACCTGTGCAGAAAAACCTGCTTTTTGTAGGAGAGTGATTGGGAAAGGAGGGGTGTTGTCTTACTTTCACTACAGGTGCTTTGTTCTCTAGGTGGCAAGTGCCAACAGACACGTGTCTGAATTCATCCAGAAACTGAGAGCGCAGCAGTGGGGGGCACACCCCCCTTCCCCAGCCTTGTGCCTCAGGGGAGTGGGCTGATTCCACGTCCCTGCACCCAGTTGAGGGGCAGCGGGCCTCACTCGTAGATTCATGTTCACATTTCCCACTCTGCCATGTAAAACCAAGGTTTGGCAAATACGTGATTTTATTTATTTATTTTTAATTTTTAAAAAATATTTTATTTACAGGGGTACCAATGAACAGGTTTTAAAAGAAAACCCAGGGGGCACCTGGGTGGCTCAGATGGTTAAGCGTCTGCCTTCGGCTCAGGTCATTATTCCAGGGTCCTGGGATCGAGCCCCACATCGAGCCCCACCATCAGGCTCCTGGCTCAGTGGGGAGCCTGCTTCTCCCTCTCCCTCTGCCTCTCTCCCTGCTCATGCTCTCTCTCTCTCTCTCTCTCTCTCTCTCTCTGTGTCTCAAATGAATAAATAAAATCCTTAAAAAGAAAAAAAAAACCCCAGGACTTTTTGGTCATGCTAATAGCCATATCAAAATACTTAAACTGTGAAAAAGATGACACATTTTTCCCACTGAGAAAGGAGGAGGCCTCCACAGGATTTAAGCCCTGGGGTGTCTTACTCCCCGGGGCAGGTTTCTTGGCCTGAACCGTTCTCATCTGAAATGAACTGGACATTTTCATCCTTTTTCTGGATCACCCTTCCTCCTTCCAACACACTAAAACCCAGGGCACTGAGTAGGGAAGTGGTCAAGGTCAAGTCTGAGAGTGAAGTGCTAGTATTTTTCCACTTTCATGGTCAAAGGACAAACTCACGGCTAACCTACAGGAAGCTGATGGAAAAACAAAGTCATTTTTTTAATGTAATATTCACCATATTAAATGATGTGTTAAAATAAAAAGGTTGGTTCCAATCTCCGAGGACCCTTTTTAGAGACCATGTGACAAATTCAGGGAATTAAAGAGTCCCAGAGTACAGATTACATTCAACCCCAATACACGATATTCTCCTGGAACCAAAGTGTGGTGTTTGATTACGATGCTCTCGTTAGAGAATCCCTCATATAGGAAAAAGAGAAGACGCTGATTTTAACAGAAATTCCAACAGTATTACAGTATTAACAGTACTTACTTTTATTTTATTTTATTTTTTTTAAGATTTTGTTTATTTGACAGAGACAGAGAAAGAGGGAACACAAGCAGAGGGAGTGGGAGAGGGAGAAGTAGGCTTCCCGCTGAGCAGGGAGCCCATTGCGGGGCTCGATCCCAGGACCCTGAGATCATGACCTGAGCCGAAGGCAGATGCTCAACGACTGAGCCACCCAGGCGCCCTGGTACAGGGCTTTTTTGAAGGTATTATTTCTGAAGCTGTGGGGGGCATTTCGTGTTGCACTTGGAGTTGGCAGATGAGGTCAAATGTGTGAAAAGGTCAAGCTTTATTTATTTTAAAAGATACTATTAAAATATTTTATTTATTTATTGAAAGAGAGAGAGAGAGAGCACAGAGGGAGAGTGAGAGGGAGAAGCAGACTCCCTGCCGAGCAGTTATTAATTTGTCAGAGTGAGCACACACAAGCAAGGCGAGCAGCTGAGGGAGAAGCAGGCTCCCCACTGAGCGGGGAGCCCAATGCGGGACTCAATCCCAGGACCCTGGGATCATGACCTGAGCTGAAGGCAGACGCTTAACTGAGCCACCTAGGCGTCCCAAGTTGTTCCTTTATTACATGGCCTTTATTAATCTGGGCACATTTCAGGGGTACATTCTCACCTCCCTCTGAAGGTGAATGAGTGGAGCAAGCCCCAGCGGATGGGATGCTCCTGCCCTGATAATGTGTATTTAGTGAACCAGGGTCATTTTAATGGAGCTGCCTAATTTGGGGGGAATGAATGGGGTGTGAAGCAAAGCCGCCGCCCCCCACCCGTCCACCACCTGTCTGTCATGTGAGGCTCACTTTTGCCACAAGAGGGAGCCACATGTCCACTTAGGGAGTGTCCCTTCAGGGACGACCTTGGTTTGGGGTTTTTTGTTGTTTATTTTGTTTATCCGAATTTGAACTCAAAAACTAACATAAAAATGCTGGACTTAATTCAGTTCGGTGTGGTTAAGCTCAGCGAGCGTGATTTATCAAACCTTACAACAAGATTTAACTCTTGGACTCAACACCCATAGATGGTGCTTTAAAACAAAAAGATAAATGTGTTGGAAACATTAATTTGATGGGTTTATTTTTATTTTTTATTTTGGACAGTGACTTTCAGTATTTCTTTTTCACATTTTCTTTTCATTTTCTTTTTTTTTAAGTAGGCTTCACGCCCAGTATGGAGCTTCACAGGGGCTTGAACTCACAACCTGAGATCAAGACCTGAGCTGAGATCAAGAGTCAGACGCTTAACTGACTGAACCACCCAGGCGCCTCTGAAACCCCATTTTCACACAGTATCGAGAAGAGCAGTGGTTTTGTTCTGAGGGAGCTTGTCAGAGAATTCACTTCTGCCCAGGGATGCGCACAGCCTCCCAAGCAGCTGAGCCCCAATGGGTCCCTTCAGATTGGTCGGGTCGTGGGTCTGTGGTGACTCAGCTTGGGCCACAGTGGGCTCGTCCTGAGCCTGACCCATGTGTGAGAGCTTCTTGGAGACCCTGACAGGGAAATTTGCCACAGGAATCAGTCAAGTTTTCACTGGAGAAATCACAACTTTAGATTTCTTTTTGTGGCTCTTGGTGAAATGCTTTTAAAACGTCGGATCCGTTAAAATATTGGGAAGTACTGTTGTTCTGTATACTGCTCTTCCAGTGCCTTTTTGTAAAAGATCTGTCAGGGACTTTTCCTAAATGATAAATTGTGATAATAGAGCACATATAAATAGCAGATAAGCTATTTAATTTCTTGGAAATGTTCTGAGTACCACTTAGGACTTACTAAAATAAAGCAGTTTATTTGAATAAACTCCAGGCTTCCTTTGTTAGATGTTTCCGTTTTACTCTCTTGGGGAAGAATTGCTAGGATGTTGCTCCCTTTCTCCTGCTTGATTCAGAATGTAGTTATTCAGAGCTGCTTACATACATTTTGCAAGGTCACCAAACCTGGCATGGTTTTTTATAATAAAACTCATCTTCATGTTACGGAGCTCCTATTTTTATGCACATGGTTCGCCAGATTGGCTGTTGTTGTAAGATGCTTCAGAATGAGGATGTTTTATTAAAAAAACTAACCATCATGTCCTAACTCCAAAGACCTTTTCAGCGGCCGTCAGGCAGTTGGCCATTCTGATAGCTAACAGCCATTCATTGAGCCCCCACCCCTGCCTAGGGGCGAGGCAGTGACTACTAGTGGAATGCTCTCTGAAATCCTCAGAACGATCCTGAAACACAGTGGTTCTCGTTTCAGGACTGAAGAAATCATGAAGGCGAGAGAGCGTAGCTGCTAACTGGCAGAATTATGATTTAAACAGTTTGCTGGGCAGGTTTTTTTTTTTTTTTTTTCCTGGTCACGTCCCTTCAAGATAGTCATTCAACATCCAGGAAATATTCACCGGGCGCCTACTGTGTAAGGCATCCTCTTAGGTGTTGGAGACGGAGCGGAAAGTAAAACCAAGCCCCAGGGGCGCCTGGCTGGCTCAGTCAGTAGAGCATGGGACTCTTGATCTCGGAGTCATGAGTTCAAACCCCACGTTGGGCGTAGAGATTACTTAAAAAAAATACGACCAAGCCGGCTGTCCTCTCAGAGCCGAGCAGTTCATACTGGTTCCTCATTCAGTAATGAGCGAAAGAAGAAAGGTACAAGCAGGTGTTAATGGGGAAGTGGGAAGGTCTTTGCTGTTAAAAAATACTGATATTTGCTATTTGACTTTCTGATTGTGAAAATGAGAAAGGTCCCATCAAAGAACCCAGGTTTTGTCTAGAGAGGATGACACTGCTAACTGGTATTGGCGAGGTCTCCAAGGATGAAAGCCAGATCCCCCCCACTTTGTCTTGAATCTTTCCCAACCGCAGGCTGTATCACGGCCATGTCAGCCTCAGACTTTCTTTTCTTTTCTTTTTTTTTTTAAGATTATGCATGCATGTATGTATGTATGTATGTATTTGACAAAATGAGAGAGCAGGAGAGCACAAGCAGGGGGAGGGGCAGAGGCAGAGGGGAGCCTGACGTGGGGCTCGGTTCCAGGACCCTGGGATCATGACCTGAGCCGAAGGCAGATGCTTAACCAACTGAGCCAGCCAGGTGCCCCAGCCTCAGACTTTTTTTAAGATTAAAAAAAAAAAACAAAACCCAAAAAACAAAAAACAACTTGAATGAATCTAAAGTTATGAAAATTATACTGGTACTACCCAATACAGTAGCTCCTACCGCATGTGACTACTTAAATTTTAATTAAAATAAATTTAAGAAAAATCCAGTTCCTCACTCATACAGCCACCTTTCCAGTGCTTCGTACTTACCTGCAGCTAACAGCCATGGCAGTGAAAATGCAGAGAAAGAACATTTCTCTCGTGGAAAGTTCTATCGGACAGAAGGTATGTCACAGTCATACTTGTGACCATTTTGCTTCTTTGGGATATGAAGATCTTTGACATATTGGAGTGTGTGACTTTAACTTTAACCACCCCTGGCCCCCCCTCCCATCAAACTAAGACAAAAACACTATTCTCTTGAAGTGGGGGGAAAGGGTATCACAAGTTTGCACATGATTTTCTGAAAGCTTTGCTCGACAAGAAGGGATTGTCTTAGTCTCTCACTTTGTATCGTATTCATGAGTGTATTAGGGTTCTGGAAAGAAAAGGAAGCAATAGTGTACAGAAGACATAAAAGAGGAGATTGATGATGGGCGTGGGCTTCTGCCATTTTGGAGGCTGACACGGGCCACGATACGCTCTTTGCAAGCTGGAGAAGCAGAAGAGCAGGTGACAGGACACCCCAAGACCAGAAGCAGGAGCTCCGGCGACTGAGGACAAGAGAAGATGCATGTCCCAGCTCAAGAAGAGGGAATCTGCCCTTCCTCCGCCTTTTTGTTTTATTCAGGCCCACGGCTGCTTGCCCACATTGGTTTGGGCAGATCTTTATGAGTCTACCGATTCAAATGCTAATCTCTCAGAAACACCCTCACCAGACACACCGGAAATAATGTCCTACCAGCTCTCTGGGCATCCTTATCCCGGCCAAGTCGACGTGTAAAATTAACCATCACGGGAAGCCCTTCACGACCCCGAGATCAAGAGTCGCATGCTCTACTGATTGAGCCGGCCAGGTGTCCTTCTCTCTCTGGAAGGAAGATGTGAAAGTTTAGCACAGTGCCAGGTACATGCAAGGTCTGGGACACAGAGTGGCATCCTTTCTTCATCTTTATAGGATTCTGTAGATTTAAAAATATATTTTAAAATGTAGAGCCGTTGGGCCCTCTCAGTTAAACTCTAAGCATTTTGTGGCCCAGTGGCAACAGGTTTTAAAGTCTCTTTCAACCCTGCACCTTTTGAAAACTGTCAGCTTCCATGAGACTCGTCACCCCAGCCGGTGATGTTAGGGAAGGAGGGTGCACCGTGGTGTAGTACACTCCAAAGGAAAAACACGCACAGGTTGAAAGCCTGACCTTGGCTCTGGTCACGGGAGTTGATGATTCATGAGAACATCCTGTATGGCCCCCCCTTCTAGAGCCACTTGGGGACTCAAACCGTGAGAGAGGACAGCGTGAGGAATCCAGGCAGGTCTTGGAGGCTGTTGTCCCCCCTAGACCTGAGGGTTTTACCAAGGAATCCTTGAGCTCCTTCCAGCTTCCAGCTCGGCCTCCCCCTTGTCGCCTCCAAAAATAGAATTTGGAACTTATTCCCCATGTGACCTAATGCGTGTCACACTCGTGGGCAGGAAGTGAATGCTTTCCTGCCAGGCCCGAGCCGTCCCCAGGAGATGGTCTGGGAAGGAATGCCTTCTCTGTCCTACTTCACGGCAGAATGTCAGCACGCTTATTTTAAGGCTACTTTCTTCGTCCGAAAACACGGCATGCTCTTCAAAACGGCAGCAAAAGAGGTCAGATTGGCTAGATTCGGATGATCCTCGGTGTTTACGCTTCCTAAAGTATGGTCAGCTATTAGTAATCATGCCCTCCATCCCCTTGACCCCTGTTCTGGGCTCTGTGCGGCTCATAAAAACGGTGAGGTCGGCTCATTAGGGAAACACTCATATCCTCTAGACGATCAGAGCAGGCAACAGAATTTGGCTCGTTGACCCAACGTACAGCTGACTGAAGCAGGCAGGCCATGGCTCGAAATGTTTGGCAATAGTAATTTGGGGTTTCCGGGATTTGCAGTAAGAATCGGCCGTCCTCATTTCATTGTGACTGTGTGTCAGGGTGTAAGGATACACGGTGAGCAGGACCCGAGATAGTCTGGAACATCCACGGGTTGGGGAGGAAAGTGACACCCAAGCCCGTCATTAACTGCCTTTGCGTGTTGAGATCTCTCACAATGTCAGGTACTTAGTGTCCCTGAACTGTACACTTACAGATGCTTAATTTTATGTGAGGTATATTTTACTACCAAAACAAACCAAACAAAACTTAAAAAAAAAAACTTTTGAGGAGAAATGACCAAGGCTGTGGAGTCTTTTTTTAAAAATATTTTTATTTGACAGAGAGAGACACAGCGAGAGAGGGAACACAAGCAGGGGGAGTGGGAAAGGGAGAAGCAGGCCTCCCGGAGAGTGGGGAGCCCGATGCGGGGCTCGATCCTAGGACCCTGGGACCATGAACTGCTCCCCCTCTGGCTCTCTTATTCCTGAGGGAGGAGTGAGGACACTGTTTCCCTAGCTATATACCTTAACCCTCCGTATGGACTGAACTGTGTGCCACCCCCCCCATTCATAGGTTGAAGCCCGAACCTCCAATGTGAAGGTATTTGGAGATAGGGCCTTTAGGAGGTAGTTATTTCTAGATGAGGTCATGAGGGTGGGACCCCCACGATGGGATTACTGACCTTTCTTTCTTTCAATTCAATTAGTTAACATATAATGTATTACTGTTTTAGAGGTAGAGGTCAGTGATTCATCAGTCTTATATAATACCCAGTGCTCATTACATCACGTGCCCTCCTTAATGCCTGTCACTCAGTTACCCCATCCCCCACCCCCTCCCCTCCAGCAACCCTCAGTTTGTTTCCTATGATTAAGAATCTTACGGTTTGTCTCCCTCTCTGATTTCGTCTTGTTCTATTTTTCCCTCCCTTCCCCTATGCTCCTCTGTTTTGTTTCTTAAATTCCACATATGAGTGAGCTCCTAGGATAATTGTCTTCCTCTGACTTATTTCACTTAGCATAATACCCTCTAGTTCCATCCACGTTATTGCAAATGGCAAGGTTTCATTTTTTTTTTTTTTTTTTTGATGGCTAAGTAGTTTCCACTGTGTGTGTATCTTCTTTATCCATTCATCTGTCGATGGACATCTGGGCTCTTTCCATAGTTTGGCTATTGTGGACATTGCTGCTATAAACATTGGGGTGTGGGTGCCCCTTTGGATCACTACATTTGTATCTTCAGGGTAAATCCCTAGTAGTGCAATTCTTGGGTTGTAGGGTAGCTCTATTTTCAACTTTTTGAGGAACCTCCATACTGTTTTCCAGAGTGGCTGCACCAGCTTGCATTCCCACCAACAGTGTAGGAGGGTTCCCCTTTCTCTGCATCCTCGCCAACATCTGTTGTTTCTTGACTTGTTAATTTTAGCCATTCTGACCGGTGTGAGGTGGTATCTCGTTGTGGTTTTCTTCCCTGATGCCGAGTGATGTGGAGCATTTTTTCATGTGTCTGTTGGCCATTTGGATGTCTTCTTTGGAGAAATGTCTGTTCATGTCTTCTGCCCATTTCTTGATTGGATTATTTGGGTTTTGGGTATTGAGTTTGATAAGTTCTTTATAGATTTTTGGGCACTAGCCCTTTATCTGATAAGACATTTGCAAATATCTTCTCCCATTCTGTTGGTTGTCTTTTGGTCTTGTGGACTGTGTTTTTTTTGCTGTGCAAAAGCTTTTTATCCTGATGAAGTCCCAATAGTTCATTTTTGCCCTTGCTTCCCTTGCCTTTGGCGATGTTTCTAGGAAGAAGTAGCTATGGCTGAGGTCGAAGAGGCTGCCTGTGTTCTCCTCGAGGATTTTGATGGACTCCTGTCTCACATGTAAGTCTTTCATACAAAAATATGAAATATGTCTTTCACACACAAAAATATGTGTGTGGTGTAAGGAAATGGTCCAGTTTCATTCTTCTGCATGTGGCTGTCCAATTTTCCCAACACCATTTGTTGAAGAGACTGTCTTTTTTCCATTGGACATTCTTTCCTGCTTTGTCGAAGATGAGTTGACCATAGAGTTGAGGGTCCATTTCTGGGCTCTCTATTCTGTTCCATTGATCTATGGGTCTGTTTTTGTGCCAGTACCATACTGTCTTGATGATGACAGCTTTGTAATAGAGCTTGAAGCCCGGAATTGTGATGCCACCAGCTTTGGTTTTCTTTTTCAACATCCATTTGGCTATTCGGGGTCTTTTCTGGTTCCATACAAATTTTAGGACTATTTGTTCCAGCTCTGTGAAAAATGTTGATGGTATCTTGATAGAGATTGCATTGAATGTGTAGATTGCTCTAGGTAGCATAGACATTTTAACAATATTTGTTCTTCCAATCCATGAGCATGGAATGTTTTTCCATTTCTTTGTGTCTTCCTCAATTTCTTTCATGAGTGTTCTATAGTTTTCTGAGTACAGATCCTTTGTCTCTTTTGTTAGGTTTATTCCTAGGTATTTTATGGTTTTCGGTGTAATTATAAATGGGATCAACTCCTTAATTTCTCTTTCTTCAGTCTCATTGTTAGTGTATAGAAATGCAACTGATTTCTGTGCATTGATTTTATATCCTGGCACTTTGCTGAATTCCTGTATGAGTTCTAGCAATTTGGGGGTGGAGTCTTTTGGGTTTTCCACATAGAGTATCATGTCATCTGTGAAGAGTAAGAGTTTAACTTCTTTGCCAATTCGGATGCCCTTTATTTCTTTTTGTTGTCAACAAGGCATCTTTCTTGATTAAAACTCTTCACAGTGTAGGGATAGAAGGACCATACCTCAATATTATAGAAGCCATCTACGACAAGCTCACAGCAAATATCACGCTCAATGGGGAAAAACTGAGAACTTGCCCCCTAAGGTCAGGAACATGTCAGTGATGTCCACTCTCACCACTGTTGTGCAACATAGTACTAGAAGTCCTAGCCTCATCAATCAGACAAGAAAAATGGATTAGTGTCTTTATAAGAAGAGGAAGAGACCAGAGTGTACTCTATTTCTCTGCCATGTGAGGACACAGCAAGTAGGTGGCCATCTACAAGCCAGCAAGATGGCCCTCACCAAGAACAAACCTCCTGGCACCTCGATCTTGTATTTGGAGCCTCCAGAACAGTAAGAAAGGAATGTCTGTTGTTCAAGCCCCCGGTCTGTGGTGTTTTGTTATAACAGCCCGGGATGACGAAGACACCCTCAGAGTACAATGCGTGTTTCACTTGTAGGGATGTCTGCAGACCTGGGTTGTCCTGACCCTCTGCTTCTCAGAGGGAAGGGTGCCTGAAGCACTGGTTGGTACACTTCTTAGAGAGTATGCCCCCCAAAATGCCAAGATAATCACCTCCTACCTTGCTGCCACAGAAGCCCATGGGGAGATCACAGAGAAAACATAGCCACACATACAGACATGACTACATTTTCTCTATTATGAACTTTACAATGTTGTCTTGGCCCTCAAGCTTAGAGAAGGGAAGGAAACTAACTTGGCCTGGTGTCCATATATGGATGTCACTCTCTTTTTGGGGTAATAAAAATGTTCTAAATTTGATTGTGGTGATGGTTGCACGACTCTATGACTAGACAAAAGCCATTGAATTGTACACTCTAATTTTTATTTTTTAGTAATCTCTATGCCCAACGTGAGGCTTGAACTCACAACCCCGAGATCAAGAGTCACATGCTCTTCCAACTGAGCCACCCAGGTGCCCCGAATTGTATACTTTAAATGGATGGATTGTATGGTGTATAAGTTGTATCTCAATAAAGCAGTTTAAGTGAAACCAGTAATTCTATGCTAGAGCCAGTTAAAGGGGAGGAATGAAGAGAGTAATGGGATGGGAGCTAGGGAAGCCTAAGTTACAGACAGACATGCCACACTCAGTGGTTCTTAGCGTGGGGTGGGGGGGTAGCTGGACTGACCCATAGGGGGCATTTGGAAATGTGGGTGTTGGTTGGCTGATTCCGTGACTTGGGAAGTGCCCTTGGCATTGAGGGGGTGAGAGCCAGAGAAGCTAAACATCCTGCAATGCCTACATCAGTCCTGCACACTAAGAATTATCCCAACTACTAGCACCCCATTTCCTACCCCCTCCCTCCAACCAAAAAACTTTGCTCGGGGGAGATTTCTTGACATTAGCATTTATGTATTTTAGTACTTTTCTACACAAGGCTTTGAAAAGCTCTGTTGCATTTTTGCAACCATAGGAATAAATTCACATCAGCTTCCATGCCCTCAGCTTTATGAGGTATAACTAACAAAATTGTAAGATATATATATATATATATATTTTAAGATTTTATTTATTTATTTGACAGAGACATAGCGAGAGAGGGAACACAAGCAGGGGGAGTGGGAGAGGGAGAAGCAGGCTTCCCACTGAGCAGGGAGCCCGATGTGGGGCTCGATCCCAGGACCCCGGGATCATGACCTGAGCCGAAGGCAGATGCTTAACTGACTGAGCCACCCAGGTGCCCCAAAATTCAGGTCATGATCCTAGGGTCCTGGGATTGGCCCCCGCATTGGGCTCCCTGCTCAGTGGGGAGTCTGCTTCTCCCTTTCCCCCCTGCTCATGCTCTCTCTCTAGCTCTCTCTCTCTCAAATGAATAAATACAGTCTTTAAAAAAATATACATCGTGATAATTTGATATATATGTGTGTGTATATATGTATGTGTGTGTGTGTGTGTATACACACATATATGTATATAATGAAAGCATTTCCTCCCATCTAGTTCATTAGGACATCCATCACCATATATAGTTGATAGCACTGTGTTGTATAATTGAAATTCGCTAAGAAAGTAGAACATCTACTTTCATGTCCACATTAGATTCCCAGACCTTATTTATCTTATAGCTGAAAGCTTGTACCCTTTTACTAACATCTCACTATTCCCGCCCCCACCCCCAACCCAGCCTCTGCCAGCCGCTTTTCTACTTTTCTGTTTCTATGAGTTTGACTTTTTTTTTTTTAGATTCCACATATAAGTGATGCCACACAATATTTGTCTTTCTCTGTCTGGCTTATTTCACCCAGCATAATGCCTTCAAGCTCCATCCATGTTGTCACAAATGACAGGATTTCCCTCTTTCTCATGGCTGAAGAATCCTCCATTGTATGTATGTA
The DNA here is from genome assembly GCF_964656455.1 of Halichoerus grypus. Lineage (NCBI taxonomy): Eukaryota > Metazoa > Chordata > Mammalia > Carnivora > Phocidae > Halichoerus > Halichoerus grypus. Next base: position 4,744,186 of record NC_135717.1, read on the forward strand.
TATGTTACTCTCATCTTCTTTATCCTTGCATCTGCTGATGGACCTTAAGGTTGCTTTCACATCTTGGCAATTGTGAATAATGCTGCAACGAGCACAGGAGTGTAGCTATCTCTTCAATGTCCTGTTTTCATTTCCTTTGGATGTATACCCAGCAGTGGGAGTGCCGATCATATGGTGGTTCTATTTCAGTCTTTTGAGGAATTTCCATACTGTTTTTCTTAGTGGCTGCACCAATTTATATTCCCACAAACGGAGCAGGAAGGTTCCCTTTTACCCGCTTCCTTGCTAAGGCTTGTTGTTGATATCTCTTGTCTTTTGGATGACAGCCATTCTAATAAATGTGACGTGAGATCTCATTGTGGTTTTGCTTTGCATTTCTTTTTTTTTTTTAACTTTATTTTATTTACGTCACCTCTACACCCCACGTGGGGCTCGAACTCATGACCTCGAGATCAAGAGTCACATGCTCTTACGCCTGAGCCAGCCAAGGTGTCCCTGGTTTGCATTTCCCTGATAATGAGTGATGTTGAGCACCTTTTCATGGACCTGTGGGCCACCTGTCTGTCTGTCTCCTTTGGAAAAATGTCTGCAGTTTCTTCTGCCCAGTTTTAAATTGGATTTGTTTGTTTGCCCTTGGAGTTGTGTGAGTTCTTTGTAGCTTTTGGATATTAACCACCTCTTATCAGAGGGATGGCTTGCAATTATTTTTTTTCCCCATTCCATAGGTGGCCTTTCATTTTGCTGGTCATTTCCTTTGCTGTGCAGAACATTTTTAGCGTGATGTAGTCTATTTTTGCTTTCGTTGCCTTAGTTTTTGGTATCCTGCATCCGCTTTTGATTCTTGCACCGGATCAAACTAAGCCAAGAGCTGGTCTGTCCTTAAGCCCAGAGGTCCTCACTTCTGCGGGATCCGTTGGCTCTGGTTTCTTCCTTGGGGTCTCACCCAGGTTTTGTTATTTGTTTAGAGGTTATTTTTAGCCAGCCGGACCAGTTTTGAGGTAAATCTTTTGGGTATTTGCATGGCATTATTTTTTTTAACTGATCATGACTATTTTAAACTGAGTGAATATAAGTTCTAGGGCAGAAACATTTCCTTTTTAAGGCGCCGTTTCTCTGGCAGTTAGAAAAACTAATCCAAAAGATTAGCAAAAATAGCCTCTCATTAAATAGCTTGAATCTGGGGAAATGCAGGCATTTCTTCTGTTCAGTGAACCTCTCTAGGGTGAGAGCAAGAAAGAAGAGAAGCCGAGGATTGCTGCGGACATCTGTGGATAGTGAAGTCCTTACCGGAACCGAGATTTCTTTTGTTTCAAACCAGGAAGCTTACCTTCCTCGGTGATAAACAGTATATACCTGACCCAAAAATACATCACCAAAAATTTAAGTCAAAGCAGTAGTCTGCTGGGGAGAAAAGCTCTTTCCTTTCTATCTGGGGACAGTCATCAGCGCAAAGGTAAGCCAAGATGGGTGCTTACAGGTACGTCCAGGAGCTATGGAGGAAGAAGCAATCGATATTATGCACTTTCTTCTTGGGGTACAGTGCTGGCAGGACCACCAGATCTCTGCCCTCCACAGGCCGCCCCCCCCACGCAACCCGGCCTGATAAAGCGTGCAGACTGCGGTACAAGGGCAAGCAAGGTTATGTCATATACCAGATCCTTGTGTGATGGGGTGGCCGCCCAGTTCCTAAGGGTGCAAGCCTGTCCATCATGGTGCTAACCAGCTCAAGTTTGCCCGAAGCCTACAGTCTGTTCCAGAGGAGCGAGCTGGACGCCACCGTGGGGCTCTGACAGTCTTGAATTCTTACTAGTTTGGTGAAGATTACATGTACAAATTCTTTGAGGTTATCCTCATCGATCCATCCCATAAAGCTATCAGAAGGAATCCTGACACCCAGGGGATCACCAAACCAGTCCACAAGCACAGGGAGATGTGAGGGCTGACATCTGCAGGCCACCAGCACGTGGCCTTGGAAAGCGTCCCAAGTTCCAGCACACCACTGGTGGTTCTCGCGGGGGGGGCGGGGGGTGGTGCGTGGAGAAGAGGCAATCCTCTTCAGCTCCACCGTAGCCACTAGCATGAGTAATGTTTGTGAAATTCTTACCTAAGTAACGATTTAGGACAGGCGTGTCTTCTTAAATGTGTTCTTTAATTTGTCTGTTAAGATGAATTGTCTGGATGTGCCTGGGTGGCTCAGTGGTTTAAGCATCTGCCTTTGGCTCAGGTCATGATCCCAGGGTCCTGGGATCAAGCCCCACATTGGGCTCCCTGCTTAGCGGGGAGTCTGCTTCTGCCCCTCCCCCCGTTCATGTGCTCTCTCTCTCTCTCTCTCTCTCTCGGTCTTAAATAAATAAATAAAATCTTTAAAAATAAAGAAAAATAAAATGAGTTGTCTGCAGATTGTTCCATGAATGGATTGTCAAATAATGAAATTTAAACTGCTATAATGTTTGAAGACTGTAAGTGATGGTGTATCTTGTTTCTAATCAGATGAACCCATTTGTCTTTGCTTTATCTTATTAGGGAGTTTATACATCAGTGTTAAAAATGTTGTTTGCAGGGGGTGGGGGGAGCGCCTGGCTGGCTCAGTAGGTAGAGCATGAGACTCTTGATCTTGGGGTTATGAGTTTGAGCCCCATGTTGGGTGTAGCAATTACTTAAAAAAGTGAAATCTTTAAAACAAATAAAACAAAATGCTGTTTGGTACGATAGATGTGAAATAAATTCTGTAAAAGTGGAATGCAGAAGCTAGCCATGTAGATTTGTTGGTGCATGTGTTGAGACCTACAACTTCACTGGGGTGATGTAATGCTCTTCTGGTTTACTCTGCAATGGCTGTTTTTAGGGGTTTGGTAAGAACAAGCGCATTGCATTGGATTTTGCTTGGAAATGTGAAGAATATCCTAATCTTTTTTCATGATCGTATGCAGGATAATAAAGTTAACGAGGTAGAGCCCACATTTTTAGGTTGAATCCAATATTCCATTTATGTAACTGCTCTTTCTTTTTTCTTTTCTTTCTTTCTTTTTTTTTTTTTTAAAGATTTTATTTATTTATTTGACAGAGAGAGACACAGCGAGAGAGGGAACACAAGCAGGGGGAGTGGGAGAGGGAGAAGCAGGCTCCCGCTGAGGGGGCATCCCGATGCGGGGCTCGAACCCAGGACCCTGGGATCATGACCTGAGCTGAAGGCAGACGCTTAACAACTGAGCCACCCAGGCGCCCCAAGCTTAAATTCATTTAAATACTACTTAATTATAGTTTAAAAGAATAGCTAGGTCTAATAATGTTAAGATTACTTTTTTTTTTAACTTTCTAGCTGGCAGTATGGTTAAAATTAAGGCTAAAAACTAGGGCACCTGGCTGGCTCAGTCAGTGGAGCATGCAACTCTTGATCTCCAGGTCTTGAGTTCAAGCCCCATGTTGGGCGTAGAGCTTAGTTAAAAAAACAACAACAACTAATTTGTGGCCTCATAGTTGCCAATTCCAAGTGCAGATGTGTCCTAAATACTGTACATGTACAAGAGGGCACCGGGAAGGTTTGTTTTATGGCTGAAGTTCAGATCTGGTTATTGGCATGATCATCAGTATTGGTGGTTAAAGAGAAAATTCCACGAGGGGAAGTATGTGCAATAAGTATATTCTGTATAGAAAGACTTAAAAGGTGAAAATAAAAAGCTTATGTAGCTGGTCAACTAACGACATCCAAGTCCCTGCTGGTCTAAGTATGTGGGTTCTCACATTAGGCTGCCTGGGTGGGGGCCCAGCCCCATCCCTTCCAAGCCATGGCCAACTGCGGTGTTGAAGATCAGGGACAACTCACAGATGGGCTTAAAGAAGGTTTACTGAATTTATTTGGACAGTAACTTTGAGGTGTGCTGGGAGACCTGAAAACTGCTTAACATGGCACTTGTGTTCCTTTTTTTGTTTTTTTTAAGATCTTTTATTTATTCATTTGAGAGAGAGAGAGAGCACAAGCGGGGGGAGGGGGCAGAGGGGAGAGGGAGAAGCAGACTCCCCGCTGAGCAAAGAGCCCAAACTGGGGCTCCATCCCAGGACCCCGAGATCATGACCTGAGCCGAAGTCAGACGCTTAACCGACTGAGCCACCCAGGAGCCCCTTTGGCCAAGTTATTAAGTATCCATGCTTTCTGCTTGCTAGAGTTTGGGTCCCTCCATTTTCCTGCTTTGACCAGCTACCTTAGCAAACAGAACTCAACTTTTAATAAACTGTCAGTTCAATCAATCTGTTACTATTTCCATTTTGCCTTTCAAATAAAACAAGAAGTTGGAAGACATTAATTTAAACTGAGCTTTAGGGCGCCTGGGTGGCTCAGTTGGTTAAGTGACTGCCTTTGGCTTGGGTCGTGATCCTGGAGTCCCAGGATCGAGTCCCACATCGGGCTCCCTGCTCAGCAGGGAGTCTGCTTCTCCCTCTGACCCTTCCCCCTCTCATATTCTCTCTCTCTCATTCTCTCTCTCAAATTAAAAAAAATAAAAAAATAAAAAAATAAACTGAGCTTTAGTGTCTGATGGGATTGTTTAGGGCTAAAGGCATGTGTTTAATTTCAGTTTGGGAAGATCAAGACATAAGTATATGCCTTCCTTAACAAATTTTTTTTCCTCCTGCCCACAAAGCATCTTTTCAACTGATCATGATACTCAGATTAATTTGCTTACCAAATTATATTTCCATACATTGTTAGTTAAAATTTTTTATTGAGGTGAAATTTACATAACACAAATTAACTATTTTAAAGTAAACAATTCAGGTGTAATTTAGAACACCCACAATGTTGTGCAAACACCACCTCTATCTATTTCCAAAACATTTTCATCACCCCAAAAGGAAACTTATACCCATTAAGCAGTTGCTCTGCATTCCCCATGGGGTCGCTTATTCTGGATATTTCATATACACGGAATCATGGGATATGTGATTTTTGTGATTGGCTTCTTTCATTTATCATGTTTTCGAGGTTCATCTACATTGTAATATGTATCAGTACTCCATTCTTTTTATTACTGAATAATATTCCTCAGACATATTAGTGGACATACCACAATTTGTTTACCCATTCGGTAAGTTGATGTACATTCGGGTTCTTTCCAGCCAGCCTGATGGGCCCAACTGACTCTCGGGGCCGCTGTGATGGTAGATACCAGCCAGAATCCGTGGTCTTGCAGTGTTGTCTTATTTATGTGGCAGAACAGTCGTCAGACATGATATTCAATGAATGCACATGAACTTCACCGGCGTTCCTAGATCTGGAGTTGGTCAATTAATATCCTTTGGGGACTTTTAATCTCCTAGGATTCATTTTTATATTTGACATTTGGAAAACGTTGTGCTCTTTTTTAACATCAGAGAATAAGGTCATTGTTACTCAGTCAACTCCCTAGTATTTTATTCTCAGCCATGCGGAATATTTGTTTTTTTTGGATCTTTCTCTGATTTCAGTTGCATAAACTGTGTATGCCACTGGTTCTCAAGCTAGACTGGTCATAAGAGTCACTGGAAATACGTAACAGCCATGCAGATGGCCAAGATAGCCCAATTTAGAAAGCCTGGGTAGAATCTGCATCTTTTCATGCACCAAGGTGGTTTGTAGATAAAACTTCGTGAAACAGTTGTATATACAAATGTCTTGACTTAGTAACAATCTTTCAGATTGGATGACGGAAATTTTTTCAACATACCAAGTTGAAAGATATGTTTAAAATAATTCATTAAAGTCCCAAAGAACCCATCACCACAAAATATATGTTAAATGAAAATGGAAGAAATACTTAAAAAAAAATTTTTTTTTTAAAGATTTTATTTATTTATTTGACAGAGACAGAGATAGTGAGAGCAGGAACACAAGCAGGGGGAGAGGAAGAGGGAGAAGCAGGCTTCCCGCTGAGCAGGGAGCCCGATGCGGGGCTCGATCCCAGGACTTTGTGATCACAACCTGAGCCGAAGGCAGGCGCTTAACGACTGAGCCACCCAGGTGCCCCATATTTTAAAATTTTTGATGAAAGTAAGTTTTGTGAAGACAGACTTTATATCTGCCCCCATGTGATTTTTTTTGAACTGAAAAAAATAAGTATAGATTATAACAGGAAGTTATAAAAAAAATGTATGGGGAGGTCCCCTATGCCCTTCATCCAGTTGGGCCCAAGGGAAACATCTTGCATAGTTATGGGACCATATATATTATTATATATAACAAATATTACATATGTACCTATAATATATGACATATATATTACATGTGTGTATAATATATTACAGTAACCAAGGAATTGACATTGATATAATCTACAGAGCTGATTCAGATTTCACCAGTTTAACTCATTTGTGTGTGTGTGTGTGCATGCACATGTGTGTAGTTCAATGCAACTTTATCACGTATGTAGATTCATGTACATACCATCACAATCAAGACAGAATTGTTTCATCACTGCAAGGGTCCCTCGTGTTGTCTTTTTCTTTTCTTTTTTTTAAGATTTTTATTATTTCAGAGAGAGAGCTAGAGAGGGTGAGGGAGAGAGAGAGCACAAGTAGAGTGAAGGGCAGAAGGAGAAGCAGAGTCCCCGCTGAGCGGGGAGCCCGACGCGGGGCTCGATCCCGGTACCCAGAGATCATGACCTGAGCAGAAGGCAGACGCTTAACCGACTGAACCACCCAGGCGCCCCTCTTAAAAATAAAATGTTTTTAAAAATTGTTAAAAAACATCTTTTTGTGTACTTATTTGCTCTCTGTATATCTTTTTTGGGGAAATATCTGTGCATGCCTTTTGTCCATTTTTAAATTAGATTTTTTGTTTGTTTTTAAAGATTCATTTATTTTTTATTCTAGAGAGAGAGAGAGCAGGGGAGGGGCTGAGGGAGAGGGAGAGAGAAGCCTCAAGCAGACTCCCCACTGAGCTTGGAGCCCGACTTGGGGCTCGATCCCAGGACCAGGAGATCATGACCAGAGTTGAAATCAAGACTCAGAGACTTTACTGACTGAGCCACCCAGGTGCCCCCCCCCTTTTTTTTATCATGTAGATTGTTTTTACTGTTGAATTTGGAGAGATATTTATGTATTATACATATTCCATTAAAAATATCTTTATTGCTTTTTCTGATTACAGAGGTAATACATGCTCATTATTTTAAAATCCCAGCACTTCAGAAATATATAATACAGAATGTGAAAATTTTCTCTGTCATCCTAGTACAGATCTGACTGTATTAACTGACCATCAGAGGTTTTTTTCTTATGCATACACTATAGACATACTCGTATAAATACTTTTTATTTTAACCAAATGGGATGGCATGGGAACTGTTTAAAACTTGGTTTCATTTTACAATGTATGGTGGACATCTTTACACATTGACTGGTAGGGACCTGCCTCATGCTTTCAAACATCTGCACAATCATCCAGTTATACACACAAGACTTTTTTTTTTTTTTTTAAAGATTTTATTTATTTATTTGACAGAGAGAGAGAGACAGCGAGAGCAGAAACACAAGCAGGGGGAGTGGGAGAGGGAGAAGCAGGCTTCCCCGCAGAGCAGGGAGCCCGATGTGGGGCTGATCCCAGAACCCTGGGACCATGACCTGAGCCGAAGGCAGACGCTTAACGACTGAGCCACCCAGGCGCCCTACACACAAGACTTTAGAACCGCAATGATAGCATCCACTTGAAAGGCAGGAAAGTTCCCATGGTATTCTACGTTTCATTTATGTTTGGCGTTTATCATCCTGAAGCATATGGTTTTTCAGGATCTAGAAGCCAAGGCGGCTGTCAATCTTAACTGAGCTCCTGCTTTTGACTGAGAAATTAGTAATGTGGACCAATGGCCTCTTAAGTTTTTACGTAGGAAGTCTTCTTAGCCTCTCCCCCAGATTTTTCCTTAGGAGCCTCCCACCCTGGTGTAAATTAAGCTTCGGACAAAAAACAGCTCCAGGTGTCAAGCTACAATCAGCCCTGGGAACAGAGCTTTGGGACCTTGGCTTTGCTGTTTTGTGGAAATGGATCTGATGATCTGCACAAAAGTTCCTGCCTCTCCTTATGACCAGATTAGAAGTCCAAGTCCCAACAGTGCGTCCCAGGCGCTATAACTGCGCTCAGCTCAGTTCTTCCTCCTCTCCTGTCTCCGGCTCACTGATTGCCGCCCCACCGGCCTCCGTGCCCTTCCAGAAGCGGGCACACGGCAGCCCCAGAGCCTTTGTCCCGGGCTCCTTCTTTGAGAGCTCCTCTCCCACACCCTAGCCCAGCCCACACCGCTCACTCCTTCACCCCTCCCTCTTTGCTCCTAGTCACCTTCTTTAATTAAAAAAAGATTTAAAAAAGATTAGGTACTTTATTTAAGTATAGCATATTTGTCAAGGTAGGTCAATGGTATGATTTCCCAGTTTACACACTTTTTTTTTTTTTGAAGATTTATTTATCTATTTATTTTAGAGGGAGAAAGAGTGCAGGGGGGAGGGGCGAGGGAGAGGGAGAAAGTGTCTTAAGCAGACTCCATGCTGAGCATGGAGCCCGATGCAGGGTTCGATCTCATGACCCTGAGATCAGACCTGAGCCAAAATCAAGAGTCCGAGGCTTAACCGACTAAACCACCCAGGCACCCCAGTTTACACACATTTCTTTTATCTGTCTATCTATCTATCATCTATCTATCTATCTATCTATCTATCTATCTATCTATCTATCTACCTATCTATCTATCAGAGACAGAGAGAGCAAGCACAAGCAGGGGGAGTGGCAGGCAGAGGGAGAAGCCGGCTTCCCGCTGAGCAGGGAGTCCGATGCGGGACTTGATCCCAGGACCCTGGGATCATGACCTGAGCCGAAGGCAGACACTTAACCGACTGAGTCACCCAGGCGTCCCTACACACATTTCTAATGGAAAAATTTGGGGAAATGTTTCAGCAATGTAAGGCAAAGCTCTTGAATATCTAGAATACTCATCTTCCTTTATTCTGGGTAACAGAAGGATATAAACTTAAAAACATAAAATAACTTGATAAAAAAAAAAACCTAAAAATATTTTTCTTTGCACAAATTGTCTCCCTTCCCCCCGCTGTAACACCATTTCATCTCTGCAGAGCAGTTAAAAAATCCTCTTATCAGTGGAGAACAAGAGAAGTATGAACGGGGGCCGTGGCTCCTCCCATTAAATAGTAATCTTGCTCACAAGATTCCTTTTCCCACAGCCTTTGTTGGTTTTCTTTTATACCGTGGTGAAATATCCCTCACATAAAAGTTACCATTTTAGCCATTTTGAAATGGTTAAAACACAGAACCTACACTGGGCAACCATTACCACTATCCATCTCCAGAACTTTCCATCCTATAAACAAAACTGAGACTGTCCCCATCAAACATTCACTTCCCCTCCCCCTCCCCCAGCCCCATGCACCCACCACCTCCTTCCTGTCTCTTCCTGTCTCTGGGACTCCAGGGACCTCATAGAGGTGGAATCGCCAAATATTTGTCTTTTTATGACTGGCTTATGTCACTCAGCATCATGTCTTCAAGGTTCATCCATGTTGTAGCAGATGCCAGAATTTCCTTAGCTTTTAAGGATGAATAATATTCTATTATGTGGATGGACCACCTTTTGGTTTATCCGTTCTTCTTTGATGGACACATGGGTTTCTTCCACTTTTTGGGCTCCTGTGAATAATGCCTTACTGTCTTTCACATCATGGAAAACTGTGTTTCCTGAAGGCAGGGATGGTTGTCTGCTTTTCTGGGCTCTACTCTGGGACACACAAAAACATCAGATAATCACACAGACTTCTTGCTAAAGAGAGCCACGGACAGGCATTTCTCCTCTACTCTCTCCCACTAGAAAGAAGTGGCCCACTTGCATTTCACTGTCGTGTTTTCCAAGCTCTTTATATATTCTAGATACGAGTCCTTTGTCAGCAATGGGACTTGCAAATGACTTCCCTGTCAGCGATGTGTCTTTCCATGCTGTTATCAGGGTCTTTTGCAGAGCACATGTTTTAAATTTTAATTAGGTCCAACTTGTCGATTTTCCCTTTTATGGGTATGCGATGATAGGGGTTTTCTCGGTAGTAAAATACACACGATATAAAATTTACCATCCGTGGCATTTGGTACATTCACAATGCTGGGCAACCATCGCTGTGTCTAGTTCTAGAGCATTTTCATCACCCAAAAAAGAACCCCTGTACCCATTCCCTACCTCCCCCCCCCACCCCCGACAGACCCTGCTTTTTATCTCTGTGGATTTGCCAACTCTGGACATTTCAGAGATAAGTGGAATCCTACACTACGTGGCCTTTTGTGTCTGGCTTCTTTCGCTTAGCATGAGGTTTTCAGATGACAGATGTTTTGGTCGGACTCGTGGCTCTGCACTGGTGGTCTGCATTCCTGTTGGGTCGTCAGGCAACAGGCTGGTGTTGTCCGCACCTCCCAGCTCGGCCCCTCCTCTCCCTCCTCCCGCACACCCTCTTCCCAGCTCGCCAGCTCCCATTCTGGCTTTCAGGGCCCCACTGCTCCAGACACGTGGCTCTGTCCTGGCAGCTCCCCAGGGTTCCCGCACTGGCCTCACCTCACGCCTGCTGCCACCACCAAAGCCTGCTTCTCCCTCATCCCCCCGCCTTACCCTCCAACGTACGACCCTTGACATCTCCTTGCCCAAAGCCCACCCCCAGAAATCACTTACAGACGGAGAAAATGGGCTTCAGACCACCTGGGTCGGGTTTTCGTTCACTGGCTAATGCACCTGGGCAGGACGGCTGATGATTGGGGCAGATTGTATCTCCTGTCCCACATGCTTTTCTAGGACCTTGTCACCCCATCAAGAGAAGAAGTGTAAACCCATCCCCTTGGCCTTGGATGCGGGCAAACTTATGACTCACTTGTAGCCAATGTGACATGAATGTCACTCCATGACTTGCAAGGCTGGGTCATAAAAAGCTGTGCGGCTCCTGCCTCGTCCGCTGAACACCGGTGCTTGGAGCTGTGCGTGATCGTGCCGGGGACGGTACATGTGGCCGACATGCTGTGGGGAAGCCCAGAGCCCACGGGGAGGCCACACACAGGCATTCTGGCTGACCACCCCAGCCGGGGTCCCAGCTGGAAACCGGCATCGGTTGCCGAATATGTGAGTGAAGGTGCCTCCACATGATCCTAGCCCCCACCATCCAGTGCCCCCCCACCCCTCCCAGCCTTTGGGTCTTCCCAGCTGAAGCCTCCGACCTCATGGCACGGGGTCAAGCCATCCTTGCTGTGCTCAGTGTTCATGCCTCACCCCCAGAATCCATCGACGTAATAAAATGGTGGTTTTATACCTGTAGGCTTGGGGCTGTTTGTTACACAGCCGTAGTAACTAGAACAATGATAACAATTCTCTCTTGCCAGTTCGACCTGCTTAGTATATCTGAATCTGGCTGCTTCTCCCTGTCCGTCTCCACTTCCACCACCTGAGCTGGGGCCCTTATGTTTTCCCTGCATCAGATTCCAAGCATGTCTTTCTGCCTCTCATCTCGACCCTCCAAGCCTTCCTTCCCTTTCTAAACACAGCCGAGGCCCAGTCACCTCACCCAGTCCTTACCCAAGTAGTGACTCCTAGTCATCTATAATGAAAGTCTGCGGAGATTAGTCACAACATTAGAAGACCCATAATTAAGGGAAACACAACTCACTAAGAAGGAGGTATTTTACCTTACTTTATTCCAGTCTGCTCCAACGCTACCTGGGGAAAAAAAAAGATAAAGAATGTGATAATGCTCAGAGCATTTGATATTTTTGGAAACAGAAAGTAGGTTCTCTACTTGGGAAACATATAAGTACTCTGAGTCTACCCAGCCATGAAAAGTTACCTTAAAACCTTTTCAGGCCCTGAGAATTCCAGGAAGAAAGGTAAAAAAATGATAGATTCTTGAGTTAGGAACTTAATCGCCTATAAGAAAATTAAATATAATTTAGTCCTATATGATTTTTCAAGCACACAGCTGTTCTTAGGTGGGTCTACAACCCAGAACAAGGCCTTGGCCTGGGATGCTGGGTGAGTGAAGCTTGGGTGAGCAGACCTAGGAATTCAGGGTCCTTATTGCCAACCCAACATTTCCTCAAAATTCACCCTTCACCCTTTAAGTGTCAGTAATGGGGTGCTTTCTTTTTGGCAGTTCCTTCCCTTCCTTCCTTCCTTCCTTCCTTCCTTCTTTTTTCTTTTCTTTTCTTTTCTTTTCTTTTCTTTCAAGGATCTCTACCCCCAGCGTGGGGCTAAACTTATGACCCTGAGATCAAGAGTTGCGTGCTCTTCCAACTAAAAGCCAGGCACCCACATCTTATCTTTTCTATTTTTTTTAAAAGTAAGCTCCATGCCCAATGTGGGGCTTGAACTCACAACCCTGAGATCAAGGGTTGCACGCTGTACCAACTGAGCCAGCCGGGTGCCCCTTGGCAAATACATTTAAGAGGCTATTGCTCTTCAGAGGTTGTTTTATTTTTTATTTATTTTTTTTTTTATAATTTTTTTTTTTTAATTTTATTTATTTATTTGACAGAGAGAGACACAGCGAGAGAGGGAACACAAGCAGGGGGAGTGGGAGAGGGAGAAGCAGGCTTCCCGCCGAGCAGGGAGCCGGATGCGGGGCTCGATCCCAGGACCCTGGGATCATGACCTGAGCCGAAGGCAGACGCTTAACGACTGAGCCACCCAGGCGCCCCCAGAGGTTGTTTTAACTGATCCTAGAAGACGAGACTCCATTACGTGCTACCTCTAGTAGCTGTTTTCGGAACTTTAGATCAGGAGGACTTTGTTCTTTGTTGCTTACACAGTATGTGGCCAAGATTACTTTGGAAAATGTAGTAAAGTTTTGTAGTAAACTGCAATGAAAAGGCCTTTTCAAAGTGGGAAAATGGAAATAACTTTTAAAAATGTCTTTTGTCTTTGAACCATGAAGTTTTGCTTTGAATATGGCTCCTTGCCACTGTCATATTTTAGAGCTAAAGTCTCTGGTATAAAGCCTAAAATTCTTATGTTGAAAGGCACTTCCTTCTGTTATTTTATCACCTTCCTGGTTTTGTCTAATCTCGCTCAGATTACAGTCGTATTTCTTGGTCTTTTTAATGTGCGTATTAAAATTTCAAACACAGAGTCTTTGTTCTGCAGTCCTCACTTTTCATGCACTCTTGGACATATTTTGGGACACTTACAAAGAAGAATGTTTTGCTTTAAATATTCTCATGTTTTTAAACCCACTTTGTCAAGTTCGACTTCTAAAATTTTCATGAGTTCTGGTGAGGTATTCTATTTGGAGAGTATTTTGTTTTAATTAAGCCCATCTTAAGAGACGTTTGGTTTTTGCCAAGAATGTGCTTTCTCTCTTAAAAATCAGTTATATTTATAACATTCATAAACTAAGTTATTAGCAAAGGCAAAATTTTAGCTGCCCTCTTGCTGTATCTTCTCAGTTCATGGGAATAAAAGAGAATAGGAACGAGCTACAGCCAAAACATAATGACAGGGGCGCCTGGGTGGCTCAGTTGTTAAGCGTCTGCCTTCGGCTCAGGTCATGGTCCCAGGGTCCTGGGTTCAAGCCCCGCATCAGGCTCCCTGCTCAGCAGGAAGCCCGCTTCTCCCTCTCCCACTCCCCCTGCTTGTGTTCCCTCTCTCGCTGCGTCTCTCTCTGTCAAATAAATAAATAAAATCTTTAAAAAAGAAAACCAAAACATAATGACAAATCAAGATACTATGAACACACATGGACTTTATTTTCAATAATTTGTTTCTTAAATGTTGGGTTTTAAAATTGTTTTGTAAAAAAATGTGTTTTTGTAAAATTTTTCATCTCTGAAAAGAATGCAGAGGGTAATGCTGGGTGTGTTCTATTCATTAATGTGTGTCTGCTCTAACTATGGAGAAAAGCTAGGGTGGAAACTTCAATTTTTCCTTAATCTGATTAAGCTGCATTTAAAAGTTGAACGCTTTTTTCCTGGACATTACAATGCATGTCCATGTAACAGGATATATAGAAAATACAGAAAAACAGACCCAGGAAAATTAAAGTCATCTATGGACCTCTTACCAAAGGGCAACCAATCTGAGTATTTTGGTCTGTTTTCTTGGTAATACTTTATATATGACTTTTTTCTTCTTACGTGGTTAGGATCGTATCGTACATGTATTTTTTTTTTTTTTAAAGATTTTATTTATTTATTTGCAAGAGAGAGAATGAGAAACAGAGAGCACGAGAGGGAGGAGGGTCAGAGGGAGAAGCAGACTCCCCGCTGAGCAGGGAGCCCGATGTGGGACTCGATCCCAGGACTCCAGGATCATGACCTGAGCCGAAGGCAGTCGCTTAACCGGCTGAGCCACCCAGGCGCCCTATACATGTATTTTTTTTAATCCTGATCTTTTACTGTGTCAAAATACACATAACATAAAATTTATCATGTTAACCATTTTTTTTTTTTAAAGATTTTATTTATTTATTTGAGACAGAGAGAATGAGAGAGAGAGAGAGAGCACATGAGAGGGGGGAGGGTCAGAGGGAGAAGCAGACTCCCTGCCGAGCAGGGAGCCTGATGTGGGACTCGATCCTGGGACTCCAGGATCATGACCTGAGCCGAAGGCAGTCGCTTAACCAACTGAGCCACCCAGGCGCCCTCATGTTAACCATTTTTAAAGTGTATAGTTAAGTGGCATTGAGTATGTTTACCACTGCCTGTCTCCAGAACTTTTCCATCTCCCCAAACTGAAGCTCTGTCCCCATGAAACATTGACTCCCCAGTCCCTGGAAACCATCATTCTACTTTCTGTCTGTATGAATTTGTTATCCTGCTTTTATTATTATTTTTTTGAGGTATAATTGACATATAACCTTGTATCAGCTTCGGGGTGCCTGGGTGGCTCATTCGGGTAAGCATGTGACTCTTGATTTTGGCTCAGGTCATGATCTCAGAGTCATAGGATCGAGCCCTCCGTCGGGCTCTGCGTTGAGTGTGGAGCCTGCTTAAAATTCTCTCTCTCTCCCTCTACCCCTCCTCCACCCAACCCTCACTCCCGCATGTGCACTCTCTCTCTCAAAAAAAGCAACCAAAACCCCCCAAAATTGTATCGGTTTCAAGTATACAACATAACAATTCAATATTTGTATGCATTGTGAAGTGATCGTCCCAAGTCTACTTAATATCCATCACCATATGTAGTTACAAAATTTTTTTTCTTGTGATGAGAAATTTTAAGATTTATTCTCTTATTAACTTTTAAATATGCAATACTATTAATTACAGTTGCCATGCTATACGTTCCATCCCCATGACTTATTTATTTTAGAGCTGAAAGTCTGTACCTTTTGACCCCCTTCATCCATTCACCCACTCCCCCACTCCACCTCTGGCAATGACCAGTCCTTTCTCTCAATCTATGAGCTCATTGGTTTTGTTTTGTTTTGTTTGTTTTCAGATTCCACATGTAAGTGAGATCATACCGTTTTTGTCTTGGCTGACTTACTTCGCTTAGCATAATGCCCTCAAGGTCCATACATTTTGTGGCAAATGGCAAGATTTCATTCTTTTTTATGGCTGAATAATAATACTCCATTGTGTGTGTGTGTTGTATTATATATATATATATATATATGTATGTATGTATGTATGATTTTCTTTATCCATTCATTCAATGAACAGGGGGTTGCAGATATATTTTCAAATTAGTGTGTTTGGGGCACCTGGGTGGCTCAGTCAGCTGGGCATCCCATTCTTGATTTTGGCTTAAGTCATGATCTCAGCGGCGTGTGATCGAGCCCCATGTCGCACTCAGCGCGGAGTCTGCTTGTCCCTCTCCCTCTGCTCCTCCCCTCTCCTTTCTCTTTCTCAAATAAATAGATACAAAATTAAAAAAAAAAATTAGTGCCTTTGTTTTCTTTGAATAAATACCCAGAAGTGGGATTGCTGGATCATAGTTTTAATATTTTGAGGAACCTCCATAATGGCTGCACCAATTTATGTTACCGGCAACAGTGCACGAGGGCTCCCTTTTCTCTTCATCCTCATCAACACTTGTTATTGCTTGTTTTTGTTTTTGTTTTTCTTTGATGTCTCAAAACTTAAAGTTTTGAGATTCAAAGTTCTAGGTCCCAAAGAGTTTCATTCCCCCAAAAGGAAACCCTGTCCCCATTAGTGGCCACTCCCCATCCCTCCCTCCCTCCAGTATCTGTCAACCACCAATCCGTGCCTGTCTCTGGGGTTTTGCCTATTCTAGCTGTTTCGTATAAATGGAATCATACAGCAGGTGACCTTTCATGTCTGGCTTCTTTCACTCAGCATCATATTTTCAAGGCTCATCCATGTAGCTTGTATCAGTATTTCATTCCCTTTTATGGCTGAGAAATGTTCCATTGTATATATTATTATATATTAACACATATAATATATAATAACATTATATAATATGCTGCACCTATTATTACATATTAACACATATAATAACATATAGTATGTTGCACATATTACATATTAACATATATAATATATAATAACATTATATTGTATGTTGCACATATTATTACATATTAACACATATAATATATAACAACATATAATATGTTACATATAATTGTTAATATATTGTTATATATTAACAAGATATAATTGTTAATATAATAATTGTTAATAATAATATGTATAATATATAACAAGTTAACATACATATATTATACATATATCACAATTTGTTTATCCATTAATTCATTGATAGGCCTTTGGGCAGTTTCCCTCCTTTTGTAATTATGAATAATGCTATTATGAACATCTGTTTACAAGTAGTTGTTTCAATACCTGTTTTCAGTTCTTTTGGGCATACCATATACCTAGGCATGGAATTGTTGGATCATAGGATAATTCTACGTGCAGTGTTTTGAGGAACTATCAAACTGTTTTCCATGATGGCTGCACCATTTCCATTCCCACCAGCAAGGCATGAGGGTACCAGTTTCCCCCATCTTCATGTGGAGACCATACCTTGAAGTTGGGTGGGGGGCTCTCTGATCCTTGGCCACAGTGGTTCGTCATCCATGATTAGTTTTGATAACCTTCAGCGCTATTTCCCTGCACAATTCCCAGAATGGAATGTTGGCTGAAGAGTAGCCATTGTGATCTGGTAATGACCTTCAATTCTGTTAGCTTGAAAATTCACACAAAAGCTGGAAGGGGCTTTGGGAGAAACATAGTTCAGACTATCTTCTCTTGTCTCTGCTTGAATGCTTACAGCAATAGGGGCTGGACAATCCCATTGTTGGCCAACAGCCTCCTTTCCCTGGGGCAGAAATCCATTTCTTTAGGGATGGGGGTTCAGAGAAGGCTCCCTGGAGGAGGGGAGGTCAGAACTGCACTCTGAGGGTGTTGAGTTGATCAGGGAAGGAAATGGGGGCGGTATGTTCCCAGCAGAGGAAAAGCAAGAGCAACATTTTCCAACCTGGTCCTGTGTACCAGAGCGGTAGCCTCACCAGGGGCCTTGTTGGGCGGGCTCTTAGGTGAATAACCCTGAGAGAGTTTCAGTTACCCCACACAGCCCTGCTTCACCATCTGTCCATCTCTCCAACATCCGGGGGCTTGCCTCTCTGAGCCCCTTCATTACCCCTTGTCTCGGGTTTCCGAGGAGACATTTTGTTTTCAATCCTCCCGGACAGGCGAATGCAACATCTATAATGAAATGTGTCTGTTATTAAACTCTACACCTTAATGAATAACTCTTGCTGAGGTGCATGGAGTGTGAGTGAGGAAGTAAAATGCCCCAGAATTCACAGGAGCTCAGAGCCTCCCGGGGGTTGGGGGGGAGGGATGGAAATGAGCAAACCCTCTGATGACTGAGCTACAAACTGTCCTCACCAAGGAACTTCTCTTTGTGTCCTACTAAGCCACTTCTTGCCTCCAAGGAAGAATACTTGGGAGTTAAGCTGATAAAGAAGTCAGTTCATAGTTGTCATCGATAGTTGAGGACAAGGGTGATATGTAAATAAACAGGTAAAATTTAAATTGTATTGTAGCGACTATGATTGTAATTTCTTCCCCTATGAAATCTACTGTACATAGCAGAACAGGACTATTTGAAAGCTGGTTCCTTTTTCCTTTCTATGTATTTTTTTCTTCCATCTTGACCTTGTGGGGTGTGAATGATCCAAGGGCTGGGTATTTGTTGCCCAAGGAAGAAGCAACTGCAAGAACATCGAAAGATAGGCTTATAGGAGAAAAGTGGCTCCAAGTTAAATAGAACGTGTCCGACGTGCCATCTTCCGGGGAGCCAGAGTTCTATTGGATCTCATGGCCAAGCCCCCACTACCCTACAACCCTTCCCTGGTTCTAGGATTTCCTACCAGAAGGCAGGTTCATGCTGTTTCATCTTCAGACCCAACAAGCAACCATCAGCGTCTGGCGGGTGACTCAGTGGGCAGCTCCCCTTGGCTTCTGGTTATGGGAGATTCAGGGAAGGGCCAGGCGTTGGAAGGACTCCCAGGGAAACCATCTTTTCTCTGTTCTCTTCCTATCCATCTTCTGGTTATTATTAATAATTCATTTTTTTCCCTTTTCATTCTCAATGCACTGGCTGTTCTTTTGGGCCCGGCCGATGCACACTTCACTTTCTTAGATTTCCTCTCATCCTAATCACGAAATCCCTCCAGGCTGGAGCTCCTTCTCAGAAACCTGGCAATTAGAAGTGGAAGCCAGTCTCTTACTAACACTTCATTTGGAGGCCCGTCATAAATAATTAACCTGAAGTTACACTCAGAAAACAAATGGATGGGGTGCAATTAGAGATGCTATGTGGGAGCTTTCTCTCCTGGGATTTCACCCCATTCACAAAACCCAGGAAGCAGATGCCGGCCTTTCCATTAACAGGAATGAGCTGTCCGCTTTCCAACACTCAGGGAGGAAACCACAGCAAGCCACTTTTCTCAGGCACTTGAACTTGAGATTTGTTCACGAAGCCAGCGTCTGAGGTCCAGGACAGCATTTTCTCCCACCAGCACCTCATGGCTCCTGAAGGCTGCAGCTGTCCCCCCCCCCCAAATGACGGGGGTTCTGGAGAAGGATGGTGGTGATGTTTGCACAGTGATGTAAATGGTTAAGACAGTCATTATCATGATATGGTATATTTTACCACACACACACACACAAATATATATATGGGGTGGCTCAGTTGGTTAAGCGGCCGACTTTTGATTTTGGCTCAGGTCATGATCTCAGGGTCCTGGGATCGAGCCCTGTGTCAGGCTCCCCACTCAGCGGGGAGTCTGCTTGAGGATTCTCTCTCTCCCTCTGCCCCTCCCTCTGCTCACATGCTCTCTCTTTCTCTCTCTAAAATAAATAAATAGTGGCGCCTGGGTGGCTCAGTCGTTAAGCGTCTGCCTTCAGCTCAGATCATGATCCCGGGGTCCTGGGATCGAGCCCCATTCGAGCTCCCTGCTCAGCGGAGAGTCTGCTTCTCCCTTTCTCTCTCCCTCTGCCTCTCCCCCTGCTTGTGCTCCGTCTCAAATAAATAAATAAAATCTTAAAAAAAAAAAAATCTTTAAAAGAAATAATTTTTTTAATTAACCATTTTGAAGTGTATAGTTCAGTGTCATTTAGCACAGTTGCAATGTTGCACAGCCATCCCCTCTAACTAGTTCCAGAACATTTTCATCACCCCAAGGGGAACCTCCTACCCATTAAGCAGTCATGCCCTGTTCCCCCATGCCCCTCTCCCCGATCCCTGGCAACCACCAATTTGTTTTCTGTCTCTATGAATTTACTTAGTCTAGATAGTTCATCTAGTCGGAATCATGCAATATGGGGTCTTTTGTGTCTGGCTTCTTTCACAGGGCATAATGTTTTGGGGGGTCATCCAAATCATAGCAGCTGTCAGCGCTTCATTCCTTTTTGTGGCTGAGTAATATTACACGGTATGGATCTGCCACTGTTTGCCTATCCAGTCCTCCGGTGATGGCCACCGGGGATGTTTCTACCTCTGGTTATTGTTGTGCTACTGCGAACGTGTGTGTTCGAGGATTTGTCTGGGCACCTCTGTTGGGAATGTTCGGCTGCTTTTTGCTCTTGGTTTCTTTCTCTCCTAGTCAAGAAGGCTTGCAGCTGGATCAAGAAATTCAAGAGGAAATAAAAAAAAACAACATATAGAGACAAATGAAAATCAAAATACAATGGTCCAAAATCTTTGGGATGCAGTAAAATCTGTTCTAAGAGAGAAGATTATAGCAATACAGGCTTACCGCAAGAAGGAAGAAAAATCTCAAATAAACAACCTAACCTTACACCTAAAGGACTTAGAAAGAAAAGAGCAAAGCCCAAAGCCAGTAGAAGAAAGGAACTAATAAGGATTAGAGCAGAAATAAATGAAATAGAGACTAAAAAACCAATAGAACAGGTCAACGAAACCAGGAGCTGTTTCATTGAAGAAAAAAAAAAAGTTCACAAAAAAAAAGAAGGTTGCTCATTCTCATCTGTGGCCAGGTTGGTCTTGCCGTGGCCTCTTGCAGCTTGTGGGACAAGCAGCGCCTCTTGGAGAACCTGCCAGGTGACATGTCTCAGAGGGTCACAGCATTCAGAGGCCACCCAGCAATTAGGAAGCTGCCTCATCATGCTCCCTGGGGAGGGTGCTCCAGGACGTGGGCGGGCAGGTCTGTCTGTCTGTCATTGGTTTTCTAGAAGTGCCACAAGGAGAAGTCATAGCCTTTGAGGGGCAGGTGCACTGAGAATCCATTTCACTGAGTCACCTTTCTGCGAGCCTTCCCTTCAAGTCTCTGGGTCTCCTGTCTTGCCTCACCTTTAGTATGAACAGGATGTGTAAGCATGGGGACGCTGAAACGGGAGGGAGGACAGTGCAAGTGAAACTCTGACCCAGTGTGGCTCACCTGACGGCCTACCGACACCCACAGGGGTCTCAGGGACTTGCTTCCTGGTGCCCAAAACATCTGCTGAGAGCGTGCATGCTTCCAGCGAGGAAGGAGGCATGCGCTTTTAGGCTGCGACAGTATTAAAAATAATCAGCTATTGAGTTTCTTTGCTGGGCACTTCCCAGACCTTTTTAATTTTTTTTTAAAGATTTATTTATTTTATTTTAGAGAGAGAGAGAGAGAGAGAGAGATCTTGGTGGGGAGGGGCAGAGGGAGAGGGAGAGACTCTCAAGCAGACTCCCCGCTGAGCATGGAACCTGAGAGGGGGCTCGATCTCACGACCCTGAGATCATGACCTGAGCCAAAATCAAGAGTTGCCCATTTAACCAACTGAGCCACCCAGGGGCCCCCCCAAACCTTTTCAATTTATTGAGGTGAAACTCACATCACATAAAATGGATCATTTTAAAGTGAACAATTTGGTGGCATTTGGCACATTCCCAGCGTAGTATCTAGTTCCAAAGCCCCTGCATCCCCCCACCTTAGAAGGAATCCCATACCCATTAAACAGCCACTCCCAACCCAAACCCTTGGACCAGAGTCATTGAAAAATGCAGTCCTTCGTGTGAAGTCAGGTGCCTCAGTCGGCACCCGTGCCATGTGGTAGGGGCTGAATCAAGATGTGACAGAAGACAGGAAAAGAAGGAGTCGTGGGTGGGGCGGGGGGCATGGATAGGTGAGGACACCAGGTCGTGTGTGGGCAACAGGCTGGGGACTCCTGTGCGTGTGCGAGTCTAGGAGTAACTGGAATGTGTTGCCCTTTCTTTTGTGTCCTGACAGAACAGGGGACAGAGGCAGGACGACTTCTGGATCCTCCATGCTCTCCGTGTATGGTCTCAGACAAGTTAACTTGTGTCTCTGAGACTCAGTTCCCTTGTCTCTAAGGAGGGCCGATGGGATCTACCTGGTCAGGCAGCTGGGAGGGCTCCAGGGCAGGTATGAGGGCACTTGGTGCTGAGATCGCCCACAACAGGTGCTTAATAGTAGTCCCCATTATACTATTGTCCTTATTCAGGATGGTGGTTAGGAGGATGTTGGTGCTGTTGGTGGGAGGCACCCGGTGGAAAAGGATGTGGAGAAGTAAAGAGTGAGGGAGGAATTCGCCTCCACTCTGGAGAAGCCAAGAGAATTGAAAGCCTTTTAAGAAACAAGGACACTCTCACCCTGACTCACCTGCTCTGGCAGGGTGTCTCCCTGTGAAGGTTCCGGGGGGCCTTGTTTCTTGTAATTCTTCTCTCCTTTGAACTTGGAAGCAGTGGAGGAGGGTTGGGGAGGCTGTGACTCAGCCTCAGCCAGGGGCCCTGCAGCTTTCTGCTGAGTAAGCCGGCGCCAGGGGAGGGGGCGCCTGGGGCAGTGCATTCTGCAGTGGGACAAGAATGTGATTCCTGTGTGCCGGCTTCCCAGCCCCTCCTTCTCACACACACACACACACACACACACACGCACACGCACACACACACACACACGCTGTGTGCCCGAGGGCGTGTCCCTCTTTCCTTGGGTAGAAGACGGTTCTTCAGTTCCCAAACAGATTCTGGAATTCGTTCTCCTTGGGAGGGAGCCTCGCAGACTGCCCGAGGATGGGGGAGACTGCCCTTCTCCGGGCATCCGGGGAAGACTCTACCTCCTCAAGACCACCGAAAAGGCAGATCCAGACGCTATGAGTTTCCTGGGGCTGCAGTCCCAAATTCTCAAGAACTGGGTGGCTTCAAAACAACAGAAACGTATTCTCTTGCAGTTCTGGAGCCAGAAGTCCGAGATCAAGGGATCAGTGCCAAACGGTGCCTCTCTCCTAGCTTTCGGTGGCTCCCAGCAGCCTTTGGCTTTCCTTAGCTGGTCGCTGCACCCCACCCCATCTCTGCCTCTGTGGCCCATGGCTCATCTTCTCTGTGTGTGTGTGCCCTCACTTTCTTATAAGGACACAAGTCCCTGGATTTAGGGCCCACTGACTCCAGTATGACCTCATCTTAATGAATTACATCTGCAAAGACCCTACTTCCAAATTCGGTCACAATCTGAGATTCTAGATGGACATGACTTTTGGGGGTGGGAGGGAATGCTGTTCACTTCAGTACACAAACAGAAACTCCAAACGGCAGCATTTGTCCAAAATTCCAAACACAAGAACCTGATCCGTAGAAACACAGATTCAAAGCCAGACCACCTACGCGCCCCTCTTGCTCCTCTTTCAAGCACTACTACCTTTTGTAGGAATTTTTAAGGTTAAAACTTCCACAGATCCTTTGTGCCCCTTCCCAGGCAACACTACCCCATCCCCAGGTAACCACTGTGCATTTGGGGTCCTCTGGGGAGCAGTTAGAGGTGCACGGGTTCATTGCGGGCAGTGTGGTGAGGGCTCTTCAATGCATTCATTGTGGGGCGCCTGGGTGGCTCAGTGGTTAAGCATCTGCCTTCGGCTCAGGTCATGATCCCAGGGTCCTGGGATTGAGCCCTGCATCGGGCTCCCTGCTCCACGGGAAGCCTGCTTCTCCCTCTCCCACTCCCCCTGCTTGTGTTCCCTCTCTCGCTGTGTCTCTCTCTGTCAAATAAATAAATAAAATCTTCAAAAAAAAAATGCATTCATTGCTAGTATATAGAAATACGGTTGATTTTTATATCAATTCTGTGACCTTCCTGAATTTACTCATAAGTTCTAGGAGATTTTTTTTAAATAGATTCCTTGGAATTTTCTACTTAGACAATCCTGTCATCTGTGAACAGAAACACTTTAACTTTTTTCCTTTGTCATCTTGATGTCTTTTTTTTCTTTTCTTGCTTTATTGTGTGGGCTAGAACTTCCAGTGCTATGCTGAGTGGCAGTGGTGAGAGTGGGATCCTGGCTTTGTTCCCAACCTTAGGGGAAAAGCACCAGTCTTTCAAAGCTAAGTGTGCCGTCAGCTGTAGGATTTTTGTAGGGTTTTATTATTTTTTTTAAGATTTTATTTGAGAAAGAGAGCGTGCACACGAGCAGAGCAGTGGGGAGGGAGAAGCAGACTCCCCATCGAGCAGGGAGCCCAATGTGGGGCTGGATCCCAGGACCCTGGGATCATGACGCAAGCTGAAGGCAGACGCTCAACTGACCCATCTTTCCCTTTCTTCCATTCTTTCCCTTCTATCCTTCCCTTCCTTCCCTTCTTTCCCTTCTTTCCTTCTTTCTTTTCTGCACCAGTTGGGGTTTCTGGGTTTCTGGCTTCTCTGAGGCAAAAAGAAAACCCAAGGAACTCACCATCATGTCCATTCCTTGGGTCCCAAGGTGCCTAGTCCCTCTGTCCTCTTTTCCTTTCACTGTCCTCTTTGTGTTTAGTTCATATACAATGTCCATGGACTTGTACTTAGTGGAAGGAACAGGAAAAAGGACTTCTATTCCATCTTTCTGGAATCAGAAGTCTGTCTAAGCTACATTATTATTATTATTTTTTTAAAGATTTTATTTATTTATTTAATTGACACAGAGAGAGAGAGAGACAGCGAGAGAGGGAACACAAGCAGGGGGAGTGGGAGAGGGAGAAGCAGGCTTCCCACTGAGCAGGGAGCCCGATGTGGGGCTCGATCCCAGGACCCTGGGATCATGACCTGAGCCGAAGGCAGTCGCTTAACCAACTGAGCCACCCAGGCGCCCCTAAGCTACATTATTTTTAACAATGAAAGTGATCAGGGTGTTTGGAATCTGTTCTGTATGTTGTTAAAGGAGGGGAGAGAGATTGAACTTTGTATCGTTGGGTGCCGTGATGGGAAGACGTACAATCATGTCATGTTTTTATTCCAATGAATTAGGGGTCCTCAAGAGTGTGTTTGCATATATGAAACCTTAATAACACTTATTAAATGCTAAAACTGTATCGATCAAACAGCAGATCTCTAAAAATTAAACTTATATGATCAATCTGTTATTGAGGGAGACTATTTGAGTGGGGTGTGCACACCACACACCCCCCTCCCTTGCCTTTTTTTCCTGAGAAAAAGAGCTTTGCCAGCTGCAAGGGGGTGTAGTGAAGGTTTCAGAGGCTGTTATAGTCACCCTGGGTGCTGGGTCTGACACGCCCATCATCAAAAGTCGTTGACTGCTGGCTCCTGTTGCATCCCCAGGGCCTGCTTGGTGGGGGTGCCAAGAAACAGGTTGTTGAGTGAATAAAGTGACATCAGAGGAGGGCCACAGAGTCCCTAGATTCCTCTACGCAACTGCACATATGGGACTGTGGCCATAAGAACCGAGTTCTTTGGAGGACTGTTCAGGTGTGAAGTGTGGGACAATTCACAAGCAGAGGGCATGGAGTGTGGCAAGGAACATTCCGGAAGGCAGACGTGGAGGAAAAAGACAGCAGCTAGAAGGTGACAGGGAGGCAGGGAGGAGTGGGAGTCCTGACAGAGATTCAGCTTTGCCTCCCTGTCTTGTCACATGGATTCTGCCTGGTTTGTACAAGAGTGAGTGGGGAAACTGAGTCGATGGCGAGCATCAGTTGACACTTGCTGCATTTCAGACGCAGAGACCAGGGCACAGAGAGGCGAAGCAACTTGCTCAAGGTCACACAGACAAGAAATGGAAGTGCCCAGGCTGTCTGACTTTAGAGATGGCATTATCCAGTCACCAGAGGTGGTGAGCTGTATGATGCATCATGGCTGGGACCTAATGACCTTACTGGGTTTATGTGGCTTCCCAAAGGCAACAGATGACCAGAACTCATGGCCCTAGAAGTCAAAGTGTAGAATCCCATTTGCTTGGGCACAGTTATGCCCTCTGGGTCACACAGCACTCAGGGATGGGTGTAGTTCCGTCACTTGGCTGTGGGCTAAGAGCTCACTTTCTATTCAGAGGACCATGATCAAGGACAGCTGTTCTGTGTCCTTATGTTTGTCATTTTCACCTTTTTCCTTTTAATTGCTTGTCCGTTAGCACACTCTGCACCCCAGGATGGATATCCCTGATGAGTTTAAGCTGCACACTGCAGACTCTGACCAACTTCTGAAGGGGGACCTTTTTCAGTGAAAAAAAAAAAAAGTTTTTGTTTTCGGTAGGTCAGGGATGTTATAAAAATGATGAGCTAGATAAAAGTAATCCAGTTTTTTTTATTACTATTGAAGGCACCTTGCATGTAGTAACTCTTCATATTGATGTCACCTTTGAATGGGTAGAATGCCTTTCTTCCCAAAGACAAATAGCTTGAAGTGGTGGCCAAATTATTTTTTCCCAGTTTACCATGAACACAAAACCTGACTGCCTTTTCAAGCAGAAATGCAAGTTGCTGATCAGTCTAAAAGGAATGAAGCAGCCCTCAGTAAGGTGAGACCAGAGAAGCTCTGTCCATTGTGTGGATTCCAGGGGAGAGGACAAGACCAGGGTCGACTGCTTTAGAACCTGGGAAGGGAGGCGGAGGCTCGCCGAGGACGTGATGTCTGGGCTTTTGAAAATTTAATGAGGCTGTGACTTGACACTTGGACCCCTGTTGTTTGCCTGGGCAGAGTGGAGAATGCTAATCTGCACAAGATCATCTCTATTCGAACGAGATGTTTTCTTTCCGAGATGAAATTAGATTTCAGAAAACGTTATTTTTCTTTCGTGACCACGAGCTGACAGTGAGCTGGCCCCTGTGTGCACCGCGCCTTCCCTGGACTGGACCAGACCCCTGAGCAGATGTAATGGATTAGCGAGGTTCCCATCTGCGACGGTCACTGCTGTCTCTGCTTTTCTTGACCTGTTTCTGCTATCAGAGGAGACCGGAAAGGCTCTGGGCAGGCTCTGGAAGCAGCCGTAGCTCAGGCGGCTTGGGCAGCCTCTTTCTGGCTTAGCAGGAGGACACCGGCCTTGGCAGGGTTTTGGCTCTTGCCTTAGTGCCGGGAGAGGACATTTCGGTCCAATTTCACAGACTTCCACTTGGAGGATGGGGATGAATGTACAAAGGAGAAGTCCTCTGACCTCTCCGCAATGTGCACATTCTCGATTTCTTAAACTATTTCTGCAATGGTCAGAGGGCTGATAAATGGGTTTCAACATGTGTTCTAGACGTCTCCTGCGTTTGAGGGCCCTGTTCATTCAGCAGCCATCACACACGCCGTTGCTTTCTACCCTTCTCTGACACGGCCAGACCCTGCGGCGGATAGTGAAGACAGAATACAGACTACCGTCTCAGTCTGAAGGAGTTTCAAGGCTCCAAAGCCAATCCACAGGAAACAGCAAACACTGTGAGAAAGTCTGGAAATAGGGTAGGAACATCAAAATCCAATTACAAAATCATCTGTGTAATTTTTTTTGCTTAATGGCTGTAATCCTTCTAGGCCTTAAGTCTCCTGAGGACAGGGACTGACTTGATCTTTTTCATCATTGTATTCCCAGCACCTGGGACAGTGCCTGGAGTACGGCAGGTGCCTAAGTATTTATTGTCTAACTGAGGGATTACAACGGGGTTTGGGTTTAACACTCGTTATCTTGGAGCGATGTCTGTTGCACGAATTGTCTTCCTTACAAATTCATTTATAAAGCTTTCAACTTCTGAGTAAACCACACACATGCTGGACATAAAATGATTGCTTATCTTAATGGGTAACTAGGATACTTAATGTTCCTATATGTAGGGGCTACCTGCATGTGAGCAGATAAATGCTATCTTGGTGGGATTTAAGACGTACTGGAGAACAGCTCTGCCCGCTCCCCCGCCAACAAATTTTCCCATTAGATAGTAATTTCTTTGAGTCGTGAAGGTTTTGAAGTCTTCTAAGTTCTCCCTTCAAGAACAAAATGACACTCTAAGCCTGTATTCATTCCCTCAGCATTTTTGCAGGCTTTGTCACAATGGAGGTCCAGGGTCAGCTGTGAGGATAATATAACATTCTGCTTACAAATAGCTGGGCCATGCTTTCCTCTGATAGGCATTGTCTTAGTTGTACATCAGAGAGCAGTTTTCAGATTCAAACTGAGAAAAGCCCCTTGGATGACACGTTGAGAAACCTAAAGAATTAGGAATTTGACATTTAAAGGCTTTTATAATTGATAGTATCTTTGAGTTCAAAGCTCCACATATCACATTATCAAGTTCAACGTGTGCTGTCATTTTTCTCAGTAACCATGCGAAGATAACCAAGCTGACAGGGACAAGATCAGGAAGCCACATCTGTGGGCTGGGACTCAAACCTTCATCGCCTGACACCCAGACCCCTTTTCTGTTGCCTATTTGTTACGGAAGCTGCCAAATATCTTCTCTGCTCCCAGAGGTGTGCTCTGTCACTTGAGAAGTGCAGGAATGCTGGGTGTTTAATTCTTAAGGTTATTAGGGGACTGAACCCTGGGATCATCCCACAACCTTGAATGAAAAGGTGAAAACTGTCCGCTTGGATAAATGGCAGCGGAAGAATCCTTCCACTAAACAGGCCCTTTGTAAATATAAAACAGTTGCTGGAAAATTATATTAGAGATGAATTATCTCCTCCATTACAGTGTTTCCTTTTCTTTAATGCAATTTAGTTCAAGCTAGATGAACAGAAAGGCTGGGGAGGGGCCACATTCAGGGCTTTCGCGGGAGTTACTGGAAGCAAAGACGCCCAGCTAGGAAGGAGATTCAGAGATCTGGAGCAGGGCAAGCCGAGGCCTTGTGCCCACGAGGCCTGCGCTTAGGACCGTGGCTGTGCCCACGGGAAATCGAATTCAGAGCTCCTTCTGCATCATAAATCCAGGGCAGTTGGCAGCTCTCCAGCGGAGACGGGCGAGACACTGCGAGAGCATCTGAGGCCAGCCGCCAGGCCAGCCGCTGCAGAGCCCGCAGAGGGTGGGCTCCAGGTGTGCGGGTTTGGGGTTCGGGCCCAGGCTGACACTTTGTTAATTTTAAAGTGCGCTCGTGGCCAGCAAAGGAGCGCCTCCATTGTCTACCAGAAAGCTGAAAGGCTGGGATTGCTCGGAAATGCCTCGGGGCCGAAGGGGGACGGCCCGACTTTTGAAGGCGTGCGTTTCCTGAGCTTTTTCTCCCGAGCGCACGTGCGAGGACCCTCGGCGTCGCGGGTCTGTAGAAGTGGCATCCCGCGCCCGGGACCCCGCGAGCGTCTCCAGGCCCCGCGAAGTGGGGGGAGCAGGGCAGGGGTCGTCGCGCCGCTGGCCCGCAGGGTCGCGTCCCAGCCCCGCCGGACTCGAGCGGCGCGGTCCAGGCGGGGCCGGGCGCGTTCCCGCGGGCGGGGCCCGCGCGGCTCCGGGCCCCGCCCACCGCGACCGAGGGCGGGGCCTGAGCGTCACGTGACGGCGCGCCGAGCGGCGAGCGCCCCGCCTGGCCGGAGGAGGCCCGGGCCGCGACCCGGCGCGCGCGCTGCTGGAGCCGCCTGGCCGCCCGCGCGCTCCGCACCCGCGGCGCCCACCGCCCGCGGCCCCGGGCTCGCCGGCAGCGGGAGCGGCCTCAACATGGACGAAGACGGCGGCGGCGGTGGCGGCGAGGGCGGCGGCGGTGAGTGTCGGAGGTGTGGCCCGCCCGGCTGGCGGCCTGGGGCGGGGGTCGCGGGCGCGCCGGACGGGAGCGGGGCGGCCGGACCGGGGCCGGGGTCGGGGGTCCGGGCAGCGCCGGTACCTGCCGGCGACCTGCGCCGGCCGGGGGCCCGGGGGTGGGGGCCGACGGGGTCGCCGCCGAGCCGGAGCGGGGGTCCGGGGCGAGGCCGGGGTCGCCTGAGGCCGGGGAGGCCTGGGGACTCGGAGCAGGGCTCGGGGGTCGCCCTGCCGGGGCGGGGGACCTTGGGGGCGACCTTCC
Source organism: Halichoerus grypus (assembly GCF_964656455.1). Taxonomy (NCBI): domain Eukaryota; kingdom Metazoa; phylum Chordata; class Mammalia; order Carnivora; family Phocidae; genus Halichoerus; species Halichoerus grypus. Next base: position 4,773,810 of record NC_135717.1, read on the forward strand.
CCGCCTCTCGTCGCCAAGGGCGTCCACGCCCTCCGGAGCCCGACCGCAGGAGGCTGACCCCCCTCGGGGTCTTTTCTCAGGTGGTGGGAAGGGGGGTATCCCCGGGAAATGGGGAGGGGAAAGTTTCCAACTGGGGATCCTCCGGGTCCAAGAGGGGCGGGTGGGGCGACAGGGTTGAAAACCGTTCCAGTGTTTCGGGCTTTAGGTCAGAAGTGGTCAGTCAGTGGGGAGGCTTCCACGAGGAGGGGGCAGCCAGAGCACACGCATTTTATGAAATCGGGAACGTTACAGGGTAAGCCAAAGAAAGAAGTCTGAGCAGCCGAGGGTCGGAGTCGGGAGGGGCAGCCGGCACTGAGGTGAGACCAGAAAGCTGGACTGCCTGCCTGACGTTCAGTTCCCCCTCGCAGAAGATTTGCATTTGTTGTAGGTTACTTAGTGGCATGCAAATTACTGTCGTGTCATGCTGCGAATTGTGTCTGTACAGCGGCATTACGCGTGTGCATGGAGGGGGTCGCAGCTTTGGAAAGCGGAGGGTTAATACCCCTCTCACAGGGACACCCGAAGTTGAGGTTTTCTCTACTTTTGCTATAGATCTCCTTTATGCTGACAAACCGAATCTTCAGAACCCCTGGTATAATGAGGGAGCGTTTTGGGAAAAAAAAAAAAAAAAAAAATCTTAATTACAGGCTGCTGGAGCAGCTGCCTGTAAGAATCAGCAGTATCGAGCGCTTTCAGGTTGAAGTGGTTAATCAAGGTGCCTTCTAACCTGTAAAGTGCTGCCCAGTGGGGGATGTTTGTGCCCCAAGAAGCGATGCGGCTGCGATGGTGGGAAGTTGGCACGCACCGTGGCATTTGGCGAATTCAGTTCTCACAGTTAAAGCTAGGGGTAGCACTGTGGCACCGAGTGGGTGTGTTGTTTATGAAAGAAAGTGCTGTGGAGAGAAGGAGCCCAGTTGCAAGCCCTCCTACGGCCAGGCTGGCTGTCTGAAGACTCTGAGCAGTGGATTCTCCGTACATACCCTGCTTCCTGCCTGTTGCGATTTGGGTAACAACAGGCATGTGGCAGTTTTTCTTCTTAGAAAATAAACAACCATAATATTTAAACCTTTGACATTGCTGGGTTGGCGATTTTGTTTGGAAGGTGTTTCTGACCCTGAATACAGAAACGTAGCCCCCTTGAAGGTAAAAGCAGATGTAAAGATTAGAAAAGGAAATCAGTGTGGCACAGCAGTTTATAGATCTTGAGTACTATAACAAAGGATGTTATTAAGTATCAGAAGTCTTAAAACTTTCTTTGGGCTCTTAATTTCAAGACTGTATTCCCAGGAGAGATATTTAGAAAAAAAAAAAATCTCGTGCCAAAAGATGTGCATTACACCATTTGTAATGGTAGAAAATTGGAAATAGCAATGCCTAATAGAAGGGTGAGCTAAATTATGGGAAGTTTATTGATAAAAAGTTACAACCATTAAAAACAAGCAGTTGCTTTATGTATCATGGTCAAAACAATGTAAAAACTGGTGATATCATGGATATTTTGTTTTCTTTGTATATTTTCCAAGTTTTTGGTGTGACATGTATTACTTTCAAATTTGAATTTAAAAAAAACTTATATATAAAAAAAAGTACCCTGCATTGGGAAAGGGGTGTGATTGTTTTTAAGCTTCTGACTACAACAATCAACAATGAGCAGTTATTTGTCTACTAAAATGCCCAGCAGCATGGTAGGTGCTGGAAAACAACTTTTAACTTTTATCGATAAGGTTTATTATCTTCCTTGTATTGTAGAAGACACTTCAAAATAAATTTGGCAATCTTAGAGTAAGTATATTTTTAGATAAGTGAGAGCCTTAGAGTTTTGAAATCAGAGTCATTATATAGTGATTATTGTATACATTTGATGTGCTTATATTTAACTATTTTTGGAGGTCTTGAAGTTAACATACCTCTTTAAAGTTCTTTACAGTTATTACTGCTGTTTAGATTTTTTAAAGAAAATCCTTTGCTTTTAAAATTCACATTTAAAAAAATAAAGTTCAGCCCTTTGAAAGAGAATAATTTCATTTGCCAGTCATTTGCTAGCCAACAGTAAAAAACTTTTTTGTGTATGTTTTTAGAGTATAGGATAGAACTTTGAACTGTACATGGGGAAGTCAGCCGCAGCTTATTTACAAGATAGGGTAAATAATCTATTCAAAGGGTAGACAGGCACGGAAGATCATTTAAGAGCTCTTTTTTGCTAATGTGTGAGTAGGGTTAAAAGACTTCAAAAATGATTCTGACTTGCTATTTTTATAATTTAAATTTTTGTCCAGGGTATTATTTGTTCTTTCAATGCAAGATAAGGGGAGAGGATGGTGATGTGAATGGTAGGAAGGCAGTTCTAAGGAGGAACGGGGGGAGAGGGGGTACAAGATTACAAGAACACATTGTTACTTATAATGTGTGCAGAATGTAGTTAAGGTATTTTTAATTCCTTTGGGGCTTTGTTGCCGCTCAGTTTTTCTAGAACAGTTCTTGGGATTTGTCTCTACTTGGCAGGTGACTGGCTAGTTTGGCTCATTGCCACCATCTTAATGCTCAGTTTGGGAATCTGCCTGATTGATGTTCCTGAATGGACCATCTGTGGCAGATGAAGCGAATAACTTTACTGGTTTTCCCCTCCCTGCCCCCAATCAGTGTAGATGAGGATTAAGCGTATGCTTCATGTGAAAAGGTGCTCTGCTTCACTCCTAATGAAATAAATACAAATTAAGACCAGGTTGCGAGCCCACCTTTCACCTGTCAGGCAAGCAGGGACCCCCCCCACCCCCACGTTTGAAACTATCTGTTGGTGGTAGGAGGGTAAATTAGTTACAGCGCCAGCCTATATCCTGTTGGCTCAGCTCCATTGCTTGCCCTTCTCCGGCCGGCCAAGGGACTCACCCCTGCAGGCAACATTTCCCAGATCTTTGGGTCAGCTGGCCTGGGGCTAGGTTTGGCCGATGGGAGCCGCTGGTGGGGGTGGGGGAGATTGTGACTGGAGGAAGGGGAAATCGGGTTCTCTCTCCTCCTGTTCTGCCTCAGACCGTCCCTGGCAGTTGCCCTGTCTCCTTGTGGCTCCAGCTCCTGCCCGTGACGGAGCCCCCTGAGCCTTGGAAATACCGCTGCCATTTAGCCCTCCACCTTAGAGATGGTAGCAGCTTCTTGCTCTTGCCGGTCTCTGGGTTGTCTTGCCACTTCCTGTTTGACTTCCCAGCTTTTCCATCATGCGTGCAACCAACCCCTTGTAGGAAATTTCCTCCATTTCAGCTCCTTAGAGGGCCTTCTGTTTCTCTGGGTGGATCCCGATGGATACCGTGGCCCTGGGCCGCGGCAGCTTTATAAACAATTGCAAGCATGTAAATCCTTTGAGCCAGCGATAACAGCTCTAGGAATTTATTTATTTATTTTTTAAAAAGATTTATTTATTTATTTGACAGAGACACAGCGAGAGAGGGAACACAAGCAGGGAGAGTGAGAGAGGGAGAAGCAGGCTTCCCGCGGAGCAGGGAGCCCGACGCCGGGCTCGATCCCAGGACCCCGGGATCACGACCCGAGCCGAAGGCAGACGCTTAACGACTGAGCCACCCAGGCGCCCCCAGCTCTAGGAATTTAATCTGCAGGTGTATTTGTGCATGTCGGAGATACTATAGGTACACGATTATTCACTGCATTGTTTGTGATAGTAAAAGATGAGAAATAACCCAAGTGTCCACCCGCAGGAGCCTCATCAGATGAATCTTATACCCAGATGGTGAATGAAGTTGTAGAAAGGAAGGAACAAGCACTTTATGATTTATTTTTATTTTTTTTTAGAGATGGGGGAGACAGTACGCGCCCACACACTCGAGAAAGCATGCGGGGGAGTGGTAGGGGCGGCAGAGGGAGTGAGAGAATCTTAAGCGGGGTCCATGCCTAGCCTAGCACGGAGCCTGATGCGGGAGCCTGCGGAGCTTGATCTCAGGACCCTGAGATCATGACCTGAGCCAAAATCAAGAGTCAGACGTTTACCCGACGGAGCCACCCAGGTGCCCCTGCACTTATGAATTGATGTAGAAAGATCTCCAAAATATCTTACCAAGTTACAAAGGCAAAGTGTAGGAAAATGTGCATTGTGTGCTACCATTTCTTTTTTTAATTTTTAATTTTTTAAAGATTTTATTTATTTATTTGACAGAGACACAGCGAGAGAGGGAACACAAGCAGGGGGAGTGGGAGAGGGAGAAGTAGGCTTCCCGCGGAGCAGGGAGCCCGATGCGGGGCTCGATCCCAGGACCCTGGGATCATGACCTGAGCCGAAGGCAGACGCTTAACGGCTGAGCCACCCAGGCGCCCCCCCCTTTTTTTTTTTTTTTAAAGGAAGTGCTTGTGTGAAAGTTCTGTGTTTGTGTGAAAGTTCTCGGGAAGGCTAAATAAGAAACCAAGAATTACATTCACCTGTTTGGGGAGGGTGGTGGGAACTGAGCAGGTGGGGAATGTAAGTGCAAAGGAGCGGTTGCTCTGTGCCTTTTTATTTTTTGAAATCCAAAAAGGTTTATTTCCACTTCTTCCCAAACTGGAAAACAGTTTCATAGAAAAATAGTATACTGGTAAGAAAATACCCTTTTTGAGAATTGTTTTTTGTTGTTGGTTTTGTTTGTTTGTTTCTTGGGAGAGGAAGAAAGAATCTTAGGCAGGCTCCACGCCCAGCACTGAGCCTGACTGGGACTGGATCTCACAACCCTGAGATCATGACCTGAGCCGAAATCAGGAGTCAGATGCTTAACCGACTGAGCCACCCAGGCGTCCTGAGAGCGTTTTTATATAGTCAAACAAGCAAACAAACAACAATCTAAATGTAGAAAGTCATAAAATAAGTTACCTATATTTTCAGTCCGTGTTTAGGGGCATCTGGGTGGCTCGGTCAGTTGGTCGGTGGACTCTGGATTTCTGCTCTGGTCATGATCTCAGGATCCTGGGATCCACCTCTGCCCGGGGCTCTGAGGGGAGTCTGCTTCAGGATTCCTCCCCCCGCTTTCTCATAAATAAATAAATCTTTTTTAAAAAAGTGACACGATAGGTGTTTTTAGAGTATGCTTAGAGCATATTCTCGAACATGGATGCAACAAATACTGATAACGCCCCTACCAATTGCCAGGTCCTGTGTTTAGCACAAGGGTGAGTAGTGGTGAGTAAGGCAGATGAATTTCCTGAATTCCCAGAGCTTTTGTTTAGATGGGAGATGGACAGGAAAGGTAAACAGACACATAAAATAATTGCAGATTATGCTGTGTTAAAGGAAATCGTCTGGGTTTGAGGGGGAGTGGGAGAGAGGCAGGGGAAGCTGTAGCCCGGGGAAGCCTTTGGGGAGGAAGTTCTCTGTCAGGTGCAGCCTAAAGGGACAGTGGGACAAGCAGCGGGCTGGAAGGAGCAGCTTCAGTAGGTAAGGAATTCACATTTTGTTCTAAGCACGCGAAGCAAACGAAGGATTTTAAACAGGGCAATGACATTTGACTTATGTTTCAATACTTGTAGCTAGTGTTTATGTAATGCTCTCTGTGCATGGGGTCCTGTACTGCGTGCCTTGTGTATCTTAACTTACTGTTGGTAGTTACCCTGTCAGACATGTAACTTTGTCACCATTTGCAGATGAAGCTGGAAATTGGAGGCACAGGGAAGCTGAGTGACTTGCGTCACATGTCACAGCTGGTGAGGGGTGGGGCAGGGATTCGAGTCCAGGTATTCTGGCTCCAGGGGCCACGTTCTTCAGCATTGCACCCTCTGCCCTTCTAAGAAGAGTGTTCCTGGCCACTGAGTGTAGGATGGATCGCAGGAGGGGAGGGAGGACCTGGGGACCCCACTGCAGGAGTGGGAGCATTGCAGGTGGTCAGGTGAGAGTCTCACGAGCATGGGGGAATGGGCAGCCGGGGCAGCAGTGACGGGAAAGATATATATATGACAGGTCTATATAAGGACACAGAAAAGTACAGAAAACGAAGACACTCATTTTCCCATTGCTCAGTTAATAGAATAGCTGCTAATGTTTTGTGACATTGTTTTAGGTCTTTTGTAAAAAAAAAAAAAAAATCAAGCTTTACAGGTAAATCTCCATCTCTGCATATGGCAGCATTGTTGCTCTGGTGAAAATTTTGGTGCTGTCTTTTGCTTCTTTTGTCTTAGCCTTCTGATGCTTTCCCCCGCCGTCCTTGTCTGCACAGCAGTCAGCGATCCCTTCAGAGCAGACCCTGTCACCCTGAGTCTGCACTGTCCTCGGCCTAGAACCCTCTACAGACTGGACCGTGGCCCCCAGGACCCATCAGGGCAGATTCCCTGTGCTCTAGTCCACGGGGCTGCAAGCTTTCTCCGTAAGCGGGCCAGGTAGTAAGTAGTTTTGGCTTTGTACGTACGCCACATCCCGTCACAGATGTTTCTTATTTATTTTTTTATATCTTTTTTTTTTTTTTTTTAAAGATTTTATTTATTATTTATTTGACAGAGAGAGAGACGGTGAGAGAGGGAACACAAGCAGGGGGAGTGGGAGAGGGAGAAGCAGGCTTCCCGCTGAGCAGGGAGCCCGATGCGGGGCTCGATCCCAGGACCCTGAGATCATGACCTGAGCCGAAGGCAGTCGCTTAACCAACTGAGCCACCCAGGCGCCCCTCTTATTTATTTTTTTAAATAACCCTTTAAAAACGTGAAAACCATTCTTGCCTGGGGGCTGTCCTTGGCCCTGCTCTCATCCCCCGCTGTCTCTCTGACGTTTCCTCCCACCTTCGCTACCACGCTGGTCTCCGTGCTCTTCCGTGAACGTGCCCGGCACGCCCTGTCTCGGTGCCTTTGGGCGCGCTGTCCCCCCGACCCTGAGTATCTGCTGCGTGCTTGCTGGCTCCATCCAGCTGTCTGTCCGCGGGTCTGCTTCCTTCACCAGCCCGTCTAAAACAGCCTGGGGGATTGGGCAGGTTTTTATACTTAAGCATAGATGTGTGCCTACGAACAATGTGAAGAGCCTTCTTGGTTTGTTTGAAATTATAAAAATGGCATCATGCTGTCTGGTGTGTTCTGCAGCTTGCATTGGAGGTTATCCACGTCACCATATGTAGACCCTATTTATTTCATGGAACTGCTATCACATTTTATTATTTATCTTGTCCCGTGTTGGACTTTGATGTGGACTTTACATTGTTGTTACATACCTAGGTGAACTCCTCGGCTTGTCTGCTTTTGCAGACTTGGGGGAGTTTTTCTAGAGGGTAGCTCTGGAATCGCATGTGCGGGCGTGGCAGGCGTTTGGTTTCCATACCTGCCGACAGATTGCTTTCTCATTGGGAGCATGCTCCTCAACTCTGGGCACTCATCAGACTCCCAAACGTTGGCCTGTCTCCCGAGTAAGGAACGATGCGTGGCTTCACCAGTGACGAGGTGTATTTTGGAGAATCAGATGGACGTGCTGACAGCTGGGAGGCTAGAGGTGCAGGAATCAGGGCTTCCAGGTTCGGCTCAGGTGACAAGGTGGTGACGCTGTCTGAGAACCAGAAGTCTGGGGAGGCGGGGCTAGGAGAAAGCCATTTGGAAGATTTTTTTTTTTTGTCAAAAATGTCATTACTTTGCCCTCACTTTAGAAGGATAGTTTCACTGGGTGTACGGTTGTAGGTTATCGAGTTAATTTCTTGCAGTGTTTTGACCCTCATTTCATTGCCTCTGGCTTTCATTGAGTCTGTTGAGAAGTCCACTGTTTGTGTCGTCTTCTTTGGAAGGTAATGTCGTCGTCGTCCCCGCCCCCGTCTCCCGCCCCGCCCGGGCTTTGGCCGCTTTTAAGATTCTTCTCCTTGCCTTTCCTTTTCAGCTGTTACTGTGACGTGTCCAGATGTGGTTTTCCTTGAATCTGCCCTTGTTGGGATTGGCAGTGGTGGTTCTGCTTTTTGGTGGTGCTGTGACAAGGCTTAATCTGACACTAGGTTTGGAGAATTGCTGCTCATTATCTCTTCATTTGCTCCTTTGGCTGCATTCCCTGGCTCTCCTTCTGGGACTCCACCTTGTCACCATGTCCTTTGTGTCTCTCAGACTCTTCTCTGCGTTCTTCATCCTCGTTATCTGTCCATGCTTCCCTCTGAATATTTCCTTCTGGCCCATATTGCAGTAAACTCTTCTTTGTCTTTGACCCTGCAATGGACCCATCTCTTGAGTTCTGAATTTCAGTTACTGCCTTCTTCAGCTTTGATTGTTTTTTTAGATTCCAATTTTCTGCTGAAACTTTTCATCTTGTAAACTAATTTCCTTGTTCTATTAATCATGGTTATTATAAAGTCCATGTTTGATAATGTCAATATTTGGATAGCTTGTGAGTGTATTCTGTTGTCTGTTCTACCCTTGGTTTTCAGTCATGGGGTCCTGACTCTAGACATACCTGTTAATTAACCTGTAGACAGTGAGTATGGAAAATTGTAGAGATAATTTGAGACTCGGGCAATTCTCCTCAAGGGAGGCTTCTGGCAGGTTAGTAAAGGTCAGGGAAACACCACTTTGGAGTTGTGAGCATTGGTCTGCTTCTGGTTTGCCCCCTCCTGGGGTAGCTCTCTGGTGGTCCCAGCTGAAAGCCTGGGGTGTTTACTAGGCTCCTTCTATCTGGCAGCCCCTGAACTCTCCCCTGGACCCCGAAGACTGCTGGAGGCTCTGCCGGCCTACTCAGATTCTCCACCACTTGTTTCTGCTTAGCTTCTTGGCCTCTCGGTTTCTGCAGTGAATTGGCAAATGTCTCAAGGTAGGCTCAGCTCTCTGCACTTGCCTCTGGGATCCTGGCCTCCTGAGTCCGCCCTGTATTGGTAGCTCCCCGATACCTTCACGCAGTTGTTTCTTGTAATTTGTTCAGCTCTTTTCGTTGCTCTTGGCAGACGGGTTGGTCTGTCACAAACTAGTCCGCTTTTACTGGAAGCATCGTCTCAGGAGTTCAGTTTTGGTATTTAGAATTGGACCAGTTAGTGAGACATCCTGGTGGGGATGGTAGGAAGGCAGGCAGCTGGAAGAGTCTCGGAGGCTTAGAGAGCTGACCGGGTGGGAGATAAGCGTTGGGAAGTTCATGGGACTGGATGAATGAGATCACGTAGGGGAGAGAGTCGAGAGAAAGGGGAAAGTCCCGGGGCTGGGGACAGCCCAGTAAAGGAGACCGGGGAAGGGTAGCCAGAGACGTCCAGGGCTCCTCGGAGGTTGTGGGGTTCGTGCAGAAGTTAAAGGAGGAGCCCTGTTTTCAGAAGAGAGGGTGGTCAGCTGCACTGGATGCTCTTGAGATTGCACGGAAACGAGGCTAGAGAAGTGTCTACTGGATTGGGGGAAAGGTAGGGAGCAGGCTGAGGAGGGACCTGGAAAGATGTTTGCAGGCTTTAGGAAAAGCCTGCCCCATGCTCCTGGGTGGAAGTTTGCCCCCATGATGAGAATGGCCGGAAGGCTGCAGGGGTGGGGCTCGGCGGGGGGGGGGGGGGGGGGGGGGGAAGGCGTGTGTGTTTTGCCTTGAAATGTTTGTTAGGTACATCATTTTGATAGAGGACCAACAGTAATTCATACCAGGTGAGTGAGCACAGTGTTGCTGTTGGCACGGTCACGCTTTTAGTGTGAATAACTTCAGGAGAGACGGATTAATTTTAAAAAGTTACCTGCAGATCCTTTAGGAAGCAGGTGTATCAGTTTGCGGCGAGGTGGGACCATTGAAACGTGTGACGTGAAAAAGATAGGTTTTGTCAAAGTAGCCGAAAACCTGCTTAAAGTAGAATCGCTTTTGGAGCTGTGGGAGGAGAGTAAATCACTTAAATGAGAGTAGAAGATACACGGCTCTGCATGCTGGTTCTTGAAGTTAATCAAACTTACCACCTCTTGTAGTCAGCTCCCCAACTGACACGGTAGGATAGATACCAGATTCTGCAGGGTTTTATAATGTGGCTGGCGACGATTCTGCAAGCATTTATTTTGGATAAATAGACTATTATGTAAATATTAGACTCACCTGAGTCAGTTTAGTTGTCTAAGAAGATTTGGTAATTTGCTTTCACAGAGCAAATTTACTCTTTGAGCTGACTTAGTTTTCAATAAGTCACCAGGAGCACTGTTCAAATAGTAGAAAATAAGTTCCGTCTTTAACTCTCAGGGTTATTTTTAATACTGTACTCTTCTTTTTGAAAAACTTATTTCTGTAATTAATAAATAAAAACAGAAGTTGGCTATAAAACTGGACATTTTGATGATTGAAAAGTATTTCCCAATATCTAGGTAATTAGTGATTTTTTTCAGTTTTCATCCAGATGTTTGGCAGCGTGTAAACCCAGCCTTACTGCAATTTTCTAATTCACTTTCATGGGAACGTATAATATTCTCCGTTTATTTTGGACAGCAGAGTTTCCTTTTTCTGTGGACAGATACATATGAAACACATGGTCTTCGAGTGGAGTTTGTGGTCCTCTGAGAATTCTCTGAAGGAGGAAATGGGTTGACCTACTGGTTGCTATGAAGTAAAAACAATCTTGTTTTCATTTTTTAGTGAACATCTGGGTTGCATTTATTATTTTACATTCTCGAGGTTCCTTAAAACCACAATTTGATAATAGGAGGGTTCATTAAAGCAGTAACTATTTAGCTGCTTCTATAATTGATTTAAGTCTTAGGGTGGTTGATAGATTTTTAAAAAAATTATTAAATATTTCTTTCCTTTCTATAAAATGTAACTTTAAAATAACAGCCCTTGATTTTAAGCCATAAAATAGGATCTAGATATTTTTGAGGGGCAGGAGAAGGAGTGATCAAACGGCTCATTTCTGTGTTGCCCGCTGCTATTCAGTTGGTGGTTGTGGGTATGGGCGTACTAGACTCTGGAGCACTGTCAGTCCCCTATCGCAGATCCATCCTCCCTTTCTTCCTTGTAAAGAACCCTGATTTGTTCAGATATCTACTCCTAGGGAAGGGGAGCTTATCACCACTAGAGAATGAATCTTAAAAGGTATAAGCCAGGGAAGGAAATCCCTTTTTATCATTGATTGATCAGAGGAGGAGAGTGTCACCCAAGTCTGGCCAGTGAGCTGTGAAGGGCGGTTTGCAGGGGGACTTCTTGGAAAGGTTTCTTTGTTCTTAGAAAAATAAGAAACCGTTCCTTGTCTTTGGATGGGCTTTGTTGGCCTGGTCGGGTGGCCAGCTTACATTCGTGATGTCCCTCATACCCATCCGTATGCGGAGGATGACCAGCTGGATCCTTGAGGATGTGGTTGCGTTGCTGAATGTCACCCACCCGGAGCCTCCCTGTGTCCACACTTCCTGTCACGCGGGACGATAAATGCCCTTCTTGTTTACATGGTTGAGAGACGTTCTGTAAGGAGCTCAGGCATCTTGCCAGATCCTTGCTGTAGCAGGGGCAGGTCCATCGTGTCATCCGCTCAGCAAGGATCTCGTTCCCTCTTTTCTTCCACGGGTATTCGTCAAGCATATGTATTGATCACTTTAAGGACTGAGCGGGGTTATATTTTCTTTTTGAGATGAATGCTTTAATAAGACAAAATATATTTTCATATGCTTACAGATCCATTCGTAGTTTCATTTGGCAATTCCTTATGATTACATTTATTTTAACACGAACATTTTGAAACACGCAGCAATCAAAAGTGGTGGACATTGGCCATTTACTGTTCCGTTAGAAGACAGGACTTCCTTTTTAGTTCTTAGAGAGGAAATCAAATGATCAAGAATGTCCTTTTTCAAGTTTTAGTAATTAAAATTTTTTTCAATTGAGACAAATGAATTCATTTTTGTTTGTGTTAGAGTATGGGAAAATTGGAGGATTTTAGTGACTTTGAAGCATTTGGCCTGTTCACACGGTGAGGCTGTATTTCCCAAGTGTGGGAGGGACAAGGGTTGCAGACTTTCCCAGTATATGACCGCACTTCGGAGAGTGCAGAGCATCCTGAGAATAAAATGGTGTCTTTCATTGCCCACGCAGAAGGAATCTTAATATTGGATAAGTGTTCTTCCAAAATGTGGCATGTTCTCAGGACTCGCAGAGCGTCTGTTGTGCATCCCCAAAGTAACATGTTTCTAAATTCGCATTTTCATTTAAAATAGTGGCCAAGCTGTATACTAGTCAAATGGTTACCGGCGCATTTTTATTTTTCCGAAAGAAAGTCAGATGCCTTCTCTCCTCCTTCCTGTGGTCGCATCAGTCTCCAGGTGCTCTGACTCTTCCTTCACAGACCCTCCTCCTGGTGGACAGAGGCAGCCCAGTGCGTGTGTCTCCCACGCTCGCTCGGCACCCCGGTGGTGGTTCTGCCTCGCAGATGCCCAGTAATTTGGCTGGACATGCAGAACATGACTAATTTTTTTTTTTTTTTTTTTAATCTGGAAAGAACATAAGCTGAGATACTTCCCCTGGGTTCTGCTGCTGTTAGTGCTTAGACATTAGGTTTCAGGATTAAAGTGTCTCTTACCTCCCTGCACTGCCTCCCTCCTTTTCGTGCTGCGGAAGGGGAGCCTGGAGCCTTCTCTTTTTGTCTTTCCCATCAAGTATGAAGATCGTGGCAAAGAACAGACTATCCTGCATGTCAAGATGATAAAGACTGTCTATTGCAGAAGTGTCCAGGCTGCTTCTGCGTTAGAAACTTTATCTCCCTCTTCCATTTTATCTGTGAAGGTTTGGGGTAGGGTGAAAACCAGTTTCACTCTTGAGGTTGAAGCCTGCTACGCTACTCCTTCCAGCCACCTGCAGTTGTGGTGCAGGCCTGCCTGGGAGTTCCGAGTCCTGGAGTCATGGCTGAGCCCGTGGCTGGCGTGTCCCCTCGGGGAGACCATCTTAGGAGTTCTCCAGTCATATTAGCTTGGCTTCCATGGTTTTATCTTCACAGTTTTTGCAATTAAGAAACATTGATTGCTGACTGGGAATTTGAGGAACAGATTTGACAGAAGAGCCATTTTCCTTAAAGAGTTAAGTTAATGACTTTCACTGGTTCAAGAGATTAATGGCCAAGCCTGGGTGGTAATACTAACCTGAACCTCTTACCCAAATAAATGCTTGAGAGGGGAATCTGGCTTTTAGTATAAACCCTTAATTTTTTTTTTTTAAAGATTTTATTTATTCATTTGAGACACAGAGATAGAGAGCATGAGCAGGGGGAGAGGGAGAAGCAGGCTCCCCGCTGAGCCAGAAGCCCGATGTGGGGCTCGATCCCAGGACCCTGGGATCATGACCTGAGCCGAAGGCAGACGCTTAACCATCTGACCCACCCAGGCGCCCCATAAACCCTTAATTTTATAAGACTATTTCTGCATGTTTTACTGAAACTTTTTTTGCTAATATCCGTCCCTCCCTCCCTCCATCCAGAGACCGTTACTTTCCATTTGTCAGAGTCTGGAGCTGTAGGATCTTGGCCGTGCTGGGCAAGCCTGCCTTGTTCCTGGCCATACCTCTTTGTGGCTGACTCTGTTGGGATGAATCATGTAGCCATTCCTTCCCAGATAATCTCAGTCCTGTGGGACTGGAGGGGCCCCTTCCCCTTGTGGTCTCATTAATTAAGGGAATTAAGATTGCAGAATTTCTGTCTGTTTGCTATGTCAGCTCAGCCACTGAAGGATATTCAGGGCAGAAAACAGTCAGCTGTAATGTAAAATGCTTGATTCTGGGAATTTGTGTCTCTGTGTACACTTAAGTTTGTTTAACTGGTAGAACTGATTGTTGTTGACATATTTTTTAAGTAAATATATGCAGCTCCAGTCCTTCCAGCCATGAGCCTGTGTGCATAATCTCCTTAAGCTTCCCTCTTCCGGTATGTAAAACTGACCTGAAAAAACCCAAGTGGAATTATTGAGTGAAGAATCTGTCAGAAATCCCAAGCAATTAGCAGGCCTTTAGAACGTGGTCATCGACATGGGAAGCCCCTTGCCCACCTTGATGTACTAAGCGGACGGAACTGGAGGGGCTGCTGTATTCAGGTTTAGGAATAACTGATAATTGCCAATACGATGATTCTATCTTTCCTCCCTCAGCTTTGTATTTCAAAAATTTTCAAACCTACAGCAAAGTTGAAAGAACACCCATATGTCACCTTAATTCACCAGTTGCTAAAATGTTGCCACATTTGCTTTATCTCTACATACATACAAACTGTAATTTTTTTTGGCGGGTGGGGTGCGGATCATTTGAAAGTTAAGTTACATACATCAGGGGCGCCTGGGTGGCTCAGTTGTTAAGCGTCTGCCTTCGGCTCAGGTCATGATCCCAGGGTCCTGGGATCGAGCCCCACATTGGGCTCCCTGCTCCGCGGGAAGCCTGCTTCTCCCTCTCCCACTCCCCCTGCTTGTGTTCCCTCTCTTGCTGTGTCTCTCTCTGTCAAATAAAATCTTTCAAAAAAAAAAAGTTACATACGTCATAACACTTTATCCCTAAATAGTCAGCATTCATCTGCTAAGGACATTCTCCTCATAACCACGGCCCTGCCATGCTGAAGACAACCAGCAGTAATTCTGTGATATCCGTCCACATACAGTCCCAATTCTGCTTTCCCCCAAATGTCTTTTATATCTGTTTTTCTTATCTAGGCTCTAGTCAGGGTTTACACCTTGTATTTAGTTATGTCTCCTCTTTAAAACAATTGTTTTTTGGGGGGTGATGGTGACTTTTTTTGAAGTGTCCAGACCGATTGCCTCATATCATTTGCATCCTGTAATCTAGGTTACATGTGTAAACAGAAGAGAGAGGTGCTTTGGTTTCTTTAATATCATTTCTTGAAATTGTAAATATGTTAAAATCGTCTACTCGATTCAAGGTCAAAGTCACATTCATTTTTCTTGTTCTTTGGTAAATGTGGATTAGACCCGTAACCAAAAGTAGTTACTAAGTGGCTCAGATATCAATGGAATATGTGCGTGGGTGAACTTGGAAGAAACATACACAGTGGTTTGTTAGACCTACCCTCATATGGAGGTGATTAAGAATTTTATTTTAATATGTGGCCATGGCTTTATAAAGAAACAAGTTTCAGAATTGGAAAATTTAGTAAGACAAACTTTATTTACATAATACAAAAGAGCAGCTTTTGCTGCCAGGTCCTTGGATGAAGAACAAACCTGAAATCTCTTAGGAATGAGTCCCCCCTCCTTCCTCCCTCTCCCTCCCTCTTCTTCCCTCCCCTCTTCATCCCCCTCCCTCCTCCCTTTCCTATAGGCCTTAAACATTTTTAACTTTAGCTGCAGCTGAGACCAATACAGGATCCAGCTGTAACTTTTTTTTTGTTGTTAGTATATCCGGTGATGGTTATAGCAAACTCATTGTATGAAAATTCGGTAAAGGAAAAGGGCAGGGTGGGAAAGAAAGTGACACTCTATAAAAGTATTCAAGAACCCGCGACAGGATCTAGGAGTCTCCCTTTCAGACGGCTGGTTTGGATTCCACCCTGAAGTACTCATTTTGTGACTAGTCCAGTAGGCGTTTTAATTCTTCCCTCTTAATCATATTACGTATACAACCGTGTAACCAGAGAATATATAGTCAAGGCTGAGTCTTGTTTTCAGTAGGAGGCAGAAAACAGGAGCTGTGAGAACCCACAGACCGAACCCCCCCCCCCCCTCGTGTCACACGAGACAGGGACTCATCACAATACCGCTCTGGCTGGTGGAGAGGCGGTAGTAGTCCCTAGAAGGGAGCCTAGCTCTCCCTCCTTAGGTCCGTTCGGTAGTCTCCTATGTGTGTATTTACCAGAGAGCAGGTAAGTGCGGAATCAGCAGTTTGGTCACATTAAATTTCAAATTTGCAGGTCTGCCTTGATGTCGTTACTCTAAAAGCTTTGCATCTTTGATCAGCTCTGTCCTGTGAGGACCAAGTGCATATCATCACCCTGTCGCTGAAGGTGGATTATATGTTTCAAAATAGTTTTTGTGATAAATGTAATTATCATAAGACCAGTGATTTTCACATACTTGTGTGTCTCCAACATTTTGTTTTTCTTTTTTTATGCGAAGGAGGTCAGATTTCTCAGATTGCTTCTAATTGTAGCCAGACATCCTGTTTGGGGACCATTTGAGACCAGGGCTGCCTGTGAAGAAATCGGGCGGCCCTGGAGCAGTCTTCCGACTTGTTCTTTTGAGATTCAGTTTTTGTGAACAGGTTTCCTTGAAATGCCATGCTCTATTTTTAGACGGTCTCTTTACATTTCTGTGGTTCTGGGCATCCACAATAAACTGATTTATTATTCAGCACAAAAATATTGTTCAGTGTCCTAAGGCTGCTGAAACTTTGTAGGAAAAAATAAACCCGTGCCACTTGAGTGGATGTAATCAGCAAGGACTACTGAACAAATTTAAGAAAACTTTGTTCTCTTTCTCAGGTCGTTGCTCTATCAGTACCCGCATGGACCACATTTTTAGGAATCCTTGCCTATTTTACACTAGGTGGGCTCAGTCTCCTGGGTTCTCACAAATTACCCTTTCCTGCCTCCCACTGAAAGACACATTTTTGTAACCATTCAAGAAGCTTCCTACGCTGCTCCTCTCTCTCTCCTCCTCCATTTTTACTCAAAGGGTTTTGTTTTGTTTTTGTTTTTTGTTTGTTTTTTTGAGAGTAGCCTGGTAGCTTCTTAGATCCAGAAATGATTTCGTTTGCTGCTCTGTACTGTATCAGAGGCCCTTCTGTTCTTGAAGGAATGTTTGATCCGACAAAGGTATTACAGGAGTCAGGGATCTGACCCTTGGGACTGATTTGGTGATGAAGTACCTAATCTTTTGTTAAAAATTGAACTGGTGACTCACCTAACATAGTAGTCGCCCTTTTAAAGTGGTTTAGTATATTCACAAAGTTGTGCAGCCACCACCACTACCTAATTTTAGAACTTTTTTTTTTTTTTTTTTAAAGATTTTATTTATTTATTTGAGAGAGAGAATGAGATAGAGAGAGCATGAGAGGGGGGAGGGTCAGAGGGAGAAGCAGGCTCTCCGCTCAGCAGGGAACCCGATGCTGGACTCGATCCCGGGACTCCAGGATCATGACCCGAGCCGAAGGCAGTCGCCCAACCAACTGAGCCACCCAGGCGCCCATAATTTTAGAACTTTTTAAGAAAGATTTATTTGAGAGCGTGCGCAAGTGTGCGTGCACACCCCCCCCACCCGCCCAAGGACGGGCAGGAGCAGAGGGCGGGGGAGAGGGTCTCGATCCCAGGACCCTGAGATCATGGCCTGAGCCGAAACCAAGAGTCGGAGGCTTGACCATCTGAGCCACCCAGGTGCCCCAGAATTTTTTTAAGATTTTATTTTTAAGTAATCTCCAACCCAGCATGGGGCTTGAACTCACAACCCTGAGATCAAGAGTCATATGCTGTACTGACTGAGCCAGCCCGGCTCCCCTAGAACGTTTCTATCACCTCAGAAGGAAACCCTGTCCCCCAGTAGCGGTCATTTTCCCCGGCCCCTGGCGACCACGGATCTCCTTGGTGTGTCTGTGGATGTTCCTGCCCCAAACATCCCACGTAAATGGAATCGCACAGTGTGTGGCTCTTTGGGTCTGGCTTCTCTCGCTTAGTAGGTTCTTCCATGTTGTAGCTTGATTCCGTTT
Source organism: Halichoerus grypus (assembly GCF_964656455.1). NCBI lineage: Eukaryota > Metazoa > Chordata > Mammalia > Carnivora > Phocidae > Halichoerus > Halichoerus grypus. Next base: position 4,791,370 of record NC_135717.1, read on the forward strand.
TCCAGGTCTGTCCATACTGTAACATGGTTCAGGATAAAGTACCTCTACTGTCTTATGAGTGGCCCCGAGACTTGGATCTGCTTTCCAGTTGGGAGTCGGTTGGAGAGATGGTGCTTACCTGTCACGTGGTCGAATCTGTGGCTTGAATGCCATCTTGAGGGTTTTTAGGTGTGCATGTGTTCTCTTCCCACTGAGAAGATTTCAGTTGATTTTCAACCTTATTATTTGTAGAAGGGCCGAGCTGCGTCCTTGTGTGCTAAGCCCCGAGTTTATAATCATGCGTAGTTGCTTCCAAAGCAGAACCGTGTTGTCTGCAGACAATTTTTACCCTCTGAGGACCAGTCTGTAGGTTCAAGAAACTGAATTTCTCAGGGAGCTGTACTGAAAACTGTTAATAGAAGCCTGAAGGATCGACCTCTCGGGTTCGGTGAGGCTTTGCCAGTAGTGACCCCAGTCGTGGACGTAGGCGAGCACACTGTCCTCAGTCCCCCTCGCCCCCTGAACGCCCAGCAGACGATAGGACAGGAAGTCATGGGGGATGCCAGCGGGCACTGGGAGGCGACCGTCAGTGGAGGAGAGTTGGATAGACTTAGAGAAGAAACGACGAATTGGAAGCTTGTCCGCAGACAGGGCAGAATGAGGGTGTGGAGGCAGCGGGCTGGGCTGGGCTGGGGACGGCGGCCCCGAGGGTGGGTGAGTGTGGACCGCGCTGCAGACGCGGGGAATTCGCCCTTGTGGGGGCCGCGGGGGCCGCTGTGCCCCAGTGTCCTCTCCCTCTGGCCTCCTCTCCCTTCTTTGGAAGCAGGCGGTTGATAGCATTTTACCCTCGGGCGAGTATTTCTTTACAGAGGTGGTGGTCTCTGGGGAGAATTGGGGCTCCCCGGGTGTGTGCCTGCACCCCAGGTAAAGCTTTTTTTCCTTCCGTCTTACGGAGGCTTTTCAGCCTGCAGGCGATTTCGCTGACTTCTCATCCTGGAGTGAAGCCTGCCAGTGGCCAGGCTTTGCTCGCGGGACAGAGAACATAATGGCCTTTCCCGTTCAGGAAGGAATCCAGTGAGAAAAGGAACCTTCTGCCGCACTAGGGGAAGCCACACGACCAGCTACATGTCATTTTTAAACATGCACAGACCACAAGAACCTCCAGACAGAAGGAAAAAAAAACTCAACAACGTGAGGGAGAAAACTTAATGCAACATTTTTTATAGAAAGAACGGCTGACCACCGAAGAACGGGAATTCTTAAATAGACCAGTGACACGGGATTGTCGGAGGCCTGCAGGGGAGATGCGGCCGGAACCCCAGCGCTCCTTCGTCCGCTCCTCCCTCCAGTCGGGGTCCGGTGCAGGTGACGGATCGAAGAAATCCGGGAACACTGAATGGGGCTGACTCATCACCATCTCCTGAGGGCAGGGCTGCGAGCCAATGTTAAGGAAGAGGACCTGCTGTGGGCTCAGTGGATTTGGGGGAGCAGGGGGTGGGTGAGGCCTGCTGGTGCCACGTGGCCGCAGGGAGCGGGGGTGAGTTAGCTCTGCTGCAGGAGCAGCAGGATCTGGTGGCAGCAGAACTGGGCGGCCCGAGGACACGTGTGGCGTGCACGTGCTCGGATTCGGCAGGGCTTCTCCCTGGCTCTGCAGCCGTCCTCCCTGGCGCAGTGGGCAGCACCCCATCTGTCTGGAGCAGAAGCCTTGCCAGACGGAGAATCTTGTACAGAAATGAGATCCCAGAACCAACCGGTTGCCTCACAGAGAAGCAGACTTGCAGAGATGAAGTTCCCACCACGAATGGTGATGCGTTTATAATGGCTCAGCCCTCTCCCTTACAAGCTTAGAGCTGGACAAACCACCAAACTCAACAGCGTCCTGTGGAGAACCAGCCGTCCTGTTCTGGGGGGAAATTGGGCCTGGGTATGATCGTTTAAATTAAAAAAGAAAACCCAAACAACCCATTGCCAAAATAAAATAAGTGGTGTGGTATGGGGGGGGGGGTGGTAGGAATATAATTTTTGAGGCAGAGGAAAATATAATTTTGAGAAAGGTTAATTACAGAAACTAGAGTAAATTTCAGGTCAAATCTGCTTTGTGCAGTTTTTAATAAAACTCAAGACAGACTCTGACATAAGTGATTGACACATGAGATAAGGCAGCTGACCAAACTGAAAACTAGCTGGTTGGGAGGCAGATGAAGCAAGATGCATGAGTGGAGAGGAAGAAACTGTAATTGTACTAAATGCACTCACGGAAATTTTATTTTTACTTTATTTTAAATGTAGGGAAAGTGCTTTATTTTTATTTTTTTAAGCAAACTATATATATAAGGGATAGAGTGTGGGGGCAAGGGATAGAGGGAGAGACAGAATCTCAAGCAGACTCCATGCTCAGCATGGAACCTGACACGGGGCTCGATCTCCTGACCCTGAGATCAGGACCTGAGCTGAAATCAAGAGTCAGATGCTTAACTGACTGAGCCACCCAGGCTCCCCATTTGCAGAATTTTAAAACTCCCATTAGGATCCACGAAGAGCAACGTTTACACTGCAGAAGGTTAAGTTAGTGCTGTGATCTAAGTAAGCATTGCTCCTGAAGAAGCTACCGAAAACAGATCATGGAAACAGTAGTCAGAGAGACCATGGAAAAACGTCTCTCTGAGCTGGGAAAGGACACCAGCTGCATCTGTGTGGCGAACAAGCTCATCATTTTGCGTTAGGTGAAATGAGGGGAAAAGGGCAAGTGTTTGCTGGTGCCATTTTTAAATTTCAAGAATATAGTGACCTGCAGACAGAAGGGGGGAAGCGTACTTACAAAGAAGGAAACTGCAGGATGGTTTTAGGCTCCCCTACAACATTGCCGGAAGACTGTGGAGCTAAGGCATAGAGTTCGGGTGTGAGTGGTTGTAACCAGAAATGAAACCATCACGCTTAAGTGGTGTTAATGTGTGAGGGCAACAGAATGATGTTTTCTGACGGTACAGAGATGATGGATCAGCACGTTGCCTTTGGGGGGAGCTCGCCCTGCCTTTGGACTTCATTGAGCCGTGACTCTACTGTTGGAAGGCCATTTGAGCTTCCCTTTTTTTATTTTTTTCCTGCTACCTGTAACTTGAAATCTTCCTGATAGAACATCAGTGAGTTTTTCTTGCATAAAACTTTTTCAAAGATACATTCTGATCTGCTCAAAGATTACTGGGAATGACTCAGGAAGGGAAAACTTGTGATACAAAATAACCAGTGTTGCACTGAAATTGTTCAAATGTAAATGTAAGTCTAAATAGTTATAAATTCGGTTGTAGATAAAAATTCAAATGTAAATGATTCTCAAAAGGGAAAGTATGTAGTGAAAATTAAAAAAAACACCCAGTTATCCAATAACGCTGCCATGAATAATAAATCTGGGCTCAGGTTACAGGGATGAAGCTGAGAAGTGGGTGGTGGGGGAGGCGGAGGAAGTGGCAGGCGGGGAAGAGTAAAAGCCTTTTCATCTTACAAAGCAGGGATATCCTGTTTTATTTTCGACATTGACAGTAATGCAGGTAGCAGTGTGTGTGTGTGTGTGTGTGTGTGTGTGTGTGTGTGTGTGTGTTTAAAATAAAGGGGGATGACTGGGTGGTTCAGTTGGTTAAGCGTCTGCCTTCATGTCCAGGTCATGATCCTGGACTCCCAGGATCGAGTCTGCCATCGGGCTCCCTGCTCATCCGGGAGTCTGCTTCTCCCTCTGCCCCTCCCCCCTGCCTGTGTTTTCTCTCTCTCTCTGGCAAATAAATCTTTTTTAAAAATAATAGAAAAGTAAAGGTAACCACTAAAAAACTTAAAGTGGAGTGTTCACCTTCCACATCATGAGGAGAAAAACCTATAAATTTGATCATGGGATAAGGTCATGTCGGGTAAAAGGACCATGGTCTGGTTATGTGTTCTTCTTTGGCTTTTTTTTTTTTTTTAATTTGACAGAAAGAGAGAGAGAGAGCACAAGCAGGGGGAGTGGCAGGCAGAGGGAGAAACAGGCTCCCCGCAGAGCAGAGAGCCCAATGCAGGGCTCGATCCCAGGACCCTGGGATCACGACCCGAGCTGAAGGCAGATGCCCAACCAACTGAGCCACCCAGGCGCCCTTCTTCATTGGCTTTTAAAATTTATTTAGAGGACAGTTACCTAACTAAAATCTTGGGCCCACATTTTGGAAAATCTTTAAGAAGCAAATGCCTTTTTGGGGAGGGGTTGGTAGGAGATGGTCCATTTTGCAAAGTGTATTTTTTTAGAAATTTGGGTCCTCTGTGACTCATCCCCGTACTGTTTTGAAGTATTTTTGGAGAGATGTTCAGGAAGGTCTTTGAGGTGGAAAGGCTTGGGATGGGTGGCGGTGTGCCAGGAGGGAGATAAGGTAAGGGGGAGGGGGGTCTGGCATGGCGGCCACTCCCCCTGTCCCTTATCTCAAAGGTGAACCTTCCAAGGGCGAGGCAGGCTGAAGAAAAGGAAGTGGTCAGCTGGGAGGAGCCAGCTTTCCTGGGGCTTGAAACTCATACAATTTGGAATGCCCTCTTTAAGAAAAATAATACAAAATTGGCTAGCAAAGTGAAAATTAGGATGAAAAGAGTCATAACAGCTTATAAGTTTTAAAAACCTCATAAAACCATAAAGAAGTCAAAACCCAGAAAAATCCTACAGTCCCTTTCTCTTCTTGGCACAACTTTATAGTACTCTCCCTCTATGTTTTGGGTTGCCTGCTCTGGCTAATTGATCGTCTCTTCCCATCACAGTACTCTTGGAACATAGTTTGCTGTAAAGAGAATAGAAAGATAATCCAGTCTTTCCTCTAGGATGGTTGAATGAAAAAAATTTTTTTAAATTATTGATCATTTAGGAAAGTTTCTTTTAAGATTTCAGTCATCAGGGGCACCTGGGTGGCTCAGTTGGTTAAGCGGCCGGCTCTTGGTTTTGGCTCAGGTCATGACCTCGGGGTCCTGGGATTGAGCCTGGAGTTGGGAATCTGCACTCAGTGGGGAGCCTGCTTCATTCAGGATTCTCTCTCCCTCTGCCCCCCTTGCCGCTCACTCGCACACACATACACTCTCTCAAATGAATAGATCTTAAAAATTTGTCATCAGTTTTAAGTTTCCTTGTAATAAAATTTTTTTTTTTTTTAAAGATTTTATTTATTTATTTGAGAGCGAGAATGAGATAGAGAGCATGAGAGGGGGGAGGGTCAGACGGAGAAGCAGACTCCCTGCTGAGCAGGGAGCCTGATGTGGGACTCGATCCCGGGACTCTAGGATCATGACCTGAGCCGAAGGCAGTCGCTTAACCAACTGAGCCACCCAGGCGCCCCCCCCAATTTTTTTTTTTTTTTTTTTTTTTTTAACATTTTGAAGCTTTCCCCTGTCTTCTTTTTCTGGTTTTGGATTTTGCCAGTTTTTTGAGTTCCTAGACCCAATTATAGCGTGGCATGGGCATCCCGCACACCAAGTGATTTTCGGACACCAGCAGGGTGTCTGGGAATTCAACTCAGTTCTGACACTGTCCACCAGGAGACAGCATCGCATCCCCTAGGTTAAGGGTTTGGTTCTACACGACTGCTCCTCACCCCCCACTTCAGAGGCCATCGGGAAGCCCCAGGCTCTCACCTGTGCTTCTAACCCGCCTGCTACAGCTTGGAGGTTCCGCCCACCCCCTCCTTAGGTTCGACTAATTTGCTAGAGTGGCTCACAGAACTCTGGGAAACACTTAAGGTTCACCAGCTTATTTAAGGACATGATAAAGGATAGGAATCAGCCAGATGAAGGGATACTTAGGGTGAGGTCCCCAGCCAAGGAGCTTCCGTGCTTGTGGAACTTGGGATGTGGCTTGATGGCACGTGGAAGTATTCTGATTCCCCAAGCGTGGAAGCTCTCTGAAAAGGACCAAGAAGCTGTCCTCTTGGGTTTTATGGAGGCTCCACTACATGGTCATGATTGACTAAGTCATTGGCCATTGACTGACTTCACCCTTCTCCCTGGAGGTGATAAGGGGTGGGGACCGGAAAGTTCTAACCCTCTGATCACATGGTCGTCCTGGCAACCAGCCTGCACCCTTGGGTGAGGTCTAAGAGTCATTAATAACAAGGTTAATAACAAGACACTCATTTCACCTTACGGCTCTGATGCATTTTCAGGAACCATGGATGAAGACCAGGTGTATCCGAGATATTTTAGTCAACTGAGTGACCAAATAATACATTTCTTATAAATCAAGATATTTTAGCCTGGATACTTCCTTCCCATCATGTTTGAATTTTTGAATGATAAAACATTCTGAAAAATAGAATTATCTGGAAATAATACGCATACAAGGTCATTGGAATGCATTTAAAAATTACCTCTGTGTTGCATCTGGGTTACACATTTTAAGACTTTTTTTCTTTAAGATTTTATTTATTAGAGCATGAGGGAGAGGCAGAAGCAGACTCCCCACCAAGCAGGGAGCCCGACTCGGGGCTCGATCCCAGGACCCTGGGAGCATGACCTGAGCCGAAGGCAGATGCTTAAGCGACCGAGCCACCCTGGTGCCCCTGGGTTACACATTTTAATCATGACTTGTAAATGAGTCAGTTGGGGAATTCTGTCACCTGAAAATGGGTTTCTTCAGGTTGTTTTGTTGCCTGGGTGGCAGTTTTGTGTGTCCTTCCGTCTGTAAAGTCTGGAACTACCAGCTGTCATCAGGATGAGATGCATCTGGTTTGTTTTTTTATTTTTTTATTTTTTTAAGATTTTATTTATTTTGACAGAGAGATAGCAAGAGCAGGAACACAAGCAAGGGGAGTGGGAGAGGGAGAAGCAGGCTTCCCACCAAGCAGGGAGCCCGATGCGGGGCTCGATCCCAGGACCCTGGGATCATGACCTGAGCTGAAGGCAGACGCTTAATGACTGAGCCACCCAGGCGCCCGATGCATCTGATTCATTGGGCTGATCAAGCATGAAGCTTCAGCACAGACTTGCTAGTTTGGGACTATAGCTTTAAAATCTATAAGGTTAGGAATTCTCATAAATTTCTCATAATTAACGCTGAAGGTGAAAAAAATACAGTGTATTTATTATATGTTGCATCATCAAGTAGTAGGTTCCTGACAGAGAATTTCCATTTTGGTAAGACTTTGGTGAGAATCACATCCTCTATTTGAAAATTTACGTTTATCTGATGATGGGGAAAATTTGCCACAGACAACCTTCTGACTCTGTCTGTCCAAACCTCATTTGTCCTCCATCACCCTCCTTTCTGGTGCTGGGCACCGGAAGCCCTGTTCATATGGGACCACCACCCCTGGCCACGTCCTGCTGCATCACATCATCGGGTAAGTAGGTACGGGGGCAGAAGGGACTTCCCGGAGGTCATCTGTGCATTTGGGATGGCTGGCTATAATTGTACTCAGAAGTGACTGAAAGCCATGTAAATATATCCCACTGATCCCAAACTAAATGTATCCCCACTTCAGCCTCCCCGTGGATCTCCAGAATGCCCGCCCCTGCCAGGGGGAGAGGAGAAGGTGGAGTGGAAAAGAGGGATCCTAACCCAGTCCAGCTTGCTGGAGGTTCAAGCGCACAGACCGGTGATGAGAGGACGCACTGCTGGGGCCTGGCCAGTGCGCTGGAAGGCCCTGAGCCGCTGGATGCTGGAGCCTGTTCCTTCCTCAGCTCCGTGGTCGCTGGTGGCTACTAGTGGTCAGACCTCAGAGCCAGCCCCTGCTTGGCCAGATGCTACCCTTTCAAAGCTGACTCCTTAGCCACACGGGCCCAGGCCCCCGGGCTCATTTTGCATCTCAAGCACAGCTTGCTTTCAAAAAAAAAAAAAAGAACAGCTTGCTTTCTCCTGTCTGTAGGTGCAAACCCTACTCTCCGCTCTCGTTCTGTTAATTTCTTAGGCCAGACTGGTGGCAGAGAGTTGCTGGGTTGGTGCTTTTGGGGGAGGAGAGGCAGTCTTGGAGCCCCTAGAGTTAGCAGTGGGCTAGGCTTGCATCTCTTGAGCCCAGCTACCATGGGAGGGCTCAGGGACGCAGGTCCCCCTCACAGGAACCCCGTTGTCTTGGCAGCTTGGAGGCTGGATTGGTGCCCGGGGTCCTGTCTGGAATCACAGCATGGTAGCCGGAATCCTAGCCTCTTGGAGCAGTAGGGTCGGGAAGGAGTCGGGAGGGAGTGGGCATGGTGGTGGTTTAGCGTGACTGAGAATTTCTGTTAATCAAAGCTCCTTGCTCTATTCTTGAGCTCACCCCCCTTTGGGCTACGTTTATTGGACATGAACAGGCCTGGGCCCTGGGTGCCTTTATTCACATGTAGGAAAGTGGCCGTGCTACATTCCCCTCCTTCCTTTGCAGAAAAAGGTGGTTTATTGCCCTTGTGTGAACAGACATGAGCCTATTCTCTCCCCCATCCTGCTTCTTGGAGATGTGTTTGTTTTCCGTTCAACCTTTATTTATGCAATTATAATAAAAAAAAAATAGGGGCACCTGGCTGGCTCTGTCAGTAGAGCATGTGAGTCTCGGCCTCAGGGTCATGAGTTCGAGCCCCACGTTGCGGGTAGAGGTTACTTAAAATAGATGTAAAGTCTTACTCGTGCTTTCTCTTAGGCCTTGCCTTTTTCATTTAATTTTCTGGAAGTCCTTCATTATTGGTACCTAGAGTTCTCTCTTACTTTTTAAATTTTCTTTTTTTCTCTTTTTCCCTGTACCTTGTAATCATGGCCTTAGTCCCAATTTTTTTTCTTTTTCCTCTCACTTTTTAAAAAACAGCTACATAATATTCTATTGTGTGGATGTGCCAGTTTGTTTAACCAGCACCTTATTGGTGGACGGACACTTGGTTTGTTCTGATCTTTTGATACTAAATTGCAGTGAATGGCCTTGTGAATATGCCACTTTCTTGCAAATTTATCTGAGAGAGGAGTTTTCAGTAGTGGGATTCCTGAGCCAAAAGGAAAATGGATTTGAAATGTTGGTAGACATTACCAGACTTGGCTCCACACCCCTTTATTACTATTTTTACCTCCCACCAGCAACTCGGGAGACTGCTGGTTGCCCACAGCCTCGAGGACAGGGGATGCCGGCCAGCTTCTGGACTTCTGACAGCCCAGTGGGTCAGACGTAGCCTCTCAGGCTCTCGTTTGCTTTTCTCATCATGTGGCCATTTATCAGTGGGCTACTGGTCTTTCCAACTTCTAGAAGGTCTGTGTTAGAGTAATTAGTTCCCATGGATTGCAAATGTTATTTCCTGATCTGCCATTTCTCTTGTGACTGCTTATGCCTTTTCATTGGCTTGGTGTTTTCATTTTGTTTTGCGATGAAGAAGACCTTGCTTTTTCATGCAGTCAAATATATTCATTTATTTCTTTGGTGATGTCTGAATGTGGAGTCATACGTAGGAAGGACTGCTCCATTCCAAGATTATAAAGGAATTTGCCCATGTTGTCTGTTTTATTTTATAGTTAATCTCTGGAGATTTGGAGTTGATCCTGGTATACGGTGTAAAGTATAGATACAACTTTATGTTTTGTCTCAAAACGCTATGTTGTCTCAACACCATTTATTAAAAAGTCCGTCTTTACCTCACTGCCTTTATCATATACTGAATTTCCAGCTGCTTTGAGCCTTTCTGGGCTTATTCGTCTCCTCCCTTGGTCTGTCTGTTGTTAGACCAGTGACTCTCTGTTTTCTTTATGAGGGAGATGATATTTTATTTTTAAAAAATATTAAAAATTTTTTTGGGGTCAGGGAAGGGGCAGAGGGAGCAGGGGAGAGAGAATTTTTTTTGTTTTGGAAGATTTTATTTACTTATTTGACAGAGACACAGCGAGAGAAGGAACACAAGCAGGGGGAGTGGGAGAGGGAGAAGCAGGCTTCCCACCGAGCAGGGAGCCCGATGTGGGGCTCGATCCCAGGACCCTGAGATCATGACCTGAGCCGAAGGCAGACGCTTAACGACTGAGCCACCCAGGCGCCCCAGGGGAGAGAGAATCTTAAGCAGGCCCCACGCCCAGCGGGGAGCCCGACATTGGGCTGATCTCAGGACTGTGAGATCATGACCTGAGCCGAACCAAGAGTTGGACACTTAAACGACTTGGCTACCCAGGCGCGCCCCGGTAGATGGTATTTTGATATCAGTTAGGATTAATCTTTTACCCCTCATTTTTCTTCCTTTTCAGAATTTTCCTGTTTATCTGCTTGTTTTAATTTATGACCCTTAGAATCTGCTAGTCTACCAACAGAAAATAAAACAGGTGCTGCATTGAGATTGCATTAAATTTACAGATGACCTTGGGGAGAATGACCTTTTTCTGATATTGCATCTTTTTATCCAAGAACATGGCATGCCTTTTCATGTGTTCAAACTTGTTATGTCATTCAAGAGCATGCTCACATTTTCCTTCCAGTTCTATACGTTTTGTGCACTTAACTTTAAATCTGTTTCTGGGGGTGCCTGGGTGGCTCAGTCAGTTAAGCATCTGCCTTTGGCTCAGGTCATGATCCCAGGGTCCTGGGATGGAGTCACAACATAGGGCTCTCTGCTCAGCAGGGGGCTTGCTTCTCCCTCTCCCTCCGCTGTTCCTCCTGCTTTTGCTCTCTCTCTCTGTGAAATAAATAAAATCTCAAAAAAAAAATCTGTTTCTGGATATCTGATGTCTTATTGCTCTTGTCATTAAGGTACTCTTTTCTGTTGATTATCTATTTGGTTATTTGAATTTATGAAAGGTATTGGTTTTTGTACATTAATTTTATATCTCACTAGCTTACCAAATTGCTCTGTTTTTAGGAACATAGATTTTCAGTTGGTTCTCTTGGGTTTTCCACTGATACGGTCATTTCCTTGGCAAGTGATAACTTTATCTCCTCCTTTCCAGGTTTTGTTCCTACGATTTTAGTCTCTTGTCTCAATTGCATTGGCCGGTGAGTTCTGTTTTGAAAATGTTCATTTTGAGATTCTAGTGAGCCCTCCATGTGGAGATGTAGGCCTGGAGCTTACATCTTGGAGAGAGATAATAGGGCAAAATCAGATTTGGAAGCCATTGACTAGAGATGGTGGTTAAACTGGGAGCATATGTGTTTGTTAAAGGAGAAAGGGCAGCAGGGAGGAGGGACGGAGCTGAAGATGGCACTGTGGTGATGTGTGGTTGATGACAGGCGGAAGCCCCAGAGGAGAATGGGAAGGAAGAGCTGTCCCTCCCCACCTTTAAAACAGAACTTATTTTTTAGAGCAGTTTTAGGTTCACGGCAAGACTGAGCAGAAAGTGCACGGATCTTCCCGTCTACCTGCAGCATCCTCTTGTCCCCCACTGCGGACATCCCTCTTGGGAGTGGTACCCTTGTTAAGATCCATCCATGAGCCTCCAGTGACATGTCATGATCACCCAAATCCACAGTTTACATTTCAGGTTTGCTCTTGGTGTCGTACGTTCAGTGGATTTAGACAGATGTATGATGACGGGTGTCCGTTATAGAGTATCCTACAGAGTAGTTTCCCCGAAGGGCTTTCTTCTTGAGGCCCTCCTGCCTACTCAGCACGCTTACCCACGGTCAGTGTTTCACGTTCTACTTTCGGTTCTGTTTCCTTGTTGAGCACACTACTTTCCTTAGTCTTTACTGAACTTCATCTTGTTGATTAGCAGTCATTTCTTTAATCTTTCCACCCCCGCACCCCCCCCCACCTGTGTCAGTCCTTGATTCTTTTTGAAAGAGAAGAATTTCTTCAGTGGAAGTTGTTTGAACAGTTACCTGCAGGGAGGAGTTATGTTTGAATGGGAGCCTGAGGGTTGTTGTTTTGGTTACAAATGAAGCAGTTAAACAGATAGGAAGATTCGAAATGTTTTTCCGGATTTTCATGGACGTGAACTTAAAAAAGCAATTCACTTAAAAAGGATACAACCAGGGCCGCCTGGGTGGCTCAGTTGTCTGCCTTCGGCTCAGGTCATGATCTCAGGGTCCTGGGATCGAGCCCCGGATGGGGCTCCCTGCTTGGCGGGAAGCCTGCTTCTCCCTCTCCCACTCCCCCTGCTTGTGTTCCCTCTCTCGCTGTGTCTTTTTCTGTCACATAAATAAATAAAAAATCTTTAAAAAAAAATAAAAATAAAAAAATAAAAAGGATACAACCAAGTCTTAAAATATGAATAGCTCATTCTTACTCTGGTTGGAGCAGGTTCAGTAGACATTTTCCTAGGTTTGAATGATAACCAACCACTGAGGAGATTCGATGAAGTTTGTCTCAGATGTTTAAAATGTATTTTCTTCCATTAGAATGTTAGAATGAGTGAAAACCTTGGTGTCTTTGCCCCCCAGATGACTCTGTACTCATGGCTTAACATCTCAGCCAGACTGATTTGCAGCCCCATGTTCTAGCAACATGACACACTCGAGTGGAGCTGAATCTCACCTTCTCTCTTGGGTTTGCCATTCTTGCCTTCCCTGGAAGGTGGCTGAGTTTTGAGACTTTTTATAGGAAGAAAGTAAGTAGTCAAATTACGGCATAGACGTATAAATGGAACTTTCTAATTGGCAGGAGCTCTTGGGGAATAAAAACTATGTTTTCGGTAGAAACCAGAGAACATGATGGATGAGAGGTAGGTGTTGCTTCTCAGTAATGGACTCCATCAACGCGCCCGTTTGTTTCCAGAGCCTCGTTAGTGGGGACGCTAGCTGTCCTCTGAACACAGGCTGCAGCTCAGACTGTGCCAGGCAGCTGTGCCCTGCGGAATCTGGCTGCACCCGTGTCTCCAGTCCCTAGCGGGCCACATGGTTCCAGCCTCCGCCCCCGTGGGTTGTGGAGGCAGCACTCACTGTAGTGCACCCGAGGGTGCCGGCCACTCAGCTCCCGCCTGGCGCGTGGCTCCTGGGTCAGGAGTTTGCTGAGCCCCTTCTCACCAAGCCTTCGTCTGCTTGGACACAAGCCTTCTCTGAGCCATTGAGTGAAGAGGCATGTCATCCCTGCCTCCCCCCCCCAATAGTCAGAAGCTGGTCCAGGCTTATTGACCACTGACCTTGAGGCAACTGTTTTGATTAAGTTGTCTTTCATAAGAAGCTTTATTTGTTTGTGTTAAAGAGAAGAGAGACTTCTTTTTTAGAACAGTAGTTGGGAAATTCAGAAGTTTCAGTAATCTCTTTGAAACCATGCCCAGTAGCAGGTGGATGTAAGTACACTGTCAGAAGAATGGGGGCTGCAAGTTAATCATATGAAATGGTTATTTGCTATTAATATAATCTCCAGAATTTCTAAATCCCGGTTTGTGTCTGTGTGGCATGGTTGGTTAAGATTTCAAAGCTTAGGATTCATGCTTAGGATGTAATCCTAGAGTAGTAAGTTGAAAAAAGACAGTTAAAGTGGCCTGCTGGTCTAACCCCCCCCCCCCCGCCCCCCAAAGTACCAGAAAGTCAGGTTTCCTGAAGCCCTTAGTTGTTGGAGGGATATTCGCTTGTGCGGTCCTCAACTGGCTAGGCAGGTTTGATTTTTAAGCAACAGCTAATCCTATCTATACAAACACTTCAGAATTTCTTTAAACAGTGGTAGATTTGTATATTCCGACCTCTACTGGTTTTCCTTAATGGGAGACTTTATTATTTGGTGGTGTAGAGTGGTAAAGAGAACAAACCAGGAAGGTTCCTGCCTGAATGGGGCTGTTCTCCCTGGTTGCTCTACTGGATTTCCAGAGATGAAGAAGCTACATAAATTAGCTATGAGCTGTTGTGTTACTTGACTGACACGTGGCATTTTATTTTTCGTTTGGTCGTACCTCTGCAGTGGCTACCATGTATGACAAAGAACCTGTGGTAGGTGTCTGAGAACTACGGAGCAACCCAAGACTCGGGGGCTCTCCAGCAGCTTAGTGGGGACGATGTGCAGAGATGACTAGTGAGACACGGGCACAGGGCAGCTAAGCAGACGTTAAGCGGATGTGCAGGCGACACTGGACATCTTTAGGAAGACACAGTTCTGACCGGGATCATGGCAGGCAGCGTGGGACAAGTGGTGTTGGAGCTGTAAAGGGTGAGAGGTTGTCCACAGGGGAGGGGACGCACGTGGCAGAGAAGCATGATGTGCTCAGGGAGCGAGCATTCAGTGTGGCTGCCGAGTTGGTGGGAGCAGTGGTTGGAAACCTCTTTAGGACGGGATGAGAGATGCTTGAATGATGCATCTGAGGCTCTCGGTCTCTTTGCTGAGTCAGTGGGGAGGAACCATTGACAACGGGATGATCTTCCTCATCAGCTTGGGCCACGTTCCTTATTTATTTATCTGTTTATTTTTTCAACAAACCACATAAGCCCTCTCATTACTGATAATTAGGAAGTCCACTGTTTCAGGATGACTCTTCTCGACCTAGGAATTGTCCTGTAGAGCTCCAAGAATTCCTTAAATCCCAAGGGTCAGTTCGGCCACGTGCTGTGAGAAGCGAGGACACTAGAGTTATAACTCCATTAGTAGGTACTCACGTTCTCTGCCATTCTTCCCTAAGCATGCCTGCCTGGCAGGCTCCCTGGGTCCCCAGGGGCTTCTGGTCTTGGGCACAAGCTGTGCTGAGACCCAGCCCTTGCCGTGAGCATCGAGGCCTCGACGTTGAGCCCGAGTTCCCTGTGGTGACATCCTCTTGGGGGTTTTGGTGTCCTTGCTTGCCAGCAGACCTCAGTTGGGGACATACAGTGTGTCAGGTTCCCTTTGAACTTCTATGAGGAAAAAATGAGGGTCTCTCTCCTTTTCGTCCTAGAGATTCCTCGGCCCAGATGCACATTTGACAGGTAGGTTTTGAGTTATTGGGAGGGCAGCCCTTGGCCAGAACCTGGAAGGTACTTGAGCTCTTTTTCCAGAGCAGTGGGCTCCTACCAGTCCGATAGTTGTCTAGCTAGTTGGGGGCTGGCTCGCAGGACCCTCCTTGTTAGCCGAGATCTCTGGCAACCTCTAGAACGTGGGAACACTGCCTCAGTCAGGCTCCTGCTCCACCTGGCAGAGGGCACTGCCTGGGACTGTGTGTGCCGGGAGGTGACTTTATCAGCCCTGTGATTGAGAAAGGTAGCTACATAGTATAGAGCCTGGATTAGTGATAAGGTCTTGACCAGGGATAGAAGCTGGGACTACAGACGAAGAGACAGACTGTTAGACAAAACAAACTTCTTACTGAGGCAGAATTGAGGGGATTTGGTGACCTCCTGGATATAAGACAGAGCAAACCTGAAGCTTATCTAATGTGGTTTCTAGTAAAGGCTTGAATCAAGGCGTGCAGTAGGGCAAACAGAATGTGTAGAGGTTAAGATGATGGGTTAATTTTAGCACACGTTGATGCATGCATAGGATCGCCTGGTGAAGGTGTCTGGCAGGCAGAATATCCTGGAGGAATCAAATCCTAGGTGATGAGGTGGTCACGGCTTGGAGATAACCCAGCTCAGTGTGGGATGAGGAAGGTGGATGACCGAGTGATGGTCAGGGAGCAGCAATACTTAAGGGAGTTGGGAAGCAGGAGGACTCCTGGGGTAGATACCAGGACACTGAGACAGAATGGGTTGGGGAAGTGAGAGACACGGGACCGCGGTTTCACGTGACCAGAGAAGCGGAGTGCGGCAGGGAGGTGGGCAGAGCGTCCGGAGCACCAGACATGACGGCTAACACCTGACGCCTGAAAGTGGACATAGCACCTGGGGGTTTTGATAGCAAATCACAGAAAGTGACTCGCTCATTTCAGTATATAAGGAAATCACTGGAAAGTTACAGAACCTACGGGAAGTCTGTGGAGCCAGGGAACGGACTGCAGCCAAAGGAAGCTGGGCAGTCGGGACCACAGGCACAGCCAGGCCATGTGAGCGGTGTGGTTTAGGTTGCCCGTGGCTGCCGCTTAGCTGCCATCCGTGGAGATGGGGGTATCAGGCCAGGATCCGGGTGCCCTTAAACTGTCGTTCGAGCTCTTCCCTCTGGGTTTAATTCCACGGCAATTTTCCAATTATTAATGGGCGTCCCACTTGGGAGCTAATGAGATGGTCATGTTAATTTCTAGTCTTCTCTTACCCGTGACAGGCTTATATTTATCTCTGTGAATTGATCCGTTAGCACTGAGAGAATGCAGTGAGTGGATGCTCCCAGACTCGTGTTTGCTTGGCAGTTGTTTCTTATTGTAAACTGATAAATGGGCATGCTGATCTGAGACAGGAATGTCTCGAGTGCGGTTGATGCGTATGAGGACCTGGGAGATGGATCTGCTCCAGGCACATGAGCATGTGCGTCCAGCTTCTGGGCTTGCGGAGGTCCACAGGTGGTGAGGCTCCTGGGGAGACCGTGCTGGCCTCATCTCCCTGAGAAACTCGGTCACGATGGCGCACGGGCTGTGAGCGGGTTTCTGACCTGCAGACCTCCGTGTCTTTGCACTCACACGGTTCCCCTTTCCCGGAATACCCTTCGTTTGCCCTGATCCTGCTCTTGGTCTGCGGACTCCCTCTCAGCCTCTGGGTCTCCATGTGAATGCCGCCTCCTTAGCCCTCCCAGACCCTCAATCTGCGTTTTCTCTTATCCTCTCTTTTCCCACCTAGAACTTCTGGGCGTTTTGTAACAATAATAGCACGTATGTGGGAACATGGTCTTTCCATTTTACGGGACAGAAAGCTGAAGCTGGGCAGGGCCTTCTGGTTTCCTTCCCTGTGCATTGCAGGGCCCGGAGCTGCGACCCAGCAGGTGTTCGGCAGTGTTTGGTGAATGAAAGAAAGTCCAGGGTGTGGTTGGCACATTCGGGAGGGGAAAAGGCCGAGAGGACCCCAGTGCACCCTGGGTGCCCGAAGGGGAACGTGGAAACCCTTGCAGGAAGCTTGCAAGAGTGCCAAGCATGCCGCGTGCTCACTTGCCTGGCCCCACAGTCATTGCTTCGTTCAAGATGGAAATAGCATTATTGATTTTTTTTTTTTTCTGATTGTGAGAGTACAGGCTTCTAAAATTTTTCAGAAAATGACTAATAGGAGAGTAAAAATCACCTAGAATTCTACCATTCTCACATTTTGGTTTTTTGAAACTCGGCTTTCCTGTGAGTGAATGTGTGTATTTTTCCAAACACAGACAGGATCCTGTGTACTTACGACCTGGTCCCCGGCCCTCTTCACTTGCGTCCGTGGGCGTTGAGTGGCCGTGTGGTGCTGTGTGGCCCAAGCTCACGCCTTGTGTCCCGGGAACACGGGCTCCGACACACTTTGTGTTGTGCACATGGCGTGGTGAGGAGCCGACTTCCTGTCATAACGTTGGTCCTTCAAGACACAGGGCTTTCCTTCAGTCTGGCGCCTCATAGAGGAGAATGGGAATTGGGGTTCCAAGTTTTTGTTTGTGACCAGTTCTGTCTCTTTGGGGGTTTGCGTTAGTCGTTGGATGCTCTCCTTGGATCCAGATAGACTCCAAAAAAGCTCCTTCTTTCACCCCTACGAGAATGGGTATTTTTAGCTTTCGGTGCCTGAAGCTCCACTTGAAGAGGAGAAATTCCTTGTAAGTTTCTGGGTGAGGATGTTAATAGTGATTACTTACCGAAACAATAACAGCGGCGACAGTACTCCTGGTTACATTTACTCATCCTCTACTAGGTGCCCAGTGCTGCACCAGGCACTTTGCTCACTTGTAATTCTTACAAGAAACCTTGAGATATTGGTGTCGTGAGCCCCACGGTACAGATGAGAAACTGAGGCTTAACGAGATAAAATAACTTGCACGAGGCTTACAAGGGTGGAGTTCCCTTGGCAACACTGTATTTTAAAAGGAGAAGCAGAAATGTTTTATCCTTTTTTGGAACGTGTTTAAATTTATTTATTTGGCTGTCGATTGTAGTGACTGGGAGAAGCAAGCCGGTCAGGGTAGGCTGGTGCCCTGGCAAACTGGATTGACTGTGTGTTTTCTCCTTGGGTTTCCCAGCACTTGGCTTGGCTGATTCCAGCTTTACCTTCTGTTCCTCTCTTCTGCTCTGTTGCTGGACAGCTGTTAAACATCTGTTCCTCTCTGCTCTGAGGACGTGCGGTTGCTGTGTGCGCAGACAGTGGCCCTCTGTGTCCTGTTTGTGTGTGCTCCAGGAGCCTTCAGAATGAAGAGGCTCGTTCGGCGCGGTGCTGTCCTATGTGCTCCTGTCACTGTGTCCCCAGTAAGTCCCCGGTTACTGGTGAAGACGTCTAACAAAATTAGGGACTTTTTCCCACCACAGGAACGAAGGAAAAGAAGATAAGACAGAGTGGAAGGAGGAAATCTCCTATAAAGAAAAGGGCGGGTTTTACGTTCTCAGAAATAGAGGGTTCTCAAGCATGAGGGAATCCTGTTGTGGATCTGGATGGTGGGAGGGCACTTGTCAGAGGGGAACAGTCGGGGTTTCCAGAAGCTAAATGTTAAAGTTGAGCATGGTTTGGATGCAGATAAGAAGTTCTCCCGCCTCCTCTACTGGCTTTAAAACTGTTCATTTTTTTTTTTTTTAAGGTCATTTGGGGGGAGCCTCTTTGCTACCAGCTTCGCTCTTTCAGTGTGGCCTGACCCCTGAATCTTACCCTCCCACACGAACTTGAGAACTTGATTCTTTTCTTACAAAGACTTCTTTCCAACCCCTGCCCTCCCTCCAAAATACTCCATATTTGGAGCTAAGTATTTTGAGCAGAGCCTGGCTCGAGGGCATGTGGAGAATGTTCCTCTGTCCCGTGGATATGACAAAGTATGACTTTAAAGCAAATGTATATAAACCAGGAAATGTCTCTCCAAGCCGGGGACACGCTCTTTTCCCTTATGAATGTGCCACACCGTGGGGTCTGTCCTCTTTCACGTGCCTTTCTCACGTGCTGGAGAGAAGGTGATCAGCCGTGGTTGAGATGATGAGAAGGACTAGAGAATCGAGAAAACGCAGTTTCTTAGACCATTCTTCTTGTGAGTCTCGGGTGGTTAGCAGAGTTAAGAACTTACATCGGATATAAAATGAGAGAAAGCTTCACACTTTCACTTTCACTATTAACAAAGTTTTCATATAGGAGAACCTGAGTCAGAACGAACCCGAGCAGTTACCTGGTGGTCATGGAAATCTCATCTACCTACCATGCGTTCGTGATGAAAGAAACAGACCCAGAGCAAGGATCAGGGGCTCTTAATGCATTCTCCAGAAAGTTAGGACTTGTGGACCTTGCTTCAGCTGAGGTCCGCTAAGGTTACTTGTTTTCATTCACTGTAGAATATTCTGCTTGAGAAATCGTCACAACATTTTCTGGGATATTTTCAATGAAGTTTTATGAGGTCTTATTGACTTGGAAGATAGACGAAGAACTTGACAGCCCATTTGGGCAGAGAAACAAACATGCGAATTATCACAAGCATAGTTGATGTAAATGCTTCCCTTTGGTTTCCTAACCAGAGCCCCGACCCAGATTTGGAAAACGCGCCAAGCCTCCTGCCCTGAACAGCACCCGTGATAGGGGCATCCTCATTTTGGTCCCATCTTTAGTGGGAATGCTTCCAAGTCTGATGCTTGTTGGTGGTTTCTGCAAGAGATCCTTCACTTAGGTTAAGAAAGCTTTTATTCTTAGTTTACTGGATTTTTTTTTTTTTTTTAATCAGGAAAGGCTGTTGAATTTTATCAAATGCTGTTTTCCCATCTATTGAGATGGTCATATGTTTTTCATTATGAACCTTTCTGTCCTATTTGACTTTTTATTTTTAAACCATTCGCACATAGTATATCCACCGACTCAAGGCTTCAGGACTTCTTTAAGTTGCTGACTTTGCAGTAGTAATACTGCATGTGTTTCTCCTTGGACTGATTTCTTCTTTGCTCTGTTCCTATCTGCGCTTGTTTTTGTAACGATTTCCGCTTTCTAGGCAGTTAATGATTTATTGATTGATTTTAAAGCCTCTCCTGTCAGTCCCTGGGTTTTGGGAAGAGTGAGAGCACACCCACATGCCAGGTCAGCCAGGCTGGGGGACTCTCAAACACCCAGCCTTCCTTGTGCAGCTTCAGTCCAGGACCTGACGTGTTCTTGTAACCTTTGAGATGTCCTGTTGCTTTACCCGGAGATCCTGACTGCGAATCCGAGCTTGGAGTTGCATTACAAAGCCTGACAACTCAGCCTGAAATTTCAGGAGAAAACTGGAAGTTTCCTAGGACCTCAGCCGTGGAGTGGCTGCAGGACTCTCTGGTGGGGTTTCCAGCCCAGACTGCTGACCCCACCGTCCTTCCTGGACTGTGAAATAGAAGGAAACCACATGGATTCCACCCTGCTTTGCCCTAAAATAGCGCTCCCCTACTCCCCCACCCCCATTTACCGTGAAATTGCTCAAGCATTCCACCTTTCGGATGTGTGTGAATGGGAAGCAGAATGCCAGATGCTGTACGCTGTAGCTGGTCTGCTAGAGACTGGGCTGGGGTTCACACTTGCTGGCAAGGAGGAAGGACGTACCGCGCTGCTTGCCAAGCGAGGTTATTGGGGAATGTTGTCTGTAGGTGTGGGTGTATGGCAGGTGTGGGAGGAGCTCTGGGTCTTTAGAGGGAGACCTGTCCTATTCTTCCAGCTTGAAGCAGAAGCCAAGCACAGACACACCGCCTTTTTAAAGTATACCCTCTTTGCCTGAGATAGGGCTTCCCGGGCTAGTGACACAGGTCGATGTTCCCCTGGGCCACCCGTAATGAACATTTAAAATTGGGTTTTCTTTGTTTAGAATCAAAATGACCTCCCCCCCTTTTATTTATTTATTTTAAAAAAGATTTAAGAGAAGGCGAGTGAGTGTGCGCATGAGCGGGAAGGGCAGAGGGAGACGGAGGGAGAATCAGAAACACACTCTGGGTTGAGTGTGAAGCCCGACGCAGGGCTCGATCTCATGACCCTGAGATCACGACCTGAGCTGAAACCAAGAGTCGGATGCTTAACCCACTGAGCCACCTAGGCTCTCACCCCCCTTCTTAAAAAAAAAATAACATTTTCAGCATAAACTTTCTCCACCTTTAATTTTTTGTAAGCTTCATAGTAACATAGGCCCTATGTGGACAATGTTTATCCCATAGCTTGATCTTTGTACCCAGAGCAATTTCTGTGAACATTTCATTGGATATGTGATAGCGAATATGTGCATATCTCGTTGGAAAATACGATGTAAGTAATACTGTATTGTCTTTTTTTTTATATAAGATTTTATTTATTTGTCAGAGAGCACAAGCAGGGGGAGTGGCAGGCAGAAGGAGAGGGAGAAGCAGGCTCCCTGCTGAGCAAGGATTCCCCGATGTGGGACTCGATCCCAGGACCCTGGGATCATGACCTGAGCTGAAGGCAGATGCTTACTGAGCCACCCAGGCGTCCCAATACTGTATTGTCTTAAGATTTTTTTTTTTTTTTTTTTTTTTACTTATTTGAGAGAGAGAATGAGAGAGAGAGAGAGCACATGAGAGGGGTTAGGGTCAGAAGGAGAAGCAGACTCCCTGCTGAGCAGGGAGCCCGATGCGGGACTCGATCCCAGGACTCCAAGATCATGACCTGAGCCGAAGGCAGTTGCTTAACCAACTGAGCCACCCAGGCGCCCCCAATACTGTATTGTCTTGATTTAGCTTGTAATTCAGACTTTATTAACATTCGGCATTTAATTCAAAATACAATAGGCTAACCATTGGTTTAGAATTTGTTTTGGGGCCTGCCATCGTGTGCCGCGTGTTCTAGATTTTCCACTTCTGTTGGATTGCACAGAAAGTGCAAATGACAAACAGGCACGTGGTGGCAGAGTAGGGAACCAAGGATTCCGGATGCTACAATCCCAACACAGAAAGACTCACCAAAAACCATATTTTTTTCTAACAGCTTTGTTGAGACACAGTTTATAGCTCCATAAAATTCATCCATTTATTTTTTTTTAATTTTAAGTAATCTCTACACCCAACATGGGGTTCCAGCTCACAACCCTGAGATCAAGAGTCACATGTTCCTCTGATTGAGCCAGCCAGGCGCCCAAAATTCACCCATTTAAAATGTATAGTTAAAAAAAAAAATAAAGTGTCTAGTTCAGTAAAGTGTCTAGTTCAGTGACTTCTAGTAAATTTACAGAGTTGTGCAATCATCACCCAATTTTAGAATCTTTCCACCACCCCAAGAAGATCCATCATTACTGGTTACAGTCAGTCCTTGGACCAGCCCCAACCAACACTATTCTGCTTTCTGCCTAGACATTTGTCTTTTCCGGATACTTAGCATCAGTGGGAACATACAATATGTGGTCTTTTGCATCTGGCTTCTTTCACTTCGCATCATGTTTTCAAGGTTTGTATATGTGGTAGTAGGTATTAGTAGTTCTTTTTTTTTTTTCCTAAATAATATTCCATTGTGTGCACACACCACAACCTGCTCATCCATTGATGGAGGTTTGTGTCTACCTTTGTCTATTGTAAATTAGCGCTCCTATGAATATTTGTGTACAAATATTTATTTGAATACCTGTTTTCAGTTCTTTTGGGTACATACCTAGTAGAATTCCTGGGTCCTTTGGTAATTCTGTGTTTAACTTTTTGAGATTGCTAAACCATTTTCCAGGGCAATGAAACCATTTCACATTCCTACTGGCGGTGTATGAAGGTTCTGGTTTCTCCACATCTTGCCAACGCTTGTTAGTATCTTTCATTAAAAAATTACCATAGCCATCCTGGTTGGTATGAAGTACAATCTAATCGTGGTTTTGATTTGCATTTCCTAATGACTAATGATGTTGAGCATCTTTTCATGTGCTTGTTGGGTATTTGCGGAAAAACGTTGAGGTGCTTTAAATTTTTTAATCCGGTTGTTTGCTGTTGAGTTGTAAGAGTTCTTTATGTATTCTGGATACTAGACCCTTATCAGATACATGATTTACAAGCATTTTCTCTCCTTCTGTAGGTCATCTTTTCACTTTCTTGATAATGTTCTTTTTGCAAAAGTTTTTAATTTTGACGAAGTCCAATTTACCAATTTTTTTCTTTTGTTTGTGCTTTGGGTGTCCTATCTAGGAATGCATTGCCAAATCCAAGGTCATAGAGATGAACCCTTGTGTTTTCTTCTAGAGTTTTATGGCTTTAGCTCTTACATTTAGCTCATTGATGCATTTGGAGTTAATTTTTTTAAAAGATTTATTTATTTGAGAAAGCACATGTGCAAGAGCTCACGCATGAGTGGGGGGGGCAGAGGGAGAGGAAGAGAGAATCCCAAGCAGACTCCATGCTGAGCGCAGAGCCCGATGTAGGGCTCGATCTCATGACCTTGAGATGATGACCTAAGCTGGAACCAAGAGTCGGATGCTCAACTGATTGTGCCACCCAGGCACCCCAGAGTTAATTTTTATATATGGTGTGAGGTAGGGGTTCAACTTCATTCTTTTGTATGTGGTATCCAGTTGTCCCAGCACTCTTTGTTGAGGAGGCTATTCTTTTAAATATTTTTTATATGTGGTTCAGTTTTTAGGCTCTATATTCTGTTCCACTGATCTTTTAACATATTTTTGTACCAGTACATACCACACTGTTGTTGCTTTTAGCACCTTAATACATTTTAGTCTATACTTCAGTAAGTATAGACTTAAGCTTATTAATGTGTTCAGATCTTCTCTGTATTTAAGAAAAAGAGTGCAAGTACAGACTACTCTTTCTGACAGTTTATATGAAAAAAAAAAAGATGGCCCCCATGTTCCTTCAGAACTGTCAGAGTGGATGGGAAGGGACAGATTTGAACATGTTTACAGATTGCTGGAAAGACGCTGGTGGGAAAGAGAAAAGTTGAAGGTCAAAGAGAGAGGCTGTGGCGTGGGGGCAAGGTTTTGGAAGAGGAATGAAAGGTGAGGACACAGGCTGTCTGTGGTGACAGTTGCCCACCTCTCCCTGATGCGGTACCGTCACTCCCTGTGAAGGCTGAAACGACAGTTCTGCAAAACAGGATGAACACACTTTGGTTTTTGTAAACTAAGCATGGAGGACTTAAAAATAAGTGGATGCATGAAAGCTAGTCATTGTTTCTCTGTTCGATCTTGCTGTTGGGATTAATTTTTGCATTAATGAGTGCAGTCTTTTCCCTTTGGGAGTGAGTTTTGATTTAAAAAAAAACTAAGAAAGGGGCGCCTGGGTGGCTCAGATGGTTAATATCTGCCTTCGGCTCAGGTCGTGGTTCCGGGGTCTTCGGGCTCCCTGCTGAGCAGGGAGCCTGCTTCTCCCTCTCCCACTGCCTTTGCTGCTCCCCCTGCTTGTGCTCTCTCTCTCTCTGTCAAAAAAAAAAAAAAAAAAAAATTGAGATTAAATTTTGACCTACCAAACTTAGTTTTGAAATAAAAGCCATATCTCAGTCCTGTGATATTTGAGACTTTTATTTTGTTTTTATTGATTACAATATCTCTACAGAGTTGTGTGGTTTTTTTTTTTTTTAAGGATAGAATGGGGTTTTGTTGTTTTTTTTTTTTAAAGATTTTATTTATTTATTCATGAGAGAGGCAGAGGGAGAAGCAGGCTCCCCGCGGAGCAGGGAGCCTGATGCGGGACTCGATCCCAGGACCCTGGGATCATGACCTGAGCCAAAGGCAGACGCTTAACGACTGAGCCACCCAGGTGCCCCTAGAATGGTGTTTTATGAAGTGCTGGTTTGTATGGTCAAGATAAGAGTGAGCTGCTAATGATAAGAAAACAAGTGGCACTAAATGGGACTGAGGCACATTGGTACACCCCCCCCCCCCCGACCTGAAGCATCAGAGACCATCAGTAGTCCCATCCCATTCAACAAGTGTTTTTGCACTCTTTGTCCTTTTTGTCTGATTTCACATATGTGACTGTGCTCTGGAAGGCTGAATCTGAAATGTTAACTGTGGTTAGCTCCGTGTGGTGGGGTTGTAGCTGCTTTTTCTGAACTTTTTAAAGATTTATTTTATTTTATTTATTTATTTATTTTTAAAGATTTTATTTATTCATTTGAGACACAGAGATAGAGAGCATGAGCAGGGGGAGAGGCAGAGGGAGAGGGAGAAGCAGACTCCCTGCTGAGCCAGGAGCCCAATGTGGGGCTCGATCCCAGGACCCCGGGATCATGACCTGAGCCGAAGGCAGACGCTTAACCATCTGAGCCACCCAGGCGCCCCAGTTTATTTTATTTTTTTAAAGATTTTATTTATTTATTAGAGAGAGAGAGTGGGAGCGAGCACAAGCAGAGGGAGAAGCAGGCTCCCCGCTGAGCAGGGAGCCCAATGTGGGGCTCGATCCCAGGACTCTGGGATCATGACCTGAGCTGAAGGCAGACACTTAACTGAGCCCCTTATTTATTTATTTTAGAGAGGGAGAGGGGAGGAGGGGCAGAGGGAGAGGGAGAAAGAGTCTTTTTTTTTTTTAAAGATTTTATTTATTTATTTGACAGAGAGAAACAGAGCGAGAGAGGGAACACAAGCAGGGGGAGAGGGAGAGGGAGAAGCAGGCTTCCCGCTGAGCAGGGAGCCCGATGTGGGGCTTGATCCCAGGACCCTGGGATCATGACCTGAGCTGAAGGCAGACGCTTAAAGACTGAGCCACCCAGGCGCTCCGGGAGAAAAAGTCTTAAGCAGAATCCTTGCTGAGCAAGGAGCCAGACGCGGGGCTTGATGAAGACCCGAGCTGAGATCAAGAGTCCGACACTTCACTGACTGAGCCCCCCAGGCGCCCCCTGGGGAAATTTTAAAAAAATGTTCTTTTCTTGGGGTGCCTGGGTGGCTCAGATTGTTAGGCGTCTGCCTTCGGCTCAGGTCATGATCCAGGGTTCTGGGATCGAGCCCCACATCGGGCTCCCTGCTTGGTGGGGAACCTGCTTCTCCCTCTCCCTCTACTGTTCCCCCTGCTTGTGCTCTCTCGCTCTATCAAATAAATAAATAAAATCTTTAAAAAAAAAATGTTCTTTTCTCATATTAGCTGTGTTGTCCAATAAAAGAGAACCATTACTGGAAATATGGAACATTTCCTTATTATAGTGAAATACAGTGTAACATAACGAATTGGCTCAAGTTAAGAATAGGCACTTCATAGGACCGTTTGCCTGGGCTGCTGTCTCCCTGGATGTTAAAATGTTGCGTGAATCCTCCAGGTCAGTGGCGGTCGTCATGACAGGGATGTCACTGAGGAAAGCAAGGGGCTTGCCGTGTGCGGCACAGAGACCATGGTTGGGCGTTATCTCCTTGTTCCCATTTGGTGGTACATTTGCTGTTACTCACTTAGTGTAGATGGACCTTGACATTTCTTGTCCCTGAAAGTCTGGCTGGTGTTTCATTCGCACCCTGCCTGGTCCCATCCCCCGTGGAGGCTGTGATGAGCTCCCTGGCAGGTGGGACCACAGTTCTCTGCTCTTGGGCCGGCAGCTTCTCCCTCCGCTTGCTCTGTGTCCCCGGGGTGGCTCAGAGGACCTGTGTGACTGGAGATCAGAGTGGCCCAGTTCATTCTTTCTGGTCATCACGGTATAAAAGACACCTAGTTTTGTCCTTGGGTGATATGAATGCCTTTCAGAAACTGTAAATTTTGAATTACAGATTCACAGAAAGTTGCAAAGAAAGTTGTACAGAAAGGTCTTACTTGCCCGTCACCCATTTCCTCTCGTTGGTTACGTCTTGTGTAATTGAATATAGTATCAAAATCAGGACATTGACACTGACGCAATGTGTGTGTATAGTTGTGTGTGAGCTTACCACTCCCCTAGATTCATGTCACCAATACTGCAATCAAGACAGGGAGCTGTTCCGTCACCGCGGAGATCTCCATCTCCGTCCTGCTAGCCCACTTAACTGTCGCACCTGCCGTCCTCCCTCCCAGAGCGTCCCGAACGCCAGGTGACGACTAAACTGTTTGTCGTCTCTGTCGTTCTGTCGTTTCAAGAGTGGTATGTCAGAGTCATACAGTCTGTGACCTTATGAGGTTGGGCTTCCCCCCCCCTTCACTCAGCATAATGCCCGTAAGACCCGGTGTCAGTAGTTCATTCACTTTTATTGCTAAGTAATATCCCAAGGTGTGGACGGACCACGGTGTGTTTATTCACTCCCCTGTCATACGACTCCTGGGTTGTTTCCAGTTTGGGGATATTATAAGTAAAACTGTTAAGAACATTTGCATGTAGGTTTTCATGTGGACAACATTTTTAAGTTTCTCTGGGATACATGTCCAGGAGTGATATCGCTGGGTCATTTGGTAGGTGTGCGCTTAGTTTTGTAAGAAACTGCCACAGTTTGCCAGAGAGTTTTTAACCATTCTGCATCCCCATTAGCAATGTGTGAGAGATCCAGGTTCCCCACAGATTCTCTCTTGCTCTGCTTTCTGTTAGCTATTGTAATAGATGTGTAATAATAGCTCATTGTGGTCTCGATTTGCATTTTTCTAATGACTAGTGATGCTGAACATCTTTTCATGTGCTTATTTGCCATCTGTAGATCATCTTCGATGCAGTGTTTCTTATGCTTTGCCCATTTTCTAATTGGCTTGTTTGCCTTTGACTGTTGAGTTTTGAGAGTCCTTAATACGTTCTAGATGTGAGTCCTTTATGGGATATGTGGCTTACAGATACTTCTCCCAGTTTGTATCCTGCCTTGTCATCCTCTTAACAGTGTCTTCTGCAGAGCAAAGGTTTTTTAGTTTTGATGAGGTTTGTTTATTGACTCTCATATGGTTAGAGCTCTTGGTGTCATGTCTAAGAACTCTTCACTGAGCTCTAGCTCCCTAAAGATTTTCTTAGGTTTCCTTCAAAAAGTTTTATACTTTCATATTTGCCATTTAAATCTGTAATCCATTTTGAGTTAATTTTTATATAAAGTGTGAAGGTTAGGTCACGGTTCATTATTTTGCCCATGAAGATCCAGTTACTTCAACCCCATTTGTTACTAAGCCCATCATCCTCTGTGGAATTGCTGTTGTACCTTTGTCAAAAATCAGTTGGCTGTGCGTGTGGCTCTTTGGAGGTCTTTCTGAGTGTTACTCCAATTTAATCTTTTTCAAAATTGTTCTAGCTATTCTGATTTCTTCAACTTGGCATGTAAGTTTTAGAATAATCTTCACTATATGTATCTATAGAAAATCTTGCTGGGATTTTTTGTTTTTTAAGATTTTATTTATTTATTTGACAGAGAGAGACACAGCGAGAGAGGGAACACAAGCAGGGGGAGCGAGAGAGGGAGAAGCAGACTTCCCGCTGAGCAGGAATCCCGACGTGGGGCTCAATCCCAGGACCCTGGGACCATGACCCGAGCCAAAGGCAGATGCCTAATGACTGAGCCACCCAGGCGCCCTTGCTGGGATTTTTTAAAAAAGATTATTATTAGAGAGCACGAGTAGGGGGAGCAGCAGAGGGAGAGGGAGAAGCAGACTCCCCGCTGAGCAGGGAGCCCAATGTGGGACTCGATCCCAGGACCCTGGGATCATGACCTGAGCCGAAGGCAGACGCTTAACTGACTGAGCCACCCGGATGCCCCATCTAGCTGGGATTTTGACAGGAATTACATTAAACCTGTTACTTTCTGTTTTCAATTTTATTGACTTCGTTCTTTATTATTTTTCTGCTTGCTTTAGGTATATTTTGCTCTTCCTTTTTTGGTTTTTGAGATGGGAACTTAGATTAGTCATTTGATTCCTTTTCTCTTTCCTAATGTAAATATTTTCGTGCTATAAATTTCCCTCTCAGCCCTGCCTTTGTGATGCCCCATAAATTCTCATGTGTTAGATTTTCATTTTCACTCAGTTCAATGTATTTTTTTTTTTTAATTTCCCAAGGGGTTTCCTGTTTATTCCATGGATTAATTAGAAGTGTGTTTAGTTTCCTGGTATTGGGAGACTTTCCTGTTATCTTTCTGTTACTGATTTCTGATTTGATTCCATTGTGATTAGAGAATACACTGTGATTTTAGTTCTTTTAAATTTGAGGTTTGTTTTATGCACCAGGATATGGTCTATCTTACTGTTTGTGTTAGTTTAATTTATATTAGATTAGGTTCTGGATGTGGGGGAGGGGGCATTATTCATCCTACCAAAGATTCACATCTGTCCCACATGCAAAATACATTCATCCCACACCTGACATCCCCTGAAGTCTCAACCCCATTAGAGCATCAAATCAGAGTTGAAAGTCTCATCTAAATATCATCAGCTCAAAAGTCCCAAATCTCATCATCTCAAGCAGGTGCTTGTCAGACTCTGGGTATGATCCATCCTGAGGCGAAATTTCTCTCTATCTGTGGATCTGTAAAGTTAAACACCAACTTACCTGGACAGGCATAGGATAGCAGTTACAGATACACCCATTCCAAAAAGGAGAAAAATGAGCGAGAGGGAGAGAAGGAAAGAAAGAGAGGAAGAAGGACGAAAGGAGCGAAAGTCACTGGTTTCCAGCAGTTTCAAACTCCACCTCGGCGAGCTCCGCGGGGTTTCCGGGCCCAGGAGTCATCCTCTGTGGCTTGAGGTCCCACCTTGCAGCCCCAAGTTTTTGCGCTCCGCGTCCTCTTGCCCTTCTCTTGAGGGTAGCGCCTATTAGCATGGACTGGTTCGAGCAGCCTGGTTCCTGTCTGCCCAACTGGGGGAGTCTGGCGGCTTTCTCTCATTCTCTCTCTCCTTTTTCGTTCCAAGGTGGCAGTTTTATAGGGGTATAACATTCACAGAAACCTGTGGGTCTCCTGTTGTGTGTCACAGGGATTTATTTACTCCAGTAGATGCCAGGGTCCTCCGTGGATTGTTCTCTGTAATCCCATCTCTGTTCCTGGCTTCTGCTGAGATGGTCAAAAGGATCTGTGAGTGACAGGCTTACTGTCACCAAAGAGCCTACCGTGCAAACGAATATTCTGTCCTTTGATTTCTTCTGCGAGCACCAGCGAGAGGTTAGCTGGCCACACCCTGGGCTTTCTTTTTAGAGCTCCTTCCCCAAATCATCAAGTCCTGGTTCCTTTTTGCCTCCCAGTGTTTTCCTCAGTTTCTCTCTTCCCTCTTGCATTTTACTGTAAGCAGCAAGAAGAAACCGGGCCGTACCTCTAGCAGATGGCTTGGAAATCACCTCCATTCAGTATCCAAGTGCGTTACTTACAAGCTCTGCTTTCCACGCAGTCGCAGGAACCATTCAGCTGCACTTTGCACCCGTCTGTAATGGATTCCAAACACTGGTACCTCCTTTCTCACCGAGCCCTCACTACTGTAGTATGTTTGCTGTCCTTTTTTCTACCAATGGTGTGTTCGACGATGATGCAGACTTCCTCTCTTCCTCCTGAGTCCTCCGCAGCACAGGCTGTTAACACCCGCATTTCTCCCAGCCCTGTTTTAGGCAGTCTGGGCCGTTTTGATCATTCACTTCAAAAGTTCCTTCTGCATTTGAGGCTTCTGTGGCTACGGTGCCCTGCTTGCAGGTACCGAAATCTGTATTTGTTTCCTACAGCTAATCTAACACTCTCTGTGGCTTAATCTTTATTCTCGTACGCTTCTGGAGGTCAGAAGTCTGAAATCAGTTTCACTGAGCTGAATAAAGGTGTCAGCAGGGCTGGGCCCCCTTTGGAAGCTCTAGGGGAAAATCTGTTTTCTTGCTTTCTTCTCACTCCGGCTCCTGCTCTTTCTCCATGTGCAAAGCCGGCAGCCTGGCATCTTGCTTCTGTCACCCATTGCCTGCTCTGTGTCAGATCTCCCCCGACTGCATGATTGCATTTAGTGCTCCTTCCCCATGAACCGGGCCAACCTGGGACTGACCCTTCTATCAGTACGTCTCTGGCTCTGGACATTTTTTTTGCTCTGAAGTCTACGATGTCTGATACTAACGCAGACGATCCCTAACTTTCGATGGTCGGACGATGGTCGGACCTGCTTTCTTACTTTGCGGTAATGTGGAAGTGATACACATTCAGTAGAAAGCATACTTCAACATTTTGAATTTTTGATCTTTTCCCAGGCTCGTGATATGTAGTATGATATTCTGTTATGGTGCTGGGCAGTGGCAGCCATGCGATCCCGAGAGTAAACAACCGAAATACTGAGAGTCA
Organism: Halichoerus grypus; assembly: GCF_964656455.1. Classification (NCBI taxonomy): domain Eukaryota; kingdom Metazoa; phylum Chordata; class Mammalia; order Carnivora; family Phocidae; genus Halichoerus; species Halichoerus grypus. Next base: position 4,822,270 of record NC_135717.1, read on the forward strand.
TTCTGTACCCATGTAACCATCCTGTTTTTCACTCGTGATACAGCGTGCAATACATTGCCTGAGATATTTAACACTGTTACAAAATAGGCTTTGTGTTAGATGATTTTGACCAACTGCAGGCTAATGTAAGTGTTCTGAGCACGTTTAAGTAGGTTAGGTGTATCAAATGCACTTTCGACTTAGGATATTTTCAGCTTACTGTTGGTTTATTGGGATGTAAACACATTGTAAGTCAAGGAAGATCTTTATAGCCACTTCTGGTTTCTTTTGATTAAGGTTTGCACAATCTGTCTTTTTCCATCCTTTCACTTTCAGCCTACATGTATTGTCATATTTGAAGTGGCTTTCTTGTAGCCAGCATATAGTTTGGTCATTTTTAAAAAATCTGCCAGTCCGTGTCTTTTAATTGATATATTCAGACCTATTATGTTTAAGGTGATTACTGATGTATCAGGGCTTACGCTGTCATTTCACTTTCTTCCTGTTCTCTTTTTTTCATTTCTCTGAATTTTTTCCTGCGAATTACTTGAACCTTTTTTTAGAATTCCAGTTCAACATAGACATATTGTCTTTTAGTATATCTCTTTGTACAGCTTTTTCTGCGGATGCTCAAGGTGTGTGTGTATGGATGTATGTGTATAAGCTATATATGTATATATATATAAAATATATCATTTTATTATTTTTTAAATTTTATTATGTTATGTTAATCACCATACATTACATCATTAGTTTTTGATGTAGTGTTCCATGATTCATTGTTTGTGTATAACACCCAGTGCTCCATTCAATATGTGCCCTCCTTAATACCCATCCCCAGGCTAACCCATCCCCCCGCCCCCTCCCCTCTAGAACCCTCAGTTTGTTTCTCAGAGTCCATCGTCTCTCATGGTTCGTCTCCCCCTCCGATTCCCCCCCTTCATTCTTCCCCTCCTGCTATCTTTTTTTCTTTTCTTTTTTTTTTTCTTAACAGGTATTATTTGTTTCAGAGATACAGGTCTGTGATTGAACAGTCTTACACAGCTCACAGCGCTCACCATAGCACATACCCTCCCCAATGTCTATCACCCAGCCACCCCATCCCTCCCACCCTCCCCCCACTCCAGCAACCCTCAGTTTGTTTCCTGAGATTAAGAATTCCTCATATCAGTGAGATCATATGATACATGTCTTTCTCTGATTGACTTATTTCGCTCAGCATAATACCCTCCACTTCCATCCACGTCGTTGTAAATGGCAAGATTTCAGATTTTATTTATTTATTTGAGAGAGAGAGGGCATAAGCCAGGGGAGGGGCAGAGGGAGAGGGAGAAACTGACTCCCCGCTGAGCAGGGAGCCCGATGCAGTGCTCGATCCCAGGATCACGGGATCACGACCTGAGCTGAAGGCAGATGTTTAACTGACCGAGCCACCCAGACACTCCCGTAATTGCATAGTTATATGTTATAGTTTACTGGTGTCGTCATTTTTCCAGTTCAAATGAACTAGAGAAAGCTTACCTCCCTTTATATAGCTTAGCTATTTCTTCTACATACTACATCAGACAGTATTCTAATTTTTGTCTCAACCATAATTTAGAAAACTGGAGAAGGAAAGTTAACTGTACTTACCCACATTTTTATTCTTTTTTTTTTTTTTAAAGATTTTATTTATTTGACAGAGAGAGCACAAGCAGAGGGAGAGAGAGAGAGAAGCAGGCTCCCTGCTGAGCAAGGAGCCCGATGTGGGACTTGATCCCAGGACCCTGGGATCATGACCCGGGCCGAAGGCAGCCGCTTAACCGACTGAGCCACCCAGGCGTCCCACACATTTTTATTCTTCCTGTTGTTCTTCCTTCTTTTCTATATTCCAAGATTCCTTTCATCATCTCCTTTCTGTTTAGAGAACTTTAGCCATTCTTTTAGGGCAGGTCTGCTGGTGACAGATTCAGTTTTCCTTCGCTTAGAATGTTTTCTCCTGGGACTCCTGGGTGGCTTATGCTATTTGGAGTTTGCTCACCTTCTTGAATTTGTAGGCTTTTGGGTTTTTTTGTTTTTTTGGCAAATTTGGGAAGTTTTCAGTCATTTAAAAAAAAAACAAAACACTTTTTCCAGCATGTCCTCTTTGGCCTCATTTGTTTTGGAGGAATTCTTTGTTCTCTTCTCAACTGTTGAGTGCCCCTTTAAACTGTGAAGCATCTTCTGCTCTTGGCTCATTAGAGTTCATGGAGAACTTTGTGGTCATGCGCATCCCTCTGGGATTTTCTTTGTTGACTCAGGTGCCCCACATTGGAAGTGGTGTTCTCTAAAACCCTATCATTACTCTTTCCAAAACACTTGAGAAGTAACAGATATAATCCCCCTCAAAGGAAGAGGGGGCGTCCCATCCCACTTTCTTCACATGCAAAACAACTCTAGTTTTGTTTATGATGGGTTTTAAATTTTTTTTTGTTTTTTTTTCCCCCCTAAAAGAAATTCACTCTTCTGTCCAAAGCTGATCAAAATAAAGATAAAGGGGGCGCCTGGGTGGCTCAGTTGGTTAAGCGACTACTGCCTTCGGCTCAGGTCGTGATCCTGGAGTCCCGGGACCAAGTCCCACGGTCGGGCTCCCTGCTCAGCAGGGAGTCTGCTTCTCCCTCTGACCCTCCCTCCTCTTGTGCTCTCTCTCTTTCATTCTCTCTCTCAAGCAAATAAATAAAATCTTAAAAAAATAAATAAAGATAAAGGGGCACCTGGCTGGCTCAGTCAGAAGAGCATATGACTCTCATCTCGGAGTTGTGAGTTTGAGCTCCATGTTAGGTGTAGGTTACTTAAAATTTTTTTTAAAAAAACCAAGACAAAATGCTATTTTCTCTACACTAATAGTGTGGGCAGCTCTTGTCTGGAGCGCAGGAGGCACAAGCTTCACAGAGTGAAGGTGAGTAGTGGCCGCATTGGGACGGAATCAGTTTTTATTGTTAGTGGTAATTTGATGTGACTGTGGGAAGTCTTACCAACCTTATGCATACTTCAGGTTCCATAAGAAGGAAGCAGTAGATCTTTCAGGTGCTGTGGAATTCCCAGAAGCTCCTCTCCATATCCGGTTTCCCTATTATTAGCATCACACATTAGTGTGTACATTTGTAACGATTGACGAGCCAGTATTGATACATGCTTATTACCTAAAGCCCATAGTTTACAGTAGGCTTCTGCTCTTCGTTCTGTGTAGTTCTCTGGGTTTTGCCAAACGCATAATGACATGTATCCACCATGACAGTATCATACACAATACATTTACCACCCTAAAAATCCCCTGTGCTCACCTATTCATCCCTTCCCTTGTCTCCCTAACCCCTAGCAGCCATCGATCCTTTTACTGGCTCCGTAGTTTTGCCTTTTCTAGAACATCATGTAGTTGGAATCACAGGCTATGCAGCCTTTTTAGACAAGCTTCTTTCACTTACTAACATGCATTCAGGTTCCGCCATGTCTTTTGGCTTGATAGTTCTTTTTAGTGCCAAATAACATTCTCTTGTCTGTTGTGCCACAATTTATCTCTTCACCTGCTGAAGGACATCTTGTTTGCTTCTAGGTTTTGGCAACTATGACTAAAGCTGCTGTAAACCCGTGTGTGCAGGTTTTTATGTGGGCATAAGTTTTCAGCTCATTTGGGTGAATAGTGATTGCGGGATTATATTATAAGCCTATGTTTAGCTCTGCAAAACTGCCAAGCTGTCTTCACGCGATTTTTATTTGTGCCTCTTTGTGAAACTGCCCCCTCCACCTTCTACCCTGCCCTGAACCTTCTGGCTGTGGGTGGGGGGGCGACAGTTAAACAGGCTTGATGTCCAAATGTTTATTTTGCTCTATCGTTCAGTTATGCAGGAGAGAAAGTGTCATTGTTCATTATTAATTTTTCACGATTGAGTAAAAATGTGTGTATTTTAAGATCTGTAAATGCTTATTTGATTTGTTTTAAGATTCAGTATTTATTTGCAAATTTCAAATAACATTCAAGAAGAGAATTCGATTTTGATTAGCTTTTTTACCTAGTGATAAATAGTATCCTATTTATAGGCAAGGAAACCGAGGCACAGAGAGGGTAGGTAAGTTGCCTGTAGTGGTCACAGCTGGTAGGAGACCGGGACCAGCTTTGAGACAGGTAGTCGGGCTCCTAAGGACTGTATCAGGTCGCCTCTGTACTTAATACGTTGTGCTCATGATTTGAGTTCAGGACTGACATGTTTGTAGCCACCTTTTTAGCAGGGGTTCTCAAATTCCGGGGTTCAACAGAATTGTTGGGGAAGTTTGTTAACATGCGGAGCCCTAGGCCTCATACCCAGAGGTTCTGATCCGATAGGCATGTGATCGGAACCCTATTTTAGACCCCTCCAGGTGTTGCTGACGGAGGAGGCCAGCAGACCACGTGTAAGGAACTGCGATAGAAGATGAGCCGGAGGCCGTGGATTCAGATAAAGATTCCAGAGAGCCGGCTGAGTCCTCGGCTCTTCTGTGTAGTTTTGCCGGATGGAGTCAGAGAATAAATTGTCCTTTACCTCTGCCATCCTTCCTTGGGGGTCACCAAACAGTGACAGCTGTGGGTTGGCATGTTCGTGGTTGGAGCGGGTTTATATATGGAGGCAGAGGTGATCTGGCAGGGAGGGCAGTACCATGTGAGTGCAAGACGGAGCAGTTAACTTAAAAACTTGCCGGGACTGCTCTAATCTCAGTGTATGGCTGATTTTATCTGTTATCTTTGTATTGTGCAAACATTCTTACCTGCCTCATTCAGTGATAGATATGCAGATCTAAGGTGGGAGGGGACTTTGGAAGAATAACAGCCACAGGATGTGAGGCAGACGTGGCCATGAGACCATCTGAGGCCTGTTTGTACCTCAGGCCAGATTGTCCTTAGGTCATCCTAGGTGGATGAGCATCGGTTCTGGGAGTGAGCGGCAGCTTCTTACGGTGTCATTTTCGTGTCTTTTGCGGGAAATGTATTCTTCCTTCTCTTTATTTTTTTTAAAAGATTTTATTTATTTGACATAGAGAGCAGGAACACAAGCAGGGGGAGTGGGAGAGGGAGAAGCAGACTCCCTGCCGAGTGGGGAGCCCGATGCAGGGCTCGATCCCAGGACCCTGGGATCATGACCTGAGCTGAAGGCAGACGCTTAAGGACTGAGCCACCCAGGTGCCCCATTCCTTCTCTTTATTGAGGACTAAAAGAGACTACTTGGGGCGCCTGGGTGGCTCAGTTGGCTAAGCGTCTGATTCTTGGATTCTTGATTTAGGCTCAGGTCGTGATCTCAGGGTCCTGGGATCGAGCCCTGCATTAGGCTCCGTGCTCAGTGGGGAGTCTGCTTGAGATGTTCTCTCTCCCTCCCCCTCTGCTTCTCCCCCCACTCTCTTTCACACACACACTCTCTCTCTGAAATAAAATCTTTTAAAAAATTAAAAAAAAAAGGGATTACTTATCCGTAAGTAGACTTTCAGGGGCAGTAAATACACTGCTCGGATGTTAAGTGTGCACAGAAGTCAAGGTGTTTTACACATATACGTGTGTCCACGCTTGTGTAACTACCAGCTGGGTCAGGATCTAGAACGTTTGCAGTACCGCACAAGGCTCTTCTGTGCCCTTCCTCATTCAGGACCTTCCTCTGCTTTCCAGATTAGCCGTTCTTCCGATTTCTGTCACCACAGATTCATTTGTCTGTTCTTGGCCTGTTCTGGACACGTCTGATAAATGGAGTCCTACAGTGTGTAGTCCTTTGTGGCTGGCTGCTTTTACTCGGCGTAATGTTTTCAAGCATGGACCAGTGCTTCGTTCCTTTTTGTGGCTGAATAATACTCCATTGTGTCGATAGGCCACACTGTGTTGATCCATTCATCTCGAGACTGACATTCGGGTTGTTTCTACTTCGTGGCTGTGGTGCCCAAAGCTGCCGTGAACATCCACAGTCCGGTTTGTGTGGACCTGTGTCCCGGTTCTCTTGGTAAATACCCAGGAGAGGGACTGTAGGGTTGTATGTGAACTTTGTGTTTTATTTTTTGAAGAGCTGCCAAAGTGGCTTCATGGCACTTTTTGAATGAATTTCTTCTCTGTATTATTTTCTCCTTTAGGTTTAAACACTTGGGATTTTTCTAATCTCTGGAGGTGAATGCTTAGCTTATTTTCAGCTTAACTTTTTTCTAAAATAAGCATTTTCAGTTGTGACTCCATGGTTTATTAACACACAGACACTGATATTTTCTTCATTATTCTCACCTCAGAGTTTTGTCACTTACTTTATATCTTCTTGGACCAATGCATTCTTTAGAATGGTGCTTCTCAATTTCCAAACAAAAAATTTTTTTTCTAGTCACCGTTTGGTTACTCTTTCTAATGGAATTATTCTGTGGTCAGAGAATGTGCTCTTCGTGATACCAATTTTTTTTTTTTTTTTTCAGTAAGAGTTCCGCGCAAGAAGCCTAAAGCACGCTGAGTATTTGGAGCAGGAAGGGAGGGCATAATCCAGAGAATTGGGTACTTGCCATAGCCCTGGGCTCTGGCCTGGGTCTCCAGAATGTAGTCACCAAAGGAATGGCTCCCTGGTGACCCCTGGAACCATTGGTTCTGGGTATGTCCCCAGCTGCAATGAGCCCCCAGAGGCTGAATCAGGAAGCTGCTGAATTCTCAATTCCCAGGGAGCTGGAGCCTGAGCACGAGAATGCTGTTCCAGAAAAATCCTCGGCATTCACATCCTTGCTGGCAGGCCAGGAATAAGGTGGGAGGAGGAGCTCCTGAGAATCTGGGTACAGCCTCATTCATCCTTAGTAAACTAAATATAAGAATCTGGGAGTGTCATTTTGAGTTTGCTAATAATCTCTGCTTCATAGTAAGGTACCTGCTGAGGGTGTATCCACCGTACCAGCCCTAGGAGATTTACTGACCTTTTTTAATGCAGTATGCTGTCACTTTGCACGAATGTGCCACATGCCCTCGAAAAGAGTGTGTATCACCCAGCTGTCGGGTATGGGGATCTGATTGAATCTCTGTCTCCATCAGTTGTAAGATGCATCATTATTTTATGTGCCACTAAGAATAAAAAAGCTGCCAATTTAACCAGACTTCATGATTTCTTATCACTTAGAATTTTTCATTTATACTGATTGAAAGAGTGCTTTAAACCTATTTAAACATTTTTTTATAAACTTTTCCATTGTACATTCATATAAAAAGTAAAATATGACCAAAATAAGTTGGTCAGGGTATTTCCAAAACTTCTTCACAGAGTCCCACTCTTCAGAATCACTCAGTGGAGAGTATTTGTGTTTTTCTACGCAGCGCTGTCCTCTGCACCGCTGAAGGCGTGGGTGACGCAGCGTCTCTCAGAAGAGCACTTCTTTGTTGCCTTTGGGATTTTTCAAATTCTGTAAGTTTTTATGCTGTGACTTTGGTGATTTTACCAGAAGGTAAAATAAAAAGTTTGAAGCAATAACCAAGCAATAACCCTTCATCAGATGGTTCTTAAATTGTGTGTGTGACAGAAACGTCGAGTTCAGTTACGCCTCTAACGATAATAATCATAGTCACAGATAAGGCAGTGGCCTGTATGTGTCACGGTTGATTTCAAAGATGTTAAAATGTGAAAAAGAATGTGCATCTTAAAATTGTTGAAATACATTATGTCCATTAGTGCAAGCTTGTGAATTGTGTTTGTCAAATCTGTTATCTTTCCTTTTTTTTTACTTTTGGGAAAAATGCTATTTTTACATATATGTCCGTTTCTACTTTATGTATTTTGAGCCTATTTTGTTAGTGGCATACAAATTCAGTCTTGTTAGTCATGTAATTAAATGAACAGTATGTCATTATCTAGTGACTGTTTTTGATTTCCTATGTTACCGTCGTGGGAGCAACTTAACTTTGGTAAGGGTTTGTCTGGCAAAGCACCCTGCCCTCTCCCCTTCAGTCGTTAGGTATTCTTCTGTTTTGCATGTGCCTCTTGTAGAGAACATTTAGTTGGAATTTTTTGAGTCCGTGTTTTTAAACTTGGTCCTTTTTTCATTTATGTATATTGTAAGTTCATGTATATTGTAAATTTCATTTATGTATACCGTAAATCATTTATTGCTGTGTAACATAACAAAGTATTCCAAAGTAAACGGCTTAAAATGACACTGGTTTATTTTGTGGCACCATTCTGTGAGTTGGCCGGCAGTTGATGGACATCTCTAGTCTGGGTCCACGCATGTGGTGGCATTTCAGCTGCAAGCCGACAGCCTTCGTTTCTGTTCTTTGTATGATTCTCGTCACTTCAGTAGTAGCTAGGAACTCGTGCTAACTTAACCTGTTCTTTTAGTGTTACGAGGTAGGTATTATTTCTATGTGGGTTAAACCACAATTTGTACAGAATTCTTATTTAATGAGTCAGCAGGACCAGTTGCCAAGCCCTTGCTCTGCTAGTGTTCCGTGTGCCCCGTGGAACTGATCTATCTCTGAGCGGACCAAAACTCTAAAAACCAAAACAAAAACAACAAAAAACCCAAATTATAACAAAAAAGTTAGTATTGATTAGTAATCAAGGTAAAATTTAAGGGTAAGTGATATCACTTTCAAATTAGGACTGGGTAGCCAAAAATGTGGGGTTGTGAGTTAGCTGCATATGATTATTTGAATTCTATTTTATCAACTATTACCAAACTTTTGTGCAGTGGGCAATTTGTTAGATATCACATTTGACATATTGTGACTAAAACATAGGGTTTCTGGCTGTGGTTCATACTTGGGGACCATTCTTGTCCCCTGGAAGAAGTTGGAGAGCCACTGATTGACTTTATGGAAGATGGTCTGTGTGTGTCAAGTTTGCAAGAGAGTCCTTAGATATTTATAGCAGTAAACCAAGTTGCAGTTTCTTAGTAGATTGGAATCTGTTAGATAACTGGATTATTTATTAATATAATTTGAAAATTAGAAAATACTTAATTTTGGAATACCATCTGCTTACATTTTAATGTGTGATAATCTTCCATTTTTCATTGATTCTGGTTTGTAAATTTTCCACATTTTAACATCTCTGAAATGGAGGATTCATCTTACACTTGATGGGATCTTAGATGTTATTAAATATGGTAAATAAAGTAATGATTCTGAATTTCTTGATGTAACACTGCGTACTCTATTTCAGTGGGTTATTTTCGTAGTTTTTAAATAGTGGTGATTTTAAGATAGTATATAGCTTTAATTCATCAGTCTACCATCAAATGATAGTATGCCACTTTACATCTATGATGAGAACCTTAAATCACTATACTTCGATTTCTCCCCTCCCAGGCTTTGTGCTGTTTTACTCTTACATATGTTATTAACCTAACACATTTGTCATTATTTTTGCTTTTAACAGTAACAGTAAATCTTTTAAAGAGACTCACATCATGAGGGAACAATGTTTACTCACATAGTTACCGTTAATAGTACTCTGTATTCTTTTATGGAGATTCAGATTTTCATCTGCTATAGTTTTTTTTTTTTTCCCTGCCTGAAGGACTTTCGCATTTCTTATGGTGCAGATCACATAGTGATGAATTCTTTGAAGTTTGTATGTCTGAAAATGTCTTTGTTTCCCTTCTTTTTTTTTAATAGTGAGGGAGGCAAGAGGGGCGGAGGGAGAGGGAGAGAATCTTTTTTTAAAAATTTATTTATTTTGGGGCGCCTGGGTGGCTCAGTCGTTAAGCATCTGCCTTCGGCTCAGGTCATGATCCCAGTGTCCTGGGATCGAGCCCCGCATCAGTCTCCCTGCTCAGCGGGGAGCCTGCTTCTCCCTCTCCCACTCCCCCTGCTTGTGTTCCCTCTCTTGATGTGTCTCTGTCAAATAAATAAAATCTTTTAAAAAAATAATTTATTTTTAGAGAGCGTGATTGGGGGAAGGGGGCAGAGGGAGAGAGAGAATCTCAAGCAGACTCCCCACTGAGCGCGGAGCCTGACATGGGACTCAATCCCAGGATCCTGAGATCATGACCCAAGCTGAAATCAAGAGCCGACTGCCTAACTGGCCCACCCAGGTGCCCTGGAGAGAGAGAATCGTAAGCAGACTGACTCCACACCCAGTGCAGAGTCCAACTCTGGGCTTGATCTCACAACCATGAGATCATGACCTGAGCTGAAATCAAGAGCTGGACACTTAACTGACTGAGCCACCCAGGCACCCCTCTCCTTTGTTTTTGGAAGATATATTGCAGGGTATAGAATTGGGTCTAGGTTCTTTGCATAGCCATTTTAGGCAGGATGTAAGTCTAGTCCCTGTTACTCCAACTGGGCTGGAAGCAGAAGATCTCACTTATGTACTTGAATTAAATTCATACAGTCCTGAACCCAAAACATAGACCTCACCACCCGTGGTTTTGCTGATCTCCATCTGTGTAGGCGAGAGCTTGAGCGAGATCAGAACCTAGCCTGAATCCCCTGAATTTGCTCCTGATGCTCCCGAGCAAATGTCACTGGATCATTTTTGTACTAAAATGGGGAATTTTTGACTTCTTTCCCCATTGCCTTTCCTTCGTGAAAATACTTATGTTTGTTGAAACCAGACCTCCTTTGTGGCTAAAGTAGACTCATTCTGCTTTAGAACTTGCAGTGATAATCCAGCAATCGCGCTCATCCAGCCTCCCTGTCATTCTGTGGGTGAAGAACTGAGTCCTGGGTGATAAAGGGCCTTGCTCAAGCCTGTCTCTGGAAAGTCGGGATTCCATTTGGAAGCTCACAATAGGGACATTCAACTGTGAAGTGATTTCACTGAATCTTACCAGTAATTTCCAATTAATTTTTTTTTTTTTAAGATTTTACTTATTTGTCAGAGCGAGAGAGCACAAGCAGGGGGAGCGGCAGAGGGAGGGGGAGAAGCAGACTTCCCGCTGAGCAAGGAGCCCGATGTAGGACTCGATCCCAGGACCCTGGGATCATGACCTGAGCCGAAGGCAGATGCTTAACCACCTGAGCCACCCAGGTGTCCCTAATTTGTTTTTTGGTTTTTTTTTTTTTTTAGGAGACAGGCTTTACTGAGGTTGGAAGGAAAAAGGTTTTATCATATGTCCTTTTATGTGTGCAGCGTGTGTGTGTGTGTAACCATATCCATGTATTAGGTTTTCAGTTAAGTAGGACCAGCTTTCTGAGGAGGGGGGAGAAAAAAATCAACCGTGAGACTTTTCTGTTTCATCCTACCTAACAGTGTCAACGGGACAAAATGACGGTGATGTCAGGCAGCAGACCCAAACTCTCTCCTGCCTTCCCTGGGTGCGTTGCTGCGAGGAAAGGTCTTGATAATTAAGGATGCCTGCTCTGCACACCGCTTATCCCATTCTTAGTGTGGTGCGTGCACGTGTGAAAGCACCTGCAGGTCAGCAGATTGTGTGACTGCAGAGTTATTTCGGATGCAGAGAGATGCTGCTAGAACTTCCCCCAGCAGCTGGAGCCACAGCTGAATGTTGGTTTTCACTGCACATCCTGGGTGTCAAGAGAAGGAATAGGATAGTGAGATATTTAAGTCACAGAACCTGGGCAGAGATCGGTCTAGTATTTTGTCACATATTTCTGTTCCTCTTATTTATTTATTCTTTATAGTACACCAGGGAGCATCCCATGATTTCCTATTAATACTTCAGCCAAATGCCCTAGTAGATATGACCGTAAGAGATACTACTGGCCAGTGAATACTAGAAACTTTTCTTTTTTACTCTCTACTGTGACAGATTTCAAACCCTTAGAATATGAAATAGATGATGGCTACCCCTGTGTCCATCAAATAGGCTTAACGATTGTTCTCGTTTACTCAATTCTTTTTTTTTTTTTTTTTTTGGCAGAAGTATAGACATAGTATCATTTCAGCCCTTAAGTGGGACAGTGTGAAGCTATAAGAATAAGAACCTTATTCTACACCTTATCCCACCTTACAAAATGTTTTTTTCTTTTAGACCGGCAAAATCTGGTCGGAAGCGCTGGTAAAGTAAATGGCCAGTACTTGATTTGTTTAATTCCTTGGGGCCTTAACGGGACAGGAAAAGATGCGCATCAGTGAAGGAGAGTTTAAAGGGTATGGGTAGAAGCTTGAGGATCTAGCATCAGGTCAGCCTAGTGTGGGGATGCATTCCCCGGCCGTCACTCCGTGCTCGCGGCCAGCCTTCCTCATCTGCTGGGTCGGAGGGAGGGGCCGGAGGTGGACTCTGAAAAGAAACGAAAATGTCTGTTGATGATGGCATGACAGCCCTCACCTTGAAGAGTCTTGTTTTCCTCTCTCGACCTGGACAGCTCAGCAGAAGAAAACTGAAAATAAGAAATCTCTGCGGCTTATTTAGGGAGGGGGATCTGGCTAGCTTTTTTCCTTCTTTGCCCTTGGCTGTTGGTTTTAATGACTAAATCGCATTGAATTTTCTGAGCTGAAATACACTAGGTGTCGTCCTGTATGAAAAAAGATCTTTCTCTGCTTTATCTAAATTCTCAGAGTTGTAACTACTTTGTGGAAGAACGTAGTCTGGACGTACACTCAAGGGCCAGGAGCTCTGCCTGGCTTTTAAAAAATGTTTTCATTAAAGATTTAAAAATTAAATCTTTATTTGATAGCAAGATGAGTATTTGTTCACGAAAGAGCATTCCTTTGGAGCATACTACACCTTTCGAAGTATCCTGTGTATCCCCTTTCTTTCCTCCTAAGAAGTAAATATTATTGTGAATTCCCTATTTATCATTCCAGTGATTCTCTTTATTGTTACTATGTATATATTTGTATACCCAAACAACATATTGTTTAATTTTTTTTGTTTTTGAAATTGATAGAAAATGTTCCTCTCCCATATTATTTTCCTGAGATGATCCATTTGTTTGTGTTTGTATGTGATTTATTTTTACCGTGGTTCGGGAGTCTCTTGCCTAAATGTACAACATATCTTCCCATCCTTTCTCTCCGTTTTCTTCTACAAAGTGTGCTTCTTTGACATTATCATATCTTCTGTTGACACTATCGTATCTTCTGTTGCAGTGCTCAAGAATTTAGTATATATACACCTAGGAGTAAAATCACTGGTCCATTGCTTAGGCACATCTTCCATAGGAACCAAATGGTTTTCCAAAGGTGCCATGCTGGTTTCCACTCAGAGCAGACTTGTTTTCTCTCTCTCTCCCCCTTACTCCATCCCCCCCACCCCCGTTGGGTGATTGTGACATGCATGTGTTCAGGTTTTTACATTTCTCAGGTATGTATGCATCAGTCAGTGGTTCCGCAGGGCTGTAGTGGGGGAGATGAGCATGTCCCTGGCTTCCCACATGTCTTGCTCCCCAAGGTGTAACCACTTTGACCTCTTTGTGTCTGTTCTGGTATCTGTTTTGCATGTTAGAGGCTTATCTCAGGAGAGTGCAAGGCTAGAGGTTACTGGGAACTCTGAGTGTGTCAGGAGGCCTCGTTGACCGGTTTCTCTGTGGGGTGATCTAGGTGTGCTGGTTGCTGGTGGACAGCCCCCCACCCCCCAATCAGTCTCTTTGCATCTAAAGCTGGTCTGATTCTGCAGAGAAGACCCTCCTACCTCTAGTCCAGGGTGGTGCAGGTGGGTAAAGGGTGGTTGCCAGTAGTCCGGAAGCCCCATGGGGAGAAGATGGGTGGTGGTGGTGACGGGGTGTCAGCCCGGAGCACATCCCTGGTCTTTGGTGTGGTGCGCTCTCGTGTGGGGTGACCCCTGGGCCCCCTGACTCTGTCTAGAGTCTTCTGTGGAGCTGGAGGAGATGAAGGGGTCCCATAGCTCTCACACAGCCTCATCCAGTCCTCTCATGAGCTCACTCCTCTTCTCAGCCCGCCCCCAGACTGACCTGACCAGTTCCCAAGCCCTTGGACGCCCGAGGAGTCAGGTTATGCCTTGGTCTGCCCCACCCCCCCGCCCCCACCCTGTTGGCATAAGATTCTTCTTGCTCACCTTAGTTAAGCGAGTCACTGCTGGTCCAATCGGTCTTCTAGCTTCAAAACATGTTGTTCTCCCCCGCCCCCCATTGTCTTTGTCCTCATGGGTTTTTAAGTTTTAAGAAATCGCCTTACTATAGGTTCAGTGAGCTTTACCACCATGTTAGTAGAGGTCTCTCCCTGAGATTTGAATTTGCATTTCCCCGATGATTAAGAGAGTTGATGTCTTTTCACATGTCCATTGATAGATTCCTTTTCAATTTTGTGTCTGTTCAAGTCTTTTGCCCATTTGCTAACCTTGGTTTTAAATTCTTTCCCTCTTCTTTGTAAGAGTTCTGTATTCTGGATACCAACCCTTTGATGGTGTTTGGCTTAGCTCTTTACTTCATGGTGTGGAATTTTGGTGACCAAAGGGTCTTAATTTTAATGGTGAATTTATTGATATTTTTGTTTGTGATTTACATTTTTTCCTATCTTGTTTAAGAAATCCTTTCCTACTCTGAAGTTGTAAACAAGTTCTCCCCTATTCTAAAAATTGTGCTGTTGCCTTTGTATTTAAGCCTTTGTTCCACTTGAAGTTGGTTGCAAATACGTATGATAAAACAGGGATTCGGCCTCAATTTGCGCTCAGGGGTAACCGATGTGTCACACAGCACGTGTCACTCACCGACGCGTCCGCCTGTCTTTCTGAGCTGTGCTGTCAGCTCTGTTACAGAGCAAGCTTCTGTCTGTCTGGGGGGACTTCCTGGCTAGTCTTCTGGTGCGTCCATCAGTGTGTCTACCCCTGCGCCATGGCTGTATTCTCCTCATTTCTAGAATCTCTGCATGCTCTCTTGCTTTTTGATCAGACTCTCCATCTTTTGTTTCTTTAAAGAAATTAATGAAGTAGGAATTAAATGCACAATTGAGGAGTATTAAAAATCAAATCTTCGAAAAGCTTAATGAAATACCAGTTGCAGCACAATTAATCAAAGAAAAGAGTACGGACATGGTAGGAGTGGGGGAGGTTAGTCATTAATAAGAGGATGTTATTAACAACTCTCTGTCAATAATAATAATACAGAAGTTCAGTTACCCACGTACTGGCTACCCTCCCCCCACCGCACTGGCACTTCCCTGAGTCGTCCTGGCATGTGTTTCCTGCCATCCAGCCTTCTCCGGAGGAACACTATCCAGAACTTTAGTGCGCTTATGTTTGTACATACATGCACGTCTCACCTCCAAAGCGTGTGCTTGATTTTCAGCCCTCACAAACGGCCACGTACAGTCCCCAGTCTGCTTTACCTCTTCTGTTCTGAGCGGCTCACCCGTATTGATAGACTGAGTTCAGCCATGTTTTATTGTTGCGCGGGATTCTGTTTTATAAATATACCGCCATTTATTCATTATTAGAGGATATTTGGGTGGTTTTCCTCTTACAGACAAGGCCGCTATGAATATCTTACACGGGGTCTACGTGCTGGGTTCTTTTGGGGCCAGATGCTTACCTACAGACCCGCCGACGTGTTGATGGGCCATCTTCAGCCTCGCTAGATGTTGCCAACGTGGGCTCCAGACTGGTAGTAGTTTAATTGTTTGATTTTTTTTTTTTTTCTTCCAGTGCCTGAAGACCTCTCATTAGAAGAGCGAGAAGAACTTTTAGACATTCGTCGAAGAAAAAAGGAACTTATTGATGACATTGAGGTAAAAAAAACCAAAAACTCCCCTTAGTTTTTGCTTTTAGGTAAAATAATCACTAGTTTTTGCTTTTAGGTAAAATAATTACTAAAATAATTCATGAAAAGGTAAAAACTGGGCATCTCGTATGTCTGTATCCTAACACGTGAAGGGAGTGAAAGGGTTACCGTAGTTGGTAAAGCAGATCGTGCTCAGCTCACCAGGCCGTGCGGCCACGGAGCTGGAGTCCACGGTGAGGGCACTTGTCGACAACGGCAGCAATTCCCAAATGGGTGGCTCTCTCAAGTGGAAGAAGGCCCTGCTCGTTTGCCAAAATCCCTAGCACCCGGAACCCGCCGTCCCACTTCTGGCGTGCGGACCCCGAGCGCCGACTCGCCGGTGGGAGCAGAATGGCAGAACACGGGCAAACGCCGGACTGGCCACGGCTGTGTCCTCGGGCCCGGCGCGCCGGGGGCCCCCCAGGAGAAGCAGAGGTGCCAAACCACAACCTCAGGGTCAGCCCGTGGTGGAAAGTATTCGGGAGACCAGCGCTGCTTGCACTTGGGGCTTCTGTGGGAAACTTAGTCAGCTGTGTGGCTCTTCTTTGAGAAGCTCCCGAATCTTTGTCACGTCAGGATGAACGTGGTCTCATTGGCCACTTGCTGCAAGACCAGCCTTGTCCAGACAGCACCTCCTTCCTAGGAGCCCGCATTTGAGGTCTGAACTTCCCTGGTGAACAGAACAATAGTGTCTTAATAAAAGTGTCTTTGTATTTGAAAGGTAATTTGTGGAACTTTTTCTTGTAAGGTTACCCTTCATTCGTGTAAAAATCACTGTTTCCCAGAATGGGTGCTTTGGTTGAAGAATAAGAATGTATTTTAAGGTTCGTGGTCCTGTTTGGACATTAGCAGTAATGGTGCCTGTGGAGGCTCAGGGAGCTAGTGACCTCACCTCTGAGTTGAGAGCGCTGAGGCCCCGAGAGGGTAAGAGCGTTGCCGAGGGTCCCGCAGCCAGGACGCGCTGGAGCCGTGCGGGGGCGCAGGGGAGCCTGTCCCGTCTGGTGTTCTCGGCCTGTCCGAGCCCCAGCTGCGTTCTGCCGGCGCCTCCTGGGCTCTGTCCATGCCGCTCTGTCTCGCGCACAGACTGGTGGTTCGGGCCCCGGTACCGGCCTCAGCCCCTTTGCCCTGGTCTTCCCAAGAGGAGAGGAAGACCGTGGCCGTGAAGAAGGCAGGGAGGGTGGCCGGAGGCTGGGGAGGAAGAGCTGAACAGCCGCAGTGAGTGAGCGAAGGCCTCACTGCTTCCCTTTGCTGTTGTGTTTTACACACACACACACACACACACACACACACACTCTCTAGAATCTGCCCGGTTGGCCCCTCCGAGCTTGTTCCGGCGACAGGTGGGCAGATGATGATTGTGCTTTCTCCTGAGTTGGGGCCGCTTGGACTGGGTGGAAAGTACTGATTTTTCCGTCCCCGGGACGTCCACGTGAGGCCTCAGGGAAGCTTGTGTCTGGGAGGCTAAAATATCTCGAGTCTAGGAGGGGACGGAAAAGAGCCCCACCCCCAAATGTCTGTTTGCTTTTTCGGCAGAGGCTGAAATATGAAATCGCTGAAGTGATGACTGAGATTGACAATCTGACTTCAGTGGAGGAGAGGTAAACTGTTGGGGCCACACGGCTGAGTCACTGACCTCTTCTCTCCGTGCCTCAGCTGCCGTGTGAGCACAGCGGGGCCGGACGGCTGGGGTCGCAAAGTGGGGCGGCCTTTGTGGGGCTGTTGGGTCCTCTGCTCCCCACCCCTCACCCCTTCCTGCTCTCTGTGGAGGAGTCAGGGCTGCTCTGGGGGCTGCGGCTCTCCCCTCCCTTCCCTGGAAGCACAGCTCCTCCAAATTAACCTCCGCAGAAGTAGCCTCTCTGTACAGCAGGAAACCGTGCTTTCCTTAAATCGCTGTTTGTCATTATTAGCTATTTCTCGAAGAAGGAATCAAGTGTAGGAAAGAGCCCCGGCAGCCGCGAGTGCCACCTCTGTGGTGGGGGGGTGGAGGGGTGGGGCTGCAGGGGTGGGGGGTGGAGGGGTGGGGCTGCAGGGGTGGGGGGTGGAGGGCTGGGGCTGCAGGGGTGGGGGGTGGAGGGGTGGGGCTGCAGGGGTGGGGGGTGGAGGGCTGGGGCTGCAGGGGTGGAGGGGTGGGGGTTAGAGGGGTGGGGCTGCAGGGGTGGGGGTGGAGGGGTGGGGCTGCAGGGGTGGGGGGTGGAGGGGTGGGGCTGCAGGGGTGGGGGGTGGAGGGGTGGGGCTGCAGGGGTGGGGGTTAGAGGGGTGGGGCTGCAGGGGTGGGGGGTGGAAGGGTGGGGCTGCAGGGGTGGGGGGTGGAGGGCTGGGGCTGCAGGGGTGGGGGGTGGAGGGCTGGGGCTGCAGGGGTGGAGGGGTGGGGGTTAGAGGGGTGGGGCTGCAGGGGTGGGGGTGGAGGGGTGGGGCTGCAGGGGTGGGGGGTGGAGGGGTGGGGCTGCAGGGGTGGGGGTTAGAGGGGTGGGGCTGCAGGGGTGGGGGGTGGAAGGGTGGGGCTGCAGGGGTGGGGGTGGAGGGGTGGGGCTGCAGGGGTGGTTTTCTGCACCGAGGTGCTGGCCGAAGTGCTGGGGAGACTGCCCGCCCTCTTGCAGTTGGTGCAAACATTCCCTAATGATTTAACTGTTTGAAATGCATAGCAAAACTACCCAGAGGAACAAGCAGATAGCTATGGGGAGGAAGAAATTCAACATGGATCCCAAAAAGGTAAGCCAACGTTCCAGTGTTCTGGCCTGCAAGAGATTGTGGGATTCACCGGTTTGATTGGCTCTCTCATTTTGGACAAAGGTGGTCGGTCATACCCCCTCACAGGTACTGAGAGTGGAAGTTAAATTTGTATCATGTAGGGGCTGCCAGGGAGTGGGATGAAGCACAAGTGCCCGTGGGCCTCATCCCTGGACCCGAAGACCTTGCGTGTGAGGCTCTGGGTGAGGCCTCCCCGCCCCGGCAGCGGCTGGTGTGGACAGGCCCTCGGCGGGGCCAGGCTGAGCGGTGTGTCCTCCCGCTGCGGCATGGCCCACAGCCCGGGGAGCTGGTGGGCAGGGCTGCACCCTGGGTGTCTGCTGGGGGGTTAAATGGTTCAAGTCTGGGGACTTTGTTCCTCCCATTCACCTTCCAGAGAAGACGTCTGCATGAAGGACCGGGAGCTCTCCTGATTGAAGGCAATACCGGGTCTTCCCTCCAGTTGGATTTTCTAGGAAAACACCCGAAAATAAGGAAACCTGCAACATGCAGCTACTTGTCTTTGAGGTTGAACCAGAAGACTTAGCAGAACCTGTAAACGCTTTGTGGAACATGGCTCAGCTGCAAGACCGTTAGGTTTTGAGACAGAAGAGTGGATCTGAGTTAGTCACCAGGGCTTGAGGTCCCGGAGAGGAACGCCGTGTCCCCGGAAGCTTCTAACGTCCCCGGAGCTGACTTCATCCTACCGTGATCTTTAGGTGGCATTCACATCACACACCTTCCTTAGGATTTTATTTATTTATTTTTGGCATTGAGCCTCTGTGCTAATTAACGATGTGTTCATTCAGTGAATGTTGATAGCAAGAATTGCACTGTGCAAGGTCTAAGATGATCCGTAAACTTGCATTTCTAGGTGCAAGCACAGCTGCAAAACGTAAAGAAATGGCAAATGTGGATTCTCCTCAGCCTCGCCACGGCTGCCGCCGGAGGAGGGTCTTTGTTTAGCTGGAGCACTCCCACCTCCGCGAAAAGTTTCCTGTTGCTTCCCGATTTTCTGCTTAGGGGGCATCCGCCAGCCCCAAAGTGGAATGCAGCTGTGTCCGGGAATGATTTTGTGAATTTGGTAATGACTTGAGGTTTGGAGCTAGAAGCGTTTTTTGTTGTTTTTTTCCTTTCTTGAGTTGAATTTGCAGAGTTGGCTTAACCAGCAGATTTGATAAGCATTGGCAGCATCTTGAAAGATACCTCACGAGTGGCTGTTTTGAAAACCAGACCTTATGTTTTAAGGTGCAGCGCGGGACAGCACGCCCACAAGTCCGGGGATGAGTCCACGTCCTCCCCACGAAGCGCGCACAGACACTCTGGTGGTCCAGTGGTGCTGTCCCTCCGCCCGGCTCTAGCCTGTCCTCTCGTTCTGCGCACACCACGTGTCAGACGTGCAGTCTTGAGGGCTGACTCAGGCTTCCTGAGAACTTGCCACGCGTCAGGAACTGCTAACGAAGCACTGTAATTAATACACTTAACCTTACGGGGTGGGTTCCCTTTCAATGCCTGTGGCGCAGTCGGGGGAAATGAGGCACGGAGCTGCTGAGACGTGCCCAGCGTCCTGAGCGAGGAATCCACCTCAGACTCGGGCCCGTGACCACCGCACCTCACTGGGCTCCCGTGGGAGCCTGGGGTTGGTTTGTCGGCCGCCCGGGGAGTCCAGCCCTGTGGAGTGTCTCCACCTCCAAGTCCGAGGAAGCAGCTGCTTTATCTGCTTTGCCTGGGCTGTGGCCGGCTGCCCTACAGGCCTCATTTTGCCTAGATGCCTCTCCACCTGAGAGATTTTTAAGGTATTAATTACTGGTGCTACCCAACAACTTATTTGTAATTATGGTAAATTTCGTCTGCATGTGGCCCTTTGCTGGGGAAAAATAATGAGAATTCCCTTGTCTTATAGACAATTATAGCACTCGTTGGAGTCCGCTTGGGCCACCATAACAAAATACCGTGGACTGGTGGCCTAAACACTAGACATTTACTTGTTCACCATTCTGGAGGCTGGAAATCCAAGGTCAGGCTGCCAGCATGACTGGGTTCCGTGAGAGCGGTCTTCCCCACTTACAGGCGGCCGCCTCCTCACTGTGTCCCCAGACGGCCCAGAAGAAGCTGGAGAGCGCCCCCTGGTGTCTCTTCTTAAAAGGGCAAGGGTTCCCTCAGATCAGAGCCCCGCCCACATGACCTCGTCTGACCCTGCCTCCCAGGACCCCACTTTTGAACACCATCACACTGGGGGCTACAGCTTCAAGATAGGGATCTTCGGGAGACTCAGACATTCAGTCCAAAACAGCCCTGGGTGATCTCACACGCGGTGTTGTGAAACAGGCTTGCATCAGAGACTTTCAGGCTAGCAGGAAATAAGTCACAGAGTGGTGACATTTTGAGCGGGAGCTTCTGTTTCTGCAGGTACATTAGATACACAGAGGAAGCGCTTGGGGTTAGAAATGAGTAAGAGGAAAGGTTGATTCGATCAAGGAAGCAGGAAACATTCTACAGGCTCTCTCTTTCATTCCCAGTTTCCTAGAAATGCCTTTAAAAATATAACATATGAATGTGTAACAAGCAGGAGTTCGCTCAGTCGACTAGAAATTGAGGGAACCCTGAAAGATAAAAGATGAGCGGTAGCCTGAAGCACACTCGGGAAAGATTTGCTCTGGGATGGGAGAGCACGTCAGGGGCTCGGCTCACTTGGGCAGCAGGTGTGGGACGTGGGATCGGGGAGGGGGCCTCCAGATGGTTCACCCTTGGCTGAGCTTGCGCCGAGCAGTGGTGTGTGCCCCCAGGTGGGAGACGCAGGTGTCTCTTCTCCACTGGCCTCACTGAGGAAGAGGAGGAGAAACACCCGCTCCCAGAGACCAGCTTCTGAGCCCCCCAACTGGCCGCGTCATCTGCTCCAGAAACAAACGGCGTTCAGTTGGGCTACCAGAAATTCTGAAATACAAAGGTCATCACCCAACCAGGAATCACCAAATGTATGAGCTGCTTGACCCCATGAAAGAGACGTGAAACACCACAAACAGAACTAACACAGGAGGAAACATTAAAGGTAGGATGTTTTGTATATTATAAATCTCATCAGAGATGATGGGGTGTTGGCTTATCCTTGGTGCAAAAAATGGGGAGTTGTGGAAAAGGTCCGTGGAAGTGAAGAACCAACGCCCTCTGAAAACCCACAGCCCGAGGCTGGGGTGGGGACACGGGCAAGGCAGATCGTGGTGCTCCTGTTCTCCATCGCTCTACGCAGAACCGCGAGAGGCGGGAGGCAGGTCTGGTGGCTCAGATTTCATCGAACAAGTCCCAGGAGGAGAGAATAGAAGACAGAGTGGAGGATGTATGTCAAAGAAATACTGGAATATTAAGAGCTAGATTAAGATAAAATACTCAAAATCAAAGGGCTCACCAAATGCCAAGCAGGATAAAATTTTTCAGACACTGATCCGTAGAAATATCAAGTAAAATACCAGAAAACTTATGGATAAAGAGAAATTCACTGACTTTCCAGGAAGGAAAGACCAGATTATCTAAGAAGAAACCAGAATCACAACAGGAACACTGGATCAAAGACAGCAGGGAAACTTTCCAAGGTCCGAGGAAACGTGATTTAAAACCTAGAGCTCTGGGGAGGCCGGTATAGACCCGCAGAAAACCAAATAAAATAAAAATAATAAAACCTAGCATTCTGACCTGTGTGAGGAGGCAAGTGAAGACATTCAGATGTGCAAGGACTCACAAAAGGAACTGCTAACACGTTCCGTCAGCTCTAGAAATTGTGGTTGGAGCAGTGCGTCTATAAACAGGACACGAATCCAGGATGCAGGATAAAACGGGAGAGACGCGAAGAAACCAGCTAAACATACGGTTAAGTCTAAATGAGAGCTTGATTGTTGAAGCAATGTTTTAAAAATCAAAGTCCCAGATTACCTCAATACAGGTGACCCCTGAGCAGCACTGGGTTTAAGCTGGGAGGGTGGAATTTTTTTTTTAGTACATACAGTACAGTACTGGAAATGTATTTCTCTTCCTTACAACTTTCTTAGTAACATTTTGTTTTCTCCAGCTTACTATCATAAGAATGTTACTGTAATATTGTGATGCTGTTGTAAGAATACAGTATATAACATATGAAATGTGTTAATTGACTGCCATGGGTAAGGCTTCTGGTCAACAGTAGGCTACTAGTAGTAAGATTTTTGGGGAGTCAAAAGTTACATGCAGATTTTCGACTGGGGGCGGGTATGGGAGCCCATAACCCGTGCATTGTTCAAGATCAGCTGTGTGTAAGGGACAAGGGAAGCAGGGAAGTCAACGTTGGCTAAGGTTTTCAAGATGTTCATGGATGAATGTAAGTTGAAATATTAAAATTTTATTTTGTTTTTTAAAGATTTATTTATTTGTCAGAGCGAATGAGCACAAGCAGGGGGAGAGGGAGAGGGAGAGGGAGAAGCAGACTCCCTGTTGAGCAGGGAGCCTGATGCGGGACTTGATCCCAGGACCCCGGGATCATGACCTGAGCTGAAGGCAGACGCTTAACCGACTGAGCCACCCAGGCGCCCCTAAGTGTTAAAATTTTAAGAGTAACCACTAAAAATAGGGATAAGATAGGATTTCTAAATTACTAGGAAAAATTGAATAAAGAAAACTTAATTCAGCAGAAGGCTGAAAAGACATGAGAAATACCCAGCATATGTGAAGGCTCAGGAAATGAGTAGTAGCAAGTCCATAATCACCATAAATTTGATTGGGCTCAGTTACCTCTTAAAAGGCACCTTCACATTAGTTTGAAGAAACAACAATAAAGTCCAGATGTGTTCTGACTGAGACACACACCTGGAGCAGAGCACCAAGGTTGAAAACAAGGAAATAGGAAAAGATACATAAGGTGTAATGGGTTGAATGGTGCCCTCTTCCAGTAGATTCTACTGTTTGATTTTCTAAATGATATTTTTAAAAAGATTTTTATTTATTTATTTGAGAGAGGGAGAGGGAGATCACAAGCAGGGGGGTAGGGAGGGGAAAGGGTAGAGGGAGAGAAACAGGCTCCCCACTGAGCAGGGAGCCCGACTTGGGGCTCGATCCCAGGACCCTGGGATCATGACCTGAGCCGAAGGCAGACGCTTAACCGACTGAGCCACCCAGGCATTGCCTCTAAATGATATTTTAAAACATAGACATTGTCTAATAATACTGGAACATTTATTAGCATTTCCCTA
The DNA here is from genome assembly GCF_964656455.1 of Halichoerus grypus. Lineage (NCBI taxonomy): Eukaryota > Metazoa > Chordata > Mammalia > Carnivora > Phocidae > Halichoerus > Halichoerus grypus. The sequence continues at coordinate 4,845,796 of NC_135717.1, forward strand.
GTGTACTCGGGTCCTGGGCCGCTGTAATGACCACAGCCTCGGTGGCCTGAAACAACAGAGGTGTGTTGTCTCACAGGCCCCGGGGCCAGAAGCCTGAGACGCAGGTGTGGGCAGGGTCGGTTCCTTCGCGAAGCTCTGGTGGAGAGTGCGCTCCGGGCCTCCCTCCCAGCTCGCCGTGGCTGCCGGCCATCCCTGCTGTTCCCTGGCCTGTGGACCCACCGCTCTGCTCTCAGCCTGCTTGTCACATGGACGGGGACGCATGTCAGCGGCTTCCGTGCCTTCCTCCTCTGCTTCTGCCTCTTTGCTTCACCTCCCCAACACAGTCCCGTTCTGCTTCATAACTGCTCTCTTTGACTCTGGCTTTTGGCTCCATTTTCTTTTCTGGTGCCCGGCCTGGGCTCACCCCCGTGGCACTGTGTTTTCTGGTACCTTTTATTTTATTTTATTTTATTTATTTATTTGACAGAGACACAGTGAGAGAGGAACACAAGCAGGGGGAGTGGGAGAGGGAGAAGCAAGCTTCCCACCGAGCAGGAAGCCCGATGCGGGGCTCGATCCCAGGACCCTGGGATCAAGACCTGAGCCGAAGGCAGACGCTTAACGACTGAGCCACCCAGGCGCCCCTCTGGTACCTTTTGCAAAGGGAGCTGGAACTTGACTTGGGGCTCCTCTGGCTGCCTTCTGTAACCTTGAAGCACAGAAGAGATGACCTTGGGCTGGGCCTACTTGCTATTCTCAAATCCTGGTTTTTCAGGCTGTTGCGTAGCCTCCCCAAGGAGCTCCCGAGTGTTTGAATTTTAGAGCAGGTTGTGAGCATCCAGAGCTCAGGAGAGCCTCATCCCCAGGTCCGTTCAGTTCCTGGCAGGGTGTTGGCTGATGGAGTGCCTGGAACATTGTGAATGTGGAAATTGCCAGGCCTAGGGACTCCAGAGAGCGCTGGGAGGCTGAAGAGAGCACACTGGGAGGCTGGAGAGAACACGGGGCCAGGGTGGGATGGATGCAAGACTCTGTCAAAGCCATGGCCCCCACCCCCACCCCCCACGGTGCACAGCAGGAGATGGGAGGAGGCCACAGGGCAAGACAGCCTGCAGCTGCGGTTCCTCCCCCCCTTCCCCCGCTGTCCTCCGCCAACCAGTATCACAGCCCAGGGATGTCACCCCAGCTGCCAGCCAGGCACCCATCCACCAGGGAGCACCTGCTTCCGCCGGGCCCTTGGCTCCAGGACCTCGGGCTCCTTTGGAAACTCTCTCTCCTGTCCCTTGCAATTTGGGGGGGTGGTGCAGCAGGATCTACCAGTTCCACCCACAGCCAGTCTGTGAGTCCTTGGGACACAGAGTCGAGAGAGGCAGACCAGGGCCTCTTTGGCCTCTGACCTCTCGGCCAGGGATGTTAGGTCAGAGTGTAAAGTCAGCCCCGCTGCCCAGAGCTCCCCTCCCGCACAGAGCCCTGGGTGCTGGGTGCGGACGGCACCAGCACTCTTGTCCCTCGCCTGGTTTCTGGGGCCTTGCTGGACAGGTGTGTACTCGGGATCGGAGTGCTTCCTTAGGGTATGTGCATGTCGTCCCTTCTAGATGATGATCCCCGGGGGGCCTGGACTCGAGCTCCCACCAGAAATAGATGAGAGTTAATTTAGGATCGTCAGACATACTGATTTTTTGGTAAACTTTTTCATTTTTTGAAGAACAGCATATGGTGCACAAACTTTGAATGCACAGCGTGACGAATTTTTACACACTAAAATCCTTGTGTAACCCAGAGCAAGATGTGGTGGTGGGGCATCAGGAGTGTCTTTCTGGTGTCTCCTCCTAGTGAACAAATTCCACCCCGTCACCGTAGAGCGGGGCTGCCTGTTGTAAAACTGTAAATATAAATAAGGTACATTCCGTGTCGTCCTTTCATTCCGTGTCACGTCTGTCAGGTGCATTGATGTCGCTGTGCATTTATTCTCGTTGCTGCATAGTGTTCCATCGTATGTAATATACCAGAATAGGATTTATCTCTTCTCTTACTGGTTGGATGTTGTTGGGTTGTTTCCAGTTTGGGGGAAATTCTAAATAAGGCTGCTGTGGACATTCACGTGTTTGGAAAAAAAAGAGCAAAGACTCTCAGAGGGACCATGCGGTGTGAGGGAGGGGCACAGAGAGTGGTAGCTGGAAAATCTTCTCCGAATTTGTAGAAGGAGAGGCAAGTAGAGGACAGAATTCCCTTACCAGCTTTGTCCGTCTGTGTTGGAAACCAGCTCAGAAGCTGTGTCAGAGCTACATTTTCGCTATTCTTAGGGCTTCTCAGGAGAGGAGCAGGGCTGCTTCGGGTCAGGGACCGCCTCTGCAGCCTTTCATTTAGAAATTGTCACCTGTGCCCTTGAGGGCCCTCAAGCGGGTGTGGATTTTCACCGGCTTCAGCTCGGTGGCACAGAGATGCGTTACCGTGTTCAGCTGCAGCTCACAGAAGGCCTTGTGAGCACGGCTTGCACGACGACTATGTTCTCCCAGGGCAGGGGTGGCTGCAGGGGCCCCAGTGGCTCCCAAGTGACAGGACCCCAGCCCTGTGTTCATCCCGGCCTTTCCCTCATCCACTGGCCGTGAGGGCGCCGGTCGTCACATCTGCATTCCAGGCAGGAAGGAGGGAGAAGGAGCTGCTCACGAGTCCTTTTGGTCAAGAAAGCAGCAGCTTCCCCAGGTCCTCCCTCCGGACTTCCTTCTGTGACCAGATCTGGGTCACAAGGTCATTCCTAGTTGCAAGGGAAGCTGGGAACATGATTACTTAGCGAGGCATGGCAAGGAAAGAGCGGAGCTCGGGGAGGGCGTGGATTGGCCAACCCCACAGGGCATGTTCCTCTCGCGCACACAGCAGATTGTTCTCCCGAGCTGGGGAAATTCGGTGTTGTTATTACCTCTGCTTTTATGGTCTCTAGTACTTTCTTTGTAATGGTTTGTTCGGTAACCCGTTTATTTGTCTTTTAGCCTGTTAAATTGCCAGGAGGAATGAATGTGCTTTCCTCTGGTGGGCAAAAAAATGTAGTCTGGGGTGTGAGAATCAGATTGTCCTGGTATTTTTGCCATGTCCCAGCCAGTAAGATCATTACTCTAGATGTATTTCTGTCTTTGAAAAGGGAGTCTGGGCGACCCTCCTAACCAGAGCTTCCTTTCTTATGTCCCTCTTCAGGGAATTCAGTTTCTAATAGAAAATGACCTGCTGCAGAACTCCCCAGAAGACGTAGCCCAGTTCCTGTATAAAGGAGAAGGCCTAAATAAGACCGTAATTGGGGACTATCTAGGTGAAAGGTAAGTTGAAGGAGAACCAGCAGCCCGGCCTGGGCCCGCCCTCCCCGTCAGGGTCTGTCACAGTTGCGCTTGGGCATAAGGCGCACGTGCTGCTCCCCACAACTGCGTTGGCCCAGCGCAGTCACATGCTTTCCCTGCCCTTGCGGGGAGAGAGGTGTGGGTGCTCTGGGGCCAGGTAGGGTCTGTGATCTCTGGAAACCTTACTCAGGGAACCATGGCAGAACTGAAACTGGTGCTGCCTCTTCTCTGTACCTCAGAAAGCATCTTTTTTTTTTTTTTTTTTTTAAGATTATTTATTAGAGTATGCGCTTGCGAGCATGTGCAAGGGGGTAGGGGCAGAGGAAGAGGGAGAGAGAACCTCAAGCAGACTCTCCACTGAGCACAGAGCCTGACACAGGGCTTGATCTCATGACCCTGAGATCATGACCTGAGCTGAAATCGAGTTGGATGTTGAACCAACTGAGTCACCCAGGTGCCCCCTCAGAAAGCATCTTAATCTTCTTTTCATGTTTTGCCCAGAAATAGACCAGATTTCTCAGTGGTTTTCTTCCCCCTGTTGCTTGGGGATATGAGTGAAGGTGGGAAGTTATTAATTTTTTAAATGGAGAGCACTGGACAGATTTACATTCCCATTTGCCTTCTCTAATTAAGGGTCCATTTGCTGTGCTTAGCAGAGGTTAGGACAGGAATCTAAGGCAGCACATCCCCTGAGTCAAAGATCAAACAAGAGTGTTTTTAAATAAGAGCCCAACAGTTGCTCAACCGGGGTGGTTTCTGTTTCTAGCTCTTTATTAAAAATAATTGATCAAAGGTGGAAAGCAGAACACTTCCTAACTCATTCTGTGTGGCCAAAGATATCACAATTAAAAAAAAAACAAAAACAAAAAATCCTGCAGAGCAGTACCTCCCATGACCACTGAAGCAAAAATCCTCAACTAAATATTAGTAAATCAAATCTAGCAATATTTAAAAATGACTATACACCAATACATTCACCCCATGCATGCATTCATTATCCCATGAATACAAGGTTAGTTCAGCGTACAAAAGTCAAAGTAATATACAGTATCAATATAATAAAGAGTAAAACCCACATGATCATCCCAATAGATGTTGGAAAGGCTTTTGACAACATTCACTGCTTCAAGACAAAAGCGTTCAACAAACCAGGAAAAGCAGGGAACTTCCTCAATATGATGCAGGGCACCTGTGAAACCCACAAGTTGACTTTATGCTTTCTTCTAAGAGCAAGAACAAGATAAGGTTGACTGCTCTCACCACTTCTCTTCAACATGGTACTGGCAGTTCTAGGGCAAGAAAATGAAATTAAAAGCATCTAGTTTGGAAAGGAAGAAATAAAACTTTGTTTGCAGAAGACAGAATTGTGTATGTAGAAAATCCTGAAGAATCACTAAAAGCATTAGAACTAATAAGTTCAGTAAGGCTGAAGGATACAAGATCAATATGTAAAATTCAGTTGTACTTTTAAATGGTAGCGATGAGCAAGCTTGGAAAAGATATTAAGAAAAACAGCTCCATTTTATAATAGCATTAAAAGGAATAAAAGGGAATAAATTTAATAAAAGAAGTACAAAATATTTACTCTGAATTACAAAACTTTGAAAAAAAATGAAAAGACCTACGTAAATGGAAAGATATCCCATGTTCATGGAGTGGAACTTTGATCTACAGACTTAACTCATTCCCTATCAAAATCCCAGCTAACTTCTTTGTAGAAGTTGACAGACTCATGCTAAAATTAATGTAGAACATCATGGGACCCAAAATAGCCACAGTCTTGGAAAAGAAGAACAAAGTTGCAGAACTCACATATAAGACAGACTAAAAACAGTAATCAAGATAGTGTGGTACTGGTGTAAGGGTAGACTTCTAGATCATGGAGTAGAATGGAGAATCTAGAAATAAACCCTTGTGTTTATTGTCACGTGATTTTCGATGAGGGTGTCAGGACAGTTTAGTGGGGGAAAGAACAGTCTTTCAACGAATGGTCTGGGACACCTGGATATCCACATGCAAAAGAATACCATTGGACCACTCAGGGTACGCAAAAATTAAACTGGATCAAATACCTACATGTGAGAAGGAAAACTATAAAACACTTAGAAGAAAACATAGGGGTAGATCTTTGTGACCTTGGATTAGGCAAGAGTTTCTTAGATGTGACACCAAAAACAAACAGCAAAAGAAAAACGTAGGTAAACGGGACATCGTCAAAATCAAAAACTTTTGTGTTGAGAAGGACATCATTAAGAAGGTGAAGAAGCAATCCACAGACTAGGAGAAATTTTTACAAGTCACATATAAATCTAATAAGGACTTCTATCTAGAATATATGAAGAACTCTTACCACTCAATAATACGACAGCTTAATTATAAAATGAACAAAGCATCTGAATGGACATTTCTCCAAAGAAGATCCATAAATATGTGATAGGGCCATAAGCACACAACTGGATGTTCAGCATCCTTAGCCCCCATCAGGGAGCTGCAGATCAAAACCACAGTGAGCTACCACTTCACACCCACTAAGATGTTTGTAATAATAATAAAAAGATAATAAGCGTTGCCCAGGATGTGGGAAAATCAGAGCCCTCACGTCCTGCTGGTAGGATAGGAGGTGCCGTGGCTGTGGGAAGTAGTTGGCAGGTCTTCAAAATACGACCCAGTAATTCTACTCCTAGGTGTTCACCCAAGAGCAGTAAAAACGTACATCTGCACACTCACTCACAAATGTTTGTAGCCACGTGATTCTCGGTAGCCAAAAGGTGGAAGCAGTTCCGATGTCCATCGGCTCGGATGTCCCTCAGCTGGTGGATGGTCAAGATGTGGTTCATCCCGACGATGGACTATTTATTGCCCACAAGGAGCAGGGTGCTGGTGCATGCTGCCGCGTGTTGGGTGACTCCCTTTATGCAGAGTGCTCGGGATAGGTGAACTTAGGGAGACAGAAGGCCGACTGGTTGCCTGGGGCTGGCAGATTGGGAGATGGAGTTTCTTTTGGGGGTAATGAAAGTGTTGAGAAACTGATGGTGGTGACGGTTGCACAGGTCTGCAAATATATTACAAGCCATTGAATGGTACACTTGAAATAGGACAGTTGTATGGAATGTGAATTATGTTTGAACAAAGCTAAAAACAAAAAAAACCCAAAAAAAACAGGGCGCCTGGGTGGCTCAGTTGGTTAAGCGACTGCCTTCGGCTCAGGTCATGATCCTGGAGTCCCGGGATCGAGTCCCGCATCGGGCTCCCTGCTCAGTAGGGAGTCTGCTTCTCCCTCTGACCCTCCTCCCTCTCATGCTCTCTCTCTCAAATAAATAAAATCTTTAAAAAAAAAAACAACAAAACCCACAAAAAACCTGAGCAGTGGCCCAGGGGTGGCAGCACCTCATGAATCGCCTGTGCCGCGAGGGCCAGAGTGCGAGTCCGCCATCGTTGTGTGGTTGTGTGGCAGGTGCGAGATGAATGATGACGTTTGTGTAATACGCAGCCTGGCGGCTCCTGCAGTCGACAAGTACCGCGTGCCTGCAGGTTTTGAGTTACAGAAAATACCAAGTTCCAAGTCTGTGCCAGGCTCTGTTTGAGGCACATGGGTTGTGTTGTTTAAAAAAAAAAAAAAAAAGCTGGACTCATCCGCTTGTGGAGCTGTACTCTGCCGGACCGATACAGGCAATATGTAATAAGCATAATAAATGTGAAAAACATTTCTCCCGTATGTTAGAAGGTGTCGGGGCAAAGAAGTGGAAGCGCGTAAGGGCGTTGGGTGAGCTGCGGTTAGCAGTTAGGCTAGGCTGGTCACGGTTGTGTCATTGAGAAAGTGCAAGGACGTGAGGGGGACGAAGGTGCTCTGCAGGCCGGTGTTGGGGGAGAGCAGGACAGGCAAGAGGGTCAGTGTGTTGGGGGCAGTGTGGCTGGAGCGGCGGGGGGGGAGGGTGGCAGAGGCTCTCAGGGTGATGACGGGCCCCTCTGCCCGTTGCTGGGGGCGGGGGTAGCTTCCCAGTCGGGGAAGGACGTGGTCTGATTCACAGCTCAAAGCCGCGGGGACTTGGGGGGGACATCCAGGTGTGATGGTTCAGAGAGGGGTCCGGAAGGAGGCAGGAACCCCAGAGCGGCAGGCTCCCAGGTGCTGTTTGCATCACAGGCGAGTGTGGCAGGAGGGGAAGTGTGGACCGAGGACCAAGCCTCAGGGGCCCCCCTCTAGGGGGGCCAGGCTGGCAGCGGGAGTGGGGGTGCAGCCGCCCCTCTGATCACTTGCCCTCTCTGGTCCCGCCTTGGGGTCTTCACACCAGCTGCAGCCTGTACACCTGAGCCCAGGAAGGGGCCAGCTCCGCACCCCGTGCTCGGCGAGCCCTCTCAGCCAGGCTGCCTGCACCGCTGGGGCTGGGACGGTGGGCACTTGCCTTTCATGCCGACGCCCGTGGCTCTAACCCGGCGGCTGCTGCCATGGCTTGGGTGCTCAGCACGGTGTCGGGCCTGCTCCCCGGTCTTCGCTGCTGCCTGCCCGAGACGGGCCGGGTGCTCGCCGCCTCCTGGGGCGCCCCCCCAACACCCACATCTGCACGGACCCCCAAGGCCTCAGACAGCAGCTCGCCCCAGAGAAAGGAGGGGCACGTCGCACACGTGCTCTGAGCCTCTGCCCCTTCCCGAGGCCGTGTTCATCCTTGCAGCCCCGCGGGCGGGGGTCCCTTTGCAGGTGGCCCTGAGCCGTGGCCGTTCCTCGTGGTTGATGGATCGTGCGCCGGCAGGGCGGGCCTGTGGGGTGGCAGCACCCTTGTCTTTAGCGAGGCCTGGTCTGCTCTGCGGTCCCGGGAAGGCTGAGGGACTGGCGTCGCCTTGTGTTGTGGCCTGCACCTGTGACCACGGCGTTTCGCTGGCTCGGGCTGTCCTTACTGTCCCTTGTGACCAGGACCTGGGGAAACTCCAGTGAAGCGTGTTGTCCTCCTCTGCGTTTATGTAAAAGTTGAGGCCTTTGTCTTCTCGCATTTAGTTTGGTTTTAAAAGCTCTTCCGCACTGGCCCGGTTTGTGACCCGGCGCCGGGCGCCCGCAGCCCCGCCTGCGAAGTGGGAACGCCGCCCGCGGCCGCCGGTTGGGAGAGCGGAGACGGAGCGCGGGCCTGGTGCTCGGGGCTGCCGCGGGGCTCGTGCCAGCCGCCTGCGGTCTTCCGACGGCCTCGGTACCCTGACCGGCACCAACTGGGAGATAAACTCCTAACTCCTACCGAGTCTCCTTTGTCCTAAGCCTGAAAACGAACGTGCAGTGTAACAGATCTGAACTTCTAGTTCTGCAAGACAAAAACCCACAGACACTTGCTATACAAAGGAAAGGTCTTTCTTTTGAAATGATTGAAATTCTGTGCAGTGGCCTTGGACCGCATTTGCTTTCTTTCCCAGGGATGACTTTAATATTAAAGTTCTTCAGGCGTTTGTCGAACTCCATGAGTTTGCTGATCTGAACCTCGTTCAAGCCTTAAGGTAAGTGTCGGCGTGTCGGCTGTCCGCGGGGGGGGTGCGGGAGCCGGAGGCAGGCGCCCCCACGGGGCCTCTGAGCCCGTGGTGTCCCCAGAGCTGCAGAGAGACCCCCCCCGGGCGTTTGCAGACCGAGCCCGTGCTTGCCTCCGTGGGATGGCAGGGTGTGCACTGTGTTTCTCACCGGTATTTGGCAGTCGGGCGCGCTCTCCCCACTTCCGCAGCTGAGTCTCGGTGCTGCCCAGGCGCAGGCCCGCTTCCCACTGCATTTGGTCTCAAACACCAGCCTCGTGGACGTCCCGCCTTGTCCGGGTGAAGCCAGGTGTCCCTACGCCCCGGACCCTGACACGCCATCGTCCCCTGGTGTTCCTTTCTACGTAGGCAGTTCTTGTGGAGCTTTCGACTTCCGGGGGAGGCGCAGAAGATCGACCGCATGATGGAGGCGTTCGCGTCCCGCTACTGCTTGTGCAACCCCGGCGTCTTCCAGTCCACAGGTCGGCGGCGCTGGGGCCCGGGGCCGGCGAGCCTCTGCCCGGGGGCGGGGGGGGGGGGGCGCCTCTGGCCAGGCGCGCGGCTGAGGGCCCCTGCACCCTCTGCCCTCTTGCAGACACCTGCTACGTGCTGTCGTTCGCCATCATCATGCTCAACACCAGCCTCCACAACCACAACGTGCGGGACAAGCCCACGGCTGAGCGCTTCGTCACCATGAACCGTGGCATCAACGAGGGAGGGGACCTCCCGGAGGAGCTGCTGCGGGTGAGCTCCCCGCCCTTGGGGCCCTAGAGCTGGCCCTCATGCCTCGGGAGCAGCGGTGGGCAACATTTACCATCAGGCACCTGCAGGGTCCCTCGCGGCCCCGGTCCCACCGAGCCCGGTGCCCTCGGGGACACGCGCCCCCGCCCGGCCCGTTCGCCCCCGGCTGTGTCCCTGAGTGCGCTGTCCCGGCCCGTTCGCCCCCGGCTGTGTCCCTGAGCGCTGTCCCCTGCGCTCCTCGCAGAACTTGTACGAGAGCATCAGGAACGAGCCGTTCAAGATCCCCGAGGACGATGGCAATGACCTGACGCACACGTTCTTCAACCCCGACCGCGAGGGCTGGCTCCTGAAGCTGGGTGAGTGGTGGCCGGCGGGCGGGCCCCGCACTCGGAGCCCCCAGCCCTCGGCAGCCAAGGGCCCCGACCAAAGGCAGAACCGCTAGAAGCGAGGGCCGTTGGGCCGAGTCCGCCCACCGTAGCCAGCCGCACGCCCCAGACTCGATGGCTGCCGCTTTGAGCCCTACCCCGTCCGAACGAGGCCCTGCCGGCCATGTCCACGGCAGAGAATAACGCCCGGGCTGCACGAGCGTCCCAGAAAACTGCTCAGTTAGCGTCCAGATAGACCCAAGGCAGTTTTCTGTACCAGAGGCAGGTGCATTTACTGCGAGAACCTGCGTGCCTTTCTCTTGGTTTGGTGTGGCTGATTTTTGATGCGTGGTTTAAATGTGCCTTCTTGTTGTTTTCCTTCTGCCTGTGGCTCCCACCTTTCTGTTCTGTGACGGGCTGTCCCTGCTTGTTCTGCGTTAGGAGGTACGTACCCAGTGGCTTCCTGCCCCTTCCCCAGCTGCTCATTCCTCTCTCAGTTTCTCTCCCCCGTTGGTCTGTGTGAAGCTCTGATCTGTGGCTGCCATTCATCTGACCCCTGTGGCTTTGGACTTGCTGGGGTTAGCTTCATGCAGGGTGCGGCGAATGTGACACGCACACCCCGGGCCGGGCGAGGCGTGGCCGGAATGCCAGCCCTTCGGCGCTGGGAGCGCATGGGAATGCGTGTGGGACCGAGCCTGCCCGTCCGTGTCCTTAGGGCCTGAGCAGCCTCAAGCCTGCTGGTCGCCTGCTCCCTCCCCGTACATCACCGGTTGCCTCTCATACTAACCAAACAGCGCATGTTTGCACCACCCCTGGACGGAGTCCGGACGTGTTCAAAGGGCTTCCTAACCATTGACGAAGAAGCAGAGTAGCGTTGATATTTTCTGGGCAATTTTAGGAATTGGTAGGGTGGTTCTTTGTTTTGTTTTTATTCTGGGGGCGGGGGGGGCTTTCTGCCTTACTGTGACACGAGAGCCTGTGAGACGTGACAGCATGGTCGCTGTAGAACACGCTGTGAGACGCCGGGCCTGAGAGAATCGCCGCGACTTTGTGTTCGTAATCAAGGCGAGGGTAAGAGGCGGGCGTGAAGGCGTGTGCCAGGGCTCGGCCGTTCCGATTTGGGGTCTTGCTCTGGCTTCTCTCTGGCTGTGCTGAGGTTTGGGGGAGTTCTAGATAGATCTTTGTCTAGAAACCCAGAGCCATAGCCGTGGACTTGGAGATGCATCTCTCAGGTCACCCCAAACCTGTGGCCAGGGCAGAGGGGGTACGTGTCCGACACGCCAGGGAGGGCCCCTCGTGTGACAGCGACGGTGCGAGCCTGCCTGGCAGCTGGTGTGGCCTCGGCACCAGCGGGAGATGCATCTGCTTCGAAAGAACCAAACGAGGGAGACAGGCACAGCGGGGCTTGTGTTCCCACCTGTGCTCTGGGTGCGCACGTAAGCAGTGCTCAGAGCACCCCGAGGAGCTACGGAGCTGGCAGGGTGCTGAGTGGGTGCCCAAGGGGCCCCCTGCAGCCAGTCGTGGCCTCGGCACGGTGGGGCCCGGGGTCGGCTCCCTCCGCGCTCCGCCGCCACGTGCGCGGGTGTGAGGAGAAGTCACGGTGCTGGCGTTCTCGGCACCTGTCACAAAGCTAGGGGTGATGGTGCCGCCCAGAGCTCGGGCCCGCCGGCCAGCCGGGTGCCTGCCCGGGAGCCTCCTCCCCAGAGCCCCAGCGAGCCCGCTGCCGCCTCCCTCGGGCCCACGCAGCCTCCGTACCCTCTCCGTGCACAGAGCTGTGGCCGCGCCGAGAGCGGGTTTCCCAGCGGGTGGGTCTGCTCTGCACAGCTGCTGGGCCTGGACACAGTCCTGCCCCCAGGCCGCCTCCCAGGAGTCTTGACGCTGGCCTGGTCTCTAGGGACAGCTGGTGGGCGTCAGGCTCCGAGGGCCAAGGAGGCAGGCAGTCCGCTGGAAGCCGATGCTGGAGATGCGTTCGCTCGGCCTGGGTTAGCTCTGGGCCCTTACCCAGCACAGGGCAGACACAGCCTGGACACGGACGTGCTTGGCCACAGGCCTACAAGACAAGCGTAGGAGACAGCGTGTGTCCTGTGCACGCACTCAGATAGGAGCGGAGGTCGCCATGCGACCTTGCTTGTGTCTCATCATAGACTTGGTCTTAGGCCAGGTGGCACTTTCCGAGGGCCTGGATGCTTTGCAAGAACTAGGAGCATTGTAGTGTTGCTTCGTGATCATCAAGGAAATGCCTTATAGTCGCTGAGTTCTGAGAAGGGGTCGGTTCTGTTAACAATACAGGCACATGGGTCAGAGTTGAGCTGTCCTGCAGAAGAAGTGTGTGTGTCGGGGGGTGGGTGCCGTGTGCCTGGGAGCAGCCGCGGAAGCAGCCGCAAGTTCGGAGCGGAGAAGCCAGGTGTGAGTGCTGTGTGTGTGTGTCCGTCCGTCCGTGTGTCCATCCCCGTCTCCTGAAGCTCAGCCAGGAACACACGTAGGCAGAGCCTGTCTGTTCCCTTGCAGCGAGACCTGTGGTGGCTCTGACCCCCGCTACCCCCCCACTGGGCCTGCCCCCCTGAGCTGTAAGGGTACCTGGGGCTGGGCTGGGAGGCCCTTGGCCATGACCACCAGGCTAGGGATTGGGCTCCCCAAGACGTGCCACTGAGCTCAGGAGCAGTGGGGCGGGTGCTGCGGCGGGGGGCAAAACGCTGAGAAGCCTTCCCGGCTAAGCCGTTTTCCTGGCGTTGGGTGGTGCAGGGTCCGCCATGGGGCCTGGGGGTGAGCAGGACACACAGGGCGCCACCTCGTGGCCCAGTGCAGGAGCGCAGACGGAAGGGCAGGCACTGGACAGATGGACAGCGTGTGGGCTCCTGGGGGGATTCTCTGAGAGCCTGCTTGTGCGGCTGAGGGGAGGGGAGGTGCTAGCAGGGGAGTGGGAGCTCGGGGCAGCACGGTGGCCGGACGGAAAGGCGGGGGCCGGGAGGGGAGCCACGAGGAGGCCTTGGAGGCCGCTGAGGGGTTGGGGTCCTAGGCTGACAGAGTGCGAGCCTTTGGGAGCTTCAGGCATGGAGAGCCGGGATGAACTTACCTTTTCAAGGGACGCCTCGGAGGGGGCGGCATGGGGGTGGGAGGCTGGCGGCCTGGTCCAGCACCAGCGCAGCCAGAGATAGACCTGGTGGGAGGGAGGTAGAGTGAACTGGGCTGGGGCAATGTACCTGGAGAGAATCTGTGCTGTCCTATCACTGGAGGACTTTGGGACGAGGGTCTCCTGGGTCCCCTCCCTGTGAAGGTGGGCTCACGGCTCGCCTGGGACTTGGCTCAGCGTTGGGCGGAATGGCCAACGTTTCCACGAGGAAGAAGGGTCCCTTCCTTCACCACCCCCCCCACCCCCGGAAGCGGGATGTCTTCCCTGCCTGGATTTCTGCAAACATCAAGGCCAGAGGCACTCTTGCCTCAGCCCCAGGCTGACCTGGGAAGCCGGCCCGTGTGCCTTCCTGTCCCTCCGTGACCCCCGGCCCCACATGACCCACGCGGCCTTTCCTCCCACACCATGGCCCCTCAGCCCCGGCGGCACTCGCCTGCTCACGGGTTGTAGAGAGAGGCGGGCGAGCTCCGCCTCGAATGTCACCTCAGGGAGTGACAGCAGGGACGGCTACTTGCTTGTGCCCACGGATTGCTTGATTCTGTTACCATGCGCATGTTTTTCTCGTAGATTGTTTTTTTAAACTTCATGTCAGAAGCAAGGGCTGGAAATTGAAGCCCGTTTGTGCTGAATATTTGGGGGTAAAAGATTTCCTTTTCTGTAGTGAAAGGAGAGGAGACACAGATGGCCTGTGTGTGTGTGTGTGTGTGTGTTTACATGTGTGTCCCCGATCTTGTTAAGAGATTAAGTCAATCGAGTAATTCCCTGGACCAAGGAGTAATTGATGGTGATGGATCCCAGGGCCAGCCAGAGCCCCGAGGTAACAGGATTAGGCCCCGGACAGGCCCGGGGAGCCGCACTGACTTCATCCTGTTGTCATTTCCATGTGGGGAAATTAAGCCCATTCATCACGACTAACGTTTCCAGAAAGGCCGTTTGGAAAGTGGTGGCCCAGGTGGCCGTGGCGGGGGCGCCGGTGCTGCCCGGGTGGGGGTGCATGTGGGGCCCCGGCAGCACCCCGCGCGCGCTGGTTGCCACCCCGGCGCCAGGCCACACGGCTCGCCCGGGACTTGGCTCAGCGTTGGGCGGAATGACCAACGTTTCCACGAGGAAGAAGGGAGCTTAAGACCGAGCTTGGCTCCTGGTGGCATTTCTGAAGATAGTCATTTCTGTAGGTCCCGGGCCCGCCCTTGAGGGCCCCGGGTCCCCAGCGCGTGCGGGCTGCGGCTCACGAGCTCCTTCTGCTTCTAGGAGGGCGGGTGAAGACCTGGAAGCGGCGCTGGTTCATCCTCACCGACAACTGCCTCTACTACTTCGAGTACACGACAGTAAGTACGGGGCGGGCTGCCGGGCGGGGGGCGCGGGCCCGAGCGAGGCTGCCCGTGCGCTCTTTCTCGTAGGACAAGGAGCCCAGGGGGATCATCCCCCTGGAAAACCTCAGCATCAGGGAGGTGGAGGACCCGCGGAAACCGGTAAGCTGGCCTCCTCTTGCCGCCCCTGCCCTCCGGCGGCCGCAGCGCTCCGTGACGGCGCCCTGTCTGTCTCCGCCAGAACTGTTTCGAGCTTTATAACCCGAGCCATAAGGGCCAGGTCATCAAGGCCTGTAAAACCGAGGCGGACGGCCGGGTGGTGGAGGGGAACCACGTGGTGTACCGGATCTCCGCCCCGAGCCCCGAGGAGAAGGAGGAGTGGATGAAGTCCATCAGGTGTGCGCCCGGCCCCAGCTCAGCCCCGACGGCCCCGGGCCTTCCTGTGCACGCGGTGCGGTGGGAGTGTGCACGCGTGGGAGCGTGTGCGCCTGCGCGTGTGGGAGTGTGCCCGCCTGGGAGCGTGTGCGCCTGCGCGTGTGGGACTGTGCCCGCCTGGGAGCGTGTACGCTTGCCCGTGGGAGTGCACACGCATCTGAGCGTGTACGCTTGCCCGTGTGGGAGTGTGCCCGCCTGGGAGCGTGTGCGCCTGCGCGTGTGGGAGTGTGCACGCGTGGGAGCGTGTGCGCCTGTGCGTGTGGGACTGTGCCCGCCTGGGAGCGTGTGCGCCTGCGCGTGTGGGACTGTGCCCGCCTGGGAGCGTGTGCGCCTGCGCGTGTGGGAGTGTGCACGCGTGGGAGCGTGTGCGCCTGCGCGTGTGGGACTGTGCCCGCCTGGGAGCGTGTGCGCCTGCGCGTGTGGGAGTGCACACGCCTGTGAGCGTGTACGCCTGCGCGTGTGGGAGTGCGTACACATGCGCGTGTGTAAGCCTGCGCGTGTGGGAGTGCACACGCCTGTGAGCATGTACGCCTGCGCGTGTGGGAGTGCGTACACATGCGCGTGTATAAGCCTGTGCGTGTGGGAGTGCGTACACACGTGCGTGTGTAAGCCTGTGCGTGTGGGAGTGCGTACACATGCGCGTGTAAGCCTGCGCGTGTGGGAGTGCACACGCCTGTGAGCGTGTACGCTTGCCCATGTGGGAGTGCACACGCATCTGAGCGTGTACACCTGCGCGTGTGGGAGGGCGTACACATGCGAGTGTGTAAGCCCGTGGGGGAGTGCGCAAGCGTGCGAGCGTGTACGGCGGGAGTGCGTGCACGTGCGCTGCTCCTGCCTGCGCGCATGCGCACTGCTGCGTGCGGGACCGGCCGCCGCCTGCAGGCACGCGGCCCCAACGTGTCCGCGTGGGGGCGCTGCAGGGTGCCCTCCGACCTCAGGATGTCCTCTCCCCCCAGAGCGAGCATCAGCAGGGATCCTTTCTATGACATGCTGGCCACGAGGAAGAGGAGGATTGCCAATAAGAAATAGATCTTTCCCGGCCTCAGCAGGTGAAAGTGGAAACCAAAACCCCGCAGCAGAAAGTGACTGGGAGCCTCCCCGACGCCCTGGGCCCCGCCTCGCTCCCCCGCCGCCTCCCCGGAAGAGGCAGCGCCCGCAGCGCGCTCTGGGGTCGCCGAGGGCCCCGCGCCGCCGCCGTCCCGCCGGCTCCGAGGGAAGCTGCGCCCGCCGTCCCAGAAGCCGCTGTTTGCTGTCGGACAAGGAAGGAAAAGCTACCACTTTTTTATTCAGTTTTTTTCTCAGATATATAGGATTATAGCTTTTATATGCCTTTTTATATTCTGAAATTATAACGGAAGATACTTTCTAGCAGTAGTATTTTTAGAACGGCAGCTATAAATGTAACTCGTGGTTATACACAGGATACACCGTGCACTGAAGGAGGGGTCCGTCTGCGCGGCACGCCGGGCCGGGTGTGCGGGCTGCTCCGCGGGCTGCTCCGGGCTGCTCCGCGGGCTGCTGTGCGGGCTGCTCTGGGCTGCTGTGCGGGCTCCTCCGCGGGCTGCTCTGGGCTGCTGTGCGGGCTCCTCCGCGGGCTGCTCTGGGCTGCTGTGCGGGCTCCTCCGCGGGCTGCTCTGGGCTGCTGTGCGGGCTCCTCCGCGGGCTGCTCTGGGCTGCTGTGCGGGCTCCTCCGCGGGCTGCTCTGCGCTGCTGTGCGGGCTCCTCCGCGGGCTGCTCTGGGCTGCTGTGCGGGCTGCTGTGCGGGCTCCTCCGCGGGCTGCTCTGGGCTGCTGTGCGGGCTGCTGTGCGGGCTGCTCTGGGCTGCTGTGCGGGCTCCTCCGCGGGCTGCTGTGCGGGCTGCTCTGGGCTGCTGTGCGGGCTCCTCCGCGGGCTGCTGTGCGGGCTGCTCTGGGCTGCTGTGCGGGCTGCTGTGCGGGCTGCTCCGCGGGCGCCCTCGGCCGCGCGTGCCTGGCCGGGCCCCGGGGCTCCTCCCCCGCTCAGATCACCTTCTAGAGGGGCGGGTCGTTACAAGTGACGGCTCTGGGTGTTTCTCTGCTCACTGCGGTCCCGGCCCCGGCTCGGTCTGTGTGCTGAGCCCCCGGAAGCGGCTGCTGCTGGCCTGTTTGGACCCCCCCCCGCCCCAGCAGTTCCATGTGGTTCACCGGGACCATGGTTCCGACCAGCTCCCGACCAGTCTTCGCTGTTTAAAACCTGTCGGCAAGACAAATGCTTTTTACTGACCTGGTGATAATTTGACCCGATCTCTTGATGTAACGTGTAGACAAGTAACTAGAACGACTCTCCCATGTTTTCAGAGACTTGCCCTCTGGCCAGGAGCAGGGCGAGCGCACGCTGCGGGCCGGAGGCTCGGGGCGCTTAGGGTTTCCTGTAAATAGTGTAAAGCCCCCAACACACGCTGGCGGCGGAACTTGAGGAGCGCCCGTCAGGCGGCCGTCGGGGTGCTGTTGATCTCATAGTAGGTGCTCAGGACGCCTGCCGGAGGGAGGACGGTCTCCGCGCGGCGGGGCTGGGGCGCTGTGGTCCTGCGGGGCCGCCCCTGGTCCCGCGGCCCGGCCCCGCCCCCCGCCCCGCGGGCACGCCCCGCCCCCACCCCGCCCCGCCCCGCGCAGGACGGACGCCCCAGACAGCGGGCCGCAGGCCGTCGGCGCCCGGGTGAAGATGTTCAGGACGAGGGCCCGTTCCCGCGAGTTGCCTTGGTGCTGGGACGGAGCGGCTGCGGGCCGCTGGCCTGGCCCCGCCGAGCTGGACTAGCTTTAAGCGCTAGGTGCACAGGGTCTGAGCCCAGGGCCCTCGGACCCGCATCAAACCGATTTTTTTTTTGTTTCATTCCCAAGCTTTTAGGCTTTGTTACTGTACCGATACCTCAAATTGGAAACTTCAGTTTTTGAGACAGGCCCGTCGGCATTCTCGGTGCCCGGCGGCTGTATATGCAGCTCGGGCCTCCGGTCCTCCGTGAGCAGACGGCGCCGGCTGGGCCGCAGCGCGCGGGGAGGCCGGCCTGTGTGCGCCCCAGGTAGGCCCCGGGGAGGCGGGCCTCTCTCGCTGGGCTTCGGCCAAGGTGGCGGTGGGAGAACGAGCCTGGGGAAAGCCCGTGGGACGGCGCGGCCCGTGCGGCCGGATGCCCCGGGAGAGGCCGCGGTGCTCGGACGCGGGGCACCTGCCATCCGCGTTAGCGGAGGTCCTCGAATTCCAGGTTTTGTTGTGACAGTATTAACGCACCGGCATGCGAGTGCGCGATGGCCGGCAGGGCAGGGGGCTGTGCGGGGCTGTGCGGGCCTGGCCGCCCGGCCGAACCCCCAGGGGGCCGTGTTCCTCCGCCTCCCCACCCCCACGTCCGCGCGCGGTGCTGGCATTTAGTCCCAGCCCTGGCCAAAGACAAGCTCTCCTCCAGCGGCCAAGGGCAGGCGGCGGTGGAGGGGGTGCGCCGGGCGGACGGCCGCGGCCCCCCCAGCCTCGGTTAACGCTTGAGGTTGAATTGGATGACCCTGGACCCAGGCAAGCAACAGCGTCTTCAGGATTACGGAGCAACTTTCAACAGTTTAAAGTGGTACCAAACCGAATCAAAATAGGAGCTATTTATAGATGAAGCAGCATTTAGTGCTTCATATAAAGCAATGCATATTTTTAAAAGTTAAAATGCATATTATCTACATAGATGTGCTTTGCTGAGAAGTTAGGTCTGTTGTAGACCCGAAACCACACGTTGTGATTTCACATTTTCTTATTTTTTTCTTAGACATTTCTATTTACACTAAATATAGTTAATATGTAAATAATGTACAGAGAGATTTCTGCAGTGTTTGTTATTCAATGTATATACTCCCACAAGTTGCATGAAGAAATACCTTATCATCTATCGATACTTTGTTGTAAAATGAATAGCAAAATTGCAAGGTGTATGGCCATCAAATTGCAAATACCATGTTCACAAAATAAAAAACGCATTGTTCAAAGAATACTACCTAGGACCTGGTTCTTTAAGATAGATCGTCGGGTCCAGGAACTTGCTCCCTGTCCCCTCATCCCGGGCTTGGGCGTCAGAGGATTCTAAGACCGTGAAGGCAGCAGGAAGAAGGTGGTGAGAAGGGTCTGGTAAGCAAAGGGGGGAAACAGCAGTAAAAAGTAAGACACAAAATGTTTAATTTGCTGCCATTTATATACTATATAAATTTTACATGCTGTATATTTACAGTGGGGCAAGTGCTTTTTTAATCTTTAAAAAAACAAAGATCAAACTTTAGACATCTCTGAACAACACAAACTGTATAAACCATACAGATTATTCAGATACAAACTGTATTAAATACAGTTTTCCCCACTCCATCTCCTGATGCAGGACCAGTGAATTATAAGTGTATCACAGTTTGATAGCATATCCATATTAAAAATAAAATCACAGTATGATTTTGTCTGTAACTAGAAACTTTAAGGGACCAAGCTGACAACTCAGACTCCAATATCATAGTCAAGACAAGAGACACTGTATAAAAAAGTGTTAAGTAATAAAAACATACTGTAGGCTTTACAAATAATGTTTGGATTATACATTCATAATGTAAATACTCATCATAACTGGTAAATTGATTGGAATAGTTCCACAAAGTTCAAAAACAGAACTTGTCTATAAAATACATTTTCAAATCTTGAATACAACTAAAATATGAAGCAAATTAGTTTCTAGTATCAGACATTACAGAAAACAGACTGCTCTCAAGTCTAGTTGAGAGCTCGTGAATCTTTAAATAAGTCTTTAAATTAAATATACACACTGTCAGTTTGTACTTTTACTAATTCCATGGTTTCCCGGCTGGTCTGGCAGCGGATGTCTACTTGGAGGAGCTTTCCATGGAATGCGAGCGGTCCACCTGAGTCTGATTAAGCAGCATTTGAGATGTTCCAGTCCAGGGCGTCACTGTCCGTGGGATTTCTGTACACGGTGTTTTACAATGGTCAGCAGTTGTAGAAAGTGTTCGTCCGTTTGGAATAAGGGTAATTAAGAAAAGGTAAAAACTAAAAAAAAGTTCTCCATGGTAAAATCTGTACAGGATTTACTAAAGAAGCACCACGCGGATTTGAACAAAGTTATTCTCTAGATCGATAATTTAAGCTGGGTTGGGGATGGCTTCTGTCGAACACGCTGAATCTGAAAGACAAGAGGCAGCAGGCGGCAGCCGTTAGTACCCCCGAGGCCGGGGCGCGGGGGCCTGGCCGTCCCTAACGCCGACAGCTCAAGCGTGGGCTTCCTGGCACAGTTCCGCCAGGTCTTGGGGGGCAAGCTCCTCGTGCGCACAGCCGTCGCTCCGCCTTCCAGAAGGGCAGGGAGGGAAGGGGGCTGCTCGGCGGGACGGGCGGAGGGAGCCACCTGCTGGGCGCGGCCGCTGCCGACCGGCTCAGGCCTTCAACTCCTTCCGCTAGAGAGCCGGAGTCTAATGCCTTACTTAGGCTTAGGTCTTTTCCTTAAGACTCCGAGGAAGCAGGTTAGTTAGCTGCACGTTAATCTGCCCAAGACGATTCGGGGAAATCCACTTCAAATCCCCCCTGCTGCCTACGTCCCACAGCGGACACGGGCGCCTTCGAGAGCCACAGGGCCCCCCGGCCTGCCCACCTCAGCAAGTGCGGGCCACAAACAAGAAGCGCTAGCTCCCAGGGCCACTGAGTCAAATGCCAGTCGTCACTGGACACCGTCAAAGTCGGCATCTGTCCCAAGGCACCCACACCGCGTTCCGGGAACGCCGAGTCCGCTCTGGGAGGTCGGGGGACGCTCTCGGTCTGCAGGCCCCGCACGCCGACGCGGTGCGAACCCCGTGTGCCCCCAGCGCGGGGACCCGGGGCCGTGTGCGGGAAGGGGGCCGCCAGGGGCTCCTGGCCGAGGCCAGGCGGGTAGGTCTGGGTGGAGGAAAGGAGCTGCTCGTTCGGTTGCGTCCCGGCCCTGGCGCCTCCGGCTTTCCCTCACTCTCACCAGAAGGGGGGAGGAGGGCGGAGCAGGGTGGCCCCGGCTGAAGTAAGGGACGCCCTGTCCCAGAGCCAGACCCAAGGAAGAGGGGTCTGAGCACAGCTCCGGCGCTTGGCCTGGGGGGCGGAGGAGTCCGCTACCCTCGCGGGGGAGCCTCCCGCAGCACCGCCTCTACGCCCGACGCCCCAAACTCCCTGCGTCCCCGCGCTGCCTCTACAAACAAGTACGAAACAGACAGGAAAACTGCTTACCATAACTAGTGAGTTTTTTGTTTTGAGGCCAAGTTTTCAATCACCTAGAAAGCAAAGAATCAGGAAAGAGATTTTAATGATGGTTTTGCAGAACCCTTCGTGCCTGCGCTGTGTGCACCGAGTGATGACACGTACAAGCCGCTCGGGCCGGGTGCGCACGCGGGTGAGCAAGCGTCCCTGCCCCGAGGCGCGCTCTCCAAGCGTCTTCCTGGAAACAAGACTCCATGCAACGCCTGCGATGCGGGGCGAGCCTCCCCCTGCGGGAACAGTCCGCTCTCGGCCCATCAAACGCCTCAGCAGTTTCACAGCAGGACAGACCAGATCTCGGGCCAAAGAAACCGAACCGAGAGTTCCATGCGGCCGGGGGACAGGAGGCTGAGAGGCGAGTGGTCCAGGCGGCAGACACGGGGCACACGTGGCAGGCAGGCACAGGGGCCTGGCATCCTCGGCCAGAGGACAGGGCTGCTTGGCACGCAAGCCCAAGCAGGGGGCCCCCGTCCCTGAGGACAGGAGGGGACAGGCACACGGGTTCCTCAGTCTGCTCTCCGCGGAAGCGCCGGAGGCACACTGGCCATCGAGGGCCATCGAACAGGACAGAAACGGCCACCACTCAACAAAGCCTGACCGCAGCCCCGAGAGACACACGTCTGGGCCCCCAAATGCCAGCTGGCGAGGTTCCCACTCAGGCTGCTTTCCCTCCAGGGCCGTCTCTGCGGGGGAGCTGCCCTCCACTGTGCCCCTGTAGCCTCTGAGGGTGGTCCTTCCGAGACCTGCGGCCGGGACGGGAAGATTCTGGCAACAAAGCAGAATCCCCTCAGATGCCGCCCACTCCTCCCTCTCAAGCACCAAGGAGAGGTAGAAAGGACTCGATCCTCACCAAGCCAAGCCCTTCCCCAAATCACCAAAATGCTCACGGGAAACCAGTCTCAAGATTCATATATTTAATATCTTTAAAAAACCCAGAGCAGACAACAGCCCAGCATCACTTTCTTGCCGGCCACGGCCACTCTCGTCCTCTGCCCCGTGCCACCCGGGCTCCCCACGGCACGTCACACTGCACGGCCCCTCCTGCTGGGACACTGCCTCCCTCACGGTGTCTGCTTCCCTAACGCCAACGCTCGGGGCCCTCCTGTCCCTCCTCCGTCCACAGCCACACCGACACACTGGTCTGCCCCCGAGTTCCCGACACAAAGGGCCTCTGCACAACCACGATGCCGCATCCAGGTCACGAGAGCGCACCTCAGGCATCGAGGGCAGGGCCAGGCGAGCTTCCCGTACAAAAGGCCAGAGGACGGGCGCCTGGGGGGCTCAGTTGGTTAAGCGTCTGCCTTCAGCTCAGGTCATGATCCTGGAGTCCCGGGATCGAGTCCCGCATCGGGCTCCCGGCTCGGCGGGGAGTCTGCTTCGCCCTCTGACCCTCCCCCTCTCATGTGTTCTTTCTCTCTCATTCTCTCTCTCTCAAATAAATAAATAAATAAAATCTTTTAAAAAACACAAAAAAAGGCCGGAGGACAACCCCGCTCCGCTCTGGGGCCATCCGGGCTCTCGGCAGCGCCTGCTCAGGGCCAGCGCGGTGACACGTAACTGAGCGGGCTGAGCTCGCCCCGAGCACAGCTCCGGACACAGGCATGTCCCACATGCAGGGACATCTTCTCCTTTGGACTTTGCCAGCCATTTAAAACCCGCAAAGCCCCTCTGAACCGGCAGGCCCCGCGGAGACGGGCGGCACGACGTAAGCTGCATGCAGAGAGGGGCTGCTTTGGGTGCGGTCAGAGCAGAAAGGGCTGTGAAACGACATCGGTAGACAGTGGTGCAAAGTGGGGAAGAATCCAAACACCCCCCCCCGCCCCGCCAAGCCTGGAGGGATTCGCTTGGCGGGAGCCTGGGCCCCATAATACAGGCGCCTGCAAGGCCTTGACTCTGTTAGGGGCCGAGAGCAGACGTACCCCAAACAGAGCTTCAGCTTATACTCCGAATGCTAGAGGTTTGCAGACTCAGGAGGGAAAGCACACACAGTGAAAATATTTCTATCAGAAATGGCTTAAGAACAAAAGCCCTGGTCCTTCATGAGACACACACACGTCCAGAGCCCCAGACTCCAGAGGTCTTGCTACCGAGGCTCTGCCGCGCTCAGGTCCGGGTCACGAGGTCCCCGCACACGCTAACGGTCAGTCCCGCAGCTGCCCGCGCTCCGCCTGGGGGCCGAGACTGGAGCGGACAGGGCGCACGGGCTCCCGCTGGAGCCAAACCCTTTTACGCCATTTGAGGGTTTCTTCCCTGTGTTAACAAGAAATTGTTTCTATATTCTTAATTCCAAGTATCTCCTCTTACCCTGGCCACACTCAGACAGAGGACACCTGTCATCCCTGCTTCCCATCCTTAAGTGTTTTCTCTTCTCACGGAAAGGCCCAACACCTTCCAGAGGCAGGCCGTCGGTGAGGGGGAAAGCGCCGTCAGTTCTCCGGAAACGGTCAACAGTCTCATGGCTGGCGGCCTTGGGCAGGTGCGGTTCTGAGTCTTTAACCAAGTCCTCGGATCTCCTGGAGTGCCTCTTCTTTTTCTTCTTCTTCTTTTTGTGTCTGTGGAGATCAGCGTCGGAGCACGCTACTGACAGATCGGAGTCCTGCTGACGCCTGCAGAGGAAGAAACCAGAACTCAAACCACCAACAAACCAAACTCGCCTCCGAGCGGCTGGTCCTCGGCTCTCACCCCCACGGCAGACACTCAGCACGCACACAGCGGTGAGGACCCCCCCTGAGCACAAACGCGCCGGGCTCACCGTAGGAAGTGTTGGGGTCCGGGGTATGAGTTCGCCCGCTTGGGGGCCCCCCCCACAGCTGCCTGGAGCTCTGCTCCGGAGCGAAGGCTGCTGGCCTCAAGTCCAGAGGAAGAATTTCACTACCTTTTCCTGGAACGAGTGGCCAAGGGACAAAATGCTTTCACCAGGAGCTTCAGACACACAGGACGGAAGGAGGTTTTCCCTCAGGTAACCATGTCTGTGTCCCTACAGCTTTTGGTAACCTTTCCCCAGGGTTTCCATCTCAAGAGACGTCAGGTATCATGCATCTCGTCATGGAGAAGTCATTTTCAAGACAATCAATCTCTGCCCAATTTAGCTTTTTAGAAAGACAAAAACAAACTTCCCCACTAGATTTTAAACTGGTAAATGGAACCAGAGAAACAGACAAGACTGAGGCAATGGGTGGTCGAGTGGTCGTCTCTGATTTGCGCCGGCAGCCGGCAGGCCAACAGCAAAGGGACGGACGGTAGCCTCCCTGTGCCTGCCCGCCGGGCGGTCCCCGAGGCGCAAGAAAACGTGAACAGGGATGCAAACATAACTACATGTGACGAGTGAGAGTACGAACACCAGTTACGCAGCCCAAGACCCAGGTTCTCAGGCACAGACCGTGGCACGCTTACTCCCACAGATCCTAAAGCACGGACCAAAAATAGCATCATCGTTTCGAAAAGGGAGGTTTGGAGACACTTTATAAAACTGCGAAGTAAGAGCGTCGGCATGGAGCTGGGGTCCAGAAACCTACCGTGGTGGAAGCTCAGGCCCCGCCGAGCGGACCACAGGACTCCAGCCTCCACCGCCGGAGCCAGCCCGGTGCGTGGGGCCAGGCAGGGCTCCCGTGGACGGAACCGCAACCAGACCTCTCCCGATGCCGCGCCCACGGCCTCATCCTCACCTGGAATCGCGGCCTCGGTGTTTGTCTTTGGATTTCTTTTTCTTCTTTGATTTTTTGTGCTTCTTCACTTTAGGCTCTTCCAAGGGATCCTTCTGGAAGCTCCTCCAGGCCTTCTTCTCGACATGAGCGTCGCTGTTCTCCATGCTGTCGTATCTCCGTTTCCGGGACTTGGCGTTCTCGTGTTCGTGAAACCGATCGGCGAGGTTACAATTGGTGTCTTCGGCTACAAGTGCAATTTTCTCGTGGGGGTACTTGTCGGGGTACGGGAGGAGGGCATGGGGCGGGCCCGCCCGGGGGCTGCCGAAGCGGTGCCGGTCCCGGCCCTTGGCGAGCAGCTCGTAGCCCTTCCTGCCCCTATAGTAGTCCCTGCAGGGCCGGCCGCCGGACGGGCCCGCCTTGGCGTAGTCGCGGGCGCCGTGGAAGGGCTTCCACTCGCGCGCCTCCCTGGCCGCGTACGGGGCGTACCTGTCGTGGTAATACCTGCATTTGTCCCACCGCGGCCTGTCCGGGTAGTACTTCTCCCGGCCCCAGGAGTGCTCGCTCTCCGAGTGCGGGTACCGGCCCCACTCCTGGTCCGACCCGCCTCTGCTGCGGGAGTGGCGGTGGCCGTACCTGCCCAGGGAGCGGGGCTCGCCGGGGCTGAGCCTCTCACTGTGGCCGGGGGGGTGCGGGCCCCCGCCGCAGTGCTCCGTCCTGGGGCGCTCCCGCTTGGCCCGCTCCCGCACGGACGAGCGCCGCTTCCCGCGGCAGCGCTCCCCGGTCCGGCTCCTGCTCTCCCTCGCGCGCTCCCCGCTCGAGGAACGGTCTCTCCGGGTGCGGTAATGCCCTCGATCGACTTTTCTGAGGATGCTGATTTTTTCCTTAACTGGAGAATGATCTGGAACTTTCTGTCCCACCTTATTTTCTTCACATTTCTCCCCGTTACTTTGTTCGGGGCCCCCTTCTGAATGATGTTCTGTGACCTTGTCTACTTGAGGAGAGGGCGAGGCCTCCGCAGCCGCACCTGTGCTCCGAGGACGGTCCTCCAAGTCCGTGCACGTGTCTCGACTGATGTAGACCAAGAGTTCGTGCTCACAGGCACCCTCGGAGCGTACCGGGGGACTTGGGCTCGAACTCCCCGCTGTGTCCACTGCAGCTGAGGCCCGTGGGCTCTCTACTACCGGCCCCGGTACGGCCTGGGGCGGTCTGCTCTTGTCACCTGTTAAATCCCCGGGGCCACACAGTTTAGGGAGCCCATCATCCCCCGTGGTGTTCTTAGTACTGCTGTAAAGAGTGTCGGCACTGGGCAAAGCCTCCTCGGGTTTTGCTAAAACGTTTTCTGAGACTTCTTCTTTGGTAGGTTTGATGCTGGGGTCTAAGGGTGGTAAAGCCTTCTTTAACTTGTTGCTGAGGCTCGTGAGGGTCTCCAGTTTCTCACGGGACTC
Organism: Halichoerus grypus; assembly: GCF_964656455.1. NCBI lineage: Eukaryota > Metazoa > Chordata > Mammalia > Carnivora > Phocidae > Halichoerus > Halichoerus grypus. The sequence continues at coordinate 4,871,895 of NC_135717.1, forward strand.
GGGAGACGGACTGCCGGCCTCCCGCTCTGCGCCGGGATCCTCCGCAGGACCGTCCTCTGTTCCAGGCGCGCTGCAGCCCCATCAAAACAAAGAGATCAATAGATTAGTCCTTGGCTTCATTGCTTTATGGCTCACAGGGACAAAAACTTCAAAACGTTCTTTACTAAATAACCTGTGCCTTTAACGTATCTGGCTGGAGCCCAATATGGGGCTTATTATTTTTGGAAACTTCAAATGTTCTCTTTCCCTCACTCAATAAAAACATGAAATCCTCTATCGGGCTTATCTACTATCCCGTTTCTCTGCTACAATAATCCTGCAGTTCTAGGCTCCTTCTGTTTTCAGATATACTTCTAATTTTTAGTAACTGTGAATAATCAGAAAAGTCAAATGGTGACCGGAGGCTCTAACTTTTCCTCTGCGTTTCTCCCGAGCCTCCGAGCTAGAGTCCCTGCCTCCACACAGAGCCCGCAGCTCCGTGGAACTTATAAACTGGAGGGAGCAGTGAGGCTTCAAAAAACCTTCCTGTAGGACATGAGCTCTGTCTGCCCTCGGCTGCTACGGGGCTCCCGAGCTATGCTCGAGGTCAATGAAAGCTGCCAGCAAACAACAGCAACCCTCCAGGGGCCCCACATTTTAGTGGGAAAATACCTGGGGGGAGAGAGCACAGATGAGATCCGTACAGACAAGTCACCTTGCGCGCGGCCGTGAGATTCCTGAGCCGGCACGTAAGAGAGCAGCACCCACTGGGCTACGGCACACGCATGGTTCAGTCTACACAGCCGTCTATGGTAACAACTGTCTACGGTAATCCTCACGCACACGACATTTGAGGACAAACTAAGCTAGACTAGGGAAGGAAGCCACTGAGGGTTCACGCCGTCCCCTCTTGAAGGTAAACTGAAAGGAGTGTTCTTCGCCTACAGATTGACTCCACTCCGTTTTAGTAATTAAACCTTCAGGAAGGGCAGCTCCCTGCCAGGGGCCATTCTGAAGTGTGGGGTGCATTCCGGGCTATCACAGAGATGGGGGAGCCCCACTAGCACAAGCGGGCAGGGCCATGCAGGGAGTAAGTGAAGTCCCACGTCCACGTGGGCCAACACCCCAGCCAGGAGATTACTGGCAGTTTTCATGGACGTGACATGTTCCAGGAACACAACTACTGTGTAAATACAGAGACGACCAGAATGTCACCAAAAGTTGTCCCCCATGAGGACGTCACACCCCTGATGGTGAAATGTGTGCGTGGGACTGCGCTCTGGACACCAGGCCACGTCCCACGCGGCGAGACTCACAGCAAACCTGCGCGGGGCGGTGTGCACTCGCGGGGCCGCCTGGATGTGTGCAAACCAAAACACCACCGCGTGGTATGTTCCAGTCTTTCGTTCCCATTACATTACACTCAGGCAATGTACCGATTTAAAAAAGCAAAACAAAGCATTCAATGTGGAGGTAGACTGTCTTATCTATGAATGCAATTTCAGGATTCTAGAAGAAGCAGAACAAAATACTTGCAACTCGATGGAGCCGAGAAGCCCTGCCCTAAAACCTTGGGAGTCTTCACGTTTGTCACTGGAAGGCTAGGTGTCAGATTTGGAAGGGTGCCACAGAATCATTCCAGGGTTCAAAAGGTCCACGATGAGACATGCACAGTGTTAAAGCAGCGGCGTGTGCGTGGACACGGTCACAGTGTCCTTTCCTGTCGCCGTCTTACCTGGTTTCTTCTGTCGAGCCTTTCCCTTTGTTGCTGAGTTTGCAAGACTCTAAGATTTTGTCTTCTGGGGGAGGCGGCAGAGGAGCGGGCATCAACTGCAATAAAAAAGTGTTTCAATTCTTGCTGCCACCGGGCACCCCCATCTCCAGCCAGCGAGTGGCTGTACGTGAGAGTCAAGCACAGCCCGCCCCCCACCCCCCGGGGCCACCCAACACGCTCACCTTTCCGGGCAGACCATTCACCTTAGAAAAGGGATTTTCTGCGTGCAGAGCAGGTGGGACTTGGCAACTGGCACCGTCACAAGACAGACCGTTCTCCTTCAGGTCGCTGTCCGTACTGTCAGCACCATTTAGAGCAAGGGGCTCGTGAAGCTCGAGCGGAGAGGCCTCATCATCTTCTGCATCCTGCACAGAAGAGTTCGAGCTCTCGATCGTACCGAGACCATTCTCCTTGCCTAGGCCCTTCGCCTCCTCGTCAGACTCTTCGGACGACTCGGCGCCATAGGGCACCAGGACACTGGAGTTCAGCTTGGACTTGCCGTTCATCACCGGCTTGGAACAGGACTCGCTCGGGGTCATCTGCTTTGTGACTTTACTAGAAACTGCCGTTGTAGGTGCGCTCGAGGTAGACTGTATTGCAGAAGAATTGGTAACGGTAGAAGAGGGAACAGGCTTGGTCGGGTTCTCCAAAGAACTGCTGTGAAGGTTAGGCTGAGACTGGCCTTGGCGAACAGGTAACTTGTTGTGAATACTGATCGTGATTTTTTGTTTCTTGGGATGTTCTGGAATCACTGAGGGCCTGTTAACGGACCAGTTTTGAACAGAAGTCGAAGCATTAACAGAACCAGCCCGGCTGACACTGGAATTTCCACTAGGACTCGACATGGAACTGCTTGGTGCTTCTTTCAATGGCCCGGTCCCATTTAAGTGAGGTGGGTTCTGGAAGAAAGAAGACCCCAGCTGGTGAGAGCCCCAGGAACGGTCACAAAGAATCCACTCTGGCTGGGGGCCCTTCCCATTTTGCTCATCTTTCTCTTTTTTGGAATATCAGGTTTCCCACACCCAGAAACACCTCCTCCTCTTGTCTGCCCCTGACCACCATAAACCTTTCATGGGCCCGTGTTTTCTGGTAAGTAATCAACAACTATTTCTGTCCGAGAACAAACCCCAGCCCAAATTCTTTCTGCTTCTGTCTGACAGAAATGAACAGGCCCTTTGGGCACAGAGTCACGTATGTTTTCCTTGGCTGGGTTTCTTGGAAGCCTGCTCCTCTACAGGCGGAAGGAAGTGCCAGCTAGTGGGGAATGACCACTGGCCAAGGGAGCCAGGGAGACGGGGGGCACGGGCAGACGCAGGGAGCTGCTCTGGGCGCCGTCCCCTCCCTCCATGTCCCCTCCGAATCCTACTCGTGAACTGTTCTGCTCCAGACTCCACCCCTGCTGCTCTATCCTACAGGGGCAAACTGGTGGCCGTGGGTGAGATCTCATTCACAGAGGGGTTCTGCACGGCCTTCACAGTTCTCTTAAATACCTGAATCAGTTGCTATCTTAACACTAGAAGGTTTCACATGAAGGAAAACAAAAAACCTTGAAAAAATCAGTCTTAGCCGCGCCTCCACACAGGGCACATGCTCTCCAGCGGGCCAGGGTCCTGATGTCACTGTTAAGCAGAGCCCAGTGCAGGAGCCCATTACCTGCCCGGCTCCCAGAGGCATTTGATTTCTGACTCCAGCTAGAACCCAAACACTGTCCAATGTCCATAAAGAACAGCACACAACAGGGGCGCCTGGGTGGCTCAGTCGTTAAGCGTCTGCCTTCGGCTCAGGTCATGATCCCAGGGTCCTGGGATCGAGCCCCACATCGGGCCCCCTGCTCCGCAGGAAGCCTGCTTCTCCCTCTCACACTCCCCTTGTGTACCCTCTCTTGCTGTCTCTCTGTCAAATAAATAAATAAATAAAAAATCTTAAAAAAGAACAGCACGCAACAGACCATCTGCTGATTCCAAACAAATCACACTCGAGTGGAAAGGCTGTTACGGCACTGTGGTACAGGGGGCGGGCTGCTTCCACACACGGACAGGCTGTCCATAATCACTGCGTAAGGCCAGCGCATGTCCGGCCTTCCCTCCTAAAGCCCTGCGTGTCACGTGACCCAGCCATCCCACCAACTCTCCCGGAGAGGCCAGCAGGGGGTGCGTCTGACCCGCTGGATGGCAGACAGGACACATCACACTACTGAAAGGGCTACATGGACACACTGAAAATATGCTTTTTGTGAGTCACTTTCTTGTTTCTAGTATTCATCAAGAATCGCCAAATATTTAGTCCACTCTGAACGGAAGTCCAAAGTGAGAGCTAAAATCTAGCTTTTAGGGGCGCCTGGGTAGCTCAGTCAGTTAAGTGTCTGCCTTTGGCTCAGGTCATGATCTGGGGATCCTGGGATTGAGTCCCACATCGGGCTCCCTGCTCAGCAGAGAGCCTGCTTCTCCCTCTCCCTCTGCTCATGTGCTCTATCTCTCGCTCACTCTGTCTCTCAAATAAATAAAATCTTAATAAATAGAATAAAATAAAATCTCTAGCGTTTAAATATACCTATACCCAGACTTTCTTCTTGTTCATTACATTCACACTCTGAGATGATTATTTATTTTATAATTATTGGCTTGAATAAACTTTCTTGACAAGAAACGCAGTCGTACGAGGACACGGCGGCTACCGCAGTGTGACCCAGAGGCTTTGAACAATACCCAGGTTAGCACAGAGGTTGCATCCTACCTCTGGAATGTTACCTTTATCACGTGAGAGGGGAGCTGTGGTCCGATAAAGCCTGACGCAGCCTGTTTGTTGTTGACAACGCGCTGGCTGATCACGGGTCGGGGCGAGGACTGGCCGGGGCTGTGAGTGGGATGAGTGAGTTCACCTCCATTTTTCACATCGTGGGACCTAGGGACAGAGAGGGACAGCGCTCAGGGCTTCATACGGCACGTCCTTAGAAGAGAGTCATTGCAGACTGAGAAGCTGCAGTGCACAGAGCTACGTCCGCAGAGGACCCCTCTGGGTCTAGGTTGGGGGCACAGCTGCTCCGACAGGGAGACAAGAAAGACAACCGTGCAAGTGGCATTTGTGATTGTGTGTTCCGGAGATGCCACCACCGGAAAGCAATTCTTCCTTTCTGTTTGTTTCTATTTCTCTAATTTTAAGTACATGCCGTTAGAGGAAGGCCGTACCCAGAAGTCAGAAACACAAATACGGTGCCTCGTCTCACCCACGAGAGGCGTCTACTGTTCAGATCTATTGGAACATCCTCCAGGCTTCAGCCTGTACTGTTTTTTTTCAATTCCAGCGTAAAAGATTTCAAACTGCTTTTTCTCCATATATACAGGATATATGGATACAATGATACAAGAGCACTTTCTTGTATCATTTAGGGGGGAAAAAAGGCATCATAAAAATCATTTTTGACAGCTGTGTAATAGTCCAACACATGGATATGCTCCAATTTACATGCTCATTCTGCTAATATTGGAAATTTTAGGATTTTTTTTTTTTTTAAAGATTTTGACAGAGAGACAGAGAGAGAGAGAGCACGAGCAGGGGGGAGGGGCAGAGGGAGAGGAGGAAGCAGGCTCTCTGCTGAGCAGGGAGCCCGATGTGGGGCTCGATCCCAGGACCCTGGGATCATGACCTGAGCTGAAGGCAGATGCCTAACGACTGAGCCACCCAGACGCCCCGGAAATTTTAGAATGTTCTTAATTTTCAGCTACTATAAATGAGTACCTTGGAGCACACATCAGACTTTTTCTCAGACCACACATTTCCAGAAATGGAATTAGTGAGTTGGAATACGCAGCAGCAACGGGAGGCAAATGAGCAGGTGTCGAGCCAGGCCCGGCCCAGGAAGGTGACTAGCTGCCTGTGCTCAGTGGTTGGGAGGTGACCACACCCAGGTCCTCAGAGGCCCCTTCCTGAGGCCTCCCCCACCCCCAGCCCCCGCCGTGTGCTGCCACCAGCAGCCTGCCCTCTGCCATCACCATGTGCTTTCTCTGCATGCTTCATTATCGACTTGCCAAGGAGCTGGAAGCTAAATCCAACTCCTAATCCCTACCCAAAACTACCTCCCTTACTCTGTTGGCATCATTAAGCTGCTGTTTCAGAAATAACCGAATACTGAATTTAAATATGTTGAGATGAAGAGAAATGACATAACAGAAAATGTGAAAATCTGTTTTCCTGATGATACCTGATATAAAAGAGAACATAAGCTTGTTGACTGAGTACCGATCTAATATCACTGGTAGACACGATGGAGTCATTCATCTGATACCAGAGACCATTGCTAGCCTGCAAAGAAAGCCAACAAAAGAGAAATTAGATATAATTAGACAAAGAGAGAACACCAATCAAGAGAAATGTAAGAAAAATGGGCTTTCATATTTTCACCGTAGAAGTCCCACCCTGCCCCCAGGAGCACCAGTGCTACCTTAGAGGCTACCTTAAAAACAGTCACCAACACCTGCACGGCTTACTTTGATGTAGCAGAAGTAATGGCCGGCGTGGCAGTTGAAGCCGGTGTGCACCAGCACCGCGTACAGGACATAGATAATCGGTTCTCCGTTCGGTTGAGACATGTATGGTCGAATATCAAGGTATTCAGGATATTTCACATCCTAAACAGAAATGGAAAGAGGATCAAGGACTGTCACTTCTGAAGGCCCAGATCACTCCGCATATCCTCGTGGAGACCCAAGGGCAGGACTTTGTGCCCTCAGATGAAACCTCAGCAGAAACCTAACACACTGAACCACATTTCAAAAGACACGATCAGCCTGGAGCCACCCTGAACTCACACGTACTCAGTGCACTCCCACGGTATTCCTGATTTCCTTGAAGCAAACAAGGCTCTACGTTAAGTGAACCTTCTGAGTTGGCCACAGGACACAATGGAACGCTAATTCTGCACTTCGGCCTCACTTAGTTTTACTTCTTTGGGAAGAGATTGTTTAGATCTCTTGCATACTACTGATTTCTGATACTTCCAGTCTTCAGGAAGTGGAAAGAAAATATGAAAATTCAGTGTGCTACCCTCAGAAAACCTCAACAAACAGGAAAACCAACCCTGACGAAAGAGTGCGAGATCCAGCAGGGGCGTCCTCTTCGGATTTCAAACGACACCAGCTCTCCCTGCATCTCCCCACTTTCCCTGACCATGAAGCCCAAGTGCAGATCAGTTACCAGTTTTATCATCAGAAAGTCTAACCAGCTAAAGGAGAGAGAAACTACACTCACGAACACACGTAACACACTACCGCTAGCTCAATGCTCTGACGTATTTTCCCCCAATAAGTACTAGAAGAACTTAGGAAATCAGGTAACAAACTGTTCAATTAGGTCGTTTATAACCCTTGATAGTTACTGACGCATAAGTCTTGAGAGAGACAACATAAAAGGTTATTAATATTATCAACATACCTTAGCAATTTTTCCACCAGTAAAATTTGCAAAACGTTTCAGAGAAAGTGTAAGAACATTAGAGGATCTGTGTATAGTGAACCTCTTTGAAGCTGGAACCATCTTTTTACACCTTGAAATAAAAAGAAACAAAGGACTAAGATTTATATATATATTTTTTAGTCTTTCCCTTGTTATTTCTCTGAAACATTTCCCACCAAACCTAAAAGAAAGCTACTAGCTAAAAAACACGACCCCTCTCAACCAACAGTGAAAACACTAAAATTATGACAGGGGGAGATTGCTCAATTATCATGAAAGAAAAAAGGAAGCTAGGACAGTTTCTGAGAAGCCACATAGCCATGGACAGTTTCTGAGAAGCCACATAGCCATAGATAATCTTAAAATTAGGTGAATACAGACTTCTCTCAATTCAAAACAAAGTGACCATCCATGGAGCTTAGAACAGGAAAAGTGCCTGTGGTGGTGGGGCGCTTTCTTCCCCCAAGACATGAGTATTTGGTAACGATCACCCATAGTACCTGATTCTAAAATGTAAATTTACTAAAACATGTGAAACAGGACTTTCTTCAAATAGAGGCTCTCTTGACTTCACATGGAAACACAGCAATGAACCATCAATACTAGAGGTTTCCAGCCCATACCACCCTGAATCCTGGGTGAGAACCGGATGAGAGAGCAAGAGCCTTAACTGTGCTGGGAGAAAGCGAGCCCCACTCCATCACCGCCTCTCCTAATAAGGAGTCCATGAAAACGCCGCTCACCACAGATGCGTCCCCTGGGCCACACAAGGCACAGCAGCTACCATGGGCCGCCCCCCGCAAACCCTCCCAGTCATGGGGCACCGAGCCTCCACAGGGCAGAGGTGCGCGCCTCTCAAGAGTGTAAACCCGGAGACGCTGAGCACTCCGGCCCCGGGAGCACGGAGACCCAGTGTCTTCCCAGACAGCACAGAAGCTAACAGGGGTCTCGTGGGGGTCGGGGGGGTGTTCCTGAGACACCCCCATCCCCGACGTAAGCCACCCCGCCACCACACCCTCGTACTTGCTGCACTTGTAAGAGTTTTCCCCGTCGAGCTGCTCCGGCTTCACAAACTGCTCCAGTGCCTTGTTCACACTCTGAGCGGCCTGCAAGAGAAGGACAGTGTCAGCACCACGGGCCCTCTCACTGCCCCTTGACCGAAGAAAGAAGAGACGACTCAAAGGTCTAAACGCCAATATGAATTTTTATGTAGAAGGAAATTTCTCTTTTATTATGATGTTGACTTTTATACGTGTACCCATCCAATTATTTTCCCCTTGTTAAAAACCATGCAGATCAAAGTGAACAACGCGTAAAAAGTTCCTCGCTGCAGCATTTTCAAAAGAACGTAAAACTGGAAATAAACCAAACACCCATCAGCAAGGAAAGGGGCATGTGCATGGTGGTGCTCACGCTCAGGGGGCCGCCACACGACTGTCAAGGCCCGTGTGCACAGAGAAGCCACCGAGCAGAACTACGGGAAGGTGGCAAGTGGCTAAACAGGCCTAAGGTGTAATCGCATTTTTATAAGCAGTAAATAATGGGTTCTGGAACAGTTTATATCAAATTGGTTTTGTTTTTTTTTTAAGATTTTTATTTATTTATTTGACAGAGAGAGACAGCGAGAGAGGGAACACAAGCAGGGGAGTGGGAGAGGGAGAAGCAGGCTTCCCGCTGAGCAGGGAGCCCGATGCGGGGCTCGATCCCAGGACCCTGGGACCATGACCTGAGCCGAAGGCAGACGCTTAACGACTGAGCCACCCAGGCGCCCCCAGTTTATATCGAATTGTTAAGGGTTCATCCTGAGGAACGGGACCCTCTACACATCTGCAACGTTCCTCATTTCTATCCTAAACATGTATTACATTTGTAATTGGAAAAATAAAAGCTTAACAAAAGATAGGAGCTTAGAAAATGCTAGAAACAAAACAGTTTCTAAACAATGACAATCATCTAAATTGGGTTAATGCAGGCATCAAATTCTGGTTTTATCACAACAATCTATCAAGTGAAAAGCCAAAGTCCAAGAAAAAGTCTGCACGCTCCCTGCTACAAATCTTACATCACCCCCTCCGAATACAGTCGCGGCATATGAACGGTTTCAATTCGCATTCTCTAGCAAGTGTAGTCTAAGTTTATAAATGAACTACAGATAAAGTTACACAAAGTCTTTTTCTAACCTCGCCACCACAATTAGCAAACGTACCTTTATCTCCAACGTTATATCAAGATATGGATCGAACGTATCTGAGACACCTTTGCAATTTAAACACTTGACTGAAATGAAAATAAAACGCAAAGAATAAGCAAAGTGTAATCCTTATGGCAATATCAACTACTGAAATGACAAAACACAAAAATATTAAAATAAAAAATTAAAACAAAGTCCATTTTTCAGATTGGGCAAAAAAGTGTTAATACCACACACAGTGTGAACCACAGTGTCATGAATGCGGCCCACATGTGCTGTTGGTGGAATGTGAACTGGTATAACCTCTTGGAAGGATGACCTGGAGTATCAGAATTTAAAACACACGTACCCTTTAATGCAGAAATTCTAATACTAAGAACTCATCCTACTTAGACACTTTTACATGAACATAAAGGCACTGTATAAGAAAGTGCCATGAATGACTAATAGTAATAAAAACACCGAAGAATTAGAAACAACCTCAATATCCATTGTTAGGGGACTCAAATAAATGGAATTCTTCTTCAGCCGTGAAAGACCATGTTACCTACATGTACCGAAATGTAAAAAGATTTCTCATGTTAAGAGAAAAAGGAAAGAGATCCATCTAACACACCCCCAGTCTGCTCGTGCACAGGAAAGTACTGGAAGGCTATATACTCTAAAGTGGGACAGGGGCTGCCTTTGAGCAGGGTAAGGGAGACACACTCTCCATTGCTAACCCTTTCCTACTGCACTTTTTTAACCACATGCATGTACCTCTTTATGAACCTTAAATAAAACTTTACCTCTAGATCTTAGGTATCCTCCAAATATCTGACAAACGAGGGTGGTAGCCTGGGTGTGTCTGTCTAATCTGAAAAACAAACAGTGATATGAGACAAGAGTTCTACAATAATTATACATGCTGTGACTGAATTTTAAAAGCTATAAAAGAACAAGAACAAAAATCTATAAAAGAACAAGAATTCAAATAGGAAGCCACAAAATAAAAGGACATCAGTATGCATGGCAGCCAGAGAATCATCTTGCCTGGACCAGACCACAGTGAGGGTCTGTGGAGAGGTAGAAAGAGACAGGATAGGACTGAGAGAGACTTGACACTGAGGCAGGAATCTGGCCCACAAGCTAGCAGCAAGGCTGTGACACTGGGTGTGTGGACCGGCTGGTGAAGGCAGGGAGCGCAGAGCGTTCTTCTCTGCTCTGGGGTCCATCATCCAAGCAAGCAGAGGCAGGCCAGTGACAGCGACAGTGGGAGGAGAACAGGAGCTCTACCGGGTGTGTTCAGGCAATGCAAGTGGGTTAGGATTTGGTATCTAGTCGTCCTCGAAATCTTCCTGTTGAGGCTGCATTTAGATTTTAAGGAATAAACTGCAGGAATTGGTAACTGACCAGACTAAGAAAGATTCAGGGAACACAGATTTCAGAGGCTGGAGAGGAGCAGAAGAAATGCTGGGCACAACTAGAAAGGAAAAGTGGTTAGTTTTAGATCTGCAAAGGGATGCTGATACTCAGAAACTGAGTAATGGCAAAACCAATCCCCAATTCCTGACATCTGTAATTAAACCCACATTGTTATAGTAAGCACACCCTTCAGATTTTTCTATCGTTTTAAAATGATGGAAATCACCTGAGGCAGAGGCAGGGCAAAGTCAAAGTGAAGCAAACCCAGAGCTCTGTGCATTCATCGTAAAAGGCAAAACTGAACTCCAGGAAGCCAGCGATGCCAGGGGAAGAAGTGACCAATGCTTTGCTGTACTCACTTATTGCTGCCATTCAAGCACGCTTTTTGCATAGCATCAACAGTGTATTGAAGGAATTCGTGGGCATCTTCTTGGTTTCCAAAGCGGAAGTGCCTAGCTATACCTGTGAAGTTTAAGTAAAGACAAAGCTTTATCATCACATGGGATACGCCCCGGCTGTACCCCCCAGACATTCTATCTAATGACCATCTGTCAGTTTGAATACATCTGCTAATTATTTTATGAGGACATAGCACTAACACACACTATCCTGAGAACAGCGAGGACCACGCCCTTTAGACCATTACAAGTGCACATGGCCTAGAGCTCCTGAGAGCCCAGAGACTCCAGGTCTGCAGGAAGTTAATAAAACTGTACTTGAATAAATTCAACTTTAGCTGTATTGTCTCAAAAATTTGTTCAAAACGTTATGTTTGTTCGAAAGCTGATGTTAGCGCACACAATCTTAAATTCAGTGCTAGATCTCCCTAAGAGAATCCACAGCAAACATAAATGTCTGAACCCATCTCGGTTCTGTCTCAACAACCCACAGAACACACTGTGTGCTCAGCATCTCTGCAGCCTTGCTTCTAATGGACTAAATGGCTGCAAGACAAAATGACATAATAAAAAACAACAGCGGGGCGCCCGGGGAGCTCAGTTGGTTAAGCGACTGCCTTCAGCTCAGGTCATGATCCAGTCCCGGGATCGAGTCCCACATCGGGCTCCCTGCTCAGCGGGGAGTCTGCTTCTCCCTCTGACTCTCCCCCTTCTCATGTTCTCTCTCTCTCTTTCTCAAATAAATAAAAATCTTTGAAAACAAACAAAAAACAGCATAGACAATGTCACAATAAAACATGAATAGAACAATTTCTATACATGAATATACAGAAATACATACTAGCTTGAGTCAGAGGAAATTGCCCGTATTCCGCCGGTTCTGCCTATAAAAATGGCAATCTCATGATCCCGCCACGTGTGTGGGGTTACGTGAGCTCACAGATATACGTGCACACAAGCAGCGATGACCTTTTCTTAAAGTCTAGTTTTAAAAATAATTAATCTTTCCTTATATGTACAAAATTAAACAAACAAAATTTCCCCTGGCTAAAATTCTGCCAGGATCCAACACTGCTTAAAAAATGTTTGCATTGTCTCCTCTGGCCTGTTAATACTGCCAAGGGCCAATAGAACACCTCTTAATCTTCAGCAGCTTTTTAGGCAAAAGGATTATAGATTGTCACTGTATAATTATCCACCCCTGTAATTACTCCGCTAGATTCCAGATTAACAGTTAGGGTTTCTTTTTTATTTGCACGCATTTTTTACCTTCTAACTCAGTTAATTAAGATGATGTAAAAGTTTATTACAAAACCACATAGAAAGTGCATTAAGGCATTTCACGTACCTTAGTAGGGTCATTTTAACGCAAAAGAAAATTTTCAAGTCATTTAAAAATTAAATAGAAAAAGTGAAATTTATCCACAAATTTGCTGTTATGAGTTTAAATGTTGCTTTAAGAGTATAATTAACTTTAGTTTGATAATTCCTAACGCTATACATAGCATAATGCTCATTCACTGAATTAAAACCAATTCAAAACTATTTAAAGAAACCTGTGGGACAATATTATAGTATAACTCAGCATAGTAATCCAAATACCTGGCGGAAAAAATCATTGTAAGACTTATCAATGAATTCATGAACAAAGTGAGTTTTTTTTTTTAAGATTTTATTTATTTACTTGAGATGGAGAGAGAGACAGAGAGACACAGAGAGAGTGAGCACAAGCAGGGGGAGCGGCAGGCAGAGGGAGAAGCAGGCTCCCCACTGAGCAGGGAGCCCAATGCAGGGCTGGATCCTAGGACTCCGAGACCACGACCCGAGCCAAAGGCAGACGCTCAAACAAATGAGCCACCCAGGCACCCCTAACAAAGTGAGTTTTTAAAATTTTTAAATTTGTGGGGTGCCTGAGTGGCTCAGTCAGTTTAATGTCTGACTCTTGATCTCAGCTCAGATCTTGATCTCATAGTTGTGAGTTTGAGCCCCATGCTGGGCTCCGCACTAGTGTGGAGCCTACTTTAAAAAAAAAAATTAATTTGCTTATATTAAACTGAATACCTTATTACACTGTCATCTTCTATGGTTTCAAAGTGTTTCTATACTAAATGTTTTACTAAAGATTTGTTATCAATTAAAGCCATACCCACGTATGATAAAACATATTTGTTTTCTACAATACACCAGGAGCTCACCTTTTACCAGTTAGGCCATTAAGACCAATTACCTAATAAACACTAACATAAACTACTACAGATGATACTTACGCCGCATCTCATTAATGACAAACATCGGCTTAATAACATCCCCAGGATTACTGAGTGCCTGAGTGATATGTGCTTGCATTGTACACATCATACAAAATCCTTCTGCATGACCTGAAAGATAAGACCATAATCCTCCAAATTAGCAAAATATGACTTCATACAGACATCACAGAATATTTTAAATAAGGGGCACAAACCTGAAGTGAAGTAACAACAGCTACTGTGTGTCACACCTTGAACTACATACTTTCATTCATTCTCATTTAATTCTCTAACAAACCCAAGTGATAAGTATACACTGGCTCAATTTTATAAGAGAAGAAACTGAGGCTCAGAGAGTTAAAATTTTGCCCAGTGTCAAACAGTATTAAGTGGAAGACACAGAGTGGACTCAAAATTTTCTTCATATTCAAAGCCTGTGCTCTTAACTACTCTTTATACTGGAAAAGTAAGTTTTCTCTTATACTAGTATTTGTCTCAAACAGTTAAAAAAAAAAATGTCACCATACAAGAGGCTGAAAGCCTCTCCATATTATATTCTGGTCTTGTCGGCCATATACAGGGGTCTCTGTTGCATATTCTTCTTCTTTTCTTCTTCCTTTTTACAACTTTAAAAAAATGTGAAAACCATTCTTAGCTCATGACTAACTGGTTCTACTGGTATCTTGTGAGCAGACGCCACAAATGCCGCTAAACATCCTACAAGAACCCCAGGCCAGCCCCCACAACAAAGCATTATCTGGTTCTAAACATCAATAGTGCTGAGATTGAGAAACTCTGCCTTAAACTAAAGGCTGCTCAGAACCTGTCTAACAAAGCTTTAAAAGCTTTGAAAGGTTCAAACCATTTCCAAGTGACGTAACTGTGTCCCAGAAAAAAAGCTCAAAAATATTTATAGGAATACAAAAAACCCTCCAGCACCCCAAAACATAAAGTTCTAATCAAAGACCACAAGACATGCAAAGATGCAGGAATGACCAATAACAAGGAGAAAATAAACAGAAACAGACCCAGAAATGGCACAAATAATAGACGCAAAGACAATGACATTAAAAAAGACCTTGTACACATAATCAATCACATGTTCAAGGAGGTAGAAAAGAACAAGAGCATGTTAGGGAGAGCCATGGAAAAAGAGCCAATGTATTTTACAAGATGAAAAACATACCAGGCGAGATTAACAATAGATTAGACAGAGGGGAGAAAAGATCAGTGAACTTGAAGACTTCGCAACAGAAATCATCCATAATGAATCATACACACACAAACTCAAAACAACAACAACAAACAGATAAGCTTATCAGTGAGCAGCGGGACTCCTTCAAGTTAGTCCCTAAATAGACATGGAATTGGAGTCTGAAGGGACAGAACAAATATCTCAGGAAATGATGACTGTGTACAGAGAGCACAAGGAAGATTTTTCGAGTGATTCTACAGTTTTGTGTCCTGAAGCGGTAGTGGTGTGCATGAACCTGTACCTGTGTTAAAGTTCATAGAACGATACACCAGAAAAGGTTAATGGTGCTCCATTTACAAAAATAAAAGTTTTTTCTAATGACTAGAAGCCACACAAATTTGAAACAGTACATTTACAGATCATTTGGGATTTCCCAAACAGAAAACAAGAGACAACTACACAAAGAACCACTCAGTCAGACTGCTGAGAACAGTGACAGCATCATAAAAGCAGTTAGTAATAAAAACATGTACAGAGAAACAAAAGTAAAACTGACAACAGACTTCTTGTCAGAAACAACACAAGACAATGCAGTAACATCTTTTGGGTCTATTAGAATAAAAATGTCAACACAGAGTTCTATACCCCATGAAAACATCTTTCGAAAACAAAGACAAGATTTTCACTTCTGGGAAGATGGAATAAAAGTCCCTTTCCCTATTCCTTCCACGAAGTACAAAAGCCCCGGACACAAAACATAAGAAGCAAACATAAGAAGGCTGTGAAAGGGAGAGTAAAAGACAAGCTAGCAACTCTGGAACCCAAGGAATGACACTGTGGTGAGTTCCCTGGGTTTTCTTTGTGCCTCACATAGTCCAGAGCTGAAGAAGCCAGCAACCTGGAAACACGAACAAATAGAACAAAGCCTCAATGAAAGCCTGCTCTCTCTTTAGCCAAAAGACCAGGAAAAGGGAGCTTGGCAAGATAGAAAACCTTTAGACAGTAATTCTCTACACTGGCCACAAGTCTCAGAAAAACTATGACCCCCCGACCCCTAGGCCAACAAAGGCAAAGTGGGCAGCCTAAACTTCCACTGGCCAGGCTGTAATGAGGCATCCCAAGCCACCCACTGGAGCAGTGTTAGAGAAGATGGATTAGGAGCTGGAACTTTCATCCACGCTGGGTGATAACAAACCACACTCCATCCCACAGCAAAGACCAAGTCAGGAACCTGGACTTCTACCCCACCCCCTGGTAGTAAAGAAGACTCCCTCCAATTCTCCACTGGGGTAGTTTCAGAATCAGGACTTTCGCCATCACCCGTAGTACAAAGCCTGGTGTCAGTGGAGACCAGGTGAGGAGCAGGAATGAGGAGCCCCAACCCCTGCCCCATCCCATGAGTGTCAATGGAGACTGAGTAGGGAAGCTGGACTTCTACCTCAATCTAATACTACTTCCTTTGCCAGAGTGGTATCACAGAAAGTCAGCTGAAACAATCAACAGATAATATCCACATAAAATTTCTAACATAAAAATGTCCAGGTTTCAAGTGAAAATCACTCATCATACCAAGAACCAAGAATTTCTCAACTGGGTGAAAAAAAGACAATAAAAAGAGGCCAAAATTGAGATGACAGAGATGTTAGAATTATATGACAAAGGATTTAAAGAAACCATGATAAAAATGACTCAACAGACAGTTATGAACACACTAGAAACAAATGAAAAATATAGAGACTCAACAAAGAAACAGGAGATATAAAGAACCAAATGGAAACTTTAGAAATGAAAAATACAATAATCAAAATAAGCTCAGTGCATAAGCTAGACAGAAGAATGGAGGTTACAGAAGAAAGAAGCAGTAAACATGAAGACAGAACAATAGAAATTAGGTACTCTGAACAACAGAGAGAAAACAGACTGGGGGAAAAATGAACAGGGCATCAGGGACCTGTAGGACTCTAATAAAACATCTAGCACACATGTCATCAGACTCCCAGAAGGAAATGAGAGACTAAGCTGGGCTGAAAAAGTATTACAAGAAATGAAGGCTGAAAATTTCCCAAATTTGGTGAAAGAAGTCTCTACAGATTCAAGGAGCTGAGCAAACCCCATCAAGAAAAAAAGAAATCTATGCCAAAACACATCACAATTAAACTTCTGAAAATCAAAGACAGAAAAAAATCTTGAAAGCAGTGAAAGAAAAATACCTTACCTATAAAAGTGTATGAAAAAAACAAAAGAAAAATGACAGAAAACTGCAGATCAAAAACTATGGAGGCCAGATGAAGTGGCAAAACAATTTTCAAGGTCTGAAAGAAAAAGACTGTAACCCAGAATCCTATGCACAGTGGAAACACTCTTCAGGAATGAAGGCAAAATCAAGACATTCTCAGATGGAGCAAAACTAAGAAAACTTGTCACGAGTAGACATACCCTAAAAGAATGATTAAGGGAAGTTCTCTCAACAAAAAGGAAATGATTTTTTAAAAAAAAGAAACCCTAAAAAAAAAATTTTTTTTTTAATTTTAAAAAATAAAAAAAGAAACCCTAGAACATCAAAAAGGAAGAAAAGGGGCACCTGAGTGGCTCAGTCATTTGTGCGTTAGACTCTTAGTTTTAGCTCAGGTTGTGATCTTGGGATCGTGGGACTGAGCTCCATGTCAGGCTCCACACTCAGCATGGAGTTTGCTCATCCCTCTTCCTCCCCCCACTTGCACTCTCTATAAGTAAATAAAATCTTAAAAAAAAAAAAAAAAAAGACTTAAGACCTGATCTGTCAATAAAAAACGTAAATGTTCTAAATACACCAATTAAAAAACCCAGATTAACAATGTAGATTGAAAAACATGACTAAACCATATACCTATAAGAAACTCACTGCAAATATAATAGTATAGACAGGCTGAAAGAAGAAGGATGGAAAAAGATCTGTCATGGAAAAATTAATTCGAAGAAAGTTAAAATGGCTATATTAATATAGCAGACAAAGCAGACTTCAGAACAAAGAAAGCTACCAAACATAGGGACATTATCAAAAATCCATCTATATATATATAGCAATCCTAAATGTGTTTGTACCAAACAACAAAGTTGCAAAATACATGAACTAAATTCTAATAGAACTGAAAACAGACATAGAGAAATCCACAACTACAGCTGGAAACCTCAATATCCTTCTGTTAATAAATGAACAACTAGAAAATCAACAAGGATACAGAACTCAGCAATATCATCAGCCAATGGGATATGGCCAGTTTATAGAACACTTCACACAACAGCGGAATACAAATTCATTTCAAGCGTTCGTGGAACATACATCAAAATAGACCATATCCTGGCTCACAAAACAAACGTCAAAAATTTTAGGAGAATTAAAATAATAAAAGGTATGTTTTTTGCCACATTGGAATCATACTAGAGATTAGAGAGAGATAACAAGAAAAACAATAAACACCTGGAAACTAAGTAACATGCTTCTATATAATCCATGGATCAAAGACTAAGTCTCAAGGGAAATTTAAAAATGCACTGAACTGAATGAAAATGAAAAGGCAACATATCAAAAATTTGGAGACACAGCTAAAGAAGTGCTGAAAGAGAAACATATAGCCATTACCAATATTAGAAACAAACCAAGGATAACAATATAGACCCTGCAGATACCAAAAATTGATTTTGTAATTTAAAAACTCACAAGAAGGAAATCTCCAGGCCAAAATAGTTTCACTGATAAATTCTACTAAATGTTTAAATAAGAATTTACATCAATTCTATATAATCTCTTCAAAAATACAGAAAAGGAATTAATATATCCCAAATTCATTCTGTAAAACTAGTATTACCCTGATACCAAAGAAAAATGGCATAAAACCAGAAAATTACAGACCAACATCTCTCATGGATATATAAAAACCCTTAATAAATATTACAAATAAAATTCAACAAAATATAAAAACAATTACACATCAGAGGAGAAAAGAAAAGATGGCGGCCAAGTAGGAGGACCCTAGGCTCACCTCGTTCCATGAATACAAGATAATTATCAAATCATCCTAAATATCCTAGAATTGATTTGAGGACTGGCAGAACAAACTCCGCAACTGAAGGTAGAGAAGAGGCCAAATGAAGAAGGCAGGAAGTGCAGAGATGCAGACTGGGAGAGAAGATGTGGCAACTGCAGTGGGGAGGGAGCTGCGGCCACAGAGAAGGGCGAGAGAGAAACTAGCACACAGGCCAGCGTACAGGGAAGATGAATCCCCATAGCAACTGGCTTGGAAAGCAAAAGGGTCCAAATTTCATGAGTTCTTACAACCAGGGGGTCTTAAAGCCTGGTGTTTTAAAGGTCAGAGGGCTTGGCTCTGGCAGAGCTCAGAAGACATTGGTGCTGCTCTTGCAGAAAAGACAGGGCAAACAGCCTGCAAACACAAAGCATGGAAACAGCCATCTGAAGAGGGTCTGGGGCACACAGTGAGGAAGTCAGTTGCTCATCTTGAATGGTGTCCCAGAGAAACAGCGTTCACGGAGAGACCACCTGAGAAACAAAGGAACTGACCTGTGCCATTTCTCCCTCCCACCCTCAGCATAAACACAGAGCCCACTGTGGGAACCAGTGCAGCACCAACACTACCTAACTTGCTTACACCAAGCTTGCCTGTGTTCTGGAAGAACCACCCTTCTCAGTCACACTTGCCTTAGTCCTGGTGCAGCAGGTCCCTCCCCAAGAAGACCGGCCCCAAACCCCTGCCAACACCCGTCTCCCCACCAGGGTGTTTTGCGAGGCCTTGGTTCTGGGCAGCACAGTAACAGGTCTCATTTTACTAGCAGACCAGAACACAGCTAGTTAAAAGTCACCACATTCAAGCCAGGGACCAACACTGCCCAACACTGGCAAAGAGAGCCTCTGCAAACAACTGGATGAAAAATAAAGTAGCTAAAATACAACAGCAGATTAAATACAAAAGGGTATGTGCCAATATTCACTACATATTATGCAGTATTTATATCTTTTGTATGTAAAATTTCAACTGATTTCTGTCATTCATAAATGATTGGAGGAAAATTCATTATAGTCAATTTTGCTAAATCTTAATTTAAAAGCCTCATTTTCCTAGAAATCTAATTATTCAGTTATTCATGACAAAGTATTTTTTTAAATGTAAGAATTCTGAGTTGTCTTCTTGGAGCTGTGGATCTTGAAGTAGAAAGGTTTTCCAGGGGTTGGAGACAGAAACCTCCGACTTGGTCATCCTTTCTCTATCCTCACTACTTCTCTCTAAACTTTGTGATCGTTTATTGATCACGATATATCTTGTTAGTAGAATACTAAGAAAACTTCCAAGGGACTTTACAGAAACATTTTTAGTAATGGAGGTAAGAACTTTTTAAATAGCCAGTGTACATTAGTTTAAAGCTTGAGGCTGCCTTCAAACAAGAGATGTGGACATGGGATATTATGTGAGATTTGGGGGTTAGTTTTCTTTAGAAGACTTAATCACATGGTTTACATTTACCCAGTTTCTATAGATGCTGTGTGGTGCACATTTTCATAGAGTACAGGCTTTTGAAAAATAATTATTTTTACTATATAGCTAAGATTCCACTTGGCATATCAGTTCTTTCAGCTCCCATAACAAGAATAAATGTAAATTGAAGAGTCTTTGTATAAAAGTAAACTCCACCAAGCTGCTATGGACTAATACTTTGCTTGCCAAAGTTGTCTTTTTTTTTTTTTTTCCTTGTCCGTGTATGACAGTGTCTAGAAGCACATTATGAAATCTTTTGAAAAACTTAAGTCATGCATTACCTTTGAAAGCCCAATTCTTTTTTTTTATTATAAAGTATTATAAAGCATGGTCACAACTTTTAAATCCACTTTGAATTTCTTCTCTGAATTGTTAAAAAAGTTATTGATGATCTCATAAACACTAAATTCTGATTCTGTCAGAATCTAAATTCTGTCACCTCCTGTCATTTAATTTTGTATTCATTCAAATGTGTTTTTTGTTATGTGTATTATAAAAATATATTTTATGATCTCTTACCCAAATAAATGCTTGCAAAGGAAAAAATAAAAAATAATAATAAAAAAAATACAACAGCAGAGCACACGTATTACACACTGGAGACATCCCAGAAGTGCCAGGCCTTGGGGACCAGGAGACACTACATTGCAGGGCACTTATAGGACCTCTTCTACATAAAGCCATTACCCTCTAGAACTGGGAGCCATAAGTGACTTTCCTAACACACAGAAATAGGCACAGAGACTTAGACAAAATGAGAAGACAGAGGAGTTTGTCTCATATGAAAGAACAGGAAGGCCATGGCCAGACATCTAAGCAAAACAGTTATAAGTAACATGGCTGATGGAGAATTTAAAACAATGATCATAAGGATACTCACTGGATTTGAGAAAAGAGTGGAGGACATCAGTGAGACCATTAACACAGAGATAAGGAATAACATAGCAGAGATGAAGGACTCAATAAATGAAATGAGAAACGCACTTGATGGAATGAACAGCAGGCTGGAAGAAGAACAAATTAATGGCCTAGAAGACAGAGTAATGGAAAGTAATCAAGGTGAACAAAAGAGAGAAAAAAGAATTATGCAAAACGAGAATAGACTTCGGGAACTCAGTGACTCCATCAAACATAATATTCATATTACAGGGATCCCAGAAGAAGAAGAGAGAGAAAGGGGGGCAGAGAATTTATTTCAAGAAATAATAACTGAACACTTCCCTAATCTGGGGAAGTAAACAGATACGAGATCCAGGAGGCACACAGAACCCCCAACAAAATCCACAAAAGCAGATACACACCAAAACGTATTGTAATTAAAATGGCAAAATATAGTCATAAAGAAAAAATATTAAAAGCAGCAAGACAAAAGAAGACAGCTACATACAAAGGAAACCCCTTAAGGCTATCAGCAGATTTTTCAGCAGAAATTTTTCAAGCCAGAAAGGAGTGGCATAATATAGTCAAAGTGCTGAATGGGAAAAACCTGCAGCCGAGAACACTCTATCCAGCAAGGCTATCATTCAGAATAGAAGGAGAGACAAAGAGTTTCCCAAACAAAACCTAAAGGAGTTTGTGGCCACTAAACCAGTCCTTCAAGAAATTTTGAAAGGGGACTTTTTGAGTGGAAAAGAAAGACCAAAAATGACAATATGGAGGTAGGAAACCCAAAGCAGTAAAAATGAGTATTTCTTAAAAAAATCAGTCAAGGAATTAACAAAACAAAAGGATGTAAAATATGACGCCATATACCTAAAACGTGGGGAGGAGTAAGAACAGGTTCAAATTTAAACAATCATCCACTTAATATAGACTGCTATATGCAGAAAATGTTATATACGAAACTAATTGTAACCACAAATCAAAAACCACTAATAATTATGCAAAGAATAAAGAAAAAGAAATCCAAATATATCACTAAAGAAAACGAGCAAAGCATGAAAGAGAAAAAGACAAGAAAGAAGCAGGGAAAATCTTCAGAAACAACCACAAAACAAGTAATAAATTCAATACATACCTATCAATAATTACTTTGAATGTAAACGGACTAAACACTTCAATCAAAAGACACAGGGTGACAGAATGGATAAAAAAAACAAGACCCATCTATATGCTGCCTACAAAAGACTCATTTTAAACCTAAAGACACCTGCAGATTGAAAGTGAGGGGATGGAGGATGCCTGGGTGGCTCAGTTGGTTAAGCATCTGCCTTCAGCTCAGGTCATGATCCCGGGGTCCTGGGATCGAGCCCCACATCAGGCTCCCTGCTTAGCGAGGAGCCTGCTTCTCCCTCTACCTGCTCTGCCTGCCCCTTCCCGTTTGTGCTCTCTCTCTCTCTCTGACAAATAAATAAAATCTTAATAAAAAAAAAAATAAATAAATAAAAAGAAAGTGAGGGGATGGAGAAATATTTATCATGCAAATGGATGTCAAAAGAAAGCCTGAGTAGAAATATTTATATCAGACAAAACCGATGTTAAAACAAGGACTGTAAAAAAGAGACAAAGAAGCACACTATATAATAATGAAGGGGACAGTTGCAATAAGAAGATATAGCAACTGTAAATATTTATGCACCCAACATGGGAGCACCCAAATATATAAAACAGTTAATAACATAAAGGAATTAATCAATAACAATACAATAATAGGAGACTTTAACACCCCACTTAGATCAACGAACAGATCATTTAAACAGGACATCAACAAGGAACAATGTCTTTGAATGACACACTGGACCAAGTGGATTTAATATATTCAGAACATTCCATCCTAAAACAGAATACACATGGAACACTCTCCAGAACAGATCACGTATTAGCCCACAAAATAAGCCTCAACAAATTTAAAAAGACTGAAGTCATACCACGCATCTTTTCTGACCACGACGCTATGAAACTAGAAGTCAACCACAAGAAAAAATCTGAAAAGACCACAAATACATGGGGGCTAAATGACATGCTACTAAAAATGAATGGGTCACCAAGGAAATAAAACAAAAAATTTAAAAATACACAGAAACGAATGAAAATGAAAACACAATGGTTCAAGACCTCTGGGATACAGCAAAAGCAGTTCTAAGAGGGCAGATTATAGCAATAAAGACCTACTTCAAGAAGAAGAAAAATCTCAAATAATCTATCCTTGCACCTACAGGAGCTAGAAAAAGAACAACCACCAAAACCTAAAACCAGCATAAGGAAGGAAATAATAAACATTAGAGCAGAAATAAATTATATAGAAACCAAAAAAATAATAGAACAGATCAATGAAACCAGGAGCTGTTTCTTTGGAAAAAAAAAAAATCAATAAAATTGATAAACCTCTAGCCAGACTTATCAAGAAAAAAAGAGGAAGGACCCAAATCAATAAAATCACAAATGACAGAGGAAAACAACAACAAACACCACAAAAATATAAACAATCATAAGAGAATATTATGAAAAACTATTTGCCAGGGCGCCTGTGTGGCTCAGTTGTTAGGCGTCTGCCTTCGGCTCGGGTCATGATCCCAGGGTCCCGGGATTGAGCCCCGCATCGGGCTCCCTGCTCGGCGGGAAGCCTGCTTCTCCCTGTCCCACTCCCCCTGCTTGTGTTCCCTCTCTCGCTGTGTCTCTGTCAAGTAAGTAAATAAAATCTTTAAAAATAATAATAATAAAATTAAAAAATAAACTATTTGCCAACAAACTGGACAACGTAGAAGAACTGGACGCATTCCTAGAAACATATAACCTCCCAAAACTGAATCAAGAAGAAACAGAAAATTTGAACAGACTCATTACCAGCAAAGAAATTGAATCAGCAATCGAAAAACTCCCAACAAACAAAAGTCCAGGACCAGATGGCTTCACAGGAAAATTCTACCAAACATTTATTTATTTTTTTTTTTTTTTAAGATTTTATTTATTTATTTGACAGAGACACAGTGAGAGAGGAAACACAAGCAGGGGGAGTGGGAGAGGGAGAAGCAGGCTTCCCGTGGAGCAGGGAGCCCGATGTGGGGCTCGATCCCAGGACCCTGGGATCATGACCTGAGCCGAAGGCAGACGCTTAACGACTGAGCCACCCAGGCGCCCCTCTACCAAACATTTAAAGAAGAGTTAGTACCTATTCTTTTCAAACTATTCCAAAAAATAGAAAAAGAATGCAGTTGGAAGTTTTCCTTCCATGAGGTCAGCATTACCCCGATACCAAAACCAGATAAAGACACCACTAAAAAAGAGAATGACAGGCCAATATCTCTGATGAACACAGATGCAAAAATCCTCAACAAAATACTAGTAAACCAAATCCAACAATACATCAAAAGACTCATACGGGGGCGCCTGGGTGGCTCAGTCATTAAGCGTCTGCCTTCGGCTCAGGTCATGATCTCAGGGTCCTGGGATCGAGCCCCGCATCGGGCTCCCTGCTCTGCGGGAAGCCTGCTTCTCCCTCTCCCACTCCCCCTGTTTGTGTTCCCTCTCTCGCTGTGTCTCTCTCTGTCAAAATAAATAAATAAAATCTTTAAAACAAAACAAAACAAAACCAAAAAAAACAAAAGACTCATTCGCCACAGTCAAGTGGGATTTATTCCTGAGTTGTAAGAGTGGTTCAATATTCACAAATCAATCAATGTGATACATCACATCAATAGGAGAAAGGATAAGAACCACATGATCATTTCAACAGATGCAGGAAAAGCATTTGACAAAGTACAACATCCATTCATGATAAACACCTTGACAAAGTAGGGTTAGAAAGAATATAACATAACAAGCCAAATATGAAAAACCCACAGCTAATGTCATCCTTAATGGGGAAAAACCGAGAGCTTTTCCTCTATGGTCAGGAACAAGACAGGGATGTCCACTCTCAATACTGTTATTCAACACAGTACTGGAAATGCTAGCCACAGCAATCAGACAACAAAAAGAAATAAAAGGCATCCAAACCAGTAAGGAAGAAGTAAAACATTCACTACTTGCAGATGACATGATACTATATATAGAAAACCCCAAAGACTCCACCAAAAAACTGCCAGAACTGATAACATGAATTCAGTAAAGTTGCAGGACACAAAATCAATCTACAGGAATATGCTGCATTTCTATACACCAATAATGAAGCAGCAGAAAGAGAAATTCAGAAAACAAACCCATTTACAGTTGCACCAAAAATAATAAGATGCCTAGGAATAAACCTAACCAAAGAGATGAAAGACCTGTACTCTGGGGTGCCTGGGTGACTCAGTCGGTTAAGCATCTGCCTTCAGCTAAGGTCATGATCTCAGGGTCCTGGGATCAAGCCCTGCATTGGGCTCCCTGCTCAGCGGGGAGCCTGCTTCTCCCTCTCCTGCTCTCCCTGCTTATGCACTTGCTCTCTCTCTGTCAAATAAATAAAATCTTAAAAAAAAAAGACCTGTACTCTTAAAACTATAAAACGTTGATGAAAGACACTGAAGAGGACACAAAGAAATGGAAAGGCATTCCATGCTCATGGATTGGAAGAACTAATATGTTAAAATGTCTATACTGTCCAAAGCAATCTGGACATTCAATGCAATCCTTATCAAAATACCAACAGCATTTTTCACAGAATTAGAATAAACAATCCTGAAATTTGTATGGAACCACAAAAGACATTGAATAACCAAAGCAATCTTGAAAAAGAAAAGCAAAGCTGGAGGCATCACAATTCCAGACTTCAAGTTATATTACAAAACTGTAGTAATTAAAACAGTATGGTACCGGTACAAAAACAGGCACACAGATCAACAGGACAGAATAGAAAACCCAGAAACAAACCCACAACTATATGGTCAATTAATCTTTGACAAAGCAGGAAAGAATGGGAAAAAGATGGTCTTTTCAATAAATGGGTGTTAGGAAAACATGACTGCAACATGCAAAAGAATGAAACTGGACCACTTTCTTACACCATACGCAATAATAAATTCAAAATGTATTAAAGACCTAAATATGAGTGCTGAAACCATAAAAATCCTAGAAGAGAGCACAGGTAGTAATTTCTCTGACACTGGCTATAGCAACTTTTCTCTAGATAGGTCCCCTGAGGCAAGGGAACCAAAAGCAAAAAATAAACTATTGGGATTACATCAAAATAAAAAACTTCTGCACAGTGAAGGAAACAATCAACAAAACTAAAAGCCAACCTATGGAATGAGAGAATATATTTGCAAATGACACATCCAATAAAGGGCTAGAATCCAAAACCTATAAAGAACTTATGAAACTCAACACCCAAGAAACAAATAATCCAATTAAAAGATGGGCAGAAGACATGAACAGACACTTCTCCAAAGAAGACATACAGATGGCTAACAGACACATGAAAAGATGCTCATCATCACTTATCATCAGGGAAATGCAAGTCAAAATTACAATGAGATATCACCTCACACCTGTCAGAATGGCCAAAATCAACAACATAAGAAACAACAGGGTTGGCAAGGATGTGGAGAAAAAGGAACCCTCTTGCACTATTTGTAGGAATGCAAACTAGCACAGCCACTCTGGAAGACAGTATGGAGGCTCCTCAAAAAGTTAAAAATAGAACTACCCTACAATTCCACAATTGCACCACTGGGTATTTACCCAAAGAATACAAAAACACTAATTCAAAGGGATATATGCACCCCTATGTTTGCAGCAGCATTATTTATAATACCCAAGATATGGAAGCAGTCCAAGTGTCCACTGGTTGATGAATGGATAAAGAAGATGTGGTGTGTGTGAGGAATATTATTCAGCCATAAAAAAGAATGAAATCTTGCCATTTGCAATGACACTGATGGACCTAGAAAGCATAATGCTAAGTGTAAAACGTCAGTCAGATAAAGACAAATACCGTATGATTTCACTCATATGTATAATTTCAGCTACTAAACAAAGGGAAAAAAGAGACACAAACCAAGAAACAGACTCTTTAACTACATATAACAAACTGATGGTTACGTGAGGGGAGGTGAGTGGGGCAATGGGTGAAATAGGTGATGGGGATTAAGGAATGCACTTATTATGATGAGCACAAGAAGATTAAAATAAAAACTTAAAAATAATAATTACACATCATGACCAAATGGAATTTATTCCAGGGATACAAAGATGACTCAATACTGGAAACTATCAGTATAATCCACCATATTAACAGGCTAAAGAAGAAATATCACATGATCATATCAATTTGATATAGAAAAAGCATTTGACAAAAATCAACACTCATTCATGACAGAAAGCAGAAATCAGAAAAAAAGAAATAGAGAAAACTCCTGTAACTTAATAAAGAGCATATACCAAAAAAACCTACCACTAATATCAAACTAAATGCTTCTCTCCCTAGTATCAGAAATGAGGCAAGGATGTCCACTCTCCTCAAAGTTCTAGCCAGTAAAATAAGAAAAGGATATAAAAAGCACATCAATCAGTAAGGGAAAAGTAAAACTGTCCATACTTGCATATAACATGACTGCCTACTAGAAAAATCCAAGGAGTCTACGAAAAGAAAAAAAAAAAATGCCTAGAACTAATAAGTGAGTTTGGCAAGGTCACAGGATATAAGATCACATATGAAAATAAAATGTATCTTTATACACCAGCAATAAACATGCGGACACAAAAATTAAAAATATAATGCCACTTACAACCCCTCAAAAAAATAAAAAAATTAGGTGTAAATCTAACAAAACAAGACAAAACATCCTGACATTACACAACAGTGATAAAAATAAAGAAGATTTAAGTAAATGGAGAGGGCGCCTGGGTGGCTCAGTTGGTTAAGCAACTGCCTTCGGCTCAGGTCATGATCCTGGAGTCCCAGGATCGAGTCCCGCATCGGGCTCCCTGCTCAGCAGGGAGTCTGCTTCTCCCTCTGACCCTCCACCCTCTCATGCTCTCTCTCTATCATTCTCTCTCTCTCAATAAATAAATAAAAATCTTTAAAAAAAAAAAGAAGATTTAAGTAAATGGAGAGACATACCATGTTCATAGACTGAAAATGTCAACATAAGTAAAGGTATCAATACTCCTTCCCCAAACTGAAATTCAAGTTTCACACAATTACAAAATCTCAGGAAGATTTTTTGTAGATATAGATACTATTATTCTATAGTTTATATGGAAAGACAAAAAGAAGAAGAGCTCAAACAATTTTGAAAGAGAGTAAGTGGCTGGAATCATTCTATCTGATATCAAGACTTATTACATAGCTACAACAGCAAGTCTGTGTACACGGAGGGACAAACACACACCTCAACAGAATAGAATAAGAAACCCAGAAATAGATGCACACAAGTAATGCCCAAGCAATTTTTTTACAAAGGTGTAAAAGCAATTCAATAGAGGAAAGATAGCCTTTTCAACAAATGGTGCTGGAGCAAAAAGGCATTTATAGACAAAAAATTGACTTCACCTAAACCTCACACTATACAAAAATTAAAATGGATCACAGACCTAAATGTAAAATGTAAAACTATAAAACTTCTAGAAAAGAATTGAGGAGAAAATCTCCGGGATTAAGAGCTAGGCAAAGATCTTAAACTTAACACCAAAAGCACAATCCATAAAAGGAAAAGTCACACTTCACCAAAATTAAAAACTTTTGTTCTGTGAAAGACCTTGTTAAGGGAATGGAAAAACAAGCCTTGGGGCACCTAGGTGGCTCAGTGAAGCATCTGCCTTCAACTCAGGTCATGATCCCAGGGTCCTGGGATAGAGCCCCACTTCCGGCTCCCTGCTCAGCAGGGAGTCTGCTTTTACCTCTACCTCTGCCACTCCCCCTGCTTGTGCTCTCTCTCATGCACACACACACTCTCTCTCGCTCTCAAATAAATAAATAAAATCTCGGGGGAAAAAAAAAAGACAAGCCTCAGGCTGGGAGAAATTATTTGGAACCTACATATCCAACAAAGGCCTAGTATCTAAACTATATAAAGAACTCTTAAAACTCAACAGTATAAAAACATAGAATGCAATAGAGAATGAGCAAAAGATAGCAAAGAGGTATTTCACCAAACAGGACATACAGATGGCAAATAAGCACATGGAAAGATGTTCACGACCTTTAGGCATTATGGAAATGCAAATTAAAACCACAACAAGGTATCATTATATACCTATCAGTATGGCTAAAACGAAAAACAGTGACAATGCCAAATCCTGGCAAACATGCAGAGAAACTAGAACTTCCATACCTTGCTGGTAGGCTGTAAAATGGTCAGCCATGCTCGAAAACTGGCAGTTTCTATAAAATCAACCATGCAACTACCATATGACTTAGTGATTGCAATCCTGGACATTTACTTCAGAGAAATAAAGACATGTTCATATCTATGTTGTATGCTGTAATGCTTACAGCAGCTCTATTCAGAATATCCTCAAGGTGGACAAAACCCAGATGTCCTTCCGTGGATGACTGGTTAAAACAAGTCATGGTACATCCCATCCATACCATGGACTACTCAACAATGAAAAAAAAAAAGCCCACAAATTATTAGTACATACAACCTAATTGAATCTTCAGAGAATTATGCTGAATGAAAAAGCCAATCCCAAAACGTTACATACTGCACAACTCAATATATATAAATAACATTCTTGAAATGACAAAATTATAGAAATGAAAAACACATTAGTGGTTGCCAGCGGTTAAAGGAGGACATCGGGGCACAAAGAAAGTGGGTGTGGCTATAAAAGGGGAACATGAGGGATTCTGTAATGATGGAAATGTTCTGTATCGGGACTGTACCCATGTCAACCTCCTGGTTGAGATACTGAAATACAGTGTTACCACTGGGGAAACTGGGTAAGGAACACAGGAGGTCTGTGTGTCATTCTTACAACTGCATGTGAATCTACAATTACCTCAATACAAAAAGGTTAACTTTTAAAAAGGCAAAATAAGGACATTTCAGACTGAGAATAAAACAAAACAAAAAACAGAGTTCATCACTAGCAAGCAAAGTTAAGGGAAGTCCTTTAGCCATAAGGAAAAGCAGCAGATGGAAATCTAAATCCACATAAAGGAATTAAAAGCAGTGGAAATGATAACTGAATAGGTAAATATATAGATTTCTAAACACATCTTAACTACTTAAAGCAAAACCTTTATAATTTGTTTAAGGCAAAAATAACACAATATATTGTGTGATTATAACACAGGTAGATGATGACAATGGCACAAATAAATGCCAGGAGAGGGGAGATGAAAATACACTGTCACCAAGTCCTTACGATACACAAGTGGACTATTACCTGAAGGCAAACTGTGATAATTTAAAGACATATGCCAAACCCTAAAGCCACCACTAAAAAAAAAAAGTTACAGAAAATATGCCAAAAAAGATTAACTATCATAAAATTATTCACTCCAAAAGCAGAAAAAGATGAAAAAGGGAACAAATGGGACAAAGAGAAAACAAACAGCAAGCTAGTAAGTTTAAACCCAACCAGATCAATTAATCAATCTCATTAAATACAAATGGCTTATACCCCAAAATAAAACACAGACTAAAAAAAAAGAAAAAAGAAAAAGAAAATTACATTATGGGCTGTCTATACAAGAAATCCACTTTAAGTATAGACACAAATAGGTTAAAAGTAAAAATATGGAAAAAGATATACCATGCTAACATTAATCATAAGAAAACTGGAGGGGCTCTATATCAAAGTAGATTTCAGAACAAAGCATATTATTTGGGATAAAGAGGG
Source organism: Halichoerus grypus (assembly GCF_964656455.1). NCBI lineage: Eukaryota > Metazoa > Chordata > Mammalia > Carnivora > Phocidae > Halichoerus > Halichoerus grypus. Next base: position 4,902,765 of record NC_135717.1, read on the forward strand.
TAATTTCATCAATTATGAATAGGTCATTTCATCAGGAGGTCATAATAATCTTAAATGACAGAGCTTCAAAACACAAGGCAAAACTGATAAAACAGAAAGAAAAAACAAGGGCACCTGGGTGGCTCAGTCAGTTAAGCATCTGCCTTTGGCTCAGGTCATGATCCTGGAGTCCTGGGATCGAGTCCCACATCGGGCTCCCTGCTCAGTGGGGAGTCTGCTTCTCCCTCTGACCCTCCCCCCTCTCATGCTCTCTCTCTCTCTCTCTCATTCTCTCTCTCTCAAATAAATAAAAATCTTTAAAAAAAAAAAAAAGAAAAAACAAATTACAAATATATTTTATTTCAACAGACCTCTCTCAAAATTTGATAGGACAAGCGGACAGAAAAGCAGTAAAGACACAGAAGACAGCCTCAACAACATGACAACTAACTGGGTAGTCAGTTACAGAACTACCTACCAAGTAACTGACCATCATCAGCATTTACAGAAACTCCAAACAACAGAGCAGACCACACATCCTTCTTAAGTACACATGGGACATTTACCAAACTAGACCATGTTCTGGTGCGTAACACAAGTCTCAAGTTTAAAAGGATTCAAACAAAAAATATACTCTGACCCCAAGAGAATTAAATTAGAAATCAGTAACAAGACAATTTCTGGAAAATCCTCAAAACATTTGGCAACTAAACAACACACCTCTAAATAATCCCAAGGGCAATTAGAAAGTATTTGGGACCTGAATAAAAATGAATATGTGAAATACCAAAATGTCTGGGACACAAGTCAAGCAGCACTTCAAGGGAAATTCATGGCATAAAACATAATGGAAAAGAAGATCTCAAATTAAATGACCCAAGCTTCCCCTTTAAGAAACTAGAATACGGCACATTAAATCCAAAGTAGGCAGAAGAAAAGGAGTAATAAAAAGAATAACAAACAGCAATGAAACAGAAAACAAAATAACAATGAAACCAAGAACTGATTTTCTGAGAAGATCAATAATAAGGTGAATAAAAAGGGATAACAGAACATTATGAACAACTTTATGCTGGTACATTCGACATGGAAGACAAATTCCTTGAGAGACACAAACTACCAGTGCTCTCTGATGAAAAAAATAGATAACCCGAAGAGGCCTATAACTATTAAAGAAATTAAATTATGTGGTTAAAAACCTACCCATGAGAAAACTTCAAGGCCCAGATGGCTTCAATGAAATCTACCAAACATTTAAGAAATAACACCAATTCTACAAAAAGTTTTCCAGGAAATAGGAGAAAATAATCCCAACATATTTCATGATGCCACCATGAACCCTGATGCCAAAAATCAGAAAGAGGCATGGTAAGAAACTATAAACTAATATTCATTATCAACGAAAATTTTAAAGTCTTAGCAAATCCAATGATACATGGAAATCGTAACGCATCATAACCAAGTTGGGCTCATCTCTGGAATGCAAATTCGGCTTAACATTCAAATTAACACTCGGCAGGGTAAAAGGCACCTATGAAAACTCTCAGCTAACAATGTACGTAGAAGTGAAAGACTAAAATGCCTTCCCCCTAAGGTGAACAGGGAGACTCGGCTGTGGCATCTACTTCCACCACATCCATCCAACACTGTAATGGAGGTCCTGACCAGTGCATCACAGCAAGAAATAGACAGCATGCAGACTGGAAATGAAGAAGTAAACTGTCCGTATGCACAGATCACATGACTGACTCCATATAAAATCTTAAGAAATCTTAAAAAAAAAAAAACTACCAGAATTAATAAATTTACCAAGATTGCAGGATACAAGATCAATATCCAAAAATCACTTGCATTTTTATAGTTTAGCAATAAACAATTAGAAATTGAAATTCAAAAATATTATCATTTATGATAGCTTCCAAAAATATGAAATATTTAGGGATAAATCTGATAAAAAATGTGCACATTATATTTGTACATTGAGAATTAAGCAATGCTACTAAGAAAAATTAAAGAGAACCTAAATAAATGAAGATGTATACTTTGTTTAGGGGACAGAAAACAATACTGTGTAGGGGCGCCTGGGTGGCTCAGTCGTTAAGCGTCTGCCTTCGGCTCAGGTCATGATCCCGGGGTCCTGGGATCGAGCCCCGCATCGGGCTCCCTGCTCGGCGGGAAGCCTGCTTCTCCCTCTCCCACTCCCCCTGCTTGTGTTCCCTCTCTCGCTGTGTCTCTCTCTGTCAAATAAATAAATAAAAATCTTAAAAAAAAAAAAAAAAGAAAACAATACTGTGTAGATGTCAACTCATCCCAAATTAATTCATAGATTCAACACAATGCCAATCAAAATCCCAGGACACTTTTTTGTAGAAGTTGACAAATTGAGTCCAACATTGATTCGGAAATGCAAAGGACCTAGAATGGCCAAAACAACTTTGAAAAAGGACAAGATTTTATTTATTTTGGAGGACATTTATATGGAGGACTTTCCTGATTTCAAAACTTTTAAATATATAGTAATCAAGACACTGTGTTATGGTGTCAAGATAGACAGTGGATCAGTGTAACAGAACAGAGTCTAGAAATAGAGCCATATGGATATGGTCAATTGGTTTTTAACAAAGAAGCAAAGCCAATTCAGTGGAGAAAGGACTAACTTTTGAACAAACAGTGCTGGAACAATTGGATATCCATACTGAAAAACCTGACCTTCAATCCATTCTTCACACCACAAATAAAAATTAACTCAAAATGGATCACTGACCAATATAAAAGCTAAAACTATAAAACTTCCAAAAGAAGATAGAGAAAATCTTTGTGACCTCTGGTGAGGCAAAGATTTCTTAATATAACACTTAAAACACAATTGATAAAAAGAAAGAGTAATGACGTGGAATCCTTCAAAACTAAAAATGTGTTCTTCAAAAGACAGTGTGAAGAGAATATTCTTCTCCAGACTGAAAGATAATATTTGCAAACTACATATCTGATAAAGGACTTGTACCCAGAATATATAAAAACTCTCAAAACTCAACAAGAACACGACCCAATTTTAAATCAAGCAAAAGATATCTTTATCTTTTGGCACTTTAGCCAAGAGAGTATACAGATGGCAATTAACCACATGGAAAAAGGTTCAACATCATTACTCATTAAGGAAGTGCAAAATAAAACCACAATAGGGTAGACTTGCTATACTACACACCTATCAGAATGGCTGAAGCTGGAAAGACTGACCACCCCAAACATTACGGGGAGATACGGAGCAAATGGAACTTTCAGTCACTGCTGCTGGGAATGTAAAATACCAGAATCCCTTTGAGAAACAGCCTGGAAGTTTACCTTAAAGTTAGCACACACATATTACAGGACCAAGCCATTCCACTCCTAAATATTTACCCAAGAGAAAAGAAAACATGTCCTTACAAAGACCTGTTTATAAACAGGTATATAAAAATGTTCATAGTAGCTTAATCTGTGATGGCCCCAAAAGAGAAACAACCCAAATGTCGATCAATAGGTGGGTGAATGGAGAAACAAAATGTGGTGTATCCATACAATGGAATACTACTCCACAAGAAAAACTATTGATACATGCAACCACATGGAATAATGTTAAAATAATTGCACTAAGTCAAAGCAGCCAGGCAATATAAGAATATATGCCTGTATAAATCCACTATATAACATTCTAAAAAAATACAAACTAATCTATAGTAGACAGAAAGTATATCAGTGGTTGCCTGGGGTCGAGGGGATGAGGGGTAGGAAGGGGTAGAAGGGAGTGATTTCAAAGGAGCACTGGAAAGCTTTAGGGGTGATGAATATATTCATAACCTTAATTGTGGTAGTAGTTTCATGGGAGTATACAAATGTCAAAATATATCAAACATATATTTTAAGTACGTGCAATTTATTATATATCAATTGTAGCTCAATAAAGCTAAATAAAAGGAAATATACCTAAGTTATATGTATACAGTCATACATATAATAAAGAGATGTACCTAACTTACATATATACATATATATATATATGAGTACGCCTTGATATACCTAAATAAAGGTAAAATAGAAAGCACGAAAACTACCAACAGCAAAGAAGATAGAAACCTAATTCTGGACACCTGGAGCTTCTGAATTTTTGTGTCGGTCCTGCCTCTCACGGCCCAGGTGCCAGTGCTGGGTTTTCATCCACACCCTACTTTCATTAAGCACAAAAGTAAGGGAAAAGGGAAAGCTGTCTGTGGGGAATGAATTATGAACTTAGGGGGGAAATGAGGGCAAACAAAACGTTCATTCTGTAATTTAAAAGCCCTTGGCATACCAAACACCTCTGGACAGTGAGATTCTAGGTGATTTTCCTTTGGTTTCTTTAAATTTTTCTGTACTTTCCAAATTCTTTTTTTTTTTTTTTAAAGATTTTATTTATTTATTTGACAGAGAGATAGACAGAAGAGCACAAGCAGAAGGAGTGGCAGAGGGAGAGGGAGAAGCAGGCTCTGCACTGAGCAGGGAACCCGATGCGGGACTCGATCCCAGGACCCTGAGATCATGACCTGAGCCGAAGGCAGACGGTTAACCATCTGAGCCACCCAGGCGCCCTCCAAATTCTTTACAAGCATTATTTTGCTCTTTGGGGGGGAGGGGGGTGCGGGACAGTTTTAAAAGAACCGGTTTAAATTCTCCATTAAGTAAAGAACTATTCAAAAAGAAGCCTCAGGAGTTTTCACCTGTTCATAATTAATGAACAGCACCCAAACACACACACACACACACACACACACACACACACACACATCTCAGCATTAATGTAGATCAAAGAACAGGGAGATTTCATTTATAAGGATGAAGGATATTTACAATATATTTAGAAGCTCAAACCTCAAAAACTAGATACTGTTCTAAATTCTGAATTTCACTAGTCAACCACTGGGCTGGCTGTCACCTATTAAAGACATGATATATTTTAACTGATTTCCTGCCCTTTAGGTTGAAAAGGGAGTTCATACACACTAAAAGGAAAGTCCTGTATGAACTTTCAGGAGGTTGGAGGCCGCAACAAGAGGTTCCTCTCCACTAAGACTTATAAGCCTGCAAATGAATCAAGCCTTACAATACAGGATGGAAGCCAGGAGAGACAGGATTTCTTAACTCTGCTTGGCCCCAAGCTGCTGGCGGCAGACATTTATGTCACATTTTTTTTAGCAAGTGTATAGAAAGCCAGCAGGGGGTTCAGAAATGCCAAATGCCGATAAAATAGGTTTCTTTTTCAGTAACTTCACAGGTCAAATTAGGTGCAAAATGATTTTTATGCAACCTGAAAACAAACCTTAAGAGTCTTCCTCCGTGGTTTCTAAAAAAATAAACCAATTTCCTAGTGATCATAGAATTCTTGGCTGAATTCTTCACTTTCATTGCAGAGAAAAAAATGAAAGTAGGTTAGCATAGCACAACACTACACAAGTTAACAGAACCCAGAACACTTACATGTCTTGGAGTGTTCGTGAGATAGCATGTAATTGGCAAGAGGTGGCGTGTAAGTCAAACACTGCAGTGCTGCATTGGCAAAACAGGTATTGCCCAAATTCTGGAGCCCGGCTCCAACTCTATGAGTCTGTTGCCACTTAAGACAAATCTTCTCAGATGGGAAAAGAACTTTTTGTGGAGGAGCAATGCCATCACCTAGGGCTAGAAAAATAAACAAGAAATGTTTAAAAACAAAGCTTTGCACGTTTCTCAAGCTCAATAAATAGCAACACATCAAACTAAATCTGGTCAAGATTAGGTTTTTACCAGCTAACCAGAAATACAGGGAAGAAAGGGACATTTTAAAAGACAGATCCTAGAATGTGGGAAATCGAAAAGATTTGGTTTCTTCAATCAGTAAACTGCAATGACCAAAGGGGGTGTTAACAGAAACTTAAAGACATCCACCAAATGCAAAGTACAGACCTTGTTTGGATGTTGATTTCAACAAACCAACTGTTAAAAAAAATGACAATCAGAGAAATTTCAATGTTGACTAGAGTTTTAATATAAAGATGTTTAAATTTTTAGAAAAGAATTTTTTAGGTATACAAACTAAAATATTTATAGATGAACTACAAAGTCTTGGATTTGCTTTACAATGATGGGAGGGGAGTAAATGGTGAAGGTATGAGTTGATAAAGCTGACTGATGTCTACATGAGAGTTCATTCTAACTACTCTTTTATATCTACTTAAAAATTTTTCAACACCATCTACAGAAAATGCAGGCTGAGCCCACTGTCTGTAACATTTGCTGTGGATGCTTCTACGCAGTACCCCACCATCACTGTCCTCTTCACCAGCACTGTACTTCTAGAGTCCTTCTTAGCTGCCAGACAGTCTCAGTCTAACTGCTGGTAGTGACATCATCCTCATTTTACCAGAAAGGAACCCGGCTCTGAACTCAGGCTGTTGGGCACCACTATCCACATCATAAGTATATGCTATGTTGCCTAAAAGATGTTTATCTATTTTCAAGACTTATAAACAGATTATTAATAATAACTATGCTAACAGAACTCAGGTAAAGCTCAAAAACTTATTTAGGAAAGTTCGATCATCCGTATGAAGACTACCTTTTCAAAAGTTTGCTAGTTCCTTGGTGCTGCTGGAGATGGAAATGCCTTAATGGATGGTTCCCTATTTTACCAGAGAAATTAATGGGTTTAAGTATGCAAAGGTAGGCTTCAGCTCAGTGGGAACAGAAAGAAAAATTAGGAAAAAAGAAATGAGTCTTCAGAGAATGGGACAAGGGCTCCAAAAAGGGCATGGCAGTGAGTTAAGTGTGAGTTAAGGCCTGAGGGAGAGAAAGGAACCCCAGCAAGTAACGGGAAGTTGGAGTCAGTGGAAAAAAGTCCTATGGGAAAGTCTTGCTGGTGGTGAAGGTCTTTAAACTCTATGTGTAACATTCAATTAAATTGTTTATTTTGTGACATAAACTTCCCTCCCACCCAAAACACCCTTCAGCAAATCATACCACCCACCACATCACAATATCACATTTACTATGAGGATGCAAGACAATATAAGGACCAAATTATTCTAAGCCAAATGACGTTCTGAGTAGGAACTAATCTATTTTCTTTGCATTTCAAAGCTTTCAAATCCAAAAGTCTCAGAAGTACCAACTAAAGTGTCAATGTCTTATTTAACCAGATGAGTTTTAACAAATGTAACCACATTTACACAGTTTTAACAAATGTAACATTTACATTATCTGCTGTCTTTCAAAGAGCTTTATTACCACAGATGATTTTAACTGGCCCAAAACCCAAAAACTAAAAAACAACCCACAGTTGGGTAGAGCCATTTGTCAAAAGGCAGTCGTTTTTTAAAAACATCTTCAGGGCGCCTGGGTGGCTCAGTCGTTAGACGTCTGCCTTCGGCTCGGGTCATGATCCCAGAGTCCTGGGATCGAGCCCCACATCGGGCTCCCTGCTCAGCGGGAAGCCTGCTTCTCCCTCTCCCACTCCCCCTGCTTGTGTTCCCTCTCTCGCTGTGTCTCTGTCAAATAAATAAATAAAATCTTTAAAAAAAAAAAAAAAATCTTCAGGGGCGCCTGGGTGGCTCAGTCGGTTAAGCGGCTGCCTTCGGCTCAGGTCATGGTCCCAGGGTCCTGGGATCGAGCCCCGTGTCGGGCTCCCTGCTTAGTGGAGAGTCTGCTTCTCCCTCTCCCTCTGCCTGCCTCTCTGCCTACTTGTGCTCTCTATCTGTCAAATAAATAAATAAAATCTTAAAATCTTCCAAAATTTTCAAAGACAAACATCTACTTAGGGAACTACAGGTAACTGACAAGTTAACAAAATGCCCACCTCAGATCTCACCGAGATGAAGTTTATCCTTCAACAAATTAAGAATAAAAGAAACTACAAATATTATAATAACTAAAAGTAACGCACCCTGTTATGATACATGTTAATCATGAACAAGCAGCACAGGAAAATGAAGCCTGTCAGACAATGTCGCTGCTGGCCACTCGGGTGGCAAGAGGTCTCGCAAAAGACGACCCCCTCCAAAACTGCCAACCATTGACAGCATTTATACCAGAGTTTCTTGGAGTGATTCTGTCTTTAAAAAGTAGTACCTTGATCCTTTTGTGGTGATGGTTTTGATTTATCAGGTACAGATGAACTTGAATAAACTACAGCACCAGGTACTGGTCCTAAAGAAAGTGTGTGATTTGAAACATCATTTAGCGAAGACACAGCTGCCCAGCTGGCAGAACCTGCGTCCATGTCTCCAGGTGAGACCGCCTCAGAGCTGCCAGGCTGATTCTGATAGGCTGATGGGTCTGAAGATTCAGAAGCTTTGTCAACTATGGTCATTGTTCAACTCTGCAAAAGACAAAACACATGCAGTTGTTCTATAAATTGATATATATATATAATCTACTTCATCTACCATTAGATCTTGGAAAATTATCCTACTCATATTTAATTACTGTCAAATAAGTCACTATAATAGAAAAACAGCAGTAGTTTTTAACTTTGAAATCATTCCCTTGGAACATTTTAGCATTGTGCTCATCTGAACATGTCAACAATTTTTTATTATAAAACCTTCAAAGAAATATTTGATTGGATCTTGTCATTCTATTCCAAGCCCCCAAAAGTCTCATATTACAGTATATAATTAGGGACCTCAGTTTCCAATTCTATACATTTACCAAAAACCTATATATTTTTTTTCTCCCTATCGCTTAAAACTAGAATGTGAAATGCACTAATACATTTGACTCAATTTTCAATTCACAGAGTTCATCAGGGAAAAGTCTCAACTACATGGGAGAGAAAAATCTAGCTTTAATTTTGAGCTTAAGTCCAAAATGACTTGTTTGAAATATATTATTTTTTTAAAAAATAGGAAGTCTTACGTTTGAAAAGTTTTTCTGAAGCGGCTCATTTATTTGGTATATATGACTTTTTAAATGAAGCCCATAAGACATTACTGACATCAAACTTGAACACAAATACATGTTATAAAGGGGTAATTATAATTTTCTCTCTGAATCCTATTTTTAAATCTTGGGACTACCACTAATTAAGCATTTTCTATATGCGGGGCACTGTGTTAATCACTGAACACAGATTAATTTACTTAATTTTCATAATGGACCTATGAGAGATTGGATAGAATCTACAGGGTCTATAAAAATGGAGCAATTACAACCCAAACTAGTCAGCAACCGGAACCAGGCACCTGGCCCAACATTCCCAGCAAGGGTTCCTTCTGGCTATACTGACCTAGTCACTGGGGTCCCTTTAGGAATGTAAACTGCCCAGTGACAACCAAATCGAGTGTGCCACTCCTCTATAGATAACCCTTCTCTCAGGCATGCCCCAACTGCCCCCGGGACAACATCTCAACACCCAGGCTTGGCACAGCCTGGCCTAGGAACCGCTCCCCATGCTCCCCAGCTTCCATTCCTACCTGCACTCTCTGGGCTATTCACATGCTGTTCTTTTTTACCTCACGCTCTTCCAGCCTTCCACCTCCGGCCAGTTACCACTTACCACTTCTCAGTTTAGAATTCATTTCCTCTGGGACACTTTCCTTGACAACAACCCTCCCCCAAGACTGGGTCTGAACCCCTCCTGCAAGCTCCCACAGCGCCCTGCCGATTTCTATGGTAGCGCTCCAGCACCTACTCCACGGCTGGATTCACTTGTTACTCTCCATCACACTCGTATTTATATGCCCGGACCTGGCACACAGAAAGCTGGCCACACATGTGCTCAACAAATGAATGAATCCCGAAGATAGGAAGTAACCAGGGTTTGCTTTTAGCACTGGCTTATGCTGAGTGATTTATATACAGTATCTCATTTGTATTTAGTATCTCATTCCTACTTTGAAGTAGGAACAGCCTTTAAAACTTGCTTTAAAAAATATTCAGTGCAGTCAAGGGAAAGAATAAATACCAACATTCATGCCACTTCAACAAATGTTGTGATGCACAGTCTGCTCACAGTAAGGTTCTTTTAAAAGCCTCAATTTTGTTGTAATTTTAAATTACGGCATGATTGTAGCCCCCTGCCCCGAAAGCACAACCTTAAGAATTTTTTGGAATCTTATGCAGAAATGAAAAAGTTGATGTTAGATTAGATCTTAATAAAATAATAAAAACTGAACTATTCTAAGTGAATTTAAGATACAGGATTTCATTCAGGAAGAAAGCTTGAGCTGTATTATCCAAATAAAGTCTACAGCATGAAACACAGTGGAGGTAAGCAAGAGTAAGAAAACAAAAGAGGAGGAGGAAGAGAAGGAGGAGCAAAAGGAAGAAGAAAGCCAAAACAGACTGCCAAGGAAAGGTTAATTTGGCTTCATTTACAATAACATTTAATAGCAAAAAACCTCAATTTTCCCAGGATAAACATCCCTTCAGGACAATCATTAACAAATGACCAAATAAAACCATTTTACTTGCTCCAATTGCCTTTGGGGGGGGTGGGGGTGGGGGTGGGGGGGCTCTTAAATGAAAAAAAAATTAAGGAAAGCATACAACTCAATCATCAATAACCATACAGCATTATAATTCTGGGAAAACAAACCAAAACCATCCATTTGTCTTCATTTGTATATTCAGCCCATGAATACTTATCCTAAAACCACCAAGAATCAAACTAAATTGCACTGGCTACAGAGATACCCTTTCTACAAGCCAAACAAAGTTGTATAGGACCTAAGATTAATAAGTTACACGTTCTTTACTGTTAGTAAAGCTTCTAAACATTACGGTTATGGTTATATCGGGGCTTTTAAGCAACTACTTCCATGAAAAGTTAAAATTTCTCTCAGCGTCTGCTAATGATACACAAAAAGTTACAAAAACATGTTTGAAAAAAAATGAGTACATGAATCAAGGCAGGAGGTGTGTGGAGGAATGAGACTAATCGACTTCACAAATGTTTGCTTTAAGTGCAATCTTTTATTCAGAAGTCTTAAGATTTTCAGTCCCTTATATTTCTATCAAATACCAGAATACATTATTCTTCTTCATTTTAAAAATAAGCATACAGCTGTTTTAAACATTGTGGCACTGCACATAAAGGCAATAATATTAATACATGTAGAAAAGAAACTGATACACTCTGCTTCTTCATAAACAATGTAATCCACGTTCTTGTAACATTTCTATTTAAGTGGAAAACACACAAGCTTTAAAAAGAACAGCCTTGATTGCAATTATTTTTAAGTAAATAAAACGTCTAGCCTTAAACCTTTACAAACCAAACTGTGTAGACTTGATTCAATGATAGGAAAAGAAAGTGAAACTGACCTTAAATAAAAACAAATAAGTAAAACTGATTATTCATATCCCCTATGCACTTTGAATGAGTCCAAAGAGTGAAATTATCTTTAAAATGTAGCACTCTTTTCTGAGACGCCACAAAAACGTATGAGAACCTGTATTACTATTGTTACCTTAAAAAAGAGGTGTTAACTGAATAGTTTCTCAAGCCGTTTTACTGTTATCTGAGCGTATTTACTTTAAATAACCAACATGTTTTCCTATAAACAAGTAAACCCTAAGGCCTCCCTGAATATAAAAGCGCTATTCAACAAAAGTAATCTCAACTGCATTCATTATAACAAGGTTAAAGTCCTAGATTGTAAAACTTCTGTCCCGTCAAAATTCCATTTCAAACATCTGAAACTGATCACCCTCTCCCCCGACCCCCTCCAGGTAAGTTGGCTCTTCCTGCCCCGAAGATAAAGAGCAGGACCGAGGCGCACACGCTTTTGGGGACGCGCCGCCGGGGCCGGCGGGCCCCTCCTCTCCCCCTCGAGGGTGCCCGCTCCGCCCCGGCGGCCGGCGTGGGGAACTCGGACACTCCGCGGAGCAGCCAGGTGGACGGCCCCGCGAGGGGTACCGGCGTGCCGCGGAGGGGCGCCGGGGTGGGAAAGTTTGTCTCTCTGGGGGGTGCGGTGGGGGTGGGGAGGCGAGCCCCGGGCTCCGAGGGCCGCTGGGGGCGGGAGGTGGCAGCCACGCGGGGGGCGGGGGGCGGCGGGCGGGCCGGGGACGCCGGGCTCCGCGGCCGGCGGCCGGCACACGCCCACCGCGGGCAGACCCGTGCGGGCCAGGCCGCCCCGGAGCCGCCCGCCCGGCCCGGCCCACGGGCCGAGGGGGCGGGCTGGGGCCGGGTGGGGGTGGGAGGGCAGTGTCCATGGCAACCAGGGGGGTCTGGCCTCCCCGCGCAGCCCGGCTCTCGGGGCGCCCGACCGCCCCGGCCACCGCCCCCTCCCCAGCGGCCTGGCCCGGCCGGCGGTAGCGGTGCTGCCACCGGCGCCGCGGGGTCCCGGGCGGCCCGCGGCTGCGAAGGGGGCGGCGGGCGAGGGGCCGCGCCAGTCCCCCGCGGGCCGCGCCGGCTCAGGGGCGGCCGGGCCAGCTGCGGCCGAGGCGAGCGGGGCGCTCCGCGGGCCCCACGCCGGCCAGCGGCGGGCGGGAAGGAGGCGGGAGCTTACCTGACCCGGCTCGGCGCTCGCTCCATCCCCCTCGGCCGCCGCCGCCGCCGCCGCCGCACACAGCCCAGCCGCCCGGCGGGGGACAATGACGTGCCTCCATCCGGGCACCGCCGCCGCCGCCTCCGGGTCAGCGCCGCGCCCGCAGCGCCCCGCCGGGCCGCCAGGGGGCGCGCCAGGGCCGCGCCCGCACGCGCCGCCGCCCAGGGGCCGTCGCACAAGAGGCGCGGCGCGCAGTTAACGGGCCGGGCGAGCGCGGGAGGGGCCGTCGTCAAAGCGCCGCGGGCGCAGGCTGGCGCGCGCGTCACTGGAGCGCCGGGGCGCTGCGGGACGGGCGCGCTGATTGGCGGAGCCGAGCCGCGCGGCGCGGGCCGGGGCGGTCTTTCCCCCGAGCCGTCGGCGGGAGCGGACCGTGGGGCGTGCGGCGGTCGCGGGGCTCGAGCCAGGTCCTCGCTGCGCCCGTCCGGCCTGCGCGGGGACGCGGCGGACCAAGCGGACACGGCTCCCGGGGAGCCTCCCTCGCGCGCTGCGCCGCTCGTCCCTCGGCCTAGCGAGCCAGCATTTAAGGACGCCGGAGCCAGCGGGGCGCGAGCTCGTAGTCCGACTTCGTAGACTGCGCGACGGGAAGGGGAGAGTTTGAAGCCTGGCTCCCGAAGAGGACAGGGCCCTGCCCAGCCCGTCATGATTGCACCTCAGATCCAAGCATTCCACGCTCTTCGGGGCAGCTAGACCAGCTCTGGCTCCCCAGTGCCGGATCCATACCCCCAACCACTTACTGGATGTCTACGCGGCGAGATTGAGCCGAGAGCTATTTAATTCATCGCTGCATCTCTCCTCCTCCACGACCCTGTTTCTCTCTGATGGGTTCTCTGCTTTAAGGACAAGGCACTCTCCTACACTAACCTGAGCCCTTCCCACGCTCTAATCCCTAACACCGAGTCACATCCGACCCTCCCCGAGGCGACGACCTCGCCACACCCATTCCCTCAGTCTCCTTTCTGATGCTCTCCTCCTAATCTCAACTCCCTTTCCACCCTTATTTTTCTGTGATCTTCTTGATCTTCCTTGATCTTTCAATAACACAGGTCGAACGTTGCTCCCCTCAGAGCCTTCAGCCTCTTTTTGGCCCGCAGAATAGTCTAAACTCCTTCACCTGACATTGAAGCCTCAGTTACCTTTCTTCTTGTGTGTGTCCCCAGCCATAACAGACTTTTTTCCTACAAACACCCCATTCCTACATCTGCTTATAGAAGCCCTGCCCCTGCCTCTTCTTCATGGAGCCCTGCTTGAATCCCCCATCAGAATCTTATTACTCCCCCTTCCAAGACTGCACATATTTTTATGGTGGCGCTTAGTATTGTTATGGAAAGAAATCACTTGTTGATTACAATATCAGTTGTGTGTTTGGAGCACAACATTGAAGTACTTTGGGGAAACAAAAAGGGAAAAGGTGAATTCCAAACCTCCAAGATTCAGTGCTCACTTTTGGGATTAACACCACAACTTACTTCCTGATGAAGAATGGTTATGGAATATCACCTTGGTGGCCCTTTCAACACTAGTAAGAGATCTGCAAGATCAGAAGGGCTGTAGGGATGGACTCAGTAATTTACTTGCCTTTCCCCCAAATGACTTTGAGATGATTAAATAGAGAATGAGAAGGAATTAAAGAGCCAAATCCTTAATATTCACCTGAGTCTTGTGGTAGTTCAAAATGCTTCCCTTGAAAGTCACACTAGATGTTTGCCTTCTAATTTCATTTTTCCACTCAGTATTCTATTCACAAAGTACCCCCACAGTCTGCCTCTTAATACAGTACCTGAGCAACTTATGTAGGAAGAGGGGTTTTGTTTTTAAGATTTTATTTATTTACTTGACAGACACGGTGAGAGAGGGAACACAAGCAGGGGGAGAGGGAGAGGGAGAAGCAGGCTTCCCACCGAGCAGGGAGCCCGATGCGGGGCTGCATCCCAGGACCCTGGGATCATGACCTGAGCCGAAGGCAGATGCTTAACGACTGAGCCACCCAGGCGCCCCAAGAGGGGTTTTGTTTTGTTTTGTTTTTTAACCATCCCTTAGTTCTCCACCAGAACAGGCTCTTGGGGGCGGGAATACTCAGCCCCCTCCACCCCTCTCTGTGCCTTGAAAGCAAACAGAGGGCCTTTTCCTCTAAAGAATTTCAGTGGAGCAAACTGAACAACATAAGTGGAGAAGTTACAAAGGATATTAGGACTTCAAACAGCTGGGTCTTTGGCTGAGATGGTAAGCCAACTTGCCCCAGAAATTTGTTTTCTTCCAGACCAGCGCTTAATCCAAAGGGAATGCTGTTTGGAGATTTCACTTTGCCTCTGTTCTTACCAACTGTGTGACCTACACAGATTACTCAGCCCATTGCCTTTACCAAAACTGTCTTTATGCTGAAGGCAAACTCACCCCAGGTGCACTACCTCCCAATCCAGATAAAGAACAAAAAGTGTTAAGGGTGATAAGTTAGATTTTCTGAGAACCTCCAGACAACTAGGGAGCCTGTAGTGGATGCTGTAAATGCCCTACCAGACCCCCTTTACTGGCTGATGCACCCATTCCCCCCCCCACAGCTGCTATGAGTATTAGCTGCTAATAACTCACAGCTGCCCCTTCTCTTGACAGCTGTCCTTGGCTGAAGGGGGGGAGCTGGTTCACGGGGAGGTTAACCATGCCTACCACTCCCTTACAGCCTACACCAGTGGCCCACTGACAAAGGGGTTCAGAAAGGCCTTGCCTCAACTTGTGACCAGCCTTGGGGTGCAGTGCATGCTCCAAAGCCCCAGTGGGATCAGAGAGAAGTTTGTCTTCCATTACATACTGGTTTGACTCCTTTCCCTGCCCTCTTCCTCCCTTCCCTTTCTCCCCAGAGCACAGTGCATATATAGCACGGGAATCTGAATTCTGTTTCAAGCCCTGCTTCTAAGTTGCCTGGCTTCAGACCGGGTACCAGAAAAGGTCCTAGGAAGCAAAGTCTAAGGATAAGATTCCAGGTGATATGGGAGGCACTAATCTCCATGCCGTTGCATAAGACTCCCACCTAGGGGAAAGTGGGATGGGAAATGAGTAGAAGGGCATGCATTGGCTTATTCAATCTCTCTGGTGTTTGTGAACATCGGGGAAAATAGGCACTGAAAGATCTGTGAAATTCGATGACCACTGCTGCTTTCAAGAAGGAAAATGATAGGGTCCGGGCAATTAGTCATCAATGTAAAGCAAAGCATAAATACCAGAGAGACGTTTTAGTGCCCTGCCATGATGATCATCTGCAGTCAGAGGATAGGCAGGCAATCCCGAGGACCAGGCTCAGGGCTTCACGTTGAAGAAACAGAACTTTAGAAGTGATTGACTTCTCTCAGCCATGGTCAGTCTCCATCACCAAGGTCAGGGCTCTGATTAAGAAGAGGTGGAATCCCAAGACTAGGGATAAGATTGCTCTGAACCCTTTGGGCCTTCAGAAGTGGCCCATCCCAGCCCCCCAACCTGAAGACAATGCAGAAGCCTCAAATGAGGCAAGAACCCTATAAGACAATGCATTCTTTAGGATCTGCCCCCATAGCCCCCATGGCCATGAGACCAGTTGCTAAGGTTAAGTCTCATTATGGGGCCTGAATGGACAAGTGTTAGTCCTACTTAGGGAGGAGAGGAATGATACATTGAAGGAGCTGTAGGACCTGGCTGATACATACCAGCAGGACTCTCAGTAAGCCTGTAAATGGATCTCAAGGGGCTAGATCAAGGGTAGGGGAGGGGTAATAAGGGAGAGTTTGTAGATATAGGGGCACCCTCCCACAATTTTGATCTAAACTTTGTCAAGGGCCCCGAGTGGGCCGGTTCTGATACACTGTATGGATGGTATTTGGCAAAAAGAAATGAGCCACATTAAATAAGGACAACACCATGGCTTCCATGGTAGATAGTGGAAGAAGGGCTCAATAGGCCCGGGGAAATGAACTGACTAGCAGAAGAGGCCTGGAAGACACTGCTTCCCAAGGTCATGGGGGGTGGGGGCACCATCGGCTTTGAGAAACTCAGTGGTGGTTGTCATCCGTAGGTCAGAGGGGTAACTGGATCCTAGAGTGACAGAGGCTGGGTGGCAGCATTTACCCCTCAGAAGCAAGGTGGGCATGAGTGGGCAGCAGGGTTAGCACGGCAGAAGGAGCACCTGACTTGCAGGGATCCATGGAGGCCAACAGATCATGGGGCAAGATAGATGGGCAGTCAACAAAGACATACTAACTATGATAACAGATCATGGAGCAAGATAGATGGGCAGTCAACAAAGACATACTATGATAACAGATGATGGAGCAAGATAGATGGGCAGTCAACAAAGACATACTAAATATGATAAATATATATATCATTTGATATAGTCAAAATCACCTTTCCAATTTCACCACCTGAGCCAATTTTCAGATCCCAAACACCCATTCAGTAAGAGAAGCCAGATCCATGGACGTGTACACAATAGCGATTCTCCAAATACTTCACCAAAGAAACCTCTGGCCATTTAATTTGTTTGGGTAACCATAGACTGGGAAAGAGGAATACCTGGATATTTCCAGGCTGTTGGTTTATAGAGATAATAAGGATGGATGGGAACCTAAAGCACCCCAAAGGCTCCCTTTTTGCTAAGGGAGTAAGAACCTACGGGGTCAAGAAATACACTGGGTCTGTGGGCCTACAGTGGTCATTTCCCAAGTTCCCAAACATAATATCCAAATGGTCATACTTACAGGTTGACAGAACCCTCACATTGGTTCCTTGACTTGTAGAGTATGAGTTAGTCTAGTAGAAAAAGCCACATGGAAACCCCCAAACTGCCCTCTCTGGCCAAAAGAGTAACTCTCGGGGGGAATGGCTGAGAATATTAATGTTGTACCTTATGCTTATAAAGGGTGCAAGGCTATTGGTCTCCAAGCACGCCAATTTAATTCACCAGTTCTGGCCCCTGAAAACACTGGATGAGTCAGGGAGGGTGACAATCAACCACTGTGAGCATAACTAGCAAGGACTTCTCTCGCACCAGCTTAATTTCACCACTGCACGCCCTGTCCCTGAGAGTTCCGCACCCACAACAGAGTGTAGTACTTAGAATCTCTCAGTCAACCCTTGCTCTAAGCCCCTCAGAACAAACAAGACCAGACCCTTTACTGCTTACAGCTTTTACTCATAATCACTGTGAACAAAGAAGAAATCGCATAAACACCAAAAAAATGGATTAGTCATAAAGCATATTTGAAAGAAGTACCTACCATGTTTTGCCACAAAAGAACACAAAGAAAGAAAAGAAAAAGAGTACCTACCTTTCACTATAAGAGTACTCAGATGACACCATCGATAGACTTGTCCCCACAGCCTGGGTTGAGACATAGTCATCACAGAGTGCTGTTTGGGGACAGACACACTAGATATAAAGTCCAGCTCCAGTTTTTATTTATTAATTGCATTCTTTGGTCTTGTTTTGGGCTCTCGTGAAATGAAAGGTTTGTTTTATTTATCAAAGCCAACTTTATCCTAATGGATAATTAACACCCCTTCCTCCCAATCCAACATAAGACATTAAAGCTCAAAAGTTTTCAAGGAAAGATACATTTGATTTGGGGCGCCTAGGTGGCTCAGTCTTTAGGCGTCTGCCTTCAGCTCAGGTCATGATCCCAGGGTCTTGGGATCGAGCCCCATGTCCAGCTCTCTGCTTGGCGGGAAGCCTGCTTCTCCCTCTCCCACTCCCCCTGCTTGTGTTCCCTCTCTCGCTCTCTCTCTGTGTCAAATAAATAAATAAAATCTTTAAAAAAAAAGATACATTTGATTTTTCTGAGGATCACTGTCTCCTCTGAAGGAAATCGGAGACTATGGGTCACCAAATCTTAGACCTGGTTTATTTTTAGGTGACAGATCCCAAGTCACTCCTTTATGTATTGCCAAAATATTAATTTAAAACCCAGAATAAACCATGCATTGGAGATACTGTATCTATTTTCCGGAGACCATTTTGTTTAGAATAGAGAGTTATACATAATTAGTTACTCCACATCATGACAATGCTCCAAATCAAGAAGGTAAAGCTTAGGAGGCACTGGGAATAACTCTCCCAGTAGATGACATTAAGGAAAAGTTTTATGAAGGCGGTGACACTTGAAATGGGTCTTTGAGGATTAAGTAGAACTTTTTTCTAGGCAAATAAAGGGTAGGAAAAGGATGTCAGGATTTCAGGAGCAAACGCTATTTGGAAGCAAGTAAAGTTTGTCACCCTTAGAACTCTGTTGCCCTTGGAAATATGCAAAAATGAACACTGATAATACAGTTGATAGCAAGGAGAAAGTTCAGCATGTAACTTGATTCAGCAGGCCTGGGGTTTCAAAGGAAAAACTCTGAGAGGTCTAATCAGGTCTAACTGGCTGGTCGAGAGTATAAGGAAAAATACCACTTCCTAGATTTATAATGGAAATCAATACCTGTCCAATTCATGAACATGAATGCATGCTACCCTAAACAATGATTAAACATGGCCCTGGAAGTTTGCCCTCCCCCCCCAAAAAAAACACAAGATATTTCCATCAGAATGGAGAAAATTTATCTTCATCTGTATACCTCAATTTGAAAAAAAGCAAAAATACATGAGACCCATTAAGAGCTTTCAGGTAAGTGGCTGATTAAAACATGAATATAAGAAAGTCAATTGAATGTGAATTTACTTAATGCCATGGAACTATACACTTGAAAATAGTTAAAATGATAAATCTTGTATACGTTTTACCACAATAAAAAAGCCAATTGAGATCCATATACAAGCAATATCTAATTAGAAAAATAATAATCACAAGAATTAAAACAAAATACTAAGGAATAAATAACAAACTTGAAAAATGTACAGGGCCCAAAACTCATGACCAAGGGTCCTAAAAAAGATTTTTTTTTTTTAAGATTTTTCTGAATGAAGGATTATACTTGGGTTTGTAAAGATTTTAAGTATACTGTAACTGATCCCAAAGAAATTCTTTCCAGAACTCAGAAAAATGCCTGTAGTATGAAGATTAAAATAAATTTACAAATGCAATGCAGTTAGTCCTGAAAGGACTTCTGTGGCATATACTAAGATGTTTGAATATTCATCTGGGCAATAAAGCCATTCGTTAATATTCTCTCCAACAGCATATAGCTCCTTTCTCTTGAAACAGCTTACACATTCATTGAGCAAATACCCACCTAGCGTCCACTCTGAAAGTCAGGGAGAGAAGTGATGTGTTAGTGCCTGCCTTCAGTGAGCTTTTAGGATGTTTATATGAAGGAGTTGAGCAATGAGTGCCAATTTTGCAGGAAGGAATATAATGGGAGGGGGCAGATCAGTGGATGGGGAAGTTCACTCACTGAGACTGAGCCCTGCAGACGGAGTAGCAACGCGCAAGGTTAAATTAGTAGGGGCAACTCAGAGTGGAGAGACACAGAAACAGAGATGGGGAGAGCGAGTCAGGAGAGGAAAGGAGAACTTGATACAGAATTCACCTTGGTGAGTATCTGAAGGAAACTTGATCAGAACTGTATCAGAAAAATTTCTCAACATAGGGCCGTGTTAACACAGCAAAGGATGCCAAAGGAAGAGGCTCAGAGTTTCTCTGTTCTGAAGAATGACAAACGATGTCTGATGATAGACTCAAGTCTCGACAGTTTTTAAGAATATATTAGTGATTGTTAACAGTTAGAGGTTATTACGAGCCAGACGTTACTTGTAAAGATTCACACACGTTCTTGCAACTACCTCAGGAGGTAGGTACTATAGGGCACTTCCATCCTAAGGTGAGTTAACAGAGGCAAAGAGACGTT
This sequence comes from Halichoerus grypus, assembly GCF_964656455.1. NCBI lineage: Eukaryota > Metazoa > Chordata > Mammalia > Carnivora > Phocidae > Halichoerus > Halichoerus grypus. The sequence goes on from NC_135717.1 coordinate 4,923,089, forward strand.
AACTAACCTGTGCAAGGTCATACCAGCTAGTAAGTGGCAGAATCCATATTCTTAAAGCTCTAAGCCAACACTGTCCTGGAGATCTTTCTGCAATGATGATAAAGTCCTGTGCTAACATAGTAGACACTAGTCACATGCCGCTGTTTACTCCTTGTACTGTGGCATGCTATGCCTGAAGAACTAGGTTTCAAATCTAAGTTTAATTTAAGTTAAAATGTCCACATGGGGCTACTGTATTGGACACACACAGCTCTAAGTTATTCTGATTAGAGAATGTTCACTGTAGAATTGTTTCTAATATTGAAAGAAACAACTTAAATGGGAGAATGTCTAAAACAGACTATGAAATATACACAACTGGAATGAGGGGCGTGGAGAAATCTGGTAAGAATTACAAAATCTGGACATCAGGGAGGAGGGTTGGGGCAAATATACATTGCATACGATACAGACCCACCCTGTCTGGGATCCCTGATTCTTTTCTGGTCTTCAACCCAACTCTTGTGGGTCCTGAATAAGCAGTCTCTAGTAATGTTAGCCAATAAAAATACAATGTGAGCCACATATGTATTTCTAAATTTTCTAGTAGTCACATTAAAAAAAGGTTTTTTATAAATGAGATTAATCTTAATAATATACTTGATTTAATCCAATATACCCCAAATATTATAGTTTAAACACGTGGTACGAGCCACATAGGAGGTTGCTCACTAGCCACTAGCCTATTGGATAATAAAAATCTGTAGAATACTAATCATCAGAGAAAAAACTATTCTATATCTACTTGGGGGAAAGTTCTCTAAGGCACATTATCAAGTGATAAAAGCAAGCTGCAGAACCATACATTAAAAAACAAAAACAAAAACAAAAAAACTTAAGGGCACCTGGGTGGCTCAGTCGGTTAAGTGTCCGGCTCTTGATTTCGGCCCAGGTCATGATCTCAGGGTCCTGGCATGGAACCCCACGTCAGACTCCACATTCAGTGGAGAGTCTGCTTGAGGATTCTCTCTCCCTCCTTCTGCCCCTCGCCCTGCTCACTCTCTCTCTCTCAAATAAATAAATCTTTTTTAAAAACACAAAACTCTTTAAGCATGGTATTTTGAGTTTCTATGATATTTAATAACTTACTTCACAAAAATTCCTTAGAGATCCTTCTGTTGAAGACTATCATGATATTTATAGAGCACATCTAACAATTTTTATCTCATTATTTTATTTTATTTTATTTTATTTTTTTTTAGATTTTATTTATTTATTTATTTGACACATAGAGAGAGCACAAGCAGGGGGAATGGCAGGCAGAGGGAGAAGCAGGCTCCCCGCTGAGCAAGGAGCCTGATGCGGGACTGGATCCCAGGACCCCTGGGATCATGACCTGAGCCAAAGGCAGCTGCTTAACTGACTGAGCCACCCAGCTTCCCCCATTGCTTTTTTTTTAAAGTGTGGTAAAATACAACATAAAATTTATTTTTGACTATTTTAAAGATTTTTTATTTTTAAGTAATCTCTCTACCCAACATGGGTCTCGAACTCACAACCCCGAGATCAAGAGTAGCACACTCCACTGACTGAGCCAGCCAGGTGCCCCTCAAAGTGTGCAATTTAGTGGCATTAAGTACATTCACAGTCTTCTGCAACCATCAGCACTATCTAGTTCCAGAACTTTTTCACTACCCTAAAGTAAAAACCTACACTCCCTATTTGCTCTGCCCACCAGCCCCTGGCAACCATTAATCTGGTTTCTATATCTGTGGATTCACCCATTCTAGGTATTTTATATGAAAGGAATCACATGCCATGAGGTGTCTTATGTCTGGCTTCTTTCACATAGCATGTTTCCAAGATTTATCCACATTGTAGGATATATCAGGACTTCATTCCCTTTTATGACTGAATAATATTCCACTGTATGGACATGCCACATTTAATTTATCCATTCATCTGCTGATGGACATTTGGGTTATTTCCGCCTTTTGGATATCATGAACAGAGCAGCTATGAACACTTATGTACTAGTTTTAGTTTGAATTCCTGTTTTCACTTCTTTGGAGTATGTACCTAGGAGTGGAATTGCTGGGTCATATGGTCAATCTATGTTTAACTTATTGAGAAACCACTATACTATTTTCCACAGTGACTGCACCATTTTGCATCCCCACCTGCAATGTTTGAGGGTCCCAATTTCTTCACATCCTTGCCAACACCTGTTATTTCCTTTTTCCTTTTCCTGGTGAGTATGAAGTGATATCTCATTGTGGTTTTACATTTCCCTAATGACTAATGATGTCGAGCATCTTTTCACATGCTCATTAGCCATTCATCTTTGAAATGTCTGTTCAACTAGTTTGCCAGTTTTAAATTGGGTTATTTGCCTTTTTACTGTTGAGTTGTAAGAGTTCTTTATACTGGTTACTAGACTCTTACCAGATATTTGATTGAGAAATATTTTCTCTCATGGGGGTTGTTGTTTTACTCTCTTGATAGTGTCCTTTAATGCACAAAAGTTTTTAATTTTAACGAAGCCCGTTTTTTTTTCTTTTGTTGTTTGTGCTTTTGGTGTGGGTTTTTAATAAATTCCCTTTATAATATTAAGGAAGTTCCCTTCTCTTGCTAGTCTGTTGCATGTTTTTATCATGACAGTGTTAGATTTTGTCACATGTTTTTTCTATATGAATTAAGATGATCAGGAGGTTGGGCTTTTTTCCCCCTTACTTCTATTAATGTGGTGTATTGCACTGATTGATTTCCTGCTTGTTGACCCACCCTTGGATTCTTGAGATAAATGCCATTTGTAATCATTGTAACATGCTTCTGGATACAGTTTACTAGTATTTTGTTGAGGATTTTTGCATTTATATTCATAATGGATATTAGTCTGCAGTTTTCTTGTGATGGTTTTGTCTGGCTTTAGTGATGTTGGCATCATAGAGTGAGATAGAAAGTGTTTCCTCCTTTTCTATTTTTTGGAAGAGTTTGAGAAGTATTGGTGATAATTCTTCCATAAATATTTTGTAGAATTCAGCAGTGAAGCCATCTTGTCCTGGACTTTTTTTGTTGGGAGGTTTTGGATTATTGATTCAATCTTCTAATTTGTTATACACCACATTAATAGAACATGATCTTCTCAATTAATGTAGGAAAAGCCTATGACAAAATCCAACACTCTTTCATGATAAAAAACACTCAATTCAGATTTTCTATTTCTTTTGGAGTCAGTTTTGGGAGTTTGTATGTTTCTAGTAATTTGTTCATTTCATCTACATTATATAATTTATTGATGTATAATTATTCATAGTATTCTCTTATAACCCTTTTTTTTTTGGTAAGTTTAGTAGTAAGGTCCCCATTTTCATTTATGATTTTATTTGAGTCTTCTCTCTTTTTTTCTTAGTCAATCTAATGAAAGTTTTGTCAATTTTATTAATCTTTTTGAATAACCAAATTTGGTTTTATTGATTTTTTTCTATTGTTCTATTCATGATTTCATTTATTTTCATTCTAACCTTTGTCTTTTCCTCCCTCTGCTAACTTTGGACTTAGTTTGCTCTTCTTTTTCTAGATCCTTAAAGTGTAAGTTACTAATTTGAGACTTTCTTTTAAATATAGACATTATTGCTTTAAATTTCTGTTTTCATCATGTCATAAGATTTGATTATTTTTGTTTTTGTTCATCTCAAAATATTTTCTAATTTATTTTGTGATTTCTTCTATGACCAATTTGTTGTTTGAGAATATTATTTAGGGGCGCTTGGGTGGCTCAGTTTGTTAAGCGACTGCCTTCGGCTCAGGTCATTATCCTGGAGTCCTGGGATCGAGTCCCACATTGGGCTCCCTGCTCAGCAGGGAGTCTGCTCCTCCCTCTGACCCTTCTCCCTCTCATGCTCTCTCTCTCAAATAAATAAATAAAATCTTTAAAAAAAAATGAATGTATTATTTAGGGGTGCTGGGTTGGTTCAGTGGGTTAAGCATCTGCCTTTGGCTCAGGTCATGATCTCAGGGTCCTGGGATTGAGCCCTGCGGTGGGTTCCTTGTTCAGCAGGGAGCCTCCTGCTTCCTCTGTCTGCCAGTCCCCCTGCTTGTGTTCTCTCTTTCTGACAAATAAATAAATAAAATCTTAAAAAAAAAAGAATGTATTGTTTACAAATAAAAAGAATATATACATTTTTAAAAAGTGCCTGGCTGGCTCCGTAGGAAGAGCATGAAACTCTTCATCTTGGGGCCATGAATTTAAGCCCCATGTTGGATGTAGCTGATTACTAATAAATAAATAAATAAATAAACTTTTAAAAAATATTTAAAAACAGAATATTGTTTAATTTATACACTTTGTGAATTCTCTAGTTTTCCTTCTAGATTTCTTGTTGCATTCCATTGTGGTCAGAGAAGATATTTTGTGTGATTCCATTTCTTTTAAATTTATTGTGACTTGTTTTGTGGCCTAATATATGATCTGTCCCAGAGAATGCTGGCTTATAGTGTTGTTTGCCTCCTTCATTTCCCCACTGATCTTCTGTCTAGTTATTTTATTCATTATTGAAAGTGAGGTATTTAAGTCTCCAAACTATTATTGAAGAACTGTCTATTTCCCCATTCGTTTCTGTCAACTTTTTCTTTGTATATTTGGGGACTCTGTTAAGTATGTATATAATCGTTACATCTTCCCAATGAATTCACCCTTTTATCAGTAAATAATATCCTTCTTTGTCTCTTATAATTTTGATTTAAAGTCTACTCTGTGGGGGCGCCTGGGTGGCTCAGTCGTTAAGCGTCTGCCTTCGGCTCAGGTCATGATCTCAGGATCCTGGGATCGAGCCCCGCATCAGGCTCCCTGCTCAGCGGGAAGCCTGCTTCTCCCTCTCCTACTCCCCCTGCTTGTGTTCCCTCTATCGCTGTGTCTCTCTCTGTCAAATAAATAAAAAACTTTAAAAAAAAAAAAAAAAAAAAACATTAAAGTCTACTCTGTGGGGCACCTGGGTGGCTCAGTCATTTAAGCGTCTGCCTTCAGCTCAGGTCATGATCCCTGAGTCCCAGGGTCAGACCCCACATCAGGCTCCCTGTTCAGCGGGGAGTCTGTTTCTCCCTCAGTCCCTCACCCCACTCTCGTGCTCTCTCTCACACTCTCTCTCAAATAAATAAATAAACTTAAAAAAAGAATAAAGTCTACTTTATATGACATTAGCTCTCTTCTGGCTATTATTAGCATGAAATATCCTTTTCCATTGGTTTTTTTGTTTGTTTTTTTTTTCTTTCAAACTTTGTGTGTGATAGAGGGTGGGGGTTTTTTGTTGTTGTTTTGAGGTTTTTATTTTTATTTTAAAAGATTTATTTATTTTTATTTGAGAGAGAGGGAGAGAGCATGAGCACGTGTAGGTGCAAATGGGGGGAGGAGCAGAGGGAGAGAATCTTCAGGCAGACTCCCTGCTGAGCACAGAGCCTGACTCAGGGCTTGATCTCATCACCCATGAGATCATAACCCGAGCCAAAACCAAGAGCTGGATGCCCAACTGACTGAGCCACCCAGGCGCCCCTAGGGTTTTTTTTTTATTATTCATTCTGCCAATTTCTGTCTTTTAATTGGAGAGTTTAACCCATTAAATTTAAAGTAAGGAAGAACTAATTTCTGCCAGTTTTCTATGTATGTTCTGGATGTCATATCTTTGTTGTTGCTCAATTCCTTCATTCCTGCCTTCTTTTGATTGTAGTGTCCTGTTTTTTTTTTTTTTTTTTTTTTTTTTTTAAGATTTTATTTATTTATTTGAGAGAGAGAATGAGACAGAGAGAGAGAGCATGAGATGGGGGAGGATCAGAGGGAGAAGCAGACTCCCTGCTGAGCAGGGAGCCTGATGCGGGACTCGATCCCGGGACTCCAGGATCATGACCTGAGCCGAAGGCAGTCGCTTAACCAACTGAGCCACCCAGGCGCCCTGTAGTGTCCTGTTTTGATTCCTTTCTCATTTCTTTATATATATATATTTATATATATATATATATATATATACACACACACATATGTATGTATATTTAGTTGTGCTCTTAGTGGTTACATTGGAGACTACAATGAACATCTTAAACTTGTAACACCTCAGTTTGAATCAACAACAACTTAGTTTTATAATATACAACAAATTTGTTCCTACATATTGCCATCCCTTACCCTTTACAGTGCTACTGTCACAGATTATATCTGTATACATAGTTTTCACGTTAACATAGATTTTATAAATATTGTTCTATGCATTTGTCTCTTAAATCACATAGGAAAATGGATGAGTTACATACAATAACAATAATCATGGCTTTTATATATTTACCTATGTAGTTACCTTTACGAGTATTCTTTATTTCTTTGTATAGCTTCAAGTTACTATCTAGTATCCTTTCATTTCAGTCTGTAACACTCCCTTTAGCATTTCTTGTAGAGAAGGTCTACTAGTAACAAACTCTGTCAGCTTTTGTTTCTTTGGGAATGTGTTAATTTCACCTTCATTCTTTTTTATTTTTATTTTTTTTAAAGATTTTATTTATTTATTCATTTGACAGAAAGAGACACAGTGAGAGAAGGAACACAAGCAGGGAGAGGGGGAGAGGGAGAAGCAGGCTTCCTGCTGAGCAGGGAGCCCGATGTGGGACTCGATCCCAGGACCCTGGGACCATGACCTGAGCCGAAGGCAGACGCTTAACGACTGAGCCACCCAGGCGCCTGCCTTCATTCTTTTTTAAAAAATATTTTATTTGAGAGAGATAGAGAGCGAGAGAGCACAAGTGGGGGGAAGGGCAGAGAAAGGGAGAAGCAGACTCCCTGCTGAGCAGGGAACCTGATGCGTGGCTGGATCCCAGGACTCCAGGATCATGACCTGAGCCAAAGGCAGATGCTTAACTGAGCCACCCAGGCGCCCTGATTTCTCCTTCATTCTTGAAGGATAGTTTTGCCAGGTATAGAATTCTTGGTTGACAGGTTTCGTTTTTCAGCACTTTAAATAATTCACCCCATTGCCTGCTGCCTCCCTGGCCTCTGATGAGAAATCTACTGTTAATCTTGCTGAAGATCCTTTGTATGTTACAAGTTGCTTCTCTCCCTGTTCTCAAGATTCTTTTTGTCCTTGTTGTCCTGTGTCTTGCTGTGTATCAATGTGTTCATTCTACTTGATTTCACTGAGTTTCTTGAATATGTAGATTCATGTATTTTATCAGATTTGGAAATTTTTCAATAATTTTTTTTTTTTAATAGTCTTCCTGCCCCTTTCCTCTCTCTTTTCTCCTTCTGGGACTCTCATTATGTGTATGTTAGTACACTTGATGGTGTTCCACAGGTCACTTTGTCTCTGTTGATTTTTCTTCATTGTTTTCTCTTTCTGCTTCTCAGATTGGAATATTTCATTAGAACAATTTTCACGTTTGTGGATTCTTTTGTCTGCTCAAATCTGCTGCTGAACCCCTCTGCAAATGTTTTAATTTCAGCTATTCTACTCTTAAGCTCTAAAATTTAAATTTACTTCCTTTTTTATAATGTCTGTCTCTTTATTGATATTCCCTATTTGTTAAGACATCATCCTTCTGGTTTTCTTCAGCTTTTTTTGATAGTTTCCTTTAGTACTTGGAGCATAGTTAAGACAGTTGCTTTAATGTCTGTGTTTTCTCAGGAACAGTTTCTGTTTGAGATATTTTGATTTATTATTTAAAAAAATATTTAGTTTCCACCCCCATTCCTGGCAGAGGGCTCCTAAAACCCTTGTAAATTCCTAAGTGATAAGAGCAGTAGGAGCATCTTTTGTTCTAATGACTCTGGGTGGGCTTCTGGATAGTTCCTGGATGGGAGCTGGCCATCTGAAAAACCAACCCATGATTAGAACCCTGGGAAGGGGCTGGAAGTGAAGTCAATAATTGATCATGCCTATGTAAGGAAGCCTCCATAAAATCCCAAAAGTTTGGGGTTCAGAGAGCTTCCAGGTTGGTGAACACATTTAAGTACTGGGAGGGTGATGCACCCCAACTCCATGGGGACAGAAGCTCCTATGCTCTGCACTTTCTCAGACTTCACTCTATGCATTTCTTCATCTGGCTGTTCATCTGTATCCCTTATCATATCCCTTAATAAACTGGTAAGTGTAAGTGAGTGTTTCCCTGAGTTCTGTGAGCTGTTCTAACAAATAATTGAATCTGGGGGCAGGGGGGTCACGAGAACCTCTGATTTGTAGCCAATTTGGATAGAAGTCTTGGGTAACCTGGGGACCTACTAATTGCCATTGGTATCTGAAGTGGGGGTCAGTACCTGGGAGGCTCAGTCAGTTAAGAGTCTCATCTGCCTTTGGTTTGGGTCATGATTCTGGGGTCCTGGGATCTGCCCCTTTGTCAGGCTCCCTGCTCAGTGGGGAGCCTGCTTCTCCCTCTCCCTCTGCCGCCTGGCTTGTGCTCTCTCTCACACACTATCTCAAATGGATGAATTAAATCTTAAAAAAAAATGAGGTGGGGGCAGTCTCATGAGAATGAGCCCTTAACTTATAAGATCTAACGCTACTGATAGTGTCAGAATTGAGTTAAATTGTGGGACACCCAGGTTGTGTCACAGAATTGCTGGGTGTGGGAAGAAACTCCACACATCTAGTGTCAGAAGTGTTATGAGTGTGGTCATTATGTGAGAGTAAAGGAGAAACATAGTGAAACAGGAGTGTAGATTTTCCCCTATTCACTGTTCATTTTTTTGCTCCTGGGAATGGGCCATACTTCTTGTGTCTTTGCACACTTCATACTTTTTCGTTAAAAACTGGATGGATATTTTTAGTATTGTTAAAAAAAAAAAAAAAAAGGAAAGAAAAAGACTCCCTAGTTCTTTGCAGATTGGCTTTGTGTTGGGGCATTCCTTTAACAATTAGCCAGGCTGTTTACATCTCTGCCTTAGCCTTCACTTCCTGTTTATGCAGAGTCTAAAGACCAGCCAGCAGTGAAAGCCTATGATCTTTCCCAGGTCTTTTCTGAACGTACATCCTGCCCTGGCCATGCATATGGATTTCTAGGTCCCCCAGTATGTGAGGGAGTTTTTCAAAGCCCTTTTCCCCAAAGTTTCTCACTCTCCAGCTTTTCCTTCCCAGCTTTCAACACATCTATTATTTATTTCAACCATTATTTCTTGCCCCAGACAGAAGTGTTGTCCATTTGGCTTTCATTCTTTGCCAGGAACATCCTCCAGGTAGCCATGGCCATCTTTCCACCCTGAGAGAGTTCTGGATTAGGAAGAACAAAGGCAGGTCTCTTGTGTCAGTTCTTCACGGAATCCATAGGCAAGTTAAAACAGACTGACAGAATTCCTTCAGATCAAGGTCTCCTGAAGTTCTGGACTAGATGTGCACACCGGGAATGATGGATGCCTTCGAGACTGCAGCTGCACCGAGAAAGGATAGGGTAAGGCTAAATTAAAGAGCCAGATCCTCATCCCAGCCTGTTTTGGTGAATTTCCTCATGGTTAAGCATTTGCTTAGTGGCTGTAAACCTTTGACTATCTTTCAGAGTCTTGATAAAGTTGATTCTGACAGTTTTTGCCAGGATTTTCAGTGTTACAGGGAGGGACAGCCCCTGGAGATCCCTACTCTACCATTTTTGCTGACATCACTCTTAAGAATTTTTTTAATGCCAATTTTTTGTTTGTTTGTTTGAGCATAATATATAAGTGTTACACATGAAAAATATGAGAAATGTGGTCACTGGGGATCTTCAGAGAGTTCGAGGAGCTCTAATCACCAGTCTCTTGGTTATTCTGATATCCCATTTCCCCCACTTTCTTGGAAAAATGGTGAAAACTATAATCCAAGGTGACTGCATTGTTTTGTCTTCCATACAGATGTTGAAATTGAGAGTGATGATTTTGGTTGAAGAGAAGGATGGATAAAACAGAGTTGGGGACTGTAGCCTTCCCATGAACATAAGGAGATGACATGGAAGTCAGAAGACAAAAGCAGAGAAAAGAGCAATGATGTATAATGGCATGAGCTTTCAAATGAAGGAGGGGAAACATACGAAGGACCATGTAACATCTTAGATTTAAAATAACTTCTATCAGGAAGCAGCCCGGGATGTGAGGCCCGGTCACCAGCAGCTGCCCCAGAGCCGCTGGATGGACAGCAGGACCTGTCTGACTGCCATGGCCAAGAGCAACTGGGACACGATTGTGCAAGAAGGGACCCAAATCCAAGCAAGCTATCTTAGCAGCTGCGGGACGAGGAGAAGAGGTGGAGACTTCCAAGAAATGGGCTGCTGGCCAGAACAAACAGCATTTGATCAGCAAGACCACGGCCAAGCTGGAGTGGGATACTGAGGAGCTACACCACCACCGGGTGACCCTGCAGGTGGGCAAGGTGATCCAGCAAGGCCAGCAGAGCAAGGGGTTGACTCAGAAGGACTTGGCGACGAAAATCCACAAAAAGCTGCAGGTCATAGTGGACTACGAGAGTGGACAGGCCATTCTTAAAAACCAGGTTCTGGGCAAAATTGTGAGAGAGCTTTTGGCCTCAAGCTCTGGGGGGAGGATATCAGGAAGCCGATTGAGAAGGGGCCAAGGGTGATATGAACGCAAAACCTAGAAATCAGTGCAATCTGGCTGATCTCGCCTGGCTGGTTCCCCTTGACCACCAGCGCCAGTGTGGGTCTCTTCACCTGGAGGAGCAGAACGTGGGGGTATCAACCCTGCCTAGGAACGCTCTCTACCCATACCTGCTGTCAAGCAACCAAAACCTTGCAAAATAATAAGTAAATAAAATAACTTCTATCTATCCAGGAACAAAACCATAATGTGTATTATTACCATAATGATTACATATGGTTCTTGTTTTTTGCACCAATGTAGAAACACAAGAATAAAAGTAAGATGAGAGAGAGAATCAATATAATCAATAGAAACCCGATTAGAGTATAAAAGTTTGGCTGATTAAAAAGATACGTATATAAGTCATATGATCTCCACAAATTAACAGGAACAACTTAGAACATGTTATGAGCAGTGATTCTCATGGCAGTAGCTGAAACAAAATAGCAAATAATAAGTAGCAAACCGAAATAACTTACAGGACTTAAATGAAGAATGCGATCACGATCAAACATAACCAAGGGAGACATGCCAAGTGCTGGGGCTATAACTCAATATTGAACCAGTATCATGTGTTCCCAAATTAGATTGTGACTGTGATAAAACTGATTACAAAGGATTCTTCCTGGAACATAATAAATTGCTTATAAACCAAATACATAATACCTTTTAATGAAGTTATGAGTGTAGTGTAATGAATCCCAAGAGGATTCCTTCTGGAAGTTAGTGAAAATGTTGTAAATGCTCTCTGGGCAATAAACATTAAGTTATGAGTAGAGCCATGCACACCGGCCATCTTCGCTCCCCAACCCCACCAATAGTTCATGCTTTCATTCACTCATCAATTTTCCATTGAGTGTGTCCCTTGAGCATACAAGTGTGTGCGTGATACTGAGAAAAATGAGGAGTCAGAGACATATTTGGGGAGGAAAGAAGTGGAATTGGCTTCAGAAAGTAACATCTACAATAAATTGCACTTAGGGCTCTGGGGGGTGATTACAAGCCCTGGGGAAGTGCAGAGTGGGGGGCACTGACATAGGGGGATGAAGGGAGAGCTGTGAGGGGAGCGTTCTGGGCTGAATTGTGTCCTCCCAAAATATGTTGGTGTCCCAACTCCCACTACCTGAGAATGGGAGCTTATTTGGAGACAGGGTCTTTATAGAAGTAAACAAGTTTTAAAAAAAAAATGAGGTCCTTAAAGAGGGCCTTAAACCAATGACTGTGTCGTTTTAAAAAGGGGGAATTTGGACACATATATGGGGAGAACATCATGTGAAGATGAAGGCAGAGATTGGGGTGATGCTTCTATAGGCCATGGGAACACCATGATGGCCAGCAAATCACTAAAAACTAGGAGGGAGGCATGGAGCAGACCTTCCCTCACAGCCTCAGAGGGACCGACCCTGTTCACATTCTGACCTTGGACTTTCAGCATCCAGAACTGTAAGAAGATTCATTTCTCTTGTTTAAGGCTTCCAGTCTGTGGTAATTTGTTACGGCAGCCCTAGCAAACTAACAAAGGGAGGGAGATAATATGTTATATATAAATGAGACACGTCACATTTCATTACAGACCTGAGGGATAAGTAATAGGAAGTCAAGTGAAGTGGGGCTGGGGCAAGGGAATGTTCTGGGCAGAAGGAACCAGATTTGCATTTATTAAGCATGTTTTTAAACTGTCTATATCTTATGATGTTTTGCCATCTTAAAAAGCTTGCTGGCCAGCCAAGACTCTCCCTCCCAGGGCTGGGCTAGCCAATTCGTAGAGATAGCAAAGGGCTTGGTCAACCAGTACAAACCAACCAATCCCAAGTATACAGACCCAGTCACCTCCTTATCTAATGATCACACACAAGCCAATATTTCCTCTGCCCTAAATCATCCCAAGACCAGGTACCAGCCAACTACACACCCCCCTATAGCCCAAAGCCTGCTGGAATTATTCCAATGAGCCAGGCCTTAACTGCTCACTCTCAGCAGAATGGAAACCCCAGTGAAGGCTCTGGCTTATGCTCCCCCCTCACTCCTGTGTTCTGCCACCTGACCAAGACCTGGTGCTTCCCCTGTGGCCCTGCATGGTATGTGGTGACCCCCCCCCCCCCGCCCCAGGACCTGTGAGTACAATACATTTCTTCTTTCCAAGCCTCGTTTTTGTTTCCTCCTGTGGTTGCACTAACTTTACGATATCCTATCCAACATTTCTGTTCTTAGGTTTCAAGGAGAGGTGCAGGGGTGGGGGAAGAACCAGAGAGAAGGGAAGCATAACGTCTAACTCACCTTGATGAGTAATGCAGATACAAAATTATTGTATTGTGTTGCAGATACTTGCCAAAGAGCTCTTTCTGCCTAGATTCTAATGGCAAAAGACCAACGAGGAGATGCTACCACCGGGGTCAGAGTATCTGACCTGGCTGACGTCAGGCCGTGGTGGCAGGAAAGATCAGCCTCCTAGGAGCAAAGATGAAGAATCATCATTAGGAACAGTTATTAATACTCGCGAACCGTTGAGAGGTTCCTCTGCCCCAGGCATCTCTTCTATATGATTTAAATACGTTAACTCATTTACCTTGTACAACAAGACTATGAAGTAGGTATAATTAGTATTTCCATTTTACAGATTAGAGGTTAATTACTTGGCTCATAATCTCACAGTTAGTGTCAGCACATAGATTCCTCAGCATTGAACTGTATGTACACAGATTTACTGTAAGACTGGAAGTGGAGGCTCACGACGGGGATTTTCTAGGTAGACAGGACAGCATATGCAAAGGCTGAAATAAAAGACAACGAGGGAAGAGAGCTCAATGTGTCGATTATCTTAAGGAGCTGTTGTAGAAAATCCACAACTCTCTTTCAAAAATATCTCAGCTTAGTTCAATAAAGGAGGATTAAAGAAGTTTTGCTATTACCAGAGTGGTTTCTCTGACCTAAATGTTGTTAATCAGTGTCTGTAGTGGGATGAAGTCTCCTAGATAGAGTTGCTTACAGGGTAATAAGGTATTAAATACATTAGCACTCATAAAATAATATATTAATAGTATCTGCTATTGTGATAAATATCGTATACCAGGTATGTCTTCTATAAAATCTATATGAATTACACAAGCTAACTCATTAACTATGTTCAAAAACACTATGAGGAAGGAAGAATTAGATGTCCATTTTACAGGTACCCCAAACCGAAAAGGGTATGGCTTAAAAACAAAACCATGAAAGCTCCACCAAGCAAATAAACAGGGTGGAGACATTGACAATGGTAGTCAGAAAGAGGGCATCGTGGGTGATACAAATCCATCCTTACTGGGAGATCTGAAAATATTCTTCAACTGTGTCCAACTCTGTTACAGAAGCTCTGCACGTTAGCATTTAAAATGCAGGAATAAAAAAGTTCTTGAGGTCAAACATTGACTGAAAAAGCAAGTTTTAGAACTATACATACAGGGGTGCCTGGGTGGCTCAGTCGTTAAGCATCTGCCTTTGGCTCAAGTCATGATCCCGGGGTCCTGGGATCGAATCCCACATCGGGCTCTCTGCTCAGCTGGGAGCCTGCTTCTCCCTCTCCCACTCCCCCTGCTTGTGATCCCTCTCTCGCTCTGTCTCTCTCTGTCAAATAAATAAAACCTTAAAAAAAAAAAAAAAACAATACATACAATATGTAGTAAGAATCCAAAAACTAAAATCCAAAATATTATATGCTTTCTATGGGAACATGTCTATGCATGTAAATGAATAGAGCAAGATTTGGACAAATAGAAGATGAAAAGCGCTTAATTCTCAAAAGGGAGAAGAAGATGGGATAGAGTATGGTAAAATGGAACTTGACTCAAATGAAATGTTTTAATTTTTCCCAGAGGTGTTTACCTACTATTCCTTGTGTAGTGCTATGAGTAAAAATTTTGTTTTGCCAAAGATCTGATTTTGTTTTGGCTTTCACTCTATTCATCTAAACTAACCTAGAGAAGGCAAATGTTTGATTCCAGAAAGGCACCCTTAAGGCATTGGTGAGCATAACAAAGAAAATGCTTTGAGGTAATTATAAAAGATAATAATAATAAAAAAGATTTCAGCAGTGTTAAATTTTAGAGGTTCATTCTAGGATTCCTGGCCAGCAAATTTGATGTGTTTGCTCCAGGAGCTACTTTGTACAGCTACTGGGAATAGGTAGGTGCATAGATAATGTGAAGTTCCTTTTCACAAGTGTGACCTTACACTTTCATGTTAAGAACTTATGAAGAGGAGTCATTCCAGACATTAAAAATGTTTTAAGTGCTCATCTGAGCAATAAACGCATTCATTTACACATTTACCTGCAGGGTGTTCTTTCTGAGTTTGCACACAAGTGAGAGAAAAAAATGATGAGTCAATTAGACATCAAGAGTTCTTGCACTATCAGGTGAGAAGGGGGGAGGGATGTTGTTTGTTTGGTTTTTTAAAATATTTTATTTATCTATTTGACAGAGAGAGAGACAGCGAGAGAGGGAACACAAGCAGGGGGAGTGGGAGAGGGAGAAGCAGGCTTCCTGCGGAGTAGGGAGCCCAATGTGGGTCTCGATCCCAGGACCCTGGGACCATGACCTGAGCCCAAGGTAGACGCTTAATGACTGAGCCACCCAGGCGCCCCAAGGGGAGAGGGATGTTAAGGAGACCTGAGAAAGGTGAGTAGCAAAGAACCAGGTGAAATGGGGGCTGGATTAAGCAGTGTGGAACAGAGGTGGAACAGCAGATGTGGGAGCCAGGGTTTGGAGAGCCTCGGGGCTACCTCAGCTCAAGAAAATATCCTAGAGTAAGGCTGGATAAAAAAGGAAGACCAAAGGAGAGACCATTCCTTGGGCTCAGAGTTTCCCTGGTCTGAGTGATGTCCTTTAATGTCTGGCGGATAGAATCAAACTTCCTATGGACAAAGTTGAAAACATCAGCTCTAACAAGGCAAAATACTAACAAGGACAAAAAGTTACTGAAAGATACAAAGGACCAAGTAAGTACCTCTTCTATGTGATTTATACAACTTAACTCATGAGGACCTACAACCAGCTTGGGAGTTTGGTACCATTAATAATTCCATTTTAGGGGCACCTGGGTGGCTCAGTTGTTAAGCATCTGCCTTCAGCTCAGGTCATGATCCCAGGGTTGGATGGAGCCCTGCATCGGGCTCCCTGCTCAGCAGGAAGCCTGCTTCTCCCTCTTGCACTCGCCCTGCTTGTGTTCCCTCTCTGGCTGTGTCTCTCTGTCAAATAAATAAATAAAATCTTTAAAAAAAAAATTCCATTTTACAGTTGGGAAAATGACGCAGTAGGTTAAAAGTAACTATGTTAACCCATCAGTACAAATTCTCCTTTGCCAGAGATCCCAGAATATTTCCTACTGGTTCCTAACCACTCCCCCAACAGCTCTGGATGAGCGGGTTGAGACACATCATGAAAAAAGCTGAAAAAAATGAAGAATGGACCTACTTTAAGGGGGAGGGTTCTCAAGGAGTCAGAGAAAAAAGCAAGTTGCAGAACAATATGTAAAGTTGCATAATAAAAACACAAATCCTAAATAATATGTATTTTCTGTGGGGATATGTGTATGTATATATAAACACAAAAATATATATGTATACATATGTGTATACATACATATAAATATATTTATATATATTGGAGGCGCCTGGCTGGCTCAGTCGGTGAAGCATGTGGCTCTAGATCACGGGATTGTGAGTTGGGGCCCCACAGTGGGTGTAGAGATTACTTAAAAATAAAAATTAAAAAAAAAAAATCTTTAAAATAAATAAATAAATGTATATAGACTGCAGTTACATAGACAGTATATATTTATTGGGGTTTGTGTGTCTATAAATACAATCATGTAAATATGCACATATAAGCATATGTATTTATATGTAAAAGTATATTTTATGTATTTACATATACGTGTATGTATATATAGTTATATGTACCCACACATACGTCCTTACATTATTACTTGGAGTGTGTGTTTTACCGCCTTACGATATGGTTTTGTGTATTGATCCCCAACATAAATACATGTGTGTGTGCGTGTGCTAATCAATATAAAAATCAGGACGCTCACAAATAAACTGCTTACTTCTGGGGAGGGGAGAAAGACCGAGATTGGTGTAACGGTCAGTCGGAGTTTTAGACCTTCTCGAAGACCGCCGAGAGAGTAGGCCGGGGGCGCAGGCTGGGGTCCCCCGGGTCGCGGCGAGAACCAGCACCCACACACCGCACGCCACCGCCCGAGGACTAGCCCACCGAGGCGCCTGCGCCGGGGGCGTGCGCCCGCGCCGGCCCGGCCCGCCCCTCCCCCTGGGAGAGAGAGAAAGGGCGGAGCCTGCAGCAGGACCCGCCCCCGCCAGCGGGGCGGGTCTTCCGCTTCGGGAAGGGCTACTTCCGGATCCGGTGGAGAAAGGCGTGCGTTCCCAGTTAGAAGGTGGTGGGTTGTCGGTCCGCTTAGGCTGCTGCCCGTGCGCGGTCGGAGTTGCTGGGAGGCAGCTCAGGGGCCCGGGAGCGAGGGGCGGAGGGCTCGGACCCCAGGCCTGATGGCGAGGGGCCAGGTTGGATATCCCAGTAAAGGGAAGGGCTTGTGGACCAAGAGGAGGGTGTGTGTGGAGCTCACCTGAGTTAACCGTTGAAGAGAAGCCACAACCGTCAGAAAGTCTCACTTGACAGCAGTAGAATAAAGGATGTCAGAGGCACACACTCCCACCAGGCTCAGAGTTCCTCGGATTCGGAAGATCACGCTCAGCGCACCGCTGCTAGAATCCAGTCTCCCAGGAACCAAGACCAAAAGATCAGACCTAACCAAAGAAAATAAGGCTACTGGGTGGCAGTTACAAAGAGCTGGCCATAAATATGTCAACGGGTTTAATCCTCACCGCGATCCCGTAAGGTTAGGTGGTAGTAGAATCAAAGGAGCTGAGGTGCAGGTTAAAGACTGTTTAAAATCACAGCTAGTAGAGGCCGAAGTCCCTGTAAACGTTAAACTGGATACAGAGGTGGTTTTTCAAATTGTTCGTGATACTGACATATTGGAGACTAACTCCCCTTCAGCTTGGGGAATGGCTGATTTAAGTATGGAATACTGTCGTGCTAACGTGGGAAGTTCCCCGGGACGTATTTTGGAGTGGAGAACAAAATGCAGGTTGCGGAACAATACGTATTTAGTCATTCTTTCAGGCAAAAACAACCCCTCAGAACAATGCTGTTTTATTGTGGTACATACGTATCTCTGTAAATGAATAGAAGAAAAACTGGAATAATGTACACTAAATTGATAACAGTGACTAGGGAGGGAAGAGGGACAGGGATTTATGGGGTTTATGGTAAAATAGAACTTTATTGTCATTCATGTGTTTTGGAGGGGGATGTAGTCAGAAAAACATACTTATGTTCCTTATATAATAACTTTAAAATGACTTAAAATTACATTTTTATCCTTTGAGCATCCCCTCTGTTATAACTGGCATTTGAACAGTTTGGGAGATAAAAATCCACCATTAAGGGGTGAAGAATTGGGGGTTATGAGAATATGAACATAAAAATGTTCTTGCAGAATTCCTAAAAGAATATTAAAAGACATTTTGAACAGAGCAGTATTTCACTGTTTAGTTTCAAGGAGCTTAAAAAACTGCTACCCTAAACCTGTTCTAGGTCTACATTACATGGCTCATTGGATGGAAACTGAAAGGCATTAAGTAATAATCCACTTTTTCAAATACGCATCCTGATATTTTCAGTTGAAATATTTTATAGCCTAACTTTATAAAATGGGGATTTTTACTTACAAAGCTATTCATTTCAGGGGCGGCTGGGTGGCTCACTCGTTAAGCGTCTGCCTTCGGCTCAGGTCATGATCCCAGGGTCCTGGGATCGAGCCCCGCATCGGGCTCCCTGCTCAGCGGGAAGCCTGCTTCTCCCTCTCCCACTCCCCCTGCTTGTGTTCCCTCTCTCCCTGTCTCTCTGTGTGTCAAATAAATAAATAAAAAATTTTTGAAAAAGCTATTCATTTCAATATTATTAATGATTTGCTAATATCTTATACCTGTCAATTTTGTAACCCTATATAAAAATTGTTAAAAACGAAAAACATCTCTTGCACATTGCTCTGGGGTTGAGGCCCCCAAACCAAAAGAGGTAAGTCCCAGGATTGAAATGGGAGTAACCCACCCTAACTGGCAGTAACCACTTGAAGTTGCCATTATCAGTGGACATAAGGAATGTAAGAACCAATTTTGGTTGAAAGATCCCTGGATTATTCACTTTATTTGAGAAAGAGGAAAGTAGACATAGACGTGCTCACCTGAAAAGTCCCCTTTGCTCTGGGGCTTCCTGTCAAGTGGTTGGCAAGATCCCCGTAAGTTAGGGTTCTAATCCTGATGACATCACAACTGTTGCTTGGTAACCAGCCAGGTCAACAGAATTTTTATGAGGTGTTGGCTTAGGGCATTCCTTACCCTGGTAAGATGCTTGAAATCTAGTTTAGGGTATGTATTAATGATTGCTGTGTCACAAATTGCCCACCTGCCACACACACAAAAGCATGTATTTTCCCTCGCAGTTTCTGAGGGTCAGGAAGCAGAGCAGTGTAGCTTGGTGGTTCTGGCTCAGTCCATCGGGTTGCAGTCAAGCAGTTGTCCCAGGCAGCAGTCATCTGACATCTCAAGATGGCAGCTTCCCATCTACTGGGGATGAAGAATCTGCTCCAAGTGCAACATGGCAGCTTGTTTCCCCCCCAGAGCCAGAGATGAGGGAGAGAGAGCAAAATGGAAGCCACAGTGTCTTTTAAACTAATCTTAGAAGTTTCATACCATCTGTTCTCTGTATGCTAGTGATCATACGGACCAACCTTAGTACAACGTGAGAGGGAACATGTAAAGGGTATGAAGATCAGGAAGCAGAGATTACTGGGGGTGATCTTGAAAGCCAGCTTCCACAGTGTGAGACCATTTCCCAAACTCTCTCATTAATAATTACCGGATACCTACAGGGTGCCTAAAGCTGTAGTGGAAATAAAGGAATTAGGAACACTGTACAAACTGGAGAATGCAACACTGGGTACAATTTCCTTAACATCAGATGGATGACGGAAAGAGGATAAAATATATACAACCACAGCTTTACACCACATACTAAACTCCTTATTAGTTACCTTGTGTAATATTCTTAAATAACCCTTTGTTCATCCATCCAACTGAGATGGTATCTCTTAATTATCCACTAGATAAAAAAATCAAATTTCTACCTCTTACCATCTTACTACTTCCAAACACATATGGAAATAACATTAACTTTATACTGTTAAGGTTTATAGCACTTATCTTCTGTTGGGTAACCATAATATGTAACATGATGATTAATAAGGGTAGCTAGTGGGGCTTCCTCTGACGTTCCTGATATCCCCCCCAGTTGAGAGAATTGACTTTGAAGTCCATGTGGATCTTGATGGGAAGGCTTCACATTAAGGGGCTTGGTACGAGGGTAGGTAGTGGAGAGACTGGGTTGGCAATTTGGGCACACACATACACAGGTGCACAAATACACACAGATACACACAAACACTGACCAAAAGAGGAAGCCCAGCTCTGGAATTCCAACTCTTTTGTTCCAGGGTTTCTGGAGTTGGCTCTCTAATTTGGACTAGATTGAAAGATGTTTGTGACTCTAGCAGCAAAGAAAGTACTGAGAGTCTGTGGCATGATGTGGCAATAGAGACCTACAAAATATCACCATTGCATTCTTCTACTCAACTTTGAGAACTCTCGTCCTTGCCATGAAGAAGTTTCTATCTCTTTGGAGAGTTTGTTTTTGCTTCACTGCGAGGGAAAATTGATACTGCACATGCAATGTAGTTGGAGAAGGTGGGTAAGGGTGCCATCTATGCAGCCAAAGGTCAGCAATTGTCAAGTCATTGAGATTTCTGTCCTACTTCTTGTATGACTCTGTCCCTGCTCTAGAGGCTAAAACCTCAAGAACAATTGCCACCTCTGCTCTGACCCTCTCTCATGAATGCTTAAGTCATGAGTCTTACTTTTCTGTTCATTCATTAGTGTGATCCCATAGAGCAGAGACTGGCATGGAAGGCTGGAGGAGCTCTTGAAAGGCCCTGTAGGCCATGCAGGGAGTCTCAATTTTGTTCTAAATGCAGCGGAAGGGTTGACCCATCCCAAGACACAACTGGCCATCTTGGTTTCATCTTCAGATAACTACTTTCCTTTTTTAAGAAATAGCTTTTGGCCTGGTACTGGGCTTTAGTAGAGACTGAGTGCTTAACTATGGGCCACCAAATTACCATACAACCTGAGCTGCTTATCATGAACTGGGTGTTATCTGATCCACTAAGCCATAAAGTTGGGTGCGTGCAGAAGCACATCCATCATGGAAGTGGTATGTGTGAGATCATGCGCAGGCAGTCCCTGAGTGCACAGATTACATGAAGAAATGGCTCAAATGCCTATGGCCCCCACTCCTGCTACAATACCTTCTCTTTCCAAGCCTGCATGTGTGGATTCACGGGGAGTTCTCTGTGATCAGAGCTTGTACAGAGACAGGGAAGACTTGGGTCTTGTTTTCAGATGGTTCTGCACAATAGGCAGGCACCATTAGAAAGTGGACAGCTGCAGCATGACAGCCCTTTTCTGAGACATCCCTGAAGGACAATGGTGAAGGGAAATCCTCCCAGTGAACAGAACTTCCAGGCAATATGTCTGATTGTTCATTTTGCTTGGAAGGAGAAATGGCCAGATATGTGATTATATACTGATTCATGGAATGTGGCCAATGTTTTGGTTGGATTGTCAAGGACTTGGAAGGAATATGATTGCAAAATTGGTGACAAGGAAGTTTGGGGAGGGGGTATGGATAGATCTCTCTTAGAAGGGTGAAAAATGTAAAGATATGTGTAGCCTATGTGAATGCTCACCAAAGAGTGATCTCAGTAGAGGATTTTCATAATCAAGTCATGGATACTAACTAGTCAGGCTCTTTCCTTAGCCACTCCTGTCATCACCCAGTAGGCTCATGAGTAAAGTGGCCATGGTGGCAGGGATGGAGGTCATAAATGGGCTCAGCAACATGGACTTCCACTCACCAAGACTGTCCTCGCTATAGCCACTGCTGACTGCCCAATCTGCCAGCCCCAGAGACCAACATTGAACCCCCAGTATGGCATCATTCACTGGAGGGATCAGCCAGCTACATGGAGGCAGGTCGATTACATTAGACCACTTCTCTCGTGGAAGGAGCAGTGTGTTGTTTTTACTAAAATAGATACTTGTGGGTACAGATTTTCCTTCTCTGTGTGCAATTATTCTGCCAAAACTACCTTTTGTGGACTTATGGAATATCTTTCCCACTGTCTTGGTATTCCACACAGCATTGCTTCTGATAAAGGAACCCACTTTCCAGCAAATGAAGTACGGCAGTTGATCCATGCTCATGGAAGTCTCTTGTCTTACCATGTTTCCTACCTTCCTGAAGCAACTGACTTGATGGAATGGCCTTTTGAAGACTCAGTTACAGGGTCAGTTAGGTGGCCACACCTTGCAGGATGGGGGTAAGGTTCTCCAGAGAGCTGTTTATGTTCTGAGTCAATGTCCAATAAATATATGGTGCTGTTTCTCCCTCTTCCAGGATCCACGGGTTGTAAATCAAGGAGTTGAAATGGGAGTGGCGCTACTCAGTATTACCCGCCAAGTGACTCTCCAGCATTTGCTTCCTGTCCCTGTGACCCTATGCTCCACTGGCTTAGAGATCTTAGTTCTGAAAGGAGTTCCAAAAGGTCTTATTTCTTCTACCAGCAGATACAACAATGACTCAACTGTACTAAAAGTTTTGTTTTGTTTTTTTAAGATTTTATTTATTTATTTGACAGAGAGAGACACAGCGAGAGAGGGAACACAAGCAGGGGAAGTGGGAGAGGGAGAAGCAGGCTTCCTGCCAAGCAGGGAGCCCGATGTGGGGCTCGATCCCAGGACCCTGGGATCATGACCTGAGCCGAAGGCAGAGGCTTAACGACTGAGCCACCCAGGCGCCCCTGAACTGTACGAAAAGTTAAGACTATAACAGAGTCACCTTAGGCTCCTCATGACTCTAAACCAACAGGCAAGGAAAGGAGTTGCTATATTGGCTGGGGTGATTGATCTTGACTACCAAGGAGAAAAGGGACTTACTTCCAAAATGGAAGTAAGAAAGAATCTGGAATACAGGAGGTCCCTTAGGGTGACTCTTAGTGTTATCATGCACTATGATTAAAGTCAATGGAAAACTACAACAACCCAATCTAGGCAGGACTGCTAACGGCCCAGACTCTTCAAGAAAGGAGGTTCGCATTACCCCATCAAGTAAAGAACTATGGCCAGCTGAGATGCTTGCTGAGGACAAAGGGAATATGGAATGGGTAGTGGAAGAAGGTAGTTAGTTATAAATACCAGTTACAGCCTTATGACCAATTACAGTAACAAGAACTGTAACTGTATTTGTTCCTTATTTTGTTATGACTGTGTATGTGTAAGTGTATGCATGCATATTATCCATCTACTGAATATCTTTATTTTCTTCATTCTCCTATCCCCTTATCACGTGACGTATGATGCATTGACTCTATATCATAGTATTTAAGTACTGTTAAGTTTACATCATAGTTTTTAAGTTATAAGGTATCCGACAAGAGTGAACACCACCCAAGGACTTTTTGTCCTCTTCTGAGGAAAGGCATAGTGCCCTTTTGGTTTTGGTCAGGATAGTTGTATCATGTACAGAAGTATGACCTCCTCACTGTCTGTTTGGAGACTATGTATGGGATAATAGGATGCATATGGGTGCCAGGTTGACAAGGGATGGACCTGTGATGTTTAATTTAATGTGTCAACTTGGCTGGGCCATAGCCAGATATTTGATTAAACATTATTCTGGATGTCTCTGTGAGGGGATTTTTGATGAGATTAACATTGAAGTCAGTGGATTTTGTGTAAAGTGGTTGGCCCTTCACAACCTGAGTGCACCTCATCCAATCAGTCAAAGGCCTTTCTAGAACCAAAAGACTGACTTCCTCCAAGCAAGAAGGATTCTGCCAGCAGACAGCCTTTGGACTTGACTGGCAACATCACCTCTTCCCTGGCCCATCCTGCAGACTTTATTTATTTATTTATTTTTATAACTTCTCCTTTTTTTTTTTTTTTAAGATTTTATTTAATCTGGGAGCCTGATGCCAGACTTGATCCCAGGGTCCTGGGATCTTGACCTGAGCCGAAGGCAGATGCTTTACCGACTGAGCCACACTTCTATATGTGCCCAAGAATACATATATGTGTGTATGTCTGCATGTCTTATCATGAACATTGAATACAACACAGCTTAAGTTGCAGAAGTTTTTATGATAGTAATAATAATAAAATAATAATTGCTAACATTCATTGCACACTGGGTCAACTCCACACACTCACCCTGTTCTAACTGCTTTCACAAATATTAACTCATTCAATCCTTATTACAAATTTACAGGCTAGGTGCTGTAATTATCCCATTTTATAGTTGAGAACATAGAGGCAAAGAGAACTTTCAAATAAACAGCTTGCCTCAGGTCACACAACCTGCTGTATTTGGGACAACCAGGATTTATTTTTCACATGTCACCTTTCATTGCTCTCTACCTTTTTTTTTATAACAGCTTTACTGAGATAATTTATAATTTATAATTTATATACCACAAAACTCATTCTAAAATTCTCAAATGTACAAATGACTGGTACTCAGATTTGGGCCACCATCACCACTATCTGATTTTTTTTTTTTTTTTTTAAAGATTTTATTTATTTATTTGGCAGAGAGAGACACAGCGAGAAAGGGAACACAAGCAGGGGGAGTGGGGGAGGGAGAAGCAGGCTTCCCGCTGAGCAGGGAGCCTGATGCGGGGCTCGATCCCAGGACCCCGGGACCATGACCTGAGCCGAAGGCAGACGCTTAACGACTGAGCCACCCAGGCGCCCCACCACTATCTGATTTTAAAACACTTTTTGCCACCCCAAA
This sequence comes from Halichoerus grypus, assembly GCF_964656455.1. Taxonomy (NCBI): domain Eukaryota; kingdom Metazoa; phylum Chordata; class Mammalia; order Carnivora; family Phocidae; genus Halichoerus; species Halichoerus grypus. Next base: position 4,947,686 of record NC_135717.1, read on the forward strand.
AAGAGATTCCTTTAGGGCTGGATTTCTTTTGGACTCCCTTATATTGTCCATCAATAGGGAAATAAGCAAACATATTATAAATGCAAATGAATATTATAGAACTGTTACAATGGTTCAACTAGATTCAAGGTGCTTAGTTAAGTTAGCGCACTTCATGCAGTAGGTGAAGAAAAAAAAAAAAAAAAACACATGGAAATGCACACACAGGCAATTTGGCCCTAAATTTGACCTTGTAAAGTACAGTATGTCATGTATGTAAAATTTTCTAAATACACAAAAAAACATATTATTCTGGGACATATATTTATCGTAGAAATATTAAAATATGGATTGGGGGACGCCTGGGTGGCTCAGTCAGTTAAGCATCTGACTTCAACTCAGGTCATGACCTCAGGGTCTTGGGATTGAGCCCTGTTCCGGCTCCCTGCTCAGCAGGGACTCTGCTTGTCCCTCTGCCCCTCCCCCCACTTGTGCTCTCTTTCTCTCTCTCTCTCAAATAAATAAATGAAATCTTAAGAAAAATAAAATAATGAAATAAAATATGGATGAGAATGATATCTGACTTTAAAAAAGAGATTACCTCTTAAGAGGAAGGGAGGAGAGTGGGAACAGAAAGGGTTCAAGATAGGAATTTAACTACATCTGTAAATTTTTTTTTTTCTTTTAAGAGAAGCAATTCTTAAGCAAATACAGCTTAATGTCAACAGTTGTTAAATTTGGGTGTGGAAACATCAGTGTTTACATTATTCTTTGTACCTTTTTTTATGTTTGAAGAATTTCACATTTTTTATTCTTTTTCAAGAAAGCAAGTGTATTAGGGTTCTCTAGAGAAACAGAACCAGTAGGATGTGTATTCAGAGACTGGTTTTAAGGAATTGGCTCACACAGTTATGGGGGCAAGCGAATCTAAAATCTGCAGGATTGAGCACCAACTGGGTGGCTCAGTTGGTTGGGCGTCCGCCTTCAGGGTCCTGGGATCAGGCCCTGTGTTGGGCTCCCTGTTCAGCGGGGAGCCTGCTTCTCCCTCTCTCTCTGCCCCTCCCCCTGCTCGTGCACACACACTCTCTCTCTCAAATAAATAAATAAAATCTTTAAAAAAAAGTGCCCGAAGGGAACCTCAATGGAAATTAAATTAGTGGATCTTGGGTATGCACCATTTAATTTTACTCAATATCACTAAGTAGCTCTTTAGTAACATTTGATAGCTCCTTTTCCTCCACATCCTCACCCACACTTGATATGAAAGACTAACTTTGCAAATATAATAGTTTGAAATGATAGTTCACCGTTTAATTTGCACTTACCTGTACCTAGCGAAATTTGTGTATCTTTTCCTATGTTTATTGGTCATTTGGGTTCCTTTCCAGTTAACTGCATGTTTAATTTGCATGTTTATATGCTATGTCATGTTTCTATTTTTTAATTAATTTGAGGGCAGCCTAGATATAGTCTGGTTATGGAATAAAGGTTGACTCATGTTTTAGGCACGGACAAGTGGGTGGATTGTGTGCTACTTGAATGAAGAGAAGTAGTGGAAAACAAATTTTAGAAGGAATATCACGAGTTTGCTTTCAGAAATTTGAGGTGTTTTGAGTCATCCAAGAGAACAAGTCTGTGCTGCAGAGATACATTTGGGAGTTGTCAGCTTATAGAGGGTATGTAAAGTGATAGCAGTGCATGTGGTTATCTCCTGAGAGAATTTGGAGTGACGTGACAAGAGCCCTACAGAATTATGCATTTGGAGAAGGAGAATCCAGAAAGGGATCCTGAGATGGAGGGCCAGTAAAATAGAGGAAAACTAGAATTGTGTGATACCATGGAAGCCAAGAGAGGACTGTGCTCTTCCCCTGTCCCCACCCCCATTTTTTATAATGGCTGCATAAGGTTTCACTGCATGGGTGTACCCCCACTGCTCTTCTATTTGGGAATTTGGATTTATCCCAGTGCTTTTCTATTATAAACTACACTTTGATGAGCACTCTTATAGATTTTTCTTTTTTCACCACTCTGATTATTTCCTTTGTATATCCTCCTGTATGTAGTTTAAAGAGTATGCCTATTTAAATATATTCACTATAAGTTGAGTATTGTCTTCTAGAAATGTTGCCTTCATTTATATTCCCACCTGAATGGGTTTGCTGTTTTCTCCATTCTGGTGGTGGTGGAAAGTGGCAAGAACTGGATATTGCATACCAACATTTTTATTGGTTGCAAAGTGTGCCATTGCATGGATATTTATAATTTACTCAATTATATTGTCTTCTTGTTTTTGGTATTATAACTAGTGTTGCAATTAATAGTTTTAGCTAAATCTTCTTGCTCATTCTTAATCTGTTCCTTAAAATAAATTACTGAAAGTGGAATTGATGAGTCAAAAGTATTTGCATTTTTAAAGTTGTGGATACATATAGATAAATCACCCTCCATAAAGGCTGTGTTCTTCCCATCAGCAGAGTAGGGAAAGAGGCATCCCTAATCTTTGGATGAACCATGTCCAAATTGCTTCTATCAGGCTGAAAGCATCCTGTATGATTTTATAAGAAAACTGTGCTCAAATAAAATTCTTAAGCAATACCGCTTTTACACATCGCACTGGGGTTGAGGATCAAAATCTGAAAGGCTTTTTATTCCAGCTGCATTATCTGACCTGGAATCTAAGAATTATTTCCAACAGCATTGTGTTGGCAACCACATCATCAGAGACATTTCCAGAGGGCAGAGGATTTTTTTTTTTTTTAAGATTTTTTTTAATTTATTTGACAGAGAGGGACACAGTGAGAGAGGGAACACAAGCAGGGGGAGTGGGAGAGGGAGAAGCAGGCTCTCCGCTGAGCAGGAAGCCCGATGTGGGGCTCGATCCCAGGACCCTGGGACCATGACCTGAGCCGAAGGCAGACGCTTAACGACTGAGCCACCCAGGCGCCCCGAGGGCAGAGGATTTTTGAAGCTAAGGGCTTCAAATCACAGTCGCTGCAGTATGGCCATGGGGTCACTTGGAAAAGGTGGTCTCAGGTTTGACATCATTTCGATGGAAAGTTCAGTCTTAAAAGCAGAGTATATTTGTTAGGTTGGATTCACTTTGGAATCGAGTTATTTCACATTTTGTCGTTTTAACGGTTGACCAAAATAGGTTCAGTTGTTGTTGAGATAGGTCTTGTAGATGCTTTTTTTTTCTTTGAAAAACAAATGACAAATAGTCACTGTTTTATCTGCATAAAGTATGTATTTGGATTTAGAAGCTCCGCAGACACGCGATTCTTACATTAGCATCCGAGTCTTGGCGTGAGATGTGAGCGCTCTGACTCGTGCGCGAGACTAAGGTCTTAAGGGTGGCCGGGAGCGCAGGTTGAGGTCCCCGCGGGCTTGGCGGGCGTGGCGGGCGTGGCGGGCGTGGCGGGCGTCCCAAGCCCACACCCCACCACCCGCCGGCCACCGCCCAAGGAACAGGCCACCAGGGCGCCTGCGCAGGAGTGCGCCCGCGCGGCACCGGCCCATCCTCTCCTCCTGGAGGACGGGAAGGGCGGAGCTTGCGGCAGCGCCCGCCCCCGCCAGCGGCGCGCGTGGGGCCTGGGCGCGTTTTCCGCCTCGTGAGGGGCTACTTCCGGATCCGGTGGCAGGTGCCACTGGTCCTGAGTGAGGCGGTGCTGGGTCGGCTGGCGGGCGGGCGGGCTGGGCTTCGGCCCGCGCGCGGCGGGCGATGCTGGGAGGCAGCTCCGGGGCCCGGGAGCGCGAGGCGGAGGGCGACGGGGCGGAGGCTGTGACGACGCCGCCCGCCATCGAGTTCCCGGCCGACGGCTCGGACCCCAAGTATGACGGTGAGGGACCCGGAATGCCGCGGCGGCCGTCCCCTTGCACCCGTGCACCTTCATTCCCGGGTGGGCAGGGCGCAACGAGCATCGCCGCCGCTCCGGGGCGAATTCGGCTGGATCCGGGCTCGAACCGGCGGCCCAGCGGTGCAGTGCGAGGGGCGGCGGGAGGGCGGTCTGGATAAGCTAAACACTTACTGAAACGAGTGTCTGCGACCCGCTCGTTTGTTTACGTTTCTGTTCCCTGGTTTCCTCTTTGCGGATTCGGCTCCGGACGTGCTGAGATTTCCCTCAGGCGGCCTCCCAGCTCCGAGCCCCGTGGTTTTGTCAGACGATGAGAATGAGCTTTGTAAACTTCTGGAAGGGGACTTTGCAGACCTTATACGCTTAACAGTTCGGGTTAAGTGTTTGAATTTGTAGCTTCTCTTGTCTTTTGCTTTACTGATAGGGGAGCTAAAGACTTCTCATGGTGGGTCGGTTTAAAGAAAAGAAATGCTCAAGGTTTTTTGTTTTTTTAGGCTTTTGGTTACTAGGAGATACGGCGTTAAGTCAGGCAAGTTATTCTGCATAAAGTGAGGGGTACTTAAAACATTGACTCCAGCCAGTTCAAAGTATCCAGTGTGTTTTTTTTTTTTTTTTTTAAAGATTTTATTTATTTGACAGAGAGAGAGAGACAGCGAGAGAAGGAACACAAGCAGGGGGAGTGGGAGAGAGAAGCAGGCTTCCCGCCAAGCAGGGAGCCCGATGCGGGCGGGACTCGATCCCAGGACCCTGGGACAATGACCTCAGCCGAAGGCAGACGCTTAACGACTGAGCCACCCAGGCGCCCCAGTACCCAGCATTCTATTCAAATTTCATAGGGTCTGTAATGACTACCAGTTGTTTTGGCAGTTTTTAAAGCTAAATTGTGCTACCAAGAATGAATAATACTGATTCAGGGAGGTTTTTACTTTATGGTGCTTTGAATAGGATGATTACAAGGAATACACGTTCAGTTGAAGCATGAAACAAGTATTAACATGCAATGGATTTGAAGTTTCAAGCAGAGTAGAAACTGTTAATTTATTCCTTAAGTCCTTCGATCTTCACCCTTAATACTGTCTATAATTCTTGACCCTAAAGGGAGACAAAAACAGGCTGTGGTGGTAATTTAAGTAGGTCATTGACAGAGGACAGTTTTAAGAGAACTGTTTTTTTTTTTTTTTTTTAAGATTTTATTTATTTATTTGAGAGAGAAAGAGAGTGAGAGAGAGAGCGCAAGAGCGGGTAGGGTTAGAGGGAGAAGCACACTCCCCGCTGAGCAGGGAGCCCGATGTGTGACTCGATCCTGGGACTCTGGGATCATGACCTGAGCCGAAGGCAGTCGCTTAACCAACTGAGCCACCCAGGCGCCCAAGAGAACTGTTTTTTAATGAACTGATTTTTTCACATGTAACCCGCTGTAATATGGCAGCTCAATAATACAGGAAGTGTTATGTCAAAGGAAAAGCCTCAGCTGTAAACACGCAGGTCTGTCTTTGCTGTCACATTGTGATAAGGTTTTCTGCAAAGGAAAGATTATTCTGGAAGGGAGTGCTCTTAGATAAACTTTGAAAAATTTCCTTCTGCTAGGTTACTAATAATACTGTTGTGTTTACATGTTGGCTTTTCTTCCAAAGAGGCCTAGAATATCCAGACATAATTTATCTTTTTATGTGAAAAGTAAGGTATGTGAAAAAATGTAGTTTCATTTTTAGTAGACGTAGAAACAGAGCAGTTACATGGTTTCTCGAAGGTCATTGGTATGATGTGAGGAGGTCACTCTGCCAGTTTATGGTAGAGTCAGAAAATTCAAAACCTAGATGTAACTCTCAAACCTGTGTTCTTCAGTCTGTTATGTAGGGACCAACTTTGATCAAAGTTCCTGTATTTATCCCCCCCTGTGGAATAGCATGCAACAGAGCAACAGTAAGCCCATTTCCAGACTCATTGGTTTTTGTTTCTTTCATCTGACAAGTTTTTCAGAATTTTTACTCAGATTAAACCTCCAAGTTCCTCCCTCATTTAATAATGGACCATTTATTCAGATCATACTTTCCTGAGGAGCCTGAAGTAGGTGATCCCTTTCCTGTTTGTCTACTCCCCTCCTAGTTGGCAGAAGTCTAGAACTCTGATTCACCTAGGATCTCATCTCATTTCTTCTTCTTTTATAACAGGGTCTGACCTCGTCTTTCCTATTAGCCTCTTTACTCTTCCTCTTCTACTTGATCAGAACCGAACGGGAAGCACTCAGCTTTAGCTTTCATTTCCTTTTTTTTTTTTTTTTTTTTTTTTTTAAAGATTTTTTTTTATTTATTTATTTGAGAGCGAGAGAATGAGAGAGAGAGAGCATGAGAAGGAGGAGGGTCAGAGGGAGAAGCAGACTCCCCGCCGAGCAGGGAGCCCGATGCGGGACTCGATCCCGGGACTCCAGGATCATGACCTGAGCCGAAGGCAGTCGCTTAACCAACTGAGCCACCCAGGCGTCCCTAGCTTTCATTTCCTTACGGTTTTACTCCTTCCTGTGTTTTGAGTATTGGTCCACTGCTCTTTTTTAAAGTTGCCATTTTCTTGGCTTAGTTGGTTCCTTTGACTCTGATCATTCCTTTTTTTTTTTCTTATTAAAAAGTAGGATTTCCAGGGATGCCTGGGTGGCTCAGTTGGTTAAGCGTCTGCCTTCGGCTCAGGTCATGATCCCAGGATCCTGGGATCCAGCCCTGCGTCGGGCTCCCTGCTCAGCAGAGAGCCTGCTTCTGCTTCTGCCTGCTGTTCTCCCTGCTTGTGCTCGCTCTCTTGCTCTCTCTCTATGACAAATAAATAAAATCTTTAAAAAAAAAAAGGTAGGATGGGGTGCCTGGGTGGCCTAGTTGTTGGGTGTCTGCTTTAGGCTCAGGTCATGATCCCAGGGTCCTGGGATCGAGCCCTGCATCGGGCTCCCTGCTCTGCGGGGGAGGCCTGCTTCTCCCTCTCCCGTCCCCCTGCTAGTGTTCCCTCTCTTGCTGTCCCTCTCTCTGTCAAATAAATAAATAAAATCTTAAAAAAAAAAAAAAATGTAGAATTTCCTCATTGTAGAACATAGGAAAATATGAGCATAGAGAAGCAGAAAACCCTCCAAACCCTAATCTCATCACTGTTGACAGTTCAGTGTATTAAAAAATTTTTGTTCACATTACAAAGTATGTTGAAATTATAGAAAAGCCTGAAGAAGGAAATTTAAAAATCACAATCTCATTACCCAGAGATTACTGTTTACATTTTGGCATAGCCAGTGAAAATTTGCTGAGTTTTGCGTTTAAAACTCTTTGTCAAAGATACCATAAATGGATTAAAGATTTCTGAGTTTGTCCAAATAAGATAAAAATTTAGAGAAATCATTTGGAAAAATTTCAGGAAATAAAGAAAAAAGAGGGGAAAGTCACCTGTACTCACATCCCAGAGAACTCACTGCTAACAGTTTGGTGTATTCATTTGCAAATATTAATGAGAGCTGCTGTAAGCCAGGTAGATGCGTAGATATTAAGGATCAAACAGGCAGATTGAAAAACAGCATGTTCACCAGTTTCATTTCTTTTACAAATTCTTTTCATGTATAATTGGAAACAGAGGGGGCAGAGATTTTGTCTGTTTTGTTCTTTGTATTGTCTGTACATTTATATAGCTGTGAAGTAAATATATTTTAAAATTGTGAGCATAGTAGTATGATAAATCTTTTATATTCTGCTTTTTAAATGTGATGTTATATTACCATTTTCTTGTGATAAATTAGCCTTCAAAAACATTAAGACTATCACATTTTGTATTATCATTTTAGTTTTTGCCCTGTTGTTGGAAAATAAGTTTCTCTTTTATCATTAGAAATAGTAATGGGTTTGACACCTGTATACAAGTCTACGTTGATATCTGGTTATTTCCTCAGACTACAGCTCCAGAAGTAGGATTTGTTGGGTTAAAGAAATACATTAAAAAAAGTTTTGTTTTTTTTTTTTTTAAGATTTTATTTGTCAGAGAGAGAGAGAGTGCGAGCACAAGCAGGGGGGAGTGGCAGGCAGAGGGAGAAGCAGGCTTCCCTGCTGAGCAAGGAACCCCATGCGGGACTCTATCCCAGCGTCCTGGGATCATGACCTGAGCAGAAGGCAGACGCTTAGCCAAATGAGCCACCCAGGTGTCTCCCCCCTCCCCCCCAAAAAAAGTTTTGATACATTTTGGTAAAGTGATGACTAGAGAGGTGGTGATGGTTTGTATGAAACTAGCCTCACCTTCATTAGTATTACTGTTTTTTAAATTTTTAAATTTATTTTTTTATTCATTTCTTTGACAGAGAGAGAGAGAGAGACAGTGAGAGAGGGAACACAAGCAAGTTAGCAAGGGGAGTGGGAGAGGGAGAAGCAGGCTTCCTGCTGAGCCGGGAGCCAGATGCGGGGCTTGATTCCAGGATCTTGGAATCATGACTTGAGCTGAAGGCAGACACTTTTTTTTTTTTTTTAAAGATTTTATTTATTTATTTGAGAGAGAGAGAGAGAGAGCACATGGGGGGGAGGGTCAGAGGGAGAAGCAGACTCCCTGTTGAGCAGGGAGCCCGATGCGGGACTCGATCCTGGGACTCCAGGATCATGACCTGAGCCGAAGGCAGTCGCTTAACCAACTGAGCCACCCAGGCGCCCCAGTATTACTTTATAGCTTGCTTCTTTGACTTGATAATGGACTATTCATAATTATCTTTTTAATTAATTAATTAAAAAAGATTTTATTTATTTGCCAGAGAGAGCGCGCACAAGCAGGGGGCGTGGCAGGCAGAGGGAGAGGGAGAAGCAGGCTCCGGGCTGAGCAGGGAGCCAGACATGGGGCTCAGTCCCAGGACCCCGAGATCATGACCTGAGCCAAAGGCAGACGCCTAACTGACTGAGTCACCCAGGCGCCCCCACGATTATCTTTTTATACACCATCATTTCCAATAGCTGCATAATCTGTTATATGTGTATAATTTAGCAACTTTTCAGTAGTCTAAACAGTGTTATGCTGAACATCTTATAGACATGTATTTGTTGTGCTTTGTAAATATTTTCAAAAACTAGAAGTGCTGAGTCAAAGGTTTGCACATTTTGAATTCTATGATATATTTATTGAAGGTTGCAACACTTTTACCCCCCGTGATTAAAAATGTCTCCTTTATGTGCCCATAATAATACCATGTATTCCAGGCTTGAAGTGGTTACCAATCTGATGGCAAATTCTGGTATCATTGTTACTTTAATATGTATGTCATTAGTTACTAGTTATGTTAAACCCATTTGAGTTTTAATTGTGCTTCATTTTATTGTAAGGGCTCTATATAAATTTTACTGCCATTTCTTTTCCTTGTCATGTGTAGTGCAGATCTGTGTACTATATCTGAATTTGTGATTCATGTTTTAACTTTAAGATGTCTTTACATATAGAAGTTATTACATGGGCACATTTTTCATTCTTTCCCCGCCCCCATACTCAGTAAGTTTTCATTTAAAATGAATAGCACGTCTGCATATTTGCAGGTGTTTTTTTGGTCACCTTATAAATCAGAGAGGAAATTGGTGATGAGGTCTGAACTTGGTAACTTTGACTTTTCCGGGTCCTCTATAGATTATAGAGGAGGGTGGGATAGAATATTTGAAATGGGAAGGATTTTTAGCGGGTGTAGGATGTATGGTCCCTGTTTCCGCAGGGCATTTCCAATACAACGGGTCCACAGCTCTTGAGAGTTTGCAGTGTCTCATCTTTTCCCTAACAGCCCTCTTAGAGTTTTCACTCTCACTCACGCTTCCATCCTCCCTCTCCTGGTGTTGTATAATTGGCCAGTCCGTTTCTTTCTCCGTATCTCTGCGACCTGTTCTTTCCTCCATGTTTCTGTCCTTTATCTCCTTTACAAGGCTCTTGTTGGCCTGTCACCTGCGTCTTCCTGTCTACCTGTTAGATGTTTCCAGCACAGTTTCCTCAAACAGTTTTCCTTCTTACTGTTTGTGGTCAACTCAGTAACACATGAAATAAACAGTAAGCGAGAACTTACAACCTTCAGCTGGAAGTGCCAACTCATCCATCTGCTTGGTCTTGTGTGGTGGAAGGAGGATGGGCTTGGGCATCGTGCCGATCTGTCTGCTTACAAGTTCCTAAACCGCTGTGTGAGGTCAGTGTCCTCATCTGTAAAGCGAGAGTGGCGGCACTTCCTTCCACTGTTTTGTGAGGATTGGAGGCTCTGCACATGGAACAGTTGGCAACTCACACGGCCCGTGCCCCAGGTGGTTCCCATGCTTCCTCCCTTGCCCTCTTCCCCCTGCCAGACTTCCTTCTTTATGCTGGTGCCTGGGCTGTCCTCGCGAAGGAAGCCATCCTGTGCCCTCTCGTTCGCTTGGATGTTTATTTACTCATTTATTTCTACCTTTGCACACATCATTACTCCCACAGCCCTCCCCCTCCCCCCCGATGGCGTCCTCCGCTAGTCTTGCAACTTCCAGAATTCAACACGACACTCAATTCTGGAAAGTCTGTCTAGATTAACCCTGCTCGGCTTAACTACTCTTTTGTGTTTTATTTCCTTAAATGTCAGTAGTTTGTGTTTCATTAATTAGAAGATGCTGTTTTGTCATTATGAGACGTGTTTCCCATTTATTCACATTTTTTCCTCTTTTAATTTTTAGAATCCGATGTCCCAGCAGAACTCCAGGTATTAAAAGGACCCCTGCAGCAGCCGACTTTCCCTTTCGCAGTTGCAAACCAACTCTTGCTTGTCTCTTTGCTGGAGCACTTGAGTCATGTGCACGAACCAAACCCTCTCCGTTCAAGACAGGTGTTTAAATGTTAGTAAGAATAAATCTTGCTAAGTAAACCTTGTAAAAATACAATGTTGTTTGACGTTGTGGGTATGAGAAGCAGCTGGTATATAAACATTTGAAATAAGTATTAATAGTTTGTATTTCTTGAATGCATTTTATATTTTCTTTTGGGTAATTCCTTATGACTGTAATTACCAGAGACCCCAAAAGATTAATGACTATAAAATTGGGTGTATTTAAATAAGTAAAAGATAGTTCTTTGGTCTCTATAACATGATCATTCATGTAATTTTTGAAGATCTGTCATGGTTTGTTCTGTGAGCAGGTAAACATCATAGGTACTCATTCTGAGCTGGTTCTTTTTTTTTTTTTTTAAGATTTTATTTATTTATTTGACACAGAGAGACACAGCGAGAAAGGGAACACAAGCAGGGGGAGTGGGAGAGGGAGAAGCAAGCTTCCTGCCGAACAGGGAGCCTGATGCGGGGCTCGATCCCAGGACCCTGGGATCATGACCTGAGCCGAAGGCAGAGGCTTAACGACTGAGCCACCCAGGCGCCCCTCTGAGCTAGTTCTTGACCAAAGCGCCGGACCAGCTATGTTCCTTGTTGTTGAATAGGAAACTTTTCCTCTACACACTGAATACTAATGACACCAAATGTGTGCTTTTCCCCCCCGTACTGACCAGTTCTCGGACACCAGCTGGTTGTCTTACAATTCAGTTCAATCCTGACACCGTCTACCTGGAGTTAGTGTCAGATCCCATAGGTTGAGGGCTCAGTCCCACAGACTGCCTTCATTTCAGATGCCAGTTGCAAGTGTGGGTCCCCAGTGTCCTCAGGTTACCCATACTTGTGTCCGACCTGGCTGTAAATTGTTCACTGTCGAGTGTCCACCCTTGCCACTCAGGTTTAATAATTTGCTATAATGGCTCACAGTACTCAGACATTTATGGTTCCTGGTTTATTATATAAGAGAGGGTATGATAACTGATACAGGTGAACAGCCAGATGGAGAGGCACAGAGGGTGAGGACCAGAGTACAAGAGCTTCTGTTCCCATGGAATTGGGATGCCCCACTCTCCTGGTGTGTGGATATGCTCACCCAGAAGCTCTCTGAGTCTTGTAATGGAGGGATATTTATGGAGGCTTCATCATGGTGGCATGATCAGTGATTAACTCCATCTCCAGCTCTTCTCTCCCTGGAGAATGGAGAGAGGAGGTGGAGCTGAAAGTTCCAAACTTTTAATCATGGCTTGGTCTTTCTGGTGACCAGCCCCCATTTGAAGTTACCTAGGGGACCCCCAGTCATCTCATTAGCATACAAAAGACTCTTATCACTGGACATTCCAAGGGTCTTAGAAGCTCTTATGTCAGGAACTGAGGTCAAAGACCAAATATTAGAACAAAAGATGCTCCTAGCACCCCCAGCGCTTGGGAAATCACAAGAATTTTAGGAGCTATGTGAGTTTTAGGAGACAAGACCAAATACATTTCTTATTATACCACAGTGGTTGAAATGTTTATTTTTATTCCTGCCATAGTTTACGTGTATGAGAAACTTGAGCATAGACGTGAGCAGGATTACAGATGGTGATGTTTCTGTTCCAGCTCCTTGAGAGCACTGTGGCCTCTTTAATAGGTCCAACCACAGATTCTAAGGATCTTTTCTACCAAAAAAGTCTTCCCAAGTCTTGTTTAGTGTTAGGAATCCTCAAATTTAGAGATACCTACCTGTGAACTTAGAATGTAATATTTTTAGTTAAAGGTAGATTGTCATTTTGATGAACTTGATGGGACATGGAAATATACAAGTATATATTTATTTTTCTGAATAAGTGGTGGGGAGGTGGTTGTACAGAATTGGGTGTTCTGTGGGTTCCAGAGCATTGGTAGCTGGGCATTATTGTCCTCAGCTCATTGTATAGACAAGCAGATTATAATGATATTTATGTAGTAATCTTGCTCCTAATTAAAGCAAATCTGAATCTTGTTGATTTTAAAGTATTTTTGAATTCCTTTTTAGGTGACTAAACTTTTAAAGTATATTTAAAATATTTTTGATGTTATTCAATTAGTTCATAATCTAATGAAGTTACCCATATACAAAGAATATTCTCGGATTCCCTCTGGCTCTTGTGCACGGCCTGAGCTTACTCCACCGTAAGGCTACCAAGACCTTGTGCATTTATGATGGATCACTGTAGTATCAGGTGCGACGTCATGTCTCTACTCCTCCGCAGGAGCCCACAGAGCTCTCTGGAGGGGGAGGGTCAAAGTGCTAAACCCACGAGGAGGTAATTGTGTGGTGCTAACAAGTCAGAGCTGACCAGCTACTGCAGTCCCCTACACAACTTGGCTGGCAAGACTAGAATGCACCAGGCTTTGAATGGCAGGTCACCTAAGACCTCTGGCCTAGTGCTTTAAAAAAAAAAAAAGAAAAGAATATTCCCTGTGGTTTCTGTATTCCTTGAATAAGTAAAAGCCAAGCACTTCTGTAGAAACTTCTTTTTCTGAGGAGGCTGGTGTTGAGACGTCAGACTGAACTTTCCCCTAGTGTTTGGTCTGTGCACATCTCGTATGTGCTATTTGTTGGTTAGAGATAATCAGTCCACCATCGAAAACAGTAATTCACTTCTGTAGTCAGTTCTAATCATGTTTTCACTGTTGCCTTTGTTTTTACTTCGCTGCCTGTCAGCAAAAGGTGATGTATTTGAAGGTCAGGAGACTAGTACTAAAGTTTACATTTTTTCTTGCCTTTTTAAAAACAGAGCTTCGTGCTTTACCAGCTGACCAGGCATGGTAAACAAATGACTGCTTGGTATCAAGTAGGTAATTCTAGATGAGCTCCTGAACAACGAAAGTACCGATTGTTCCTTCTCTAGTAGAGGGTTAATCTCCACATTGTAATGTGTATAAACGTGACTTTTTTTTATAGAGGTTTTTTTTTTAAGATTTTATTTGAGAGAGCGAGCACAAGTGGGGGGAGGGGCGGAGGCAGAGGGAGATGGAGAAGCAGACTCCCCGCTGAGCAGGGAGCAGACTAGGGGCTCGAGCCCAGGACCCTGGGATCATGACCTGAGCTGAAGGCAGACGCTTAACTGACTGAGCCACCCAGGTGCCCCGAGGTTTGTTTTTTTTTTTTTTTAATAGAAGCTATTATTACTCTGTAGTCTCTTTAAAGTTGCCATTTTATTGATGGCCTTTCCGATAATAGTTGTCCATATTCTTCTTCTAGTGCTTTGCCAGACCTTTATCAAAATGGGGCTGCTGTCTTCTTTCACCTGCAGTGATGAGTTTAGCTCGCTGAGGCTCCACCACAACAGAGCTATTTCTCATTTAATGAGGTCTGCGAAAGAGAGAGTTCGTCAGGTGAGCACTAAAATACAGACTTCGTGTATGACAACATTTTAATTCCAGAACTGTATTTTAAAGTCCTGGTTATAATACAGGTTTATAAAAATGTTAACCTTAATTTATTTATTCAATAAGTATTTATCAAATGACTACCATGTGTTAGGTTTGTAGGAGCTGGGATTCAAGCAGCAAACAAAACAGACAAAAGACAAAAACACCTGACCTCATTGGGGCTTTTTTTTTTTTTGAGCTCATGTTCTGATGAGGGGGCAGTCAGCAATAGAAACATAATAAAAATACATAAAAATAAAGGGGGTGTTACATGGTGGTAAGTGTTAAAGAGTGTTAAGGAGAAATATAAAGCAGTGAAGGGGCTTAGAAAATGTGTGGGTTATATACAAGGTGGCCAGTTACTGAAGTTAGTAGCTGCAGTTGAGACTACGAGACATGCACCTATCTGGAGGAAAGAGCCTTCCGGGCAGAGGATCAGTCATTCCCAAGGTGGCAGTGTGCTTGGTGTGTTTGGGAAGCTGACTGGCAGCCATGTGGCTGGAGTAGAGTAAGCAAGGGGAAAGTATGGGAAAGGTAGGGCAAGGAGGGCAGCGGAGGGCAGTAAGATGGACAGGTGGAGGAGGATCTTGAGACCATTTTAACATCTTTGGTTTTTTACTCAGAGTAAAGTAGGAAGTTTTATAGGATTTTGAGCCCAGGAGTGACTTGATCTGACTTACATTTTAATGGACCACCGCAGCTCCGGTGTTGAGAATAGATGGAGGGAGGCAAAGGCAGAAGCAGGGGGCAGGTGCTCAAACAGGCAAGAGGTGATAGGAGCTTGGAGTGGGTGGTAGCAGTGGAGATGTGAGAAGTGGTCCATTTCTGCATCTGTTTTGAAGGTGAAGTCAGAATTATTTGCTGGTAGAGCCCCTTGGTAAGTTCTTGGCCTTATCAGTGGATGGCAAGAATATAGCTTTTTTAGAGTAGTGATCTTTTGGTTAAGACAGAAATGTTTTCAATTGTAAACCCCTAGGTGATATTGAAAAAGCCAGAATGTTTTTCTTTTTTTAAATATTGTTTGAACATTTGGGACTATTAATGTGACATTGACTTTTGTTAGAATCTTCATGTCATGAAATTTGCCTAAAATGCCTTTAAAAGTAATTTTCTGATTTTAGGATCCTTGTGAGGATAATTCTCATATCCAGAAGATCAGGTATGTGTCAGATACTTCTGTGATTATGCAAAGAGTAAAACGTCCGAAAGAAATTAAGGTTAAGAACTGATTCTGAATTAATCAGAAATTAGTTTTGGAGTTAAAAATAATATAGTTAGGGTACTTTATGAAAATTAAAAGCTTTATTCTCAGAAATTAATGACTGCTCCAAGATTTGCTTTACTTCTCATTCCCCTTATGCCCCCCCCCACCCCCAGTATTCTGTGTGGATTCCATAAGCCCCACCCTTAATTCAGAGCACTGATAGTCTCTGTCAGGGGAACAACATTCAATTTTGGCTATATGTGAGAAATGCTAGTTTAAAATCTATAACTCATTAAGAAATTTTTCATTAAGAAATTTAAGTAAATTTATTACTGAGCTCAGCTAATCAGCTGTTGCCTGTTCGTCATCCTTAGGATTCCTGCTTTAAAACATTTATAATTTCTAATTGGAATACTAATTACTGGTAACGTACTTGATTAACGATCCCTTTGCTAACTCTATTTTGTCCCCTTGCTATCTTTATTACATGTTGATTTGCTTAGCAAATCATTTTCTTCCTAGAGAATGAAAAATTTTGTTTTGGCTCATCTTTTCAAAGCATCGTAATTTAGTGATCAGTAAGGTTTGGCAGGTTAGTGATACAGCGAATGTGAAATCTCCTGGGCACCTGGTTCTTTCATGTTTTAATATTGTTTGGTTGTTTGTATTTCACTTTTAGGTCCAGGGAAATAGCCTTTGAAGCACAGACTTCACGTTACCTAAATGAATTTGAAGAACTTGCCATTTTAGGAAAAGGTGGATACGGAAGAGTGTACAAGGTTATTTTCCACAAATCCGTTTTGACCTCCTGCTCTGAGTAAATGTATTTTGAGAAGTTGTTCTCATGATTATTATTTAAAGTGCTCTAGGGGAAGTTCCTAGAAATCATGTGTGCTTACTTTTCACTAAGATTTGTCATTTATACGGAAGTGGGCAGGTTTTAACTTTTTCCTAACCACGTTGGTGGTTTAGGCAGATTCTGGAAACCACATTAATTTACTTAAAAATGTATCACGGGAGAAAAGCTGTGCTTTTGTATTTTGGGCCTCACGTGGTTCTTTTGCTGACATTTCCATTTTTCAGACCTAGAGTCTCTAGGAGTTGGGAGTCTCAGTGCAGTTTGGAAGCTTCTAGTCTAGCTGACTGTGGCTGACTTTCCTGAGCATAGTAAAGACACTTGTCTTTCGCTTAATTTTATCTCTTTAGCTAGTTTGGATCTTAAACTCAGGTTAGAATAACTTGCTCTATTCAATTGAATTTAATGGCACAATATGCTTTCTCTTTTCCTCTGCTTTTTAGGTCAGGAATAAATTAGATGGTCAGTATTATGCAATTAAAAAAATCCTGATTAATGGTGCAACTAAAACAGATTGTATGAAGGTATGCTTTTTTTAAGTGTATTTATTTTGAATAATGGGGTATTTAGATCCTTTTGAAAGAGTTATGTGTGTGTGTGTATTTGGCAAATACTAGGTGTTGTGGATTGCTGAGTTTACTAAAAGTGGGTTACATAAAATAAACATCAAAAGCAAATTTTTATTTGGCTTAAGTTTTTATTTTTAAAAAAATTTTTTTGAGAGAGCAAGAGAGTGAGAGTGTAAATGGCGGGGAGGGGCAGAGGCAGAGGGAGAGGGAGAATCCCAAGCAGGCTCCACGCTCAGCTTGGAGCCCAGTGTGGGGCTCGATCTCACAGCCCTGAGATCATGACCTGAGCTGAAATCAAGAGTTGGACGCTTAACTGACTGAGCCACCCAGGCGCCCCCCTCTAAGCAACTTGGGTCTCCTGTCCTTGACATAGTGGTGACCGCAGGACTGGACTTACTAGTAGTATATGTGCTGCTGAAGGACAGCACAGGGAGTGCCCTGGACTTCCTGGGAGGAATGAAATGAGAGAATGAACATAAATGGGCTATGGAAAGTATGAAGCACTAGATATGTGTAAGTTATTTTGTTGCTATAACAATTCCATTTGTCTCTCAGAAATAGTCTGATTATTTTAACATAGTTTAGACTCCTTGTTCGGTTGGGTTTTTATTGTTTTGCTCTGGAACAAGTAGTATTTGATGCCATGCACATTGAACAAGTTGTCAGTGAAAGCCAGATCGAAGTGCATTTCCTCTTTAGGTCCTGCGGGAGGTGAAGGTGCTAGCAGGCCTTCAGCATCCTAATATCGTAGGCTATCACACTGCTTGGATAGAGCATGTTCACGTGGCCCAAACACGAGGTAAGCTGTTACAGATGGTATGGCTGTCCGGTTGGCAGACTGCGACCCGTGGGCCGAACCCGGCCTGCCCCTGCTTCGTTGCCTCCTGAGAGCTGAGAGTGTTTTCTTACATGTTTAGATAGTTTAAAAGGAATCAAAAGAAGAATACTTTGTGAAAGTTATAGGTTATTCAAATTTCATGTCAATAAAGTATGTTAGGACCCAGGCGCATTCATTCGTGTGTTGTGTGTGGCTGATTTTGCACTACAACAGCTGAACCGAGTAGGTGCAGAGTCCTGGGAGGCCTGTAAATCCTACAACACTTACTCCCGGCCCTCTACAGAGTTTGCCTCTCCCCTCACCCCCGCAGCGTAGTTGAACGGCTCTGTTGTTATAGTTCCTAAAATGTGCCAGGCATTTGAATAAGCTTGTTGTATCGTATTTTCCTAGAAAATATTGACATTTTTAGACTTGTGGTCTCATTTGGTGTTACTTTAGCTCTGTTTTCAACCATAAATTAGAAAGCTAGGCTGCTTGAAAATGGGTTTTTGTTTTTGTTTGTTTTGTTTTGCAGATAGAATTTCTATTCAGCTGCCATCTCTGGAAGTGATCTCAGACAAGGAGGACGACAGGTATGTATGTGGACTGGTGTGTAGTTTGACACGTTAGATGTAACCTGTCACCTACACCGAGTTGTCTTTGTCTTTTTGCTCATTTTCATTACAAAGTGTTAAATGGCTTCTTCCTCTCAGCTAATTCTGGCCAGTGTTTTCAATAAATGTTGCTGCTAGAGAGATCTGATGCCATGTGCTTCCAGAGTTTACCAGTGAGATTTATGTAGGTGTGAAGGGACAGCTGAGTCACTCTTGATCTTTTTTTTTACATTGATATTTATCTTTACCGTTTTTTTTTTCCCTCCAGAAACCAGCATGTTAAAAATGATGAAAGTAACAGCTCATCCATTATCTTTGCCGAGTTCACCTCAGAAAAAGAAAAGTCTTTAGGAGAATCTGGCATTGACAATCAGAATAACAGATTGGTGAACTGCAGCACCAATTTAATCACAAGAACCGCCTGTGAATTTGAATCATCCAGTTTGCTCCAAGGAAATGGTTTGGCTGATTTGCCTTCCAGATCGATTGTTGAACATCAGCTGCCATTTAGGCATCATTCCGACTTAGAAGAGAATTTCACATCCACCGGGGAATCTTCTGAAAACTTAAGTTTGTTGGGGCAGACAGAGGTAGTTCACTTTCCCAGAACCTACTGATGATTTGATGCTCACCCATAGTCATAGTGTGGAGGACCCATGACTAGATGTGGCCTCCCTTCCACCCCAGCTGACTGTGCACCTTGCTCCCCACCCCCCATCTGTCTTTGTCAGCCTCTCCACGCCATGTCCCCCTGGCCTATCTCCCTGGCCTGTGGCCCTTGTGTTGGGTCTTCCATCCTTTGCTTAGTTAACGCCTGCTAATCCTTTTCTGGCCACTTCTGTTTCTTCTCATTTGTGCCCCCGGAGTTGGAAGCATTGTTCACACCGTTTCTGTTGTGTGTTCTTACCATGCTATGCAAATACATTATGCATAAAGACCTCTCTTTTGGAACGTGACTTGAGGAGAGGAGAGATCAGGTCTGTTTTCAGGACACTCTCATTGAGGGTCACACCCATATGCCGGTGAGACTGCCACATGCTCGCCCCGGTGTGGAGTCTTAGTGTCACAGAGGACTTGGATGCTAACAGGGTCTCCGTATAATCTGGCACTCTGGGATTACAGACCCCGATATGCCCTCTGTATATGCACATGCAGAATTAATTCTTGTTGCCCGGGAATATGTGGCTCCGTGCATGTGCTTTTTATGAGACACAAAACTTTGAACAGAGTCACCTGAATACACAGGAGTTGAATTTGAGGGACTTTTCATCAGAACCATTCCATTTCTCCACACTACATTTGGGACTTTCCTTAGTGCCTAAGCGCATGCACTGTCGTGAGCTTAAGTTTTGCTTAACTTTTCCAAGTTATTTATGGACACAGCGAGGCCTCCAAAATGCGCATCTACTTTGAGGTGCTCGGAGAGCAGTAGAGTGGTCCCCAGCCATTCTCTGACGCTGTGTCTGAGCTTTAGAAACTGCATGTGGCGAGCAGACCCAATCGTTTCCGCGCCAGGGCCTCAGTGTCACCTTCGGGAGCTTGTCCCGCCCTGCAGCCCAGGCCTCCCCCTGCTCGCTCGCATTCTGACGCACCGTTTAAGGCATTCCTTCCTTCCTCTGTCTCCTTCACGAGACTTTGGGCTTCTTGGGCGGACGTGTGTCTGTCATCTCTTTCCTGAGCATGTAGCCCCCTGCTTGGCCTAGCGGAGGCAAGTGATACCTGTTGACTGAATGAATAATGCGAGCAAGTTGTGCCCAGGTGGGAGCCAGCCGTGTTGTCCCCCAGGTGCAGTACCACCTGATGCTGCACATCCAGATGCAGTTGTGCGAGCTCTCGCTGTGGGACTGGATAGTCGAGAGAAACCAGCGGGGCCGGGAGTATGTGGACGAAGCTGCATGTGAGTAACAGGTGGATCTTGGAACACTGGGCTGGGAAATGGAGACACCGGCGGATCTTCTGATGTAGGAACTACCTGCAGGTGCTTTAGACTCAGGAAAAAAATCACCTTTTCGAAACGATTGTGCTTATTTCAACATTTTCAAGAACATATAGGTATTTGGAAGTTAATTTTCTCTGAGATAAAGACATAGTTTGTGGATTCCTAAGCTGTAATATGCTAGAATTTAGGTTAATGATTTTGGGCAGAAAAGGTCTTTTAGTATTTTTTTTTTTTTAAGATTTATTTATTTATTTATTTGAGAGAGAGAGAGAATGAGAGACAGAGAGCATGAGAGGGAGGAGGGTCAGAGGGAGAAGCAGACTCCCTGCCGAGCAGGGAGCCCGACGCGGGACTCGATCCCGGGACTCCAGGATCATGACCTGAGCCGAAGGCAGTCGCTTAACCAACTGAGCCACCCAGGCGCCCTAGAATTTTTTTTAAGGAAGAAATTTAAATATTTTTTAAACCTGACAATGTGATACTCTTGCAAAAAGATACCTTTAAAGAAACCCTTATAGAAGGGTAGGTGGTGAAAAGTTTGTCTCAAGATCCAGAGCCCCTTCCTTCTGCAGGAAAGACTGTTAGGTTAATAATTTTTAAAATTATTGTAATACTAGTTCTCAACTTGTGCCACACATTAGAATCACCTGGGGAGCTTTAAAAAAGATGTTGATAAGACAGAGTAAGAGAAAAGCAGGTGGAGAAAGCCGACCACCATGACTTTGGCTGAGGTGACTGTGGCTGGTGTTCAAGGTCAGCATCAGCAGTGAAAACTGTTCATAGTGTGACCTTGAGAAGATGTGATGAGAAGGGCATTGCGTCTCTGGGGTCTTTCTCCCCAGAACCCTTAATGCCAGTCTAATTGTAAGAAAACATCAGACAAATCCCAGCCTAGGTACATTCTATGAAATATCTGACCAGTACTTTTCAAAACGGTCAAGGTCCTATAAACAGGAAAAGTGAGGAACTGTCACAGACTGGAGGAGCCTCACGAGACCTGACCCCTAAATGTAATGTAGTATCCTGGATGGAGCCCTAGAACAGAGAAAGGACGTTAGATAAACACTGGGGGAAGTCTGAGTAAATTGTGGACTTGTATCAGTCTTGGTGCAGTAACTGTGACAGATGTACCCTACCAGTGTGGGTGTTAATGATGGGAAACTGGGTGGCAGGTAAGTGGGAACTGTATTATGGTCTCCGTTTCTCTGTAGATCTAAGATTGTTCCAACAAGTAAAGTCTGTTTTTTTTTTTAAGGGGTGTTGTCAGGGACTGCACCAGCAATTTTTATATGATTGATATGGGATAAGGCTTGGCCTTTGATATTTTTTTGGAAATTCTCTTGTTGATACCAACGTGTAGCCAAAGTTGAAAATCACTGTATTAAGTGATCAAAACTGGGGATGCAAGTGACCTGATTTTAAGTAAAGACCCAGCTAAATATTAATTATTAATCATTTGCTGTTCACGACTATTGACACTCTAACCCTTTATTTGGTCTAAAATACACGTCATTTAACACACCCAGAATCTTAGATTAG
The DNA here is from genome assembly GCF_964656455.1 of Halichoerus grypus. Lineage (NCBI taxonomy): Eukaryota > Metazoa > Chordata > Mammalia > Carnivora > Phocidae > Halichoerus > Halichoerus grypus. The sequence continues at coordinate 4,969,258 of NC_135717.1, forward strand.
CTTCCAGGGGAGGCAGAAACAGAATGCCTCCCTCAAGCACTCAAGCATCTCCATGACGCTCCCTGCTTCTCTGGTTTACTGTGTAATCAGGACATGCCAGACTTTGCTTATTTCAGTCGTGGCAAGTAATGAGTGGGTATTTTCAGTTTCCTGTAAAGTATTCTCTGCTGTGTGAGCATCATAGTGCTAAGTGCAGATGTCTCTGTAAAAAGAAGATGGTTTATTAAGGTCCTGTATGCAGTTGTTGATCTTTAAACTTCCATTTGGAAAGTAAGTAATGAGTCCCTCATGATGGATTGGGATAACTCTGATCTTCACCATCCAGGACAATAAGCCTATGAAAACAGGGAGGGCAAGATATGGAGGTTACTGCTATCGTGATGCATAATTTTCTTTTAAAAGTCTTTTAAAATAAAAAGGTTTAACTTGGTAGTGTTCCCCACGGGCTGCATACCTTCCTATCGAGTATAGTTTTATATCAGTCATCCCCAACAATCCATACGTGGTAGACCCAGGTTTGAATCCTGGCTCTAGCACTCACTAGTGGTGAGGTTTGGGGCAAGTCAGGTAACTGCTCTCAGCCTGTTTCTTCCACTGTGAAATGTGGATCATCCCATTTGATAGGGTGTGAGGATTGAAGCGCTCCGTGCAAAGGATGCGTTGCTGAGGGAACAGAAGCTGTTCTCACCTGATCAGGCCCGTGTACAGGGGCCTGCTGTTTGGATGTGTTAGGTGGGTTAAAATGAGAACCTGTTACAGACAGACCAGAGGAAGGGAGTTGATCTGAATGGCTGTGAGAGTCCCAAAGCCCTCCATCTGTAGACAGGAGGCTGTCGCTCCAGTGTGAGGGGCATGGTAGCGGCGGCACTTGTAAGTGGGACCGTTGTGTTTATGCACACAGACACGCAGAGTTTCCTGTCTTCTCAAGTCCTGGGGACTTGAGGTCCCTGAGTTACATGCTGGGTGGTGCAGAAGGAGAGTGTGGCTTAGGTGAGCTGCATAGCAAGGTAGGCTCATCCAGGGGGAAAGGGAGCACGTCGTATTTCTGTGTTATGTATTTATGGTGTAAAATGGCTGAGGAGACAAGAGCTATTAAGTTCTTACTATGACATCACCAAATTTACTTAGCTGGAAAACGAGGATTTTTTGCTTTAGCAATTTGTTTTAGTTCCTACAAAACTTTCCCACCCCTAAAGTCAGTCATTATATCATCATGTTAATAGATGAATTAAACCATTTACTTGTTTCCCCATTACTTCGTTTTTCATTTGTCAGTCATTTTTGGAAAATACAGCATTCCAAATCTTCCATGTAATGGGAGCTCACTCCTTGAGCTAACATAGTTTATCCTTTTTCTGATTGCATTATTTGTAACAATGTCTTTAATCCACAGTAGGCTTAGGACACCAGATTTATCAGTGTTAAACCCCAGAGTGTCAGGGGTTGAAGGAGATTTAAACCTAGTTTAATCCAGGCATCTTATGCCTGAGAATGGTTTACAAAGTAATACAGGGGCTCTGGGTGAAATTAGTGACACCAAGTCCATTCACTAGGGCACTAAATTTGTGATGGTTTCTTTGCAAGCTGAGGAGCCCTTCCTGCTTATTTTAAACCATTTAGGTGTGTTGACTTTGTTGAAAATCTGAATTATGTTAATGCATTTAGAACTATGTAACATTTAGATGTTAATGTAATGAGTAAAAAGAAAAATAAAACTTCCTTTTTTCCTTCAAGGTCCTTATGTCATGGCCAGTGTTGCAACAAAAATTTTTCAAGAATTGGTGGAAGGTGTATTTTACATACATAACATGGGAATTGTACACAGAGATCTGAAGGTAAGTGCCTTGTATCAGGGAGGACGTGGTGTTGGTTCACTGAGTTAAATGAAATTATGTATCGTCTTTCATTTACTTAGGGGTTATCATTATTTTTATATAAATCATCATCCCATGAGTCCAGAACTTTAGATTGAATTTATTTTTTTTTAAGACTTTATTTGTCAGAGAGAGAGAGCACAAGCGGGGAGCAGCAGGCTCCCTGCTGAGCAAGGAACCCGATGCGGGACTCGATCCCAGAACCCTGGGATCATGACCTGAGCTGAAGGCAGACGCTTAACCAACTGAGCCACCCAGGCGCCCCTAGATTGGATTTAAAGGCAGTGATCTTTGGGCATTCAAAAATTCTCTATGGAGGAATAGTAGTGTTTTTCAGGTAGTGAGTGTGCTACGAGTTACTCATATAATAGATGAGGCTAAATGTATTTAATGCTGACAAAAATCCTCATATGTTATTGTAGCCTTAGAGGTAAAATCTGTTTCTACAATTACGTAACTTAAAGGAAATTTAACATGGGAAATTTTTTTCTGCTGTTTAAAAAATCTATGATTATTCCAGTTTTTATCCACAAAAGACTGTCAAAGAGAGAAAATAGATTTACTTCTTTGGCAGAAGAGTTTTAATTTGCTTACTTTTTGAACAAAGAAATTAAGTTGTGAAAAATGTCTTTAAAGGAATATTTGGGAACGAAAAGTTAATGTGCAAATCATTTTATTTTTTGAAAAAAGTTTAAGAACCAGTTTGTACATCTGGGACGTACAAGGTGATGAGTTAAGTGTTTTCTGGATACGAGTCTAGCCAGAAAATGTGGTGTGAGTTACTGAAATTCTATGGCTGGTGAAATTTTGAGGTCCTATTTCAAGAGGTAAGCTAGGTCATAATAACTGTATAGAGAGTTCCAGATCTTCACTGGGAGAAGTTGCTTTAAGTGTTGTTTGTATTTCTCACCGTAAATATTTCTGATGTTTCTTTTACAGATGTCCTCTAGGGATAAGGGTTTTTGAGATAACTTTACTAGGGTTTCCCTTAAGAGGTGGAATTCTGGTAGCATGATTCCTGCAGGTAGAACTCCTTGGTTATTGGTCAGTCTCAGAGGATAAGAGCGATAAAGGAGTCTGGCGAGAAGCCCCGTGTCCCTTATGTTGGAACTGCGCTGGAGGTACATGTGTATCGGAGACTCCCCGCTGCTTGTTAGTACGTTAACGTTTGCTTCAGCGTCAAGCAGGAGGTTGATGATTGCCTCTCTGCCTCCAAAACATGCCTCGTGGATAGCTGTTTGACCTTCGTGGTCCCGGGCATTTACTTTGGCTCCGTGAATTAGCAGCAACCGGATGCAGCTCACCCCTGCCGCCAGCAGCCGGCCTGCTTTGCTCGATGCGGTGCACACCGCCAGCTTAAGGGCTGTGTTCCCAGTGGAGGCAACGGCGCAGTTAACGTTTGCGCCACAGGCAATCAGCGTTTCCATCATCTCCTTATTCAGTATGTCGGCAGCCATGTGAAGGGGTGTCATGCTGGATTCGTTAATGGCATTGACGTGGGCACCATTTTGGGCTAAAATGGAGAGAACCGGATAGGTCCCGTAGGTTATGGCCAGGTGCAGGGGTGACTGTTTGTTGCTGTTGTCCACTCGAGCATTGACCTGAGCTCCATGTTCGCACAAAATACGGAGACACATCACAGCGTTACTCTGAATGTCTGTCAGGATCCTTTGGATTCTGTTCCCTGGTTTTGTCCACGTGGTAGAAGTGATTGGCCAGTGCAGGAGCATCAGGTGGAGCGTGGTGAGGCCTCTTGCGTCCCTAGAATAGTTATTGATTGCAGATTACACTATATTCACAATGGAAACGGTTCTGCGCAAAGAATTAGTACTTAAGGCAATGTTTATTTTTTATTTTTTTTAAAGATTTTATTTATTTCTTAGAGACAGCGAGAGAGGGAACACAAGCAGGGGGAGTGGGAGAGGGAGAAGCAGGCTTCCCACTGAGTAGGGAGCCCAGTGCGGGGCTCGATCCCAGGACCCCGGGATCATGACCTGAGCCGAAGGCAGACGCTTAACGACTGAGCCACCCAGGCGCCCCAAGAAGGCAATGTTTATTGAAAGTGATTCCCCTTGCCTACTTCAAAGAAGTGTTTGAAAATCTGCATTAGTTTCTCGGGATATCACAGCATTTTAGAGGGGGGACTCAGGTGCCGTGAGGGTTTTAGAACGGCCCTCATGTGCTTCTCTACTGAAATCTCTCAGGGATGCTTCCACAATTCCTTTATTTTGGCAGAGAAAAGGGAAGGTTTATTATAAACATCTGACCCACTGAAATTTGAAAATGATTTTCAGTTTACGTATATTTATTTAGCATAAGGCCCCATGCTAGGGAAATGGTAAACAGCATGGAGTCCCTGCTTTTGCAGGGCTCGACAGTCTAGCATGAAAGACACAAAACATATTTAAGTAACTAGATCAGTATTGCACATGGGCAAAGTTCTAAGAGATATGAGCACCCTAGAGGGTGTATGGAGGAGCCCCTGTGGAGGAGGGGTGTGCATCGGTGACGTCCAGTTGTGGAGGACTGGGAGAGGGTCTGCAGAGCTGGGCAGGGCCGTGCGTGGGTGAGGGTTCCAGCCAGACAGGCCAGGGGGCTCTTCTGGAGCATGCTGAGGATTTGGGGGTTTACTTTCTGTTAAACTTATGGGGGCAAGAAGTCATATTGTTTTTACACCATGTGATTCTTCCATTCATTAGATCCTATTTATTGGCACTTAGTATCAGGCGTCGGTTTAGGTGGTGAAGACGTATTGGTGAACGAGGTAACTACTCTTTCATGAAGTATACTTCCTAGTGATGGGTAATAAAAAGAAAATCCATTGTCTATTTCTATGTACTTATTTTCCATACCTAACTGAGGGTTTTAAGCTCCCTGAGGGCTGTGACCAACACTTCATGCATTTTCTGCAACATCATTGCTTAGCACTTAATTCTCAGGATGCTTGAAATGGGCTGACTGGTTTGTGTTCCTGCATTACTGCCAGTTTTTCTGAGTATCTCATCTAGTCAGTAAAGAAATTGGTTCATTCAAGACATGGTCATGGTATTTTGTAGTCCCTAACCCCCGAAGAATGGGTGAGTCCCGACATTACCGGGGAGAGTAACATCTAAATCATGCATATCCTCACTGAGAACTGATCGCTGTTGAGTTAACTTACCTGACTTCTGGGTCGGCACCGTGTTCTAACAAACAAAGCAAACTTCGTGCCTTGCGGTATTCGGCAGCTAGATGAATGGGGATGATGGACTGCATCTGCTTTGGGGGAGAAGGCAGACTACGTTACAAGCAGGCCTGTGCAGTGTCACCCTGCTGTGTCAGAGGAAATAAGTGTACTGAGTATCTCAGTTCAGTATTTTTCTGGTATGTGCATTGAAATTTTCTTTTTGACTGTTTTAAAAGACCCCAAACCAGTGAGAGTCATATAAAATCTGTGTTTTACATATAATGCAGATTTACCAATGCAGCAGAAATAACTTACGTAAAGCTTTGCAAGTTGGTTCTTGTGGAGAGCTCATAGTGTAAAAGTAATGGTAATTGCTACTAAGTCACTTGGTCCTTAAATTAACCCACAGGGTGATTGACAAGTAGGTTTTGTGTTTTTTAAGACTTTGCCAAAGTCATAGTATCAGTAGTAAAACCTGAATTTCCAGGGTTTCAAAGATAATGCAGCGTGTCTTCCATGATGAGCAGAGCTGTTTATTCTGGTTCTTAAAATACATCTCTAATAAGTAGTGACTTTTCACGGCGTGACTGCCAGATGAGGGAAGAAGGTGGGGTACGGGAGACAGTGACTTTTGGGGAAAAAAAATTAAATCTAAAGGTAATAATCATTGTATAAAAATTTAGAAAATGAAAAAGCATATGCAAAAAAGGGGAAAAATAATTCTTCACACAGATGTAATCACCACTGGTATATTTGAGAGGACAACATTAATGTTCCACCAGCCAAACGGGTTCTTGTCTTTCCGCACGTCAGCGTACGTGGGGCAGTTGGGAGGCGTGCAGGGTGCTGGAGGTGAAGTGTCCCACCGTGGGGGTGGTGGGGACTGCGGGGACCACGGGGAGGTTTAATGAGCTCACAGCAGCTAGGTGGTGGGCCTTCCGAAGCATGGCATCTTTTCCCTACAAGTGACAGAGCAGAGGGGAGGGTACCTGGTTCAGAAGTAGTCGGTAGCTGGTGGAGTTGGCCAGAATGGTCATGGGCTGGTTGACGGGGTGGCTTCTCAGGAGCACCTGGATCGCCGCGCAGTCCTCCCTCATGATGGCCTCGTAGAGTCTGGTGTGGAGGGCGGCAGCCGGGCCTTCTTCCAGGGCCTTGGCACCGTCAGCGACCAGCTCCCTTCTGCCTCTCTCGGTTATGTTTCCCATGAGCAAAACTTAAGAGTGGGGACTTGGAAGTGCAGGGGCCACTTGGGGCAGAATTGGTCTATTTCAGTCTCATTATGATCCCTTCAGTTCTGTTCTAGAACCATTCTAGAACTGTTGAGAATCATATCTGTGAACACGATTCATTTATATCTCAGAGCCAACTTCTTCAGGCTTTGTTCCCAGGTCATACAGTGCCAAATAGAGGCAGTTTTTTTTTTTTTTTTAAGATTTTACTTATTTATTAAAGAGAGAACACGACCCAGTGGAGGGGCGGGGGTGGGGGGGAGGAGAAGCAGGCTCTCAGCTGAGCAGGGAGCCCGGTGCGGGACTCGATCCCAGGACCCTGAGATCATGACCTGAGCCGAAGGTAGACGCTTAACCGACTGAGCCACCCAGGCACCCCTTGAAGCACACTTTTTGAGACTTGACTCAATCACAAAAATGTACCCAAATTATCATCTTACACATAAGATTATTTCTGTGTTCTCTTCCATTCAGCTATTTAAAAAAAACAAAGCTAAAACAGAGGAATCTATACATGAAAATAAAAAAATTATTACAGGGCGCCTGGGTGGCTCAGTTGGTTAAGCGACTGCCTTCAGCTCAGGTCATGATCCTGGAGTCCCGGGATCGAGTCCCACATCGGGCTCCCTGCTCAGCAGGGAGTCTGCTTCTCCCTCTGACCCTCCTCCCTCTCATGCTGTCTCTCATTCTCTCTCTCGCAAATAAATAAAATCTTTAAAAAAAAAAAAAATTTAAATTATTACATTTAAAGTAAGAAAACCCAACTTTTAACCTAAATATATTTTTGTTTTGAGTGGAAATCCCCCTCCCCACAGTATGGGTGCAGGTTTTCGGTGGCACAGGATTAGTTCCATCGGGAAAAGTTTGGGGTCTGCCCCGGTTGCTTAAATGGTGCTAAATGCATGCCTTTCATAGGGTGACCTAATTGTCCCTAACCCTGGCGAACATAAAAGAATCATCTAGGAGCTTTTAAAAAATATCAAAGTTTTCTCATTAAAAAAAAAAAATCAGTCTTTGACTTGCTGGAGAGGACAGTTTTTAAAAGCTTCTCGGGGGATTCTGACACCCAGTCAGGGCCGAGGAGCACTTGTGTACAAGGTGTGCTCTGCCAGAGATCGTGGTTCTCAAACTTGGAGTAATGTGGGGACTTTTACAGAGTACTGCTGCCTGTGTCCACCCCCAAGAATTCTGATTTTTTTGGTCTGTGGAAGGGCTTGGAGCTCCCTTGCTGGTTCTGATGTGCAGCCACGTTTTAGAACCTCTGCTCGGATTTTTAATTTTTGAGCGGCTACTTGCTCCTGAGTTGAAAACTCTTTTTTTTTTCCCAAAGATTTTATTTATTTATTTGACAGAGACACAGCGAGAGAGGGAACACAAGCAGGGGGAGTGGGAGAGGGAGAAGCAGGCTTCCCCTGGAGCAGGGAGCCCGATGCAGGGCTCGATCCTGGGACCCTGGGATCATGACCTGAACCGAAGGCAGACACTTAACGACTGAGCCACCCAGGCTTCCCCTGAGTTGAAATCTCTTAACATCTACACATTTTTACTGTTTTATTTTTTTAAGATTTTATTTATTTATTTGACAGAGAGAGAGAGAGCGAGAGCAGGAACATAAGCAGGGGGAGCGGGAGAGGGAGAAGCAGCCTTCCTGCCGAGCAGGGAGCCCGATGTGGGACTCGATCCCAGAATCCTGGGATCATGACCTGAGCCGAAGGCAGAGGCTTAACAACTGAGCCACCCAGGCGCCCCCATTTTTACTGTTTTAAGAACACCAAGGAGTTGTTCTTGTTTGTTTACAGCCCAGGAATATTTTTCTTCATGGCTCTGATCAGCAAGTAAAAATAGGAGACTTTGGTCTGGCCTGCACAGACATCATACAGAAGAACACAGACTGGATCGATAGAGATGGGAAGAGTAAGTTTATTCTGGTTCTTTTCTTTTTTGGCGTTAAGACAAAAAGAAACATGATTGAACTTGTCAGTATTTAAAGAGACTCATAAAGACTTAATGTAATAGCAAAAGTAAGATAAAGACAAAAAGCAACCATCGTTCCCTACAGTACCCTGCTCAGAGTCCATGTTCTTTAGTGTAGACAGTGGGAACTCTGCAGTGTTTTAATATTTGGCTTTTCAAATTACAGGGACACTCACACACACGTCCAGAGTGGGTACTTGCCTGTACGCTTCTCCTGAGCAGTTGGAAGGATCCGAGTATGACGCCAAGGTAGTATTTGCTGCTTTTCCCCCTTTTGCTGGACTTGGTCTGCTGTCCTAAGTAACAAAAAGCACAGTAAGTGCAGTGGAAGTTCTCGTGTTGGTGTTTTTGGATGTAACAGAGTAGGGTAGGTTGTCTGTTTCATGAAACTGCCATTAACAGGAAACCTCACTTTTCACCTAAATCTGACTACACTGATTTTCAGGCTACTTTACCACTTCTATTTTTTTTTTTTTTTTTTTTTAAGATTTTATTTATTTGAGAGAGAGCGAGCATGAGAGGGTTGAGGGTCAGAGGGAGAAGCAGACTCTCCGCCGAGCAGGGAGCCTGATTTTATTTATTTATTTGACAGAGACAGAGCGAGAGAGGGAACACAAGCAGGGGAGTGGGAGAGGGAGAAGCAGGCTTCCCGCTGAGCAGGGAGCCCGATGCGGGGCTCGATCCCAGGACCCTGGGATCATGACCTGAGCCGAAGGCAGACGCTTAACCAACTGAGCCACCCAGGCGCCCCTACTTTACCACTTCTAAATCCATGGGTGTCCTAAATTATTTTTGAAATGAGCTTTCCTTTTAAAATGTCACAGTTCGGGCTGTGAAAAGGTCTAATCCGTTTTGTTCCTTGAAGGAATGTTAAAGGAAATCCTTTTCTCAAAGTAACAGCTTAGTAAATTTTCTTCCTTTTGATGAATCATTCAGCTTTTCAGTGACTGGGCGTGAACTGGCAGAAAGAGACCATGGCTCTTCCTCAAATCCTACCTGGTTAAAGGCCTTCCTTGAAAAACGATTTCAGGAAAAGTAACAGATTTTATGAAGTTTCTTAAACTTTACCAGAATGCTTCGCTGTGTGTGGAGGCAGAGGGGAGCAGGCCGCAGGGACGCCGACCCCAGTAGCTGGCCCCAGCACGTGGGAGCTCCCGTCTCTCGCTCAGGCTGCTCCACGCCCGGATTTTCAGGGAGTGCTGGGGTCACTGGTATGGTAGTGACTGTGGACGGGGCCGGGGGGTTCTCCCTGCCCCTCACCCGGCCAGCCTTTGTGGCCGTGGATGCCCTTCTTGGTTTGGAAGAGATGGGGATTGCGACGGTACCAGACAGCGCTCCCTCAGGGCCATGATTCTAGGTGGCAGAAACTTGCCTCTGAGAGCAGTAAGCTTGCCCACTATGTGCCTTGCATCGTAGGGTCTGTAAATCGGCCTGTCTTCGAAATCTAGTGTTTGAGAGGATGGTGATGTTAGTCTCCCTTTGTGTTTCACTACTAAATTACCTCTCTCCCGCTTTTCCAGTCAGATATGTATAGCTTGGGTGTGATCCTGCTAGAGCTCTTTCAGCCGTTTGGAACAGAAATGGAGCGAGTACACGTTTTAACAGGTTTAAGAAGTGGTCAGATACCTGAATCCCTCAGTAAGAGGTGTCCCGTGCAAGCCAAGTATATCCAGCACTTAACTAGAAGGAACGCATCTCAGAGACCGTCTGCTCTTCAGCTGCTGCAGAGCGAACTTTTCCAAAATTCTGGAAATGTATGTACATATATTTTTTTTCTTTCTTTCGTTCTTTTTTTTTTTTTTGTAAAGTAATCTCTCCACCCAAACTCATGAATCCCAAGATCAAGAGTCACACGCTCCACGGACTGAGCCAGCCAGGAGCCCCAGTTGAGCTTAGAATAAGGTTTATGGAAACCAGATTAAGCTCATTCTCAAGAGTTCCCAGAAGCACAGCCTTAGTCCAAGTAAGCAAGGTGACCACAGCCAGTGTCTAAAAGTTGTAATTATATATAGGCTCTACTTTCTAGCTTCCTCTTGCTAAGTCCAAAGGCTTTAGTTTTCCTTTCTGACTAGGAAATATAACCTTTTATAAATCACTACAACATATCTACTAGTAAAAAGGGGCACATACCAGAGAGTAAAAGACAGCAGGAAATCTTGGGGGGAGCTGGAGTGACGGTGGCAGAGACCGCCTCAGCCCGTCTGCGGTCCTTCAGCATTCAGTGTGTGATTCTGGTTTTCCGTCCTGTGATGTGGGATGGGCCCCAGGGCAGCCCCTTCCTCCCCTCCTTCCAGGCCCGTTGTTACTGTGCCAAGTACCATGTCCAGTCTACAAGTACTGGAAACACGATTCATCCATTCTGTTCCTCCAGAAACTTTCTGAGATTTAACAAAAGCTTGATTCAAAGATCTATTCACAGATCCCCTAGTGCTCTGCTACCGCAAGCACAGTCCCCAGACCAGCAGCATCAGCATTACCTGGGGGCTTTTGAGAGGTATAGGGTCTTGGGCTCCACTCCAGACATACCAGCTCAGGATCTGCATTTAACAAGATCCCCAAATGATTTGCCTCCACAGTGTGTGAGCGGCATTGCATTAGATGCGCTGGTCCTTAGAGTGTAGTCTCCAGGCCGGCAGCATAAAATCCTCGGGAACCGGATGGAATTCTCAGGCCCTCTCGGCTGCTCAGACCCGTTAAGGGAGAAGTCTGGGGGGGGTTGGGGAGGGGCTGCAGGCAGCCCGTGTGCAGCAGATACCGACATCGTCGTGATGCACACTGGTCTGTGCGCTCTTTGTGGTAACTGTTCCGTTGATTTATTTTCTGTTTAAGGCTCACTGAGTTTCAGGTAAAACAGTGAATTTTACTAGCTTGAATGGTAAACAGGTAGGTGTAGTACTTTTCTGAGCCTTTGGAAACAGCAGATGTGGTGATTAAATTTATCTCTTTTCTACGGAAGGGATTTTCTAACTCCCAGTTAAGTTAGCTATTAGAGAGCGTAGTTATTTGGCATTTATGGTATTTCTCTTGTAGAATTTTTTATATAATAGCCTTCACATGCCTATAGAGAGAAAACTTGTGTGGACAAGGCAGTCTTTGGTTTGCATGGCCATTCGTACAGGACTGTGAAAATGACTGCTGAGCTCAGACCACGCAAGGGGATCTTAGTAATCCACGGGAAGTTATGATTGTCCCATGACCTTTACAAATGTTTCTCAAAACATTAAAAACTCTGTCAGTTGCAGAGGTATGTGGAAATGAAGCAAGTTGTAAAACTATTTATTTACGTGTTCAAGAGTGGTTTAAACAGTGCCTGCCTGCATCTCACCATAGACCTTAGGATACAGAGTGAGCTGCTTTTCTGTGCGGTGGTGAACTGTACACTCCTTTCTAAGTTTGGATCAGCGGTCAAGTATCCTTTGCACTTTCGAAGTTGTGAGAGATCTCCGAGAGTTTTTCTTTTTTTTTTTTTAAATTTTATTATGTTAGTCACCGCACATCACATTGTTAGTTTTTGATGTAGTGATCCATGATTCATTGTTTGTGCATAACACCCAGTGCTCCATGTAGTACGTGCCCTCCTTAGTACCCATCACCGGGCTAACCCATCCCCCCATCCCCCGAGAGTTCTTTCAACGTGAATTTTGCTGGTGTCACTTTCTCTGGGACATCTTCATCCTTTTCCTCATTTCTGCTAAGTCCTCTTTGCCCGGTCCTGGGGCTGCACACCCGTGTGCCTGGCGGCGGGAGCAACACCCCACGGCCGCCTGTTTCTTCTCTGACACCACGCGGTGCAATTTGATTCGGCTGCCAGCGTCCTTACTTTTCATTAGCTTGCTGCACTTCCATCTTTGCTGGCCAGTTCCACATGTCAGTTAGGACACACGGAGGCAACACAACACACACGTGGCCTGGGGTGTGCCGTGAGCCAGGTGATGACTGGCCCCTGGTGGTGACAGGCTTCGTGGACTGAGGTGCTGACAGTTAGTTACGGAGCCGGGCGACCGACGCTGGCGCAGCTCCGCCAGCTGTGGGCACTGGGATTCAGGCGCACCGTGCAAAGGGAGGTTGGCCTGTGTATTTAAAATGGAAGAGGCCGGGGCACCTGGGTGGTTCAGTCGTTAAGCGTCTGCCTTCGGCTCGGGTCATGATCCTGGGGTCCTGGGATCGAGTCCTGCGTCGGGCTCCCTGCTCGGCGGGAGGCCTGCATCTCCCTCTCCCACTCCCCCTTGTGTTCCCTCTCTCGCTATATCTCTTTCTGTCAAATAAATAAATAAAGAAAATCTTTAAAAAAATAAAAAAATAAATAAAAAAAATAAAATGGAAGAGGCCATTTTAATGGAATTCAAAATTTTCTCTTGACAGGTTAATCTCACCCTACAGATGAAAATACTGGAGCAAGAAAAAGAAATCGAAGAACTAAAGAAGCAGCTGAGTCTCCTTTCTCAGGACAAAGGGGCCAAGGATGACGTGAAAGATGGGGGTGTTCCTGTCCTGCCTTAATTAGGCTCTGTAAATGTGAATGTGGACTTCTAGTTCTTGAAGTAGTCAACTGGCATGTAAATGTCGTCTTTGTTAGGGTATAAATGGTATAGTTATTTAGTGAGCCTGGACAAGACCGATTAAAGTTGTAGAAGTTCCCTCTACCTCTGTCTGCTGCTCTGCCTACTTGTGCTCGCTCTCTCTGTTAAATAAATAAAAATCTTAAAAAAAACCAAAAAGCTAAACCTATTTTGCTCTTTTCCTTCTCGTATCCCATAGACTCATAAATTTTTTTTTTTTTTAAAGATTTTATTTATTTATTTGACAGAGATATAGCGAGAGCAGGAACACAAGCAGGGGGAGTGGGAGAGGGAGAAGCAGGCTTCCTGCCGAGCAGGGAGCCCAATGTGGGACTCGATCCCAGGACCCTGGGATCATGACCTGAGCCGAAGGCAGACGCTTAACGACTGAGCCACCCAGGCGCCCACAGACTCGTAATTTTTAATATCACTGTCCGGTCTCTGAGAGACTTAGGCACCATCCTCACTTTCTCCTTAAACTCTGCCTGTTGGACCACATAGCCCTCCCCTAGAATGTTCTACCGCACAGATCCAGGTATGTGCCCCTACCCCGTCACTGCCCAAGCCCAGGCCTGCACGTTTGCTGGACTGTTCCAGTTGTGACAGCTGCGTGTTAGTTACCAGAAAGACATCTGATGAGTTCACTCCCTGGCTCAAAAGCTGGCTCTTTGTTGCCCCTGAGATACAACTTCAGCTTCTCAGCAGCGCAGCGTACATCATCCAACCTTTCTGTTCTCTTCACCTTTAGCTTGGCATCACTTCAGAATCATGCCCTTTCCAAGCTTTGTGCCTCTTGCCCCCAAATCATCTAAAGCATCTCAAAGTAGCTCTGGTGGGACTGTTCCTGTTTTCGCTCCTGTACTGTTCCCACGGTGTCCCCTTTATTCAGCACTTGACTCCCCACCAACCTACGTTCCTTAAAGGCCCTGATGGGATACGTTCATTTCTGTATCTCAAAAAATGTCTGCCACGTCGCTGGCAGGTGTCCTGGTATACTGCCCACGACGTGGCTGAATTTTAAATAAAGTGAAACCCACAAATTATATGATGCCTTTATTGATTCTAGGCAACTGGCTGAAATAGATTTCAGTACAAGTTCCTTCACCCACAACAGGCGTGAAACAGCACCGTTCTCGAAGTCAACCTCTTACAGTTACTGAAATTCACTTGAGGAGCTTGAGGGCCGTGTTGAAGGGGGCCAGGTTCTCGCACGCCCTCATCCACTTCTGCACATTGGCCGGCGCGGTCCCACCACAGCCTCCCGCCTGCTGCAGCACCGACCACAGAACCACGTCAGCCACGGTGAGTTCATTCCCAACAAGCCAGGGGCTCTTCCCGAGAGCGGAGTTCATGGAGCGGAACACGGCGGCTTTCTCTTTACTGCTTCCCTCTTGTAGCTGAAAGATCGCTATATCCACCCAGCTATCTATGAGGGTTAGAGTTACAGCATCCTGCTTCTGGCCAAACAGAGAGAACAGGAACCGTGCGATGTTCCCTTCTCCTTCGATGGGACACATTGTTTGGACGCTGAACTTCATCTGAGTCTTCGGCACTGAAAGGCAAGAAGCACACGGTGTATGGTAGCGCGAGCGTCCCCGGGAAGAAGGGCTTCAGCAACAAAGGGGAGCGGGGAGTCGCTGATCACCGGGAACTGGTGGCAAGGGAAAGAATTTTCACGAACATCACGTTTTATCTGTCTCCAAGACATGTATGATTAAGAAAGTTTACACCGGATGTTTACAGAATGCAAACTCTATGTTAAAAAAAGTAACCATTTCTGGTATTTGATCAGGACCGTTTTCAAGCAAGAAGGGACCTCAGACCATCTTTTCCAACCTCTGTGCTTCAGAATTTGCAGGATGAGGACTGGAAACCAGGAATCCCTCTCTACCCTCACAAGGTTCATCTGTGCTCCTTTTCCAGAATTACCCCACACGCTTCCTAGACTCTTAGGGAATTTGACCCGACGGCAAGTAGCCGAAGAACGTCACGGTCCTGGCCCCTTGCTGCCTCATTCCAGAGCCTACGAGCGCAGCCAGTGCCCTGTGCTTACCATTCTTCCAAATCAGAGTAAAACCCAGCTGATACTCGTGACGCGGCTGTTTTTTAGACTGCTCGCCAAAGCACCTGAGGAGGTTTTCCGGCACGCTCTGGACTGCGGAGTGCGTGTGAACGGTGGACAGGACCCTGTAGTGGCCACACAGCAGCCGGTGCAGCACGAGCAGGGCCAGGGGAGGGGAGGCGGGGTTCGCGTTGATCACGATGTCTTTCAGTGCCCCGTAATCCTGCGGGGAGAAAACCCAAACAGCGAGTGACGTGAACAGCCACTTGAGTGCGTGGAGTTGTACCCGGTGCTGTTCTTAGGGCCGAAGCAGGGTTGCTGAACAGAATCCTCAACGCCCACTATCACCCCACCTCCCAGCTGAGGAAGCTCGTCCTGGGGAGGCAAATAACCTGCCCAAGCTCACTGAGCTCAGGAAGAAGTGCAGCAGGGATGTGAGCTGACTCCAACCCCTTAACCTCTGCACTGCGGGCCCCCACCAAATAAAATGTTGACTTTGCTGTGAAATTAGTAAAACAACACATTAAGAATGACAGTATTCGTTCCTAAGTTATTAAAAAAGAAAACCACACAGTCACTCCATTTACCAAATCTTTCCAACACCTGACCCCCTGACAGGATAGTTTCTACATCAATTTATGTGTGAGTTACGCACACTGTGGGTCAATGAAGTGTCCCCTAAGGACCTTGGCTCAAAATGTCATTGGTGATGGCAAGTGGGCAAAGTCTAAAAAAACTAGGTGTTAACTAAAGGACTAAAACATACTGCCCTTTTAAATGCAGACTTTATTTCATACGTTCGCTCTTAATAACAAACTCCTATAATACCATGGAGGCCAAACTCAAATTCCTTGGCTTTCTGTACACAGCCCACCACGATCGGACTAGGAGTCTCCCCAGTCCTGACTAAAGCCCGTCACATCACCCTATGATGAATGCTTTGCAATCCTCTGAACACAGCATCACTCAATGCTGTGCCCTGGGACACCCTCCCAGCGCCTGAGACACTGGCACAGCTGTGCGTGATCACCAACTTGTCCACCAGACTGGCTCCCTGGGGGCCCGGCCGGGTCTCTGGGTCCCCGGTGCGGGCAAATGTACCAGGTGATCAAAGAACCCAAGTGCAGAGGTGCCGAGGTCACTGGGAGACCCTGCAACCCCGCCTCCACATGTTAGGTCTTCACGCAGGAGCACTTCTACCACCAACTCCAGAGAATTCTTGGGACAAACCCTTTTGTACTCTCAATACCACCACTTAGAAACAAGACTTTCTTTTTTGCATATCAGACTGTCACCTAAATTAGCTGAAGCCTGCAGACTGATCTTTAAAGGTGGCAGATGCAACTTAATTCTAAGACTGCAAACTGAACGTAGCAAAAGACACTTGATCCATGAGGCTGTGGCTGGGCGGCCAACGCTCTGAGATTCAGGCGGCTCTCAGTCAGGATGGACTCGCTGAGCCTGAGAAGCACTGAGCTGACACTGGTCTGTTTGTCCTGGCTCGGAGGCTGCTAGAGTGACGCCCATCTCTGGCCTGCGTCACACGCCGCCTCGAACGGTGGGGAGCTGTAACTTGACTCCTATGCCTGCCTAGGGATCCTCCCAACTCTTCTGCACCAGGTCTGAGAAGTCAAGCGGCTTTAGAACTTGCTTTGGCTTCACTCATAGCTCATGAACCTATTCTGTGTAAAGGCACAATCACTTAGGGGAGGAAAAAAGAACATGCTCTTTGTACCACCTTTGAGAACTAGAAAACCAAAGCTTGAATCACAGGAGCACGATTTTCTGGCACGACAACCACCTAGCCTCCGATGTTCTTTAGCGCGCTCCAGATGAACTCACCGTTCCGAGCACTGAATTTAAGTCCAATGCACTGGTCGAGAAAGCAGTGGGCTCATCAGCTTGGATTATGTTGGTTACATCCACGTCTGCATCTGGTGTCTGAATCATCTTGGAAAGGCCATCAACTGCAGCCTTCAGTTCATACAGACGTTTTAAAATATCATCTTGGCGGGACTCAAGAGCTTGAAGAGATGGGTCAGACTCTTCCTAAACAAACCAACATTGAAACGTTCATTTCCTCTAACAAAACAGCAACGTTTAAATTTGATCACTTCTATTGAATTCCATGAATTCATCAAACCCCCCACCTCTGAAAAGATATTAAAACGAAGCAGCAGAATCATGTTGGTTTTCCCACAGTCCAAGAGGTGCTGCAAACTGATCCACAAATGCTTTAAAACAAAAGTGACTGAAAGCCATTTTGAAGTTGTAGGACTCCTATTTAAGAACAGACCATGGAAAATGAACCCAAATCATCGTTCTTTGTTCTTAATGCCAAATTAGTTCAAAATACTTTGCTTATTTAACAAATAGAAAAAGATGGGGGGGGGCAGTGAGAATGTAACTCAGCAATTTATACTAATAGAAGGGAAAATGGGGACCACAAGGAGGCTGAACAAAATGTGTCATTTGACTTGGAAAGGTAAGTCCATGGGGTCAGAAGATCAATTCCCCACATCATTCTCAACGCAGTACTGGCCCTCTCGTACCTTAGAATCATCCAGAACTTTTTCACTGCTGAAATGTAGAACTTCGTAAGTATGGAATGCTTATGTCCTTCGTTCACTGAATCTTTGCATCTTTCTTGCCTGGTATACTGACTGCTACACAATAATATTTGCTGAGGAAAAAAATCTCAAATCTCTACACACTTAACTTTAAAAAGCACTAACAAGAGCCCTCTCGATAAAGTCACAATGTACAACCTATTTCCAGATTCATTAGCTCTCATAACGGATAATCCATTTTGAGCCCAGAGAAGAATATGTTAAGTCCTAACCAGACAGAACCGTCCATATGGCAGGGACCTCGAGTTGTCTGTAAATACGCTGGTATAGGTACGTGCTGGTAAGCCGGATGTCGCACAACACCGCCCTTTCACAGACTCAATGCATCACCAAGTGCTGTCCATTTTCTGGAATCCACTGGCTTCAAAGCTTGCCTACACTGTCACCGCCCAAGTTCAAGACACCACTTTTCACCTGGTCTGCTTCCACTGGCCACCCCTCCAATCCACCTCTAAAACGGCAGCCAGAGAGATTAAAACAAATATGGATCCCATCCCCCACCTCCATGTTAACCTAGCAGGCTCTTTGCCTAAAAGGCAAAGCCCTTAACCTGGCTTGGGAAACAGCCTGTATGACCTGTCCTCTGGTCATCTCCTCTCACATAGTGCTGCCCGCTGGCTGTGCTGTCCTTTGGGTCCCTAAAATACACCATGCCCCCACCTGCCACGGGGCTTTTATTCTGTTCCCTCTATCTGCGACATTCCTCCCTCTTCTCCTAGAGCTTAATCTGCACTTTCTCACCTCCCCTAGCCTGCCGCTCAAACAGCAAAGACATGAAGATGACTGACCTGTGGGTGGAGCAAAGAAGCAAAAAGACTTCAGTGTGCCGAGGAAACAATTAGGTGCCGACCGGAGTAAGTCTGAACGCAAAATGTGACATGCAGGGAGGGGTACTAGTGTGCGGTATCCTCCTGTTCCTCAGTGACAGTCCTCAAGGAGCATGCCAGTCACCTCTAGCCCGCCTGATTTGTGCCTTGTGTGTGCAAGAGCTTGCTCAATTCTACAAATGGCAGTAGGGTCCCTGACGTACCCGGGCAAGGAAGTGCCTACTGGATTCCATGCCCGAGTCAACCCAGTAAACAATGCCTGAAACGAATGCATTCCTACCGTGGCCTGTGACTGGGAGCCCCGCACAGCTTGAGTTTACCTGTCTTGATGTGAGAAATGAGGAAATGCTCAGGATCTGCTTTCCCTTGTTTTCCTGCTCAGATTAGATCATGACTTGGCATATTGTGTTTATCCATTTTATATGTATTTTAGAAGCAGTTTATTCTTTGTGTTGCTCCTATTTGCCTTTGATATGCTTGCTTTCTAATTATCTGCCTATATTGTTCTCATCTGCTAACCAAGTGGGCCTGGGTGTCTTCTAGGTTAGTTCACAGTTGAAAGGCCAAGAGAGTTAAGCAGCACACCAAAAAAAAAAAAAAGAAGGTCTCAAATGAGATGTGACATTTCCAGCTCCGGGTCTGGGTTTTGTTTTCAGTTCCGTGAGACTGTCCAGTGGAGCAGCACTGGATCATCGTGCTATTTCTGTCTTAGTTCCCTAGTGAGACAACTGCATCATTGTTTGCCAACAACCCAACCACTTGCCTTCCAATCTACGCAGAAGACTTTAGACGAAGTGAAGGAGGGGGCGCCTGGGTGGTTCAGCCAGGCCTCCAACTCTTGATCTCAGCTCAGGTGTTGGTCTAGAGTTGTGAGTTGAAGCCCCGCATTGGGATCTGGGAAGTGGTCTACCTGGCCCAGGTGAAGACGGCCCCCCCCCCCGAACCCCCAGCCCCCCGGGCACGCCCCAGGCCAGCCCGAGCACGGGAGCGCCCGCCGCAGCGCCGACGCACAGCCGCCCGCAGAGGCCCGGGAGCCAGGTCAGCGGAAGGCAGCCCGACACAGCGGGGCGCAGACTCAGGACACACCGACCGGGGAAGCCGGGCACTCGGGGCGCTCACAACGTCCTGTTACCCTGGGTAGCAGGGGTGACAATGGCGTTCGCTTTAGAGTTTCTCACAATTAGCATTTACGTGCCCCTCACTTTTCTGTGCCTACAATTTGGTAGAAAAGCTTTAGTAGCCATAAGCGGAAAAGGAAATAGATACAAGAGGAATAGCTCTTTTAATAGACACAGCGCGCACACGGAACTGGCGGGAGCGTGAGGCCGGGGTGCGGCAGCCAGGTCGAGCGCCAGGGTTCGAGGCGCCCGACCCCACGGGCCCGGCCGCGGCGCCTGCGCACTGGGCGGGAGGCGGGCGGGTGGGATTAGGCGCCTGCGCACTGGACCGGGTGGAAAAACTTACGTTCAAGCGGGTGGGGGCGGGGCGGGCCGCGCGCTCCTACCTGCACGTGGCCTGCGTCCGGCGCGGGGCCGCCTGTCCTGCCGTGCACGTTGGGGAGCCGGTACATGCAGGTGGGAAGCTCTACACGGAGAGACGCGCTGCCCCCGTGATAGGGCTTTACCTGGTACATCGGCATCGTGGGAGCCGAAGGACGGAAGGTGGCAGGTGAGGGACACGAACACTCAGAAACCGTCCGAGACCACGAGAGACTGCGGCCACCTTCTTTCCGATCCGGCTGCGGCCTTTCGGGAAAGCGCAGTCCGTGTGGTCTAATTGGCCCGCGCCCTCTGGACGTCACGGCCTCGACTTTTTACACAACCAATCGGCAAGAAGGAGGCGTGGGAAGCGCCGGCTGTCCCATCCGGAAGGGGCGGGGCGCAGTGTCGGAAGCAGCCAATGGGCGGCAGGAAGCGGAGCCTCCGTGGGAGCGGCGGCGGGAACTGTTCCGAGTCCCGGAGGCGGGTCAGGTTCTGGATCCATGGAGAGGGCCGAAGGGCCGAGGTGAGCGGTGCGTGCAGTGTCCCCTCGCGGTCGCCCTCCCTGAGGCCCACGGCGTTCCAGACCCCGGGAAGGGAGGGGAAGGAGACCGCGGCGCTGGGCGAGCCCGCGTGGAGGCCCCGGAGCGGGCTCCTCGGCGCTCCCCGGATCCGCTGGCCTTTGGGGGCGCTTTGCGGGCGGGGTGGGCGGGGAGATCCGTCCCGCTCCCAGGCAGGCTCTGCCCAGACGTCTGGACGCGTCCGTGGACTGGCAGCCGGAGCACGAATCCCAGGAAACTGAACTCATTTCCTTTCTACCTGGTTTCTTTCTTTTCTTTTTTTGAAAATTGAGGTTATTTGGGGGAGGCTTCAAGGCACATGCTAATTTGCGTAGCCGCACAGTTTTTAAAAATGCAGAACTTTCGCATCCCCTTGAGTACGTCACTGCTGGCTGGTAAGCCAGTTCGGAGGGGCGAATCTCCGGCTAGCGCTGCTGCGTTCAGTGTCAGGTTCCTGAACCCAAATTCGCTGTCCGTGTGTTTAAATGTTTGATCCCCCGTCCTCAAAATAAATATTGGAAGTGGATTTGTGGCCTGTGGTGTGTTGCCAAATAAGCAAGTGTCAGAGAAGCTTCTTTCCATTTTGTGTTGTCATCTGCAGTTTTCTTATTTAAGAAAAACCTGAGTGAAATTTTTTGCAAGGTAGAACGAAGAGTAAAGATGTTTGTTGCTTATTTTATAAGGGTTTATTGAGGGTCTGCTGTGTGTTAGCAGTTGTGGGAGGCTACCCAAAGATTTCTCTCGCAGGGAGGCTCCTGGGTTCCATTAAACCCACGTTACCAGTTAAGCCGCTTACAAGAAATTGCTATATTAATGAACATAAGGAATGCATTCTTGGGATGAGCAGGAGTTTGCCAGGCAGAGGAGGAAGAGGGGAACGGTCGAGACCTGTATAGACAAGGTGCAGTGTCTAAAAGAGCTTGTGATATTCAGGAAACAGTTTGCTGTGACTAGAATATAGGTAGAATTGGTGAACAGAGGATTGGAGAGAATGAGAGAAAAGTAGACTGGGGTCTGGTTTTTCATATGACTAGGTTTTCATATAGCAGACAGTGGAATGCTAGTAGATTTTTTTTTTCCTAAAATGTATTTTTTTTAGTAATCTCTGCACCCAATATGGGGCTCAAATCCAGGACCCCGAGATCAGGACTCCCATGTTCCTCCAAATGATCCAGCCAGGCACCCCTATGCTAGTAGTTTTTTTAAGCAGAGAAGTTATTTGTCCAGGTTTGTGATTTCTAAAGTAACTGGCGGTAGCATGGAGGGTGGTTTGGAATAGGGAGAGAGTAGAAACAAATTGGTTGTATAACTCTTTAAGTAGGTACAGCAAGAACTTTAGGGGTTTTAGCCAAAACAGCAGTTGATAGCCTGGATTTGGAAGGGAGATTCAAAGGCTCCTGTGGAAATAGTTATATAACAGGTACCCAATTTCTAAGATGGTTTTGATTTTCACATAAACACTGTGTGTTTCCTACCATACCCTTGGGTTTTCAAATCAAGTGAGAAGTGTTGCTTTCACTTTTCAGAAGAAGATCCCATTGTTGCCAAAGATTATTGACCCGTAGGTTGAGGGGTACATGTGTTTCCTCCATGTAGATCCCAGCATAATTAAATTTCTAAATATCCATTGCATTGGAAGTATCTATTCAGAAGATTTTTTTGACAGAAGTGTAAGACTTGTAGGACAACATTTATATATGTGAATGTAGTAGATGGATATGTTAATCTAATAAACGAATGCGTTAGACACATTAACTATTAACAGAGATGAATCATTTCCTGCAGTTAAAACCAGGATGAAAATACATAAATGCATACTCACTTTGTTTCTTGTAACTGGTGTCTTTAGTACAGAACTTGCTAAGGCCATCAAACCTATCGATCGGAAGTCAGTCCATCAGATTTGTTCTGGACAGGTGGTACTCAGTCTAAGTACTGCTGTGAAGGAGTTGGTTGAAAATAGTGTGGATGCCGGGGCCACTACTATTGGTAAGTTTGGGAGAGTTTTAAGCCACAGGGAACCATCAGTTTATACTCCTTTATTCAAGAAACGTTTGTGATTGTAATGAGACAATCAAATGTTGGTATACTGAGAAATTTTATTTTTTAAACTTAAATTTAGCATCTCTTAGGTACCTAATACTTAGGTAGATAGTAGTAATAATAAAAGCAGTTAACGTTTATCGTGTTCTTACTAATGTGCCACATGGCTATTTTTAAGATGCAGAACAACCTTATGAGATAGGAATTATTGTTGTTGTTATATTTTATCTGTTTTACAAATAAGAAAATGAAGGCACAGGAATTTACTTTTTTTGAGGTTCTAATAGCTAGGATAATATTCTGGGAAGTCTGATTCCATAGCCTAATCTCTTTAATGACTATGTTAAAATTATCCTTTTGAAAGAGAGATAGGAAGGAAGGAAAGAAAATAAAACTATTTTATCTGGGTTAATAAATTGCCAAGAAGACCTTTAAAAAAAGGAAATATACCAAATGACAATAGTACATTTAAGTGAATATAGTTATGGCTCATCTTTGCATTAGGTAAGTTATAAATAAATACTGTTAGTATAAAGGCTTTTAATGCATCAATTCTTTGAGAAATTAATATGTTAAACTTTTCAGATCTAAGGCTTAGAGACTATGGGGTGGATCTCATTGAAGTTTCAGACAATGGATGTGGGGTAGAAGAAGAAAACTTCGAAGGCTTAAGTAAGTTGGATTTTTCTAATCCTGTTTTAAAATATCTGGGCAAAATGTTTCAAAAACTTTGAGTAACACTGTCTTAGGAAACACAAAAATGACTTTTTAAAAACCAGTTACTTTGGTAGGTATTGTGAATATTCAGTGGCATATCACTTGAGACATCTTGGGTCTTACTGTGCACCTCTCTTTCAGCTCTGAAACATCATACTTCTAAGATTCAAGACTTTGCTGACCTAACTCAGGTTGAAACTTTTGGCTTTCGGGGGGAAGCTCTGAGCTCACTTTGTGCACTGAGGTGATACAATATTTTTGTCTACTAACTTGACCCCTTATAAAAATCTCTCTGAAAATGAAAACGTATGGATTAGAGTCATTGCTTATACTTTTCCATCCTGAAATGCCTCAAGCTCTAACTTCCACATTCCGTTTTATCTTACTGCCAATCTACGTGGTAATACTTCTGAAATGTAAGCAATGAAGCGAAGTAAATAGTCTTGTAAAAAAATTGTTGCCCTTGTTAAAGCAGTAACTTCTCAGTGTCAAAATAGCACAAAGACTATAAGTTACAGACAGGTCGGTTTTAATTTATTAAAACATTTAGGAAAAAATTTAACCAAAGTTCTTATTATATATAACAGATTCTAAATTTATATGAATAATTATTTATACATTGGAACTATAATATTTTTTGGATCCTTGTTAAAAATTGTGTTAGAACTGTAGGAATAAAACTGAGAAATATATCTTTATTCGTTAATATGTAAGCTTTGAGATCTTTTGTTTTGCAGTTTATCCAAAAAACAAATATCGAAGCTTTTATCAAAACAGAACATTTACAGAACTCTCTGTCTCACTGTCTGTTAGGTGCGAAGCCTTAGATTCTACGATGACTCCTCACTCATAGAAACTTTCTTGGATGATCTCAGAGGGATCAGCATTTTTTCAGGCGGGGTTTTAGAGAACAGAAGTAAGAAAATGAGCATGTGATGCCCAGCACCTGTGAATTTCTGACCCCGTGGCGCCTGCTCTCTCTCACAGTGATGTGACTATTTCTACCTGCCACACATCGGCGAAGGTCGGGACTCGACTGGTGTTTGATCACAATGGGAAAATTGTCCAGAAAACCCCCCACCCACGACCCAGAGGGACGACTGTCAGTGTGCAGCAGCTATTTTATACACTGCCTGTGCGCCATAAGGAGTTTCAAAGGAATATTAAAAAGGTACAGTAAATCCAGAACCCCAGCTTCCCAGAGCCTTGGTGGCGTAATGTACATACGTAGTAAAAGATCTCCCTCAGTGAATTCTCTTCCCTGAATTTTTTTGGGAAGTGCTTAGTTTGCCTTTTCCCACCAAAGACTGAACTTCAGGTTGATTTACTCCCATCAAAGCACATTTATTAAGCGTTCTAACATGGGAATGGGTTCCTTAAGAAGTAACATATTTTAATTTTATCTGTAGTTCTGTTTGTTTTTATTAAAGATTTTATATATAGAGAGTGTGTGCACATGAGCAGGAGGAGGAGCAGGAGGGGGAGAGAGAGAATCTCGAGCAAACTCTGCTGAGTGCGGAGCCCGTTGGGGGGCTTGATCTCACAACCCTGAGATCGCAACCTGAGCTGAAATCAGGAGTTGGACACTCAACTGACTGAGCCACCCAGGTGCCCCCTATCTGTAGTCTTTTAATAAGATTATTTTTCTTGGTTTCCTGAAAAATGAATTATTACAACTTTTATGAATTTGAATGAAAATGAAGTAGCTAAGTATTATATAATTGTGCTTAAAACAGTTATAGGGACACCTGTGTGGCTCAGTCGGTTAAGCCTCTGCCTTCGGCTCAGGTCATGATCCCGGGGTCCTGGGATCGAGTCCCCCATCGGGCTCCCTGCTCAGCGGGGAGCCTGCTTCTCTCTCTCCCTGCCGCTCCCCCCTGCTTGTGTTCTGTTTCTCTCTCTGACAAATAAATAAATAAGATAATTCTTTAAAAAAGTAGTTAAAAATTGTGCATAAGTGTATATATATGTAATTACACTTCATATAGTTACAGTTTTATAAAAACAAAGCAACTGGCCTGGGATGTGTGATCATATGTGCTTTTTGCTGTCTCTCTTGTGCTTTTCTGTTTTGTGTATATATATTTTCATAATCAAAAAGTTATTTAAATATATACAGCTAAAAAACTTTCTTGTAAAGCAATTTGAACTGGTTGTAACTATGGAATTTCACAAAAATATATATTTACTACAGGTAAAACTTATACATTATTCTTATTTATTTATTAAAGATTTTATTTATTTGTCAGAGAGAGAGAGAGAAGCAGGCGGAGGGAGAAGCAGGCTCCCTACTGAGCAAGGAGGCCGATGCGGGACTCGATCCCAGGATCCTGGGATCATGACCTGAGCTGAAGGCAGATGCTTAACCAACTGAGCCACCCAGGCGTCCCTTTCTTTTTTATTTAAAAATGAAAAAATTTTTGTATAGAAAAAAACTTTTTTTGTACTTCATGGTAAAAAATTAGTGCTTCAGAAATTATAGGAATAAAGAACTCGTACTTGCCAGAGATGACCACTGTTGACAGATTGGTCTGTGTCTCTCCAGACTCCTCTTAGTTTCATGTGTTTATAAATCTTGAAAAAAAAATTTTGAGGTAAGTTATAATTAACTAGTATAATGAAATCAAGCAATACAGAATATGAAGCATTTAAGTAATGTAGAGTTGTATGTGGTAGAAAGTTGATACTGTTTCTGCTGACCTCCCAGGGTTGGGTGTATATCCAAACGTGTATACAGATGTATAGAACCTTTATGCGTATGTTTCAATTTTTATCTTAACAATTAGGATCCTATTATACACTGTAGGTATCTTTTTTGGCTGACTCATTACTTTATTCTTTATCATTCTGTCATGATGTGGATATCCCATAATTAGCTCCTTGTTGATGGTTGCTTATTATGTTCTTTTTAATTTTTCACAATTACGGATTGTTCCAATGAACATTTTTGTAATATGTATTTGATTGTGCCAATCTTTCTATAAGAATAAAATTCTAGAGGAAGGATCACAAGGCCTAAGGGAGTGCACTTTTTGATTTTTGTAGCAGCAGGCATGGGGGCGCCTGGGTGGCTCAGTCAGTTGAGTCTCTGACTCTTGATTTCAGCTCAGATCATGATCTCAGGGTTGTGGGATCGAGCCCGGTGTCAGGCTCTGTGCTGAGTGGGGAGTCTTCTTGAGATTCTCTCTCTCCCTCTGCTCCTTCCTTTCCCCTATCCCTGCTCATGCTTTCTCTCTCTCTAAAAATAAAAAAAAAAATAAATACAAATGGAAATAAAATTAGAGCAGTGGGCATGGACACCATGGGCATGAGAGAGGTGTGGCTAGAAACCTAAGCCTATGAGTTCTCTTTTACACCACGTACAGAGATATACGTGGGAGATGATTCATGGCTCATTCTTTCAGGGATAATCTGCCTTAGTTGTGCGCTGATATGAGAACCTTGAGTTGGATGTTTTAACTTGAATCATTTAATTCTTGTAGGGTTAAAGTAACGTGGAATCTTGCATTTGTGTTTTTTACACAGGAGTACGCCAAAATGGTCCAGGTCTTGCATGCATACTGTATCGTTTTGGCGGGCGTCCGTGTCAGTTGCAGCAATCAGGTCGGGCAAGGGAAACGGCAGCCGGTGGTATGCACCGGTGGGAGCTCCAGCATAAAGGAGAATATTGCATCGGTGTTTGGGCAGAAACAGGTAGTGGCGACCAGTTATTT
Source organism: Halichoerus grypus (assembly GCF_964656455.1). Classification (NCBI taxonomy): domain Eukaryota; kingdom Metazoa; phylum Chordata; class Mammalia; order Carnivora; family Phocidae; genus Halichoerus; species Halichoerus grypus. The sequence goes on from NC_135717.1 coordinate 4,996,090, forward strand.
AAGAAACATTTTATTGCTCTCGTAGTTAGAGCAGGTTTCCATTGTCCTTTCCAAAGAATAGAGAATAAAATCCAGTAATTCATTTTCTTTTTTTTAAAGATTTTTATTTTCAAGTAAGCTCTACGCCCAGCGTGGGGCTCGAACTTACAACCCCGAGATCAAGAGTCGCACACTCCACGGACTGAGCCAGCCAGGCACCCCTAATAATTGATTTTTGAATTAGGTACTTATCGCAAAAATTAATTTTTTTTTTTTAAGATTTTATTTATTTATTTGACAGAGAGAGACACAGTGAGAGAGGGAACACAAGCAGGGGGAGAGGGAGAAGGAGGCTTCGCACGGAGTAGGGTGCCCAATGTGGGGCTCGATCCCAGCACCCTGGGATCATGACCTGAGCCAAAGGCAGACGCTTAACGACTGAGCCACCCAGGTGCCCCCACAAAAATTAATGTTGAGAGCTGAAAGATTGTTTTATTTTATTCCAGAGAAGAAAACACTCCTTTTACTCTCCATCCAAAAAAATATGTTGTGGGCAATGTATTGGTTATGGATAAGTACGAGCTCAAGTAGTTCATCTTTCTAATAAAAAAATCACAATTATTCTTACTGCCAAAAGCAGCCGTCGAGACTCTTTGTGCTCTTAATGTGAGTAGCCTGACCAGGGAAAGAAAACACAAAAAGCCCTCATTCTGTATCTTCCTTTCTGAAGTTAGGTTCATCCTATTTTTGTTAGGAATTAACTGTGAATCTTGTTTTCTTTTAGCTGCAAAGCCTCATTCCCTTTGTTCAGCTGCCCCCTAGTGACTCCGTTTGTGAAGAGTACGGGCTGAGCCAAGCTGATGCTCTGAATACCCTGTTTCAGTGAGTAGATTTCTGTGGGGGGGAAATTGCAATCAAACGTTTTCTCTGGAGTTTCTTGTTTTTAAAGATAGTGATTTTAAGGCTTATAGTTTCTTTTTAAAAAATTTTTAAATTTATTTATTTTTTTAAAGGTTTTATTTATTTATTTGAGAGAGAGCGAGAGAGAGTATGAGCAGGAGGGAGAGGGAGAAGCAGACTCCCCACTGAGCAGGGAGCCTGCTGCGGGGCTCCATCCCAGGACCCTGGGATCATGACCGGAGCTGAAGGTAGACGCTTAACCAACTGAGCCACCCAGGCGCCCCAGAAAAAGGATTTCTGTAAAGGGGGCTGTTACTTAATTTGTTCAATATTCTGGGTCCCTGGTGCATTTTAGGGAGTTTCCTGTTGAATTCGCCTTTGTCGTAAAGACTATGTTTAGTGACCAATTAGAATAACTTTTAATTTACGTGCATGTTGTGCTTTATGGGGATTCGGCAGAGCGTAATAAGAGGCTGTTCCTTTAGTTCATGCCTTCCACAGCATCTTGTCCGGCATCATTACTTTTACTGTAAGAAAAATTGGCATTTTCCCTACTTGGGATTGAATGTGGGACAGCCCATGTCGCTCACTCTCCCTCCACTTGCCTGTGACTTATATGCCTAAAATGAAAGGTGGGGACTCACCGTGGACAGTCTGTTCTTACGGAAGTGCGCATATCCCTGAGGTAGTTCACAAGTAGAGTAAGCACTTTCACGACACCTTAGTAGACAGGAGTTTGCTGATGGAGAGCAGATTTTTATTTTTATTTTTTTTTTTATTTTATTTTATTTTTTTTAAAGATTTTTTATTTATTTATCTGAGAGAGAGAATGGGAGACAGAGAGCATGAGAGGGGGAGGATCAGAGGGAGAAGCAGACTCCCCGCCGAGCAGGGAGTCCGATGCGGGACTCGATCCCGGGACTCCAGGATCATGACCTGAGCCGAAGGCAGTTGCTTAACCAACTGAGCCACCCAGGCGCCCCTGGAGAGCAGATTTTTAAAGGGCAGGGAATGTAGGCAGATATCATGAATACAAGTAGTTGGACTCCCTAGACAGCCAGTGGGATCAGCTGGAAGGTTCCAGAATGTGAGTCTGAGGTGAAACTCATTCCATGCATGGAGGCCAAGAATTTAGTAGGGCAAGTGTGAGAGAGCTGAAGCAAATCCGTTCCGAACCCACTGCATTGCCTGTGGTGGATTTGTTGACCGCAGGAGCTGTAGAACATTCCAGAAGGTCTGTGTTCTTTTTATGATTTATCAGAATGGAACACAGATAACGCATTAACTGAAATGTTAATACTTAGCACAGTATCCTATTTTTATTTTGTTTTTACTTTAAGAACGTGCTCTCTGATGTGTTACTAACCCTTTTCCTTCTGGAATCCTGCCCTTACTGTATGAACATTGAACAGCATCTCAGGCTTCATCTCTCACTGCGCTCACGGTGTTGGAAGAAGTTCAACAGATAGACAGTTTTTCTTCATCAATGGGCGGCCTTGTGACCCAGCAAAGGTATTTAAAGATTTTTCTGTATTAGTCTTTTCTTTTTGTCTTTAACTTTTGATTTTATTTATTATCTAATAAGGTCTCCTGACACAGGCAATTTACATGAAACGTAGGACTTTGACTCAGAAACATGGCTTTAAATTATCTTATTTCAGCCATTTAAAGAAGTCTACTGGGCGCCTGGGTAGCTCAGTTGGTTAAGTGACTGCCTTTGACTCAGGTCATGATCCTGGAGTCCCGGGATCAAGTCCTGCATCGGGCTCCCTGCTCAGCAGGGAGTCTGCTTCTTCCTCTGACCCTCCCGCCTCTCATGTGCTCTCTCTCTCTCTCTCATTCTTTCTCTCAAATAAATAAAAAATTAAAAAATAATAAAGAAGTCTACTATACAGTTGTTTCAATTATGCGTGTGTGTATGTGTATATACATATCGATAACCCACATCTTTATTACCATAGAAATTATCACTATTTGTAGAAAGTAAACATCTCAGAACATTCACCATCATGTGGACTTTTCAGTCAAGACTGACACACGAGCATATGCTTCGTATTTTCTCCTCTTCTGTCCATTTTTCAGGAAAATTAGGGCCCAGATACCTTCTGCCTCCTACTGAAGCTGGTCATCCTGATAGGGTTACATGGGTATTAGTGGTTCAGTTTTTTAAGATTTTATTTATTTATTTGTCAGAGAGAGCGAGAGAGAGAGAGAGAACACAAGCAGGGGGAGCGGCAGGCGGAGGGAGAAGCAGGCTTCCCCCTGAGCAGGGAGCCCAATGCGGGACTGGATCCCAGGACTCTGGGATCATGACCTGAGCTGAAGGCAGATGCTTAACTACTGAATCACCCAGGCATCCTAGTGGTTCAGTTTTGATTTTGCATCTTTAGCAACATTGTACCTGAGTCACAGGTTCTGATTTCCAGTGATACTTTAAAATGACTTTTAACAGATGTGGTTCAACCTCTGCATTTTCCACTGCATTATAGAAGGTGCAATTTTATAGTTTGTCTCTGACCCCGTTTAATAATCGCATTATAAAGTCATGTAAATACATTTCTCTGTACATTAGCATGTGTTTAATGAGCATTTAAATTGCACCTGCAGCATGTTAACAGCACTAGAGTTAACATAACTAATAGATTAGGCTGCGCCTCTGTCTTTTGATATTTCTTCAAAAGCGTCCTTGGATTGGAAAAAGATTCAGGCTTAGGGGTTGGTGATTAAAAATATCCCTTTGAGGGGCACGAGGAAACTTTTTTGGGCAATGGATATATTGATGATTTTTTTTTTTTTTTTTTAAAGATTTTATTTATCTATTTGACAGAGAGAGACACAGCGAGAGGGAACACAAGCAGGGGGAGTGGGAGAGGGAGAAGCAGGCTTCCCGCTGAGCCGGGAGCCCGATGCGGGGCTCGATCCCAGAACCCTGGGATCATGACCTGAGCTGAAGGCAGACGCTTAACTGAGCCACCCAGGCGCCCCTTGATGATCTTGATTATAATCGTACTGACCTTGACTGTAAACTTAACCAAAGTGAATACTTTGAATACATGTACTTTATTGCAGGACCCCTCTGCCTTGATAAAGGCCTTAAAATGCCTTAAAATGCATCCCTCTAGTTAGAACAGCGTGTTGGGGGACAGACGTTCTTTTTTAATCTTTGTTTTTTATGTAGGTTTCCAGACTCGTGAACGAGGTCTATCACATGTATAATCGACATCAATATCCATTTGTTGTTCTTAACATTTCTGTTGATTCAGGTAAGTTCCACTGAGCTCTCTGCCACATTGGTGACTTACCCATAAAAGAATAAAGTGAAATTATAAAGCACTGATATGACCGGAAAGAGACTTTTGTAGCAATACTTACTGGCAATGTATTTTTCTTTTTTGTTTTTTTACATACAGACTTTTAATTTTATAGATTAATTTTTTATACAGGCTTTCCTGCTTTCTGCTTGAGACCGGGTTACTTGTATTATCAGAAAAATGTGACTTTTTCCTGGCACCCAAGGGAGAAAGCAAACTAAGTGTTCTCCCTGATTTTAAAAATAATGCATATTTTTCTTCCGATTGGGAAAATTCTAGTTTATTGTTACCTAGTATTTTTTCTAGGCACTTAGAGATATGTACACGCCTTAAAAAAATAGGTAATGATATATATACCTACTCATATCCTTTGCAGGGAGAAAATAATTTTGAGTAAGTTTGTATTAAGCTCTTTATCCTTAGACATGAATGTTTTCTTCCTTATATGTCATTAAAAATTATTTAGAAATATCATTTTAGTAGCTGCATTCATTATATTCCAAGGTACTGATGTATCTTAAACTCTTTTTTTAAGATTTATTTATTTGAGAGAGCATGCACGTGCATGCACAAGCAGTGGATAAGGGGCAGAAGGAGAGAATATCCAAACAGACTCCCTGCTGAGTGCAGAGCCCGACGTGGGGCTTGATCCCATGACCCTGAGGTCGTGACCTGAGCAGAATCCAGGAGTCAGACGCTTAATCAGCTGAGCCAGCAAGTTGCCAGTATCTTAAACTTTTTAATTTTTAGCCTTTTTTAAGCTGTCTTCAGTTTTTAGAAATTTAAATACTATCCTTATAATTAAATTGTTATCTGTAACTTTGGTTATTACTTAAGATACATTTCTAGAACTAGAATTACCGTGTCTGTGACTGATCATGCTGTATTAATTCACTCATCTACCAGTGGTATACTGGGTAGTGTTATTTTTCACCAAATTCAGTGGGTGATAGAAGGACCTCATTTTATTTTTTTATCTTATCTTATTTTATTTTTTTTTAAAGATTTTTTATTTATTTATCTGAGAGAGAGAATGGGAGACAGCATGAGAGGGGGAGGATCAGAGGGAGAAGCAGACTCCCCGCTGAGCAGGGAGTCCGATGCGGGACTCGATCCCGGGACTCCAGGATCATGACCTAAGCCGAAGGCAGTCGCTTAACCAACTGAGTCACCCAGGCGCCCCAGAAGGACCTCATTTTAGCTTGTAGTTTTCTATCGTATGTTTTCATGTGTTTATTTGCTTTTTTTTTTTGTAAATTACCCATTCGAATATTTGCATATTCCATCCATTTAATAAATGGTTCATCTTTTTCTTGTTTATTTGAAAGAGTTAATTTTATAGTTTATGAATATTAATCTGGACATTGCAATGTTTTTAATAGTACTTTCAGGGGGCACCTGGGGGGCTCAGTCGGTTAAGCAGCTGCCTTAGGCTCAGGTCATGATCTTGGGGTCCTGGGATCGAGTCCCGCATCGGGCTCCCTGCTCAGCGGAGAGCCTCCTTCTCCCTCTGCCCCTCCCTCTGCTCATTCTCTCTCTCTCTGTCAAATAAATAAATAAAATCTTAAAAAAAAAAAAGAGTACTTTCCGTGAGTGCAAGTGAAAAATATAGTAGATGGGGAAATTTCTGTCGTTAAAGGTGATTTTAAACACAAGAAGTATCTTTTTTTTTTTTTTTTGCCTTAGAATGTGTTGATATCAATGTCACTCCAGATAAAAGGCAAATTTTACTACAAGAGGAGAAGCTTCTGTTGGCAGTCTTAAAGACATCTTTGGTAGGAATGTTTGATAGCGACATCAACAAACTCAGTGTCTCTCAGCAGCCGTTGTTGGATATGGAAGGTGAGAGAAATACGGACAGCTTCTTAAACTCACGGCTATTGTGATGCTTTCCCTTATTTTTTTCCTGAGGGATAGTTTTTTTTGACACGGAACGAAATCTCCTCTTTAGACAGAGGATGTGTCACACTCGACAGTGTAGAGCTGCGGACGTGAGGAAATCTGATTAACGAGAGAAATGGCAGGCACGTGGGGCAGATCTGGGGATGTGGTCTCACCAAGACTCACCAAGACTCACCAAGACTCGTTTCTCTTTAGTAAACACCCCTGCTTCGCTGCAAGCCTTTTGTTCATTTCCAGAGCTCTGAAAAAGCCGATTCTGACCACCTTTGCCCATTTTCTCATTTCTTTGATGGAGTGGGGAGTTTCTGGGGCCCTCCCTCTGCCACTTTCCCACACGTCACCCCCGTGCCTTCTACGCTGAGTGGCATGTTGGAATGAGCATTGCCACAAAGCTGATCCAATATCTGTAATAGTAATATGCACAGTTATTATTTCACTGCCTGGTCATACGTGATCAGCCATCTGTTTAAGTAGTTTGATTCTTTTTTATCCAAACCACGTGCAGCCGGGACATCTGGGAGGGGACCAGAGTTGAGGCCCAGATGCCCTCCTTGGCAGAGGGAAGAGTTGGCTATTACCTCCCCTGATGGCCAGATCTGCTCCTTGGGGTGCATCCTGTCTTCTGTAGGCCAGCCTGCCCCGATCTCCATGTTTGTATGTGTAGAGATGGAGGTGGTGGGTGCCCCTCATTGTGTCCTCCAAGGGGGGGAAGACCAGAGCTGCCGAGGGAGCTGAAACTAGGGTTTGGTGGAAAGCTAAGGTGGCAGGTGAGTATTGCTCCTAGGGAGAGGAGATGGTTTGGGGATGAGGCTTTGTAAACGGAAGGTAGAGGAGTTGCTGTAAGTCAGGGGCTTGGGGAGGGGCAGGGATACAGAGCAGCTCTGTCCTCTCGTTCCCTAACATGCCAGGGGTAGGGAGAGGTGGGTTTGGAAGATAGCAGGCAGGCTCTCGTTTTGATAATCCGGGAATAAGGTGGAGGTGAAGCTCCCGAGGGCTGGGGTGGGGCATGAGCACAGAAACTTGGACAGTAAAGTGGCGGAGCTTTGATGTGGACGCCGGGAGCCCCCATCGGCCCTGCTTGCTCTCGGTGTGGGGGTGCTACGGATGTGGGTGTGCGTGGGGATGGGGCGGACGATGGGCAGTTGCATACACATCTTTGTGGAACGGGCTAGGGTGGCATCTCTGAGCCCACTCACAAACACTTTGCCAGAGGCTACCCTATAAAGATAACCTGCTCAGAACATTGGGGCATCCTGAGGCACGGTTGAACCAATGTCCCTTTTCAGCCATTTAACTGAATACAGAAACACACATAAGTGTGTGAGCCCTGAGGTCAAGAAATAGCACCCCTAAACCACCCTGGGACCCCTTTTCTTACACCGCGCCCCCCCCCCCGGTGGTGACCGTTTTCCTGACTTCTGACACCACGGATTCGTTCTACCTGCTTCTAATTTGAAGCCACCTAGTATGTGGGCTTTTTTGGGATTTGTTTCAGCGTCTCGTATGACTGGGCCGTGTCACATGGGGCACCTGATGCGTCCCCTCTCTTTGCTGTGCAGCATTCCCTTGTATTTACATGCCGTGGTTTGTTTGTGGACAGTTGGGTCGTTTCCGGGATTGGGCTGTCGTGACTCAAACAGCCAAGAACTTCCCCATCTGTGGCTTCGGCGGGCGTGGGTGCCTTTTCCGATGGGAGCCGCAGTGCCGGCCCGCTTAGATTCAGGAGCTCCCCCCGGAGGGTTTTCCAAAGCCATCCTACCGATTTCACTACCCCCGGCAGCATGTAGACATTCCTTTTGATCCTCGCCCTTGCGAACTTCTGTTGTGTCTTAAGTTTTTACCCGCGCTGGTGAGTATAGGTAGCGTCCCGCTGTGGTTTTAATTCGTGTGCCCTTTATGACGAACGTGGAACCGTTTTCATATGTTTGATCAGCCGTTTGGATCCCTGCTTTTGTGAAGTGACTGTTCCAAGTGGAAACACCCTCTGATTCCATTTCCGTGTAGCCCCTGATACTCCTCTCTGTTCGTTTATCTACTCAGGTCACGTAGTAAAAACGCACTCGGCAGAAATGGACAAGCCTCAGCCAGCAAAGCCGGATAGTCCCACTTCGTCAAGGACCGGAGGAGAAGAGAAAAGGGCAGTGACCATTTCCAGACTGAGAGAGACCTTTTCTCTTCGGCACACCACGGAGGACAGGCCTGAGGGCCCAAAGAGCCCTGAACCGAGGCGGGTTTCCCCAAGACAGAAGAGACACGAACAGCTTCCTGGCACTTCAGGCTCCCTCTGCACCCGGAGGCCCGTCCCTGGCACAGGCTCGCGCGGCCCCCAGGAGGAGATGATGCGTTCAGATAAGGGCCCCTATGACCGCAGGGACAGAGGGGACACGGAGCAGGACTCGGGGCATAGCCGCCCGTCGGCCAGCCCAGAGGAAGGGCTCGGCACCCCAGAAGTGGGAGGTCACGCCAGCAAGGAGTTTTCCCAAGGAAGTGTGGAGTCTCGGGAGGAGTCACCTGAGACTGACCGTCGCTCTGCAGACCCCGAAGGCCATCTCGACCAAGAGGATGGCAGTCGGACACGTAGAGTCTTGCCTCGGCCCACCGACGTGTCCTCCTCAAACACAAAGCGTTTTAAGAAAGATGGAATCCCTTTCAGTTCTGATGCCTGCCAAGGGTTGGTGAAGACTCAGACCTTGTCAGCATCTCAGGTTGACGTGGCTGTTAAAATCCATAAGAAAATAGTGCCCCTGGCCTTTTCTATGCGCTCTTTAGCTCAACGAATAAAGCAGTTGCAGCACCAAGAACAGCGAAGAGAAGGTGCACAGAATTGTAGGAAGTTCAGGGCCAAGATTTGCCCGGGAGAAAACCAGGCCGCAGAGGAAGAACTCAGAAAGGAGATAAGGTAAAGTTCTTCCTTAGGAGGATTTGTGCTCGTGACCGTGAGCTGCGGCAGGGAACAGGCTGATCCTTCCAGGCTCTGCTTTTGCTCCCCTGGGTGTCTTCTGCTCCGCCCGACTCTCCTCTCCTGACTTAGGGCATGGGTGTGGCCCTCCTCGGCTCCGGGGTCTGGTCCTCTGGCTGCTGGACAGACGGACCTGCCTGAGGGCCTTCCCCACACCACAGACCTGGCACATCCCCACCTCAGACCTGCCCGAGCTCCTCTCTCTTCCTCTCCCGGCCCCCTTTCTCTTTGCCTTCTCAGTGCTCCTTCTTGAAGATTCTAATTTTGGAGTCCGTCTCCACTCCACGGATTGGTCATTAATTAGCCTTGCTGGTGCATCCTTGGTGATGCTTTTTCCATTCACCTCCTTTTTGTTGCCTCTCATGCGTGGCAAATTAATTTTCTTTAAAGAACTCTTTCTCTGTGAAGCCTTCCCAGAATCGTTTCCTTAGATTTTCTTTGCACATCCTTTCCATCAGTCAAAATTAATCAGTGTTTCCTTGACCCCCACCTCATTCCTCTTTGTGAAGGTTTCCAGCTCACAGCAACTCCTCCCTGCACTGAATTCATGGTGGTTTTCGGAGACATTGCTATTTCTTGTTATTGATTTATTTTTAAAATAATTTTATTTTATTTATTTATTATTTTTTAAAAGTTTTATTTGTCAGAGAGAGAGCACATGCGTGTGCATGCACACAAACGGGGAGCGGCAGGCAGAGGGAGAAGCAGGCTCCCTGCTCAGCAGGGACTTGATCCCAGGACTCCGGGATCATGACCTGAGCTGAAGGCAGATGCTTAACCGACTGAGCCAACCAGGCGTCCCCCATTACTGATTGATTACCAGAAACTGTAATGCATTGTCAAACTTGTGATTTCCAGAGGATTGCCTCCGGTAAGGCTAAGTAATAAAGGGAGTCAATTTAAAGAAAACTATTAATACTGATAGTAGAAAATACTCATCACCACCACTTTGTTGAGAATAATCATATACAACGTTGTGACTTCTAAAAATGATGAATTCTCTTGAAATATTTAACTTTTATCTTTTTAAATGTTGTATGTGTTTTGTCTGAGCAGGTACTGACGTGCTGTGACCTGTACGGAGTGCATTGAGATTTTGTGGCACTTTTAGTCTGGACCACTAGGCTTTGCTTAATTTTGACGATCAATTCTTCAACAGCAACCATTATATTATATTCCCTCGATATCCACAGTGCCTAGCTTACATTGAGAAGGGTTTTCAGGAAATAGTTCCTTTAACGCGTGTGTGATTAATGGAGGTGAACCTCTTCGGGTGGGCTCTGGGGCCTGTGAACCCTGAGGGATGCAGTGATGAGCCAGGCTCCTTGCTCACGCACACGCATGATCGTGGAACACGTGCTTGATGAGGAAAGACCTGGAAGGTGCCCAAAATGAAAACTAATTATACTTTCCCTTTGGATTCTTTTAGTCCTCTCAGTGAGTGAAATCAACTGTAATTTTTAAAAATAGTGATTTTTTTAAAGATTTTGTTTGTTTGAGAGAGAGCGAGCATGAGCAGGGGGAGAGGCAGAGGAAGGACAAGCAGACTCCCTGCTGAGATCATGACCTGAGCCAAAGGCGGATGCTTAACCAACTGAGCCACCCAGGCGCCCCTAAAAAGAGTGATTTTAAATCAACAAATACTCATCGATCACCTGTCGTCATGGTTCTGGAATTTGGGTGCACATAACAATCGATGAGGAAGCTTGTTCGAAAAGCAGAACCTATGGCCAGCCTCAGGAGATTCTGCTTAGTAGATCTGGTAGATTGTGGGCATGGGGCCCAGGAATCTGCATTTTGACAGGTACCCCAGTTGGTCACTTGGAGAACCCTGATCCACAGTGGGCCCAGCATTTGCTTCTGGCCTTCAGTGCACGGCTGCTGGATCGCCTCTTGGTTCTGAGCTGTGGTTCTGCCGAAGACTTTTTCCTGAGACACATTCTGAGTGAAAGATTAGGCAGTAATTGAAGGTACTGTGGTCGTGTTTACCAGCTTTTGTGTTTATATTTTGAGTTATAACTAAATACATCAAGTCGTAAAGTTTTGCTATGTTTTAGTTCCTGGTGGGAGATAGACCTGCAAAGACAGAATGCCTGAGTCTTCGGGTCAGTACAGGTTCTTCCCGTGGGGAATCTACCTGGGGAGCCGGAGCACAGAATCAGAGCCAGGGAGTAGGCCTTCGTGCCGCTTACCCGTGTGTTGCCTCTCAGCTCAAATCCGCTGTACTTTGCCCTACTTTGCAACCCTGGCGCCTGGGCCTTGTAAGCCTTCTTCTCTGGGGCGCTGCCAGGCTTTGTCAGTAGGGGGCGCCGGAGGGACACCGCAAGACACTGCCCGAGCCCGGCTTTTCTCCTTGCTTCTTGGTGGCCCTTGTCCTTTCCTCCTACAAGGCAGCCGCCAGCAGCAGGCCCAGCATTGCTCACTCTCTTGCTGCAGCAGACCTAGCGGACTTATTTTTATCCAGTGGGCTGCAGGTCTGAAGCTCAGCCGGGGAGGGGGAGGGGTGCTCTTGCAGGAGTTCCTTCTTTGGACGCACTCCCTCATTCCCGGTGGTGGGAGCTGCCTCCTGCATTTGCTACTCCCGTGTTTCTTAGCTAAGTAGTTAATCACCTTATACTAGTTTCCAGTACCTTGTGATTTTTCCCTGTTCAAATCACGGGTGTGGCTTTTGTGTCTTGTGGACTCTGACATGGAATCACTACCAGGAATGGTCCCAGGAGACACACCCTCAAAGACAGCGTTTGGGGATTGGTTTGGTCCTGCCCTTGAACTTGAGCTCCGTGCTCGGCTCCTTGCCAATAGGAAATGGGAGGTTAGTAACGCGTGGAGGCGCACGGAGGCGTCACTGTTCGACTCTCACCCGTGGTTGACCGCTGAGGCACCCACCCGAGCAGGTCCCACAGGGGCCCAGGTGGCTTCTGTGCTGTGGGAGGGACCTCCTCGCTGGAGCACTTACAGAAGAAGGGACTGTCTCAGGACCGTCTGAGAACCAGCGTGCTTCGGCGGCAGCTCTGACAGTCTCATGTCCTGTGGCCACAGGGCCGATGCTCATGAGTTGTGTGGGGTGGAGAATGGCAATGTCAGTGTCTCCCATGGAGATCGGTGGTGCTGTCTCCCATCTGCACTGACGCCCGCAGTCACTCACGGAGTTAGACTTCGGAGCCACCCACCAAACGACCCGTTGGTGAGCTTGGCAGGTATCAGAACGATTGATACCCAGGATTGGTAAACAGGTAGTTTTATACACTGCTGGTGGGAGTGCAAACTGCTGTAGGTCTATCAAAGTAAAAAAAACGTACGTCCACATCTAGGGATTTATCGTATAGAAATGCCCCCGGAATAGTGCGGATTTATGTCCATGAACGTTTGTTGCAGCGTTTTTTTGTATTACTTGAAATGGAAACAGCTGGAATGTCCTTTAGTAGGGAATTTGTCAGACAAATTATGGTACATGCGCACATCGAGTTCCTGTACGCCACTGAAAAGAACGAAGGAGATCTATCCACGTGGGTCTGAGAAAGCACCTAAGATGCGTTGTTAAGTGATGGCAGTAGAACAGCATGAAGAATTAGGATTCCATTTTTGTATGTTTAAAACAACACGTAGACAAAGGTCTGGGAGGTTGTGTGCCAAATGAATAGTCGTAACTAATATATCTCTGGGGAGCTGGATGAATAACTAATGTTATCTTTAGAAAGTGGCATTATCAGGGGTGCTGGGGTGGCTCAGTCGGTTAAGCGTCTGCCTTCAGCTCGGGTCATGATCTCAGGGTCCTGGGATCAAGCCCCACCTTGTCGGGCTCCCTGCTCAGCGGGGAGTCTGCTTTTCCTCTCCCTTTGCCCCTCACCTCGCTTGTGTGTCCTTTCTCTCTCAAATAAACAAAATCTTAAAAAAGAAAGGGAATCATTAGGAACTGTCTCTGTTTTATGTTTTTGTATTGTTTGTTTTGTATTACATTCTATGAAAAGTAATCTTTTAAAATTGTAATGTCTCATAACGAACATTTTCTACATGCAGTAAAACGATGTTCGCGGAAATGGAGATCATTGGTCAGTTTAACCTGGGATTTATCATCACCAAACTGAATGCAGACATCTTCATAGTGGACCAGCACGCTACGGACGAGAAGTACAACTTTGAGATGCTGCAGCAGCACACTGCCCTCCAGGGTCAGAGGCTCATAGCGTAAGTCCGTTCTGCTGTTCAGAATTCTCCGTGTCGTCTTCACACCTAAAGTTTAAAACCTAAGAGCTCATGTGTGTGTGTGTCTGTTTTTTAGCCACAAGCATCCCTATGGCAGATTTTTATACTTTTTACATAATAACGGTCATAGCTGCCGTTTACTGAGTGCTCGTTAGGTGCCAGGCACTGTTGAAACGCATTTACACGCACTAACTCATTTAATCCTCCCAGACCTACGAGGTGGCTGCTCTTCCCACCATCGCTTCACAGGTGATCACACGGAGGCGCGCAAACAGCGGTTAGGTAACTTTCCCAAGTTCATACAGCTAATGTGTCATTTTTTTTTTTTAAGATTTTATTTATTTATTTGACAGAGACACAGCGAGAGAGGGAACACAAGCAGGGGGAGTGGGAGAGGGAGAAGCAGGCTTCCCACTGAGTAGGGAGCCTGATGTGGGGCTCGATCCCAGGACCCTGGGATCATGACCTGAGCCGAAGGCAGACGTTTAACTGACTGAGCCACCCAGTCACCCCATTATGTGTTAATTATCAAGTCTTTTGCCTTTTCTAGTTGGTCAGAAAAATCATCTTGATGAAGGGCAATTTATGGTATGTCGTGTGTGCAGAAAGGCGGCCAGCCTGTGTGTCAGTCCTCAGCTAGACGAGCTCAAGTCCCCTGATTAGTCACTGCAGAATTTGGTATTTCTCTCTCCTTTGCCAAACTGCCCGTTTTACACCGACCGCTTTACAAGGTGGTAGGGTGTATCATGTAAACCAGAAGTCCTTAAGCCAAGTTAGAAGAAGAGGTCGTGAATTTTTATTTGGGAAATTCAGTGATGTAGAGAAATACACTCAGATCCCAACAGGAGTAGATCCCGGCGTGAAGAAATGTTCAACTACAACATCAGCAGGGAAAATACACTGAGTTTACGGAGTACTCCATTTCCTATGGAGTGGATGAATTGTTTATTTTCAGCAGGTGTAAATGGTAACAATAAAGACATTCAATAAGCTACTTTATCAGGGCGCCTGGGTGGCGTAGTGGGTTAAGTGTCTGACTCTTGGTTTTGGCTTGGGTCGTGATCTCAGGGTTGTAAGATCGAGCCCAGCATAGAGCTCCGCGCTCAGCAGGGAGTCTGCTTGAAGATTCTCTCCCTCTGCCCCTCCCCCCACGCATGCTTTCTAAAATAGGTAAATAAAATCTTTAAAAAAATAAGCTAGTTTATCATACTGAATTATTTCTGCCTTTTTCACAGAGGTCTTTTATTTTTCAGCCATTTTACGTAAATAATGTCTCGTTCATGGCATTTCAGGTTGACTCAGGTAATCACAGGCCACTCGGGGTTCCAGGTGGGCCATATTTCAAGGATAACGATCATAGGTCCATCCTTTCCTACCAGGCCCTGCATGGTCTGGCCCTCCCTACACCCTCACCTCCTCGTTCTCCATGCTCAAGGAGACACCTCAGGACACCTTCCCTGACCCCTGTCTCTAGGTCGGTCTCACTTGCTCTGTGCTCTTATGGACTGGGTGTCCCTTCCTCCTGATTGGCTGTGTGCTTTGTAATTATAGTTTGACTGCTTGATCAATGGCATTCTTCCCCACTGGTCTCTTACTCATGAGAGTGGAGACCTGGCCATCCTATCTCCTGCCCTTATCAGTCTGTCTCATTAAGGGCTCGGTGATTCCAGGAGGACAGGTGGACGGATTGCCCAGCAGACAGATGGAGAGAGGAATACTGCAGGCTCGGAAGGGGCAGGATAGCAAACAAATGCTCTTTATTCTGCTTTCAGAGGCCTGTAACATAGCGCGGGAGGGAAAATGGCATCTTCATGTTCTCCCGTTATCTTTAAGGAGCGGATTGAGAGAAGCCTGGGGTCATGGGGGTGGGGTGGCAGACTGAGGAAAGCCAGCTGCTTTTGTGGTCATTTTAACTTTAATAAAAGAAGATCAAAGGGGAATTCTCAGGCAGTTATGTGACCGGAAAGGCTCGTAGCTCAAGAAAGTGTTGCTACTCACGTTGCTCTGAAAGGAATTCAGAGAAGCACGTACTGGTTCGGTTTCCCTTCTGCTTTATAGGTAAAGGTTTGACTTCAAAACTGGGTTTGAATCTCTTCTCTCTGTTCTTTCAGACCCCAGACTCTCAACTTAACGGCTGTCAATGAAGCTGTTCTCATAGAAAACCTGGAAATATTCCGAAAGAACGGCTTTGATTTTGTTATCGACGAAGGGGGTGAGTTATTAGGACTACGAGGTGTGTCCTGTCAGCGCTGGGAACAGTCTTTGAGGTTCTGTAGATCAGTGTATTTCATCAGAGATGGACACGGTTCCCCCGGAAAGCGTGTTGCTGCTTTCCCCTCTCCTGGCGTCCGTGGTCACGAAGCACTGGAGGGACATGTGCACTTCAAATAACCGAGTCTTCTCCTAATCTTACTCTTTTAGCTCCAGTCACCGAAAGAGCTAAATTGATTTCTTTGCCAACTAGTAAAAACTGGACCTTCGGACCCCAGGACATCGACGAGCTGATCTTTATGCTGAGCGACAGTCCTGGGGTTATGTGCCGGCCTTCCCGAGTCAGGCAGATGTTTGCCTCCAGAGCCTGTCGGAAGTCCGTAAGTAAAGAACGCTCGTCTGCCAGCACAGCGGCTGGGACTGCCCTGGGTCGCCGTATGGAACACAGCCACGAGCTTCTGTAAGCACGTGTGCCCCGGAAGCCGGGGTCGGCGCTGTCTCTGACCTCTGACCCGTAATTGCAAGCAGCATGCTCTGATAGAGCTTTCTAGGCCCGTGGTTTGTCTGTGGATGGGGAGGAACATGGGCAGATGAGTGTTGCTCCTGCTGGCCCGAGAGGCCGCCGCACGGGGCTTTGCAAGTCCTTCCGTCGGCGGCGGGCACCTCATGGGGCGCCCTGTCGCACTGCCGCGGCTCAGGCTGTCCCAGGGGTGGGGGCAGCGGTGGGTGATCAACCTGATGTCCAAGTAGGTGCATCTGGATCACCTGGCCCCCGGGTGCGGCCAGGACGCTCTCCCTTCCATCAGATGCTCCCTGAGCCCCAGCTGTGCGGCCTGTCCTGTCCATGTGCCGGGGACACAGGTGACAAGAAGGATGAGGTCCTCGCCCTTGCGGAGCTTATAGTTTAGTGGGGAGGAAAAGATGTAAGCGAAAATGACAACCTCCAACACCAATAGGTTCAGGAAGGAAGAACAGCGTGGGGCTGGGGAGTGGCCACGGAAACCCAGGCGAGCCGTCGAGGTGGCAGCCAGGGAAGGGCTGTCCGAGGAGGGGGCATCTGAGCTGATGCCTGGAAGGGGACATGGAGCCCCTTGGGGATGAG
The DNA here is from genome assembly GCF_964656455.1 of Halichoerus grypus. Lineage (NCBI taxonomy): Eukaryota > Metazoa > Chordata > Mammalia > Carnivora > Phocidae > Halichoerus > Halichoerus grypus. The sequence goes on from NC_135717.1 coordinate 5,012,657, forward strand.
CCCTCCTAACAGAGGAAACAGCAAGTGCAAAGACGGGGAGGTGGTCAGATGGGGGTGTTTGAACCCAGCCCGAGGCTGCCCGTGTGATGGGAGCGGGTCCAGGATGCGAGCGCAGCGGCGTCCGGGGCCCCCCAACATGGGGTCTGGCGGTCCCTGTGGGCCCCTGGGAGCTCGCACTGCACGGAGGCTGTGATGACCGAGGGCGCCCGGTGAGGTGCCCGCCGCCGCCGGAAGGACTTGCAAAGCCGTTGCTAGAGCAGAGAGAGGGCGGCGGGGAAAGCAGCGGCTTGCTCACTTTTGGGGGGCGGGTGGCCTGAAAGCTGTGTTGTATCTGAGGCCCCATCAGGCTGTAATTGGACGTGGTCTGAAAGCGGTCAGATTAATGAATCAGAGCTCAGGGGCAGTGTCAGTGCTGGAGGGAAAACTCGGGGCACTTTACAACCTTGGGGTTGGATGACGTTACTCCAGGGAGGGGGTACTTAGAGCAGAGAGCGGGGCCCGGATCCGCCTTTCAGCTGCGGGGCTTTGTTTGATGAAGTGCCCCGATCCTGGGGTGAGTGGGAGGCTGCGCAGATGGGCCTGTGCTCACAGGCAGGCATCTTAGAACCCTGTCTCAGGGTGCCTCAGAGCTCCCTGTGCGCCCCGGCAGGCCTTGGTGCTGCAGCTCTTCCTCGTCCCGTGTGCTGAGCCCTGTGGGCTCCCCTCTGCCGCACCCCAAGGGGCCCGAGCTCCGCCCTGCCGGCCCTTCAGCCCTGTCTGCTCGCTCAGCTCTAGCCACACGGGCCACCTTCCAGGTCCGCGGCCGCTCCAGCCTTCCTCCCGCCTCACCTCCCTCCTTCACGGACCTGGCTCCCCCCTGTCCTCGGCTCCCCCTGAGCGCCCCTCTGAAGCAGCCTCTCCCAGGCCCTCGGGCACAGCCCCCTGCGTGATAGTTGCCTGTTTCTCTCCCACGTGGCAGAGCCCTGCTGCGTATCCTACCTCTGGGGCAGTGCGTGGCACGTGGAAGAAGGAAGAGGACGCATAGGCTCAGGCTTGTCGCCTCTCACCATCTCTTCTTGTTTCTCAGGGGCTCAGTTTCTCTGTGTTTGCGTGGACCCCGCTCATCACCACGTATATGTCAGGTAGAGAAATGTGCTGTGGAGAAAAGCAGGGTGAGGGCCACAGAGGGACAGACGGGGAGTGCTCCTGAGCGGAGTCAGGGACAGAAGCCTGAAGGGAGGGGCAGTGAGACATGCAAGTATCTGGGGATGGAGTCTCCTGGGCACAGGGCATAGCCGGTGCCAAGGTCCTGGGGCAGGTGCTTGTGGAGTCCATCTGTAAGAGATGGACTGCTGGAGTGGGGGCAGGGAGGGATGCGTGCCTGCAGGTGCAGGCACTAAGGCCAGGGAAGGCCAAATCGGGTGATGCATGGGGGCTCTTATCCAGGTGAGAGGCAAGAGCTGAGAAGGTGAGCCATGTATGTGATCTGACGTGCCTTTTTTTTTTAAAGATGGGGCGCCTGGGTGGCTCAGTCGTTAAGTGTCTGCCTTTGGCTCAGGCCATGATCCCAGGGTCCTGGGATCGAGTCCCATGTCCAGCTTCCTGCTCAGCGGGAAGCCTGCTTCTCCCTCTGCTGCTTCCCCTGCTTGTGTTCCCTCTCTCACTCTCTCTCTCTCAAATAAATAAAATCTTTAAAAAAAATAAAAAATAAAAGGAATTGTTGGCTGCTGAGTGGAGAACGGCTGGAAGGGGGCCGCAGGGAGGCCTGTTAGGAGGCCTGTTAGGAGGCCCTGCGGTCGCCGAGGTGACAGGTCGGGGCAGTGGGTCAGAGGCCGTGGTGGAGCCGCCGAGACTGGTGGGATCCTGGGCAGGTTTGGTGGGCGTCTCCAGCCGAGGTCTGCTGCTATGCAGGAGTCACCGAGGGGCTGGATTTCCCAAAAAGGTGGGGGCCTGAGATGGAAGAGGGTAGGTAGAGTTCCTTGGAGGAAGATTTCTCGGGGAATGTTGTTGAGTTGTAATCTTGTCCATCTTTGTTTCAGAGAAAAATGAAAACCAATAAACTTTATTTTGCTGTGTCTCCTATTCAGGTGATGATTGGAACTGCTCTTAACACAAGCGAGATGAAGAAACTCATTACCCACATGGGCGAGATGGACCATCCCTGGAACTGTCCCCACGGAAGGCCGACCATGAGACACATTGCCAACCTGGATGTCATTTCTTAAAGCTGACAATGCTTCTCATTTTATAGAACTACACATTTTATTGCAGATTTTTCTGTTTCCAAAAGCAGGGTTTTTAACTAGTCACTTCTTGTTTGCAAATGAACCTGTTTTAAAAAAAAATGACCAGATCCTTAGAAGTGATCTTGAGAACCTTTTCAAACCACATGGAGCATTGCTTGCGCCGTTTTTTGTTCTGCACTTGAATGTGTGCACGTGTACAAGCAAGAGCACGTCCCAGAAATAGGAAGAACGCCTCGAAAGTCACTCAGGCCTCTGCTGTAGCGGCCTGAGCTATTTTAGTGTGCAGCTTTCAGCCTGTAATATGATTAAATTCATAATGGTTTAATTTCATAAAATCATGGTCCTTTTGGATTAGTGGCTGTCAATCCTAACGCACATTAAATTAAAAAAAAAAAAAGAGTAACAAAACCCAACTGGAAGAAAATGGCCCAGGTGGGGCCTGGGGTCACTATTTTTAAATGAGCCCCAGTGCAGCCTGGGTGGCAAAGCGCTGTCATAGGCAAGGGGAAATAAAAGGTTGATTTTTCTCTAACCTTAATGTTGCGATTTCCTTTCCTTGGGGCATGGATTGCAGGATGTTCTTGTTACTGGCCCTCCGTGGTACTGGAGAGAGCAGAAACTGTTGTCAAAGAGTTTTTCATGGAATCTCGTCCCGTTTGAACCCAGCCAGAGACGGAGGTCAGAGTGCCCTCTGTGGACCCAGAAGGCTGTTGGTGTACGGTGACCAGTGTGGACCAGCCGCCCTGTGCTCACCCACCCTCCCAGCTTCCGTTTGCAAACGTAGAATTCTTCAGATGTCATGAGACAATCAAGTAATCACTGTCATGTGTCAAACACTGCAGCTGTGCCCTTCTGCAGGCTCTCATTTGATAATTGCAGGAACTCTGCAAATTGGGGTCTGGTAGGCACCACCTCCATCTCCACCGCCAAGACTGCTGTGGCCTAATCTGAGAACCCTCAGATGTGTGACCTAAATGGCCAGAGGGGGCTCTGAAGATGTGGTTGAGGGAGGGGTCACAAAATGGAGCAAGTATCCTGGATTGGCTGGGTAGATTACCCCACCCAGTCTAGCCCCTGTCTTAAAAGTTGGAGAACCTCGCTCAGCTGATACCGAAGATGTAGGAAGGCCACCTCTAGAAGCTGGGAAAGGCAAGGAAATGGGTTCTCTGGAGCTGCCAGAAGGAACCAGCCCTATTGGGCTCCTAACTTAGAATCCTAAGATGATAAATTTGCATTGCTTTAAGCCACTTAAGTTTGGGGTAATTTGTTTAGGACATTGGAAAGCCGCCTGAATTCTTGTGTTATGGTGAAGATTAAGGCTGCGAGGCCACGCGGCAATTAGCAGAGCTAATTGCTGGGAGAACCCGGGTCCAGGTGCATCCAGCTCCAGGTTGGCCTTGAGGACCAGAAGGGCTGAGCCCTGATGCTCAGCGGCTGAAGCCGGCGGTCCCTTTAAGGGCGGGGCGGGCGGGGCGGAGCCCGCGGTTGCCTGGAGACCGGCCCGAGTCCGGACGCTCGGCGTTCAGCGCAGCACCTCCGCCGAGGCCCGGCTGAGCCCCCGGAGTCCGGAGCCAGGTGAGCGTCCTGCCGGTGGTCCTGCGTGCGCCGCCGCAGATGTGACGGCCAGGTCCGGCTCTTCCTCGGCCAGGCGGACGCGGCCCCCAGGACCTGAGCAGGTGCGGTGGGCAGGAGGCGCGGGGGAACCCCAGGCTCAGAGAAGGGGCGCCCCTTTTGTGCTGCCTAATGAATAAATCACGATGATAATACGACCTCATGCCCGGGGAGAACAGAACATCAAAGTTAGTGGGGGAAAACGCCATGAGAAACGAGATTTGCCTTTGTTGTAGGTCAGATTTCACTGACGAGGACCAGAAAGCCTATCTATAGCAAAGACTCACCTGGGCTTCACTGGAGAGACCGTGATGGGGTGGGGGCTGGGAAGAGTAGTGGGGCTTTGAAGGAAGAGAAAAGCAGCATCCTGTTGGTGAGAGCAAAGCTTAGGGGCGGGTTGAGCTGGTAGGTGGGGTGTCCAAAGGATCCCATCCAAGCCGTGGGTTTGTGGGGTGCCCACTGCACCCCTTAGGATGTGAGGAGGGACTAGACCTTGCCCTGCACCCCAGGACTCGTCTGTGTGTCCTGCTTGTTGGACTGAGATGTTTTCAATGGGGCCAGTTTGGGAGGCCATGAAAACTCCTGGCTTTGGGGACCTGCCCCCCAGATCTGTGACCTTGGGCACACATCACACCGTTCCTTTTCTGGCATGGGGAGTAGGCGGCCAAAGATTTCAAGTTCAAAAACAGGAAAGTGACATGATAATCACCCCATCATGGGTAGTGTGCTGTATCCCATACTTTAGGGGGCTTCTGTGCATCGTTTCATGTAATTCTTAAAATGAGATGAGGCACTGTTATTTCTATTTGATAGCTGAAGCAGAAGGAGATTCACCTGCTCAAGAACACACAGCTGGTAAGGCGCCCTGCAGGAGCCTGAATCCAGCTCTTGAGCACTCTGCAGTGCAGGTGTATTGAGAGATGGGCTTTTAAAGTATGGATTGGCAGCATGGAAAACCTTAGGGATTAAGTAGCCATTTTTCATGTATCAGCTTACCTTCTTGCTGGGACACTATTTGAAAAGAAATGGTAGGTGGTGGTTCCAGTTTTAAAAAAATTTTTAGGGACAACCCAGGAGATCTTCCTATAAACTGGTGATACTTGATAGTTGTAATTTTTCAAGCTTTAGGAGGAGAACGACCATGACATTGGGTTGCAAAGCTGAAATTTTAACTACAAGTGAAACCTGCAAGTATTTAGAGAGAGAATTTTTATTTTTCAGATGAGACTGATCAGCGCCTTGAAACAAACAGTAAACTTGAACACTTCTAAAGGCAATGGTGAAAGAAAAGAAGAGAGCAGACAAAAAAGGGGATAAGTCCACCCGCTCTCCCTCCTCTCTCTCTGATTATCCAGAGTTTGCCAAACAAGATGGCAGTGTGGCTAGGCAAGAGATGTCCCCCGGTGCCGTCCCACCATTGGAAATGCAGCCCAGCGAATTGGGGCCCCGAAGAGAGTCCAGACATGATAACCCGCAGAATGAAGATGCCACTCACTACGAAGAGCCCATTCTCACCAAACTCATAGTTGAAAGGTGATTTTTAATGGGCTGCATCTTCCATGTTCCCCTTTCTATGCTCTTTTCTCTCTCTCTGCAATCTCTTTTTGTGGCTTTCCCTGCCCCTCTCCTAGATGACTGTAAAAATCTAGGTCTCTCTCTTGGAGTTTGAGGTTCAAATTTTTAACTCCCTACTGGACATTGTCCACTGGACTTTCAGCTCCTGTGTCTCGAAACAAAGACTGCAGGACTTGAAATGAGATCTGGATTGGGGTCTTAGCTCTGTGACATCAACACCATCACTGAACTTTTCTGAGCCCCAGGTTCTTTTTTTTTTTTTTAAGATTTTATTTGAGAGAGGGAGAGATCAAGAGAGAGCATGAGCGGGGGGAGGGGCTAAAAGGGAGAAGCAGGCTTCCCGCTGAGCAGGGAGCCCGATACGGAACTCAATCTCAGGACCCCGAGATCATGAACTGAGCCGAAGGCAGATGCTTCACCGACTGAGCCAGGCAGGTACCCTGAGCCTCAGGTTCTTCTTTTTTTTTTTTTAAGATTTCTTTTTTAATTTATTCATTTGAGACAGAGAGATACAGAGAAAGAGAGCATGAGCAGGGGGAGGTGCATAGGGAGAGGGAGAAACAGGCTCTCTGCTGAGCAGGGAGCCGGATGTGGGACTCGATCCCAGGACCCTGGGATCATGACCTGAGCCGAAGGCAGATGCTTAACCCTCTGAGCCACCCAGGCACCCCTGAGCCTCAGGTTCTTAACTGGGGAAAACACACCCCATAGAAGGTTCCTCCACATGTTACTACTTCTCCAGCCATTGGCTTCTCCATTGATCTCTGTTGATTTCTGTAAGGGGGCTACCATTTCCTCCCTCTCCAGACTGTCCTCCTCCTTCCCTATGAAAATAATAAGAAATATTTCATATTTCTTTTTCCTCTAGGCTTCTCTTATTAGTCCTTTTCTCGAATACTTACTTCGCCTCTTCGTTATCTCTTAACTGGACTGTTGGCCTCATTTCCTAAAGATTTGAGATTTGCCTTCCTAATTGTTTCCATCACTCCCTGGATCAGTTATCTGTCCTTGTGACAGGTCACCCCAGAACGTGATAATTAAGATGAATATTATCGCACACAGTTCATGGGGGGTCAAGAATCGGGGAGCAGCTTAGCTGGATGGCATTGGGTTAGGACATCTGGAGTTGCAGCCAAGATGCAAATCTAGACTGCCATCGTCCGAAGGCTTGGCCGGCTGCTCGGTCCGCTTTCAGAGCGGCTCCTTGGCATGGCTGTTGGTGGGAGGCCTCAGTCCCTCATCCCACGGACTCCCTCCACAGGGCTGCTTGGCTGTCCTCACCACCTGGCAGCTGGCTTCCCCAGAGAGTAATCCAAGAGAGAGCAAGGGCAGAAGCCACGTGTCTTTTATGACCAGTCTCTGATGTCACTCTGTCATTTCTGTAATATCCTGGTGGCCCCACAGGTCAGCCCTCTTCAGTGTGAGCGAGGCTTACACAAGGGTGCCAGTACTTGGAGGTGAGAATCTCTGGGAGCCATTTTGAGGCTGGCTCCCACACTCTTAGAAACTTTTGATCTCTTTCCATCGTCTACAGCAAAAAGCCCCTCAGCCTGACGCTCTGACCCAGCCTGCCTCTCTCCTCAAACTCAGGAGCCCAGCTAGACTTCTGCCCACGATCCCATTTGTTTTTACCTTTGCTTGCAAAGCTTGCTTTGCTGGAGGGTTTGTCCTGCGTTTCTGAATGACCAAATCCCACCTACTCTTCTGGTCCAAACTTTTCCATTGCTGCTTTCCAATAGGAAGTAATTTTGCTCAAAACGTCGTTTATCATACTTCTCACTTTCTATTATGTGTCACTGTATACATAGGATCTTTTCCTCCCTATAACATACGTATCTAATGTGTATGAATTACTAAAATTTGTTTCCACGGCTCAACCTCTCAGGTGGAATATTCCGTCCCAACAGAGACACACCCAAGAATATCAAACACCAGACCTTAGGCCTCGTGGGTGCTCAGTCAGGACTTACCGTCTGCATATCAGTGGCCACTTTTATTTTTATTTCTTGGTTGACATGTAGTTACACAATGTTAGATTAGTTTCAGGTGTACAACATAGTGATTCCACCACCCTATACATTATGCTCTGCTCCCCACAAGCGTAGCTGTGATCTGTCACCATACAACGCCATTGCAACGCCCTTGACCCTCTTCCCTATGCTGAGCCTTTTATCCCCGGGACTTACTCACGCCATAACTGGAAACCTGTATCTTTCTCTCCCCTTCACCCATTTTGCCCATCCTCCCAGCCCCCTTTGCTCTGACAGCCATCAGTTCTCTGCATTCATGGGTCTGTTTTTGCTTTTTGTTTGTTTTTTATTTATTTATTTTTAAAAAGATTTTATTTATTTATTTGACAGAGACAGAGCGAGAGTGGGAACACAAGCAGGGGGAGTGGGAGAGGGAGAAGCAGGCCTCCTGCCAAGCAGGGAGCCCGATGCGGGGCTTGATCCCAGGACCCTGAGATCATGACCTGAGCTGAAGGCAGACTTTTAACCAACTGAGCCACCCAGGCGCCCCTTTTTGTTTGTTTTTTAGATTCCATCTAGAAGTGAAATCAGGTATTTGTCTTTCTCTGACTTATGTCACTTATAATACCCTCTAGGTCCATCCATATTGTTGCAAAAGGCAAGATTTCATTCTCTTTTCTGGCTGAGTAATATTCCATTGTATGTATATACCACATCTTCTTTTTCTGTTCATCTGTGGATGGACGCTTGGGTTGCTTCCAAATCTTGGCTCTTGTAAATAATGCTGCAATAAACATGGGGTGCATTTATCTTTTAGAATTGTGTTTTCATTTTCTTTGGGCAAATATCCACTGGTGGAATGACTGGATCATATGGTTTTCTATTTTTAATTTTTTGAGGAACCTCCGTACTGTTTTCCACAGTGGCTGCACCAATTTACATTCCCACCAACAGTGCACAAGGGCTCCCTTTTCTCCACATCCTCGCCAACACTTGTTGTTTCTTGTCTTTCTGGGTCTACCCATTCTGACAGGTGTAAGGTGATATCTCATTTTGGTTTTGATTTGCATTTGATGGCGAGTGATCTTGAGCATCTTTTCATGTGTCTGTTGGCCGTCTGTATGTCTTCTTTGGAAAAATGTATATTCAGGTCCTCTGCCCATTCTTTAATGGGATCATTTGTATCTTTGGTGTTGAGTTTTATAAGTTCTTTATATATCTTATACATTAACCCCTTATTGGGTATATCATTTGCAAATATCTTCTATTCAATAAACTGCTTTGTTTTGTCGATGGTTTCCTTTGCGAGGCACAACCTTTTTATTTTTATTATGTACTATTTTATAGTCCCCATAACTTACTTTCACTTTTGTTTCCCTTGCCTGAGCAGTCATATCTAGAAAAATGTTGCTATGGCTGATATCAGAGAAATTACTGCCTGTGCTCTCTCCTAGGAGTTTTATGGGATCAGGTCTCACACTTAGATCTTTAATCCATTTCGGTCTATTTTTATGTATGGTGTAAGAAAGTGGTCCAGTTTCTTTCTTTTCCAGTTTTCCTAGTACCATTTGTTGAGAGACTGTCTTATCCCCATTGTATATTTTTGCCTCCTTTGCTGTAGGTTAATGGACAATTTAAGTGTGGGTTTACTGGGCTGTCTGTTCTATTGCATTGATCTATGTGTCTGTTTTTGTCCCACTACCATGCTGTTTTGATTACTATAGCTTTGTAGTATATCTTGAAATCTGGGATTGTGATACCTCCGGCTTTGTTCATCTTTCTCAAGATTGATTTGGCTATTTTGCGTCTTTTGTGGTTCCATACAAATCTCAGTATTATTTGTTCTAGTTCTGTGAAAAATGCTGTTGGCATTTTGATAGGGATTGCATTGAGTCCGTGGATTGCTTTGGGTAGTATGGATGTTTTAACAATATTAATTCTTAGAATCCATGAGCATGGAATATCTTTCCATTTGTTTGTATCGCCTTTAATTTCTTTCATCCGTGTTTTATAGTTTTGAGAGTACAGGTCTTTCACCCCCTAGGTTGGAGTTCTTTCCCAGGTATTTTATTGTTTTTGGTACAATTATAAGTGGAATTGTTTTCTTAATTGTTCTATTACTAGTATATGGAAGCGCCACCCAATTTCTGTTAGCAGCCATTTATTAATGAGCTATTATGTGCCAGCTCTGGGTTGAGCACTGTCGAAGGATATCAAATAGGAAATAGGGTCTATGTGCGTAGTGCATAGTTATGTTTTACATTGGGCTCTTTCTAGAGAAACTCAACAGAGTTTCTCAGCAATGTACACAGACTTAGTTCAGAGAAGGTAGAGCCTGGGGTTGCCCTGATGTGGGAACCAGACGAATTGAATATCCTGACATAGAGCTGGTCTGGATCCAGGCCAAGAGCCCCAGGAAACATGTATGTGTCTTGGGAGTGAGGGGAGGTGTTGATACCATTGAAAGGAGCTATTGTGACTTTTAAAAATCCTTGACAGTTTCTTTATTCATTGCTTTTCATTACCAAAGTGCTATATACTCATGACAAATGAAATGATGCCAAGTTATCTTAAAGAAGAGTTCATTCTTGGGGGTGCCATGGTGGCTCAGTCGGTTAAATGTCTGCCTTCAGCTCAGGTCATGATCCCAGGGTCCTGGGATCGAGCCCTGCATTGGGCTTCCTGCTCAGTGGGGAGTCTGCTTATCCCTCCCCTTCTCCCTCACCCCCTGCTGATGCTCTCTCTCTCTCTCTCAAGTAAATAAACAAAATCTTAAAAAAAAAGAAGAGTTCATTCTTTCCCTCCACCATATTCCAATTTTGCCCTCCCTGCCCCTCCCATGGGTTGCCACAATCTCTCATGAATTAGAAGAAAGTCTTTGGGTTTTACAGGTAAATAATCACATAATCTTCAAGGTAGAATAATTTCCTAACTCTTCTCAATATTTATGCAGATTACTTAGGTTTCCTGACTCTCTGCATGACCTAGAACCTCTGAAATCATGTTGAATAATTGGTGGGAAGATCAGGCATCCTGTTCATGTTCCTGATTTTAAGGGAGCTGATTTTGGTATTTCACTTGCAAAAATCCTATATGCTATCGCTTTTTCATAAACAGTCTCTTATGTTTAGGTAGTTTCCTCGCATTATAACATGACTAGAATTTTCATTTTTATTTTTATTATTTATTTATTTATTTATTTATTTATTTATTTTTAAAGATTTTATTTATTTATTTGACAGCGAGAGCAGGAACACAAGCAGGGGGAGTGGGAGAGGGAGTAGCAGGCTTCCAACTGAACAGGGAGCCCAATGCGGGGCTCGATCCCAGGACCCTGGGATCATGACCTGAGCTGAAGACAGATGCTTAACGACTGAGCCACCCAGGCGCCCGCATGACTAGAATTTTTAAAGAAATGAATGCTGAATTTTATCACACGCCTTTCTGGCATCTTGATATAAACCTGTGGCCTTTCTCCTTTGATTTGCTGATGTCATGAGTTGTGATAGACTTTCTAACGTTGCATCTTCCTTGCGTTCTTGGACGAAGCCCATTTTTGTCACGGCTGTCACCTGTTCTTTTGTTTTTCACCTCACTTACCCCAGACCTTAGAGCTGAGTGAGGTCCCAAATCACACGTTATCCACCCAGTTCTGAACTCAAAATCTGCACACTGTCCTTGATTCCCTCTTCCCCAAAGCCAGCACGTCAGCAAGACCTTTTGGTCCCATGTCTAGAATATATCTTGAAAAAAAAATTTGTAAAATTATCATGGTAAAATACACATAACATAGGGAGCGCCTGGGTGGCTCAGTGGGTGAAGTGTCCTGGGTGGCTCAGTGGGTGAAGTGACTCTTGATCTCAGCTCAGTTCTTGATCTCAGGGTCATGAGTTCAAGCCCTGTGCTGGGCTCCATCCTGGGTGTAGAAAGTGCTTCTTAAAAAAATACCCAGAAAATTTCCTATTTTAACCATTTTAAGTGTACAATTCAGTGGCGTTAAGTACGCTCATCTGTTGTGCAACCATCACTATTAGTTTCTAGAACTTTTTCATCATTCCAGACAGAAACTGTCGAGAATAAACCGTCATCTTCCATCTCCACCCCCTTTCACTGTTTGCTCCTGGTTGTTGGCTCTCCCACAGTCTCTTCCCACAGCAGCCAGCCAGAGTGCTCTTTTTATGACATAAATCTGACCTTGGCCAACTCCCCTCTTAGAACCCTCTCTAGATTCCTCCTAGAGCTCTGGATTTTCCTGCCGCCCCCGAGCCTCTGTCTCCTCTCCTATCCTCCCTCTGTCCTGTGCCCCAGCTGGGCCTCCCTCCTCTCTGTTGTCTGAACTTGAGCTGTAGGGCTCTTTCCTGCCCCAGGGCCTTTGTACTTGCTGTTCCCTCTTCCCAGGATTCTTCATAGGGCTGTTTGTTTCATGACCTGTGGGTCTCAGTATAGCTCCCATGTCCTCCAGGAGGCTTCTGCCCTGACCACCTGTACACAGCAGCCTCCTTATTCTCAGCCACGTTCCCCGATCATGTCTTTCTCAAAACTTGAACATGATCTGGAATTACCTTGTTCATGTGTTCCCTGTGTGTTGTCTGTGTCTCCTCAGTGACCTATGAGGTTCCGAGGGCAGGAACTTTCTAGTCTTGTTCATGGCACCAGCCCAGTGCTTAGAAAGGGGCACAGTGGCCCTCGGGGAACGTTGAGTGAATGAATGTGACATAATGCTTGTACACCTTCACTGATGTTAATTATGACTTTAACCCACCGTCACTTAGGTTTGATCATGCCACTCATTGCCTTGAGCTTTATTTCTTTGTAGCTACGAAGGGGAAAAAGTCCGTGGACTATATGAGGGAGAAGGCTTTGCGGTCTTTCAAGGAGGTTGCACCTACCACGTGAGTGACACATTTTGGGAACGGGCAGGGAGGAAGTTTTAGAATGTTCTGTGAGAGTTTTAGATTTGTATCTTCAGAAAAGTCCATTGATTCTTCAGAAGAAATTGGAAGTACTTAATGCTGATTTAACTTTGACCACCTACTCCAAGGTAAAAACACGGCTCCATACAACTGAAGTCGTCATTTTTAAAAAGATTTTATTTTTTTTAAAGATTTTATTTATTTGTTAGAGAGAGAGACCCAGGACCCTGGAATCATGACCTGAGCTGAAGGCAGATGCTTAACCAACTGAGCCACCCAGCTGTCCCAAGATTTTGTTTATTTGAAAGAGAGAGAGAGAGCACAAGCAGGGGAAGCGGCAGGCAGAGGGAGAGGGAGAAGCAGGCTTCCTGCTGAGCAAGGAGCCCGATGGGGGACTCGATCCCAGGACCCCGGGATCATGACCTGAGCCAAAGGCAGACACTTAACCGACTGAGCCACCCAGGTGCCCCAGGTCTACCTAGTTTAAATAATTTTTAGAAATCCTTACACCGTGACGTGCACAACCAAAAGCATATGAATTCTTTTTAACTACGGCCTTTTTCACCGCTTAATTAGGAGAGGAAGACACAGACTGAATTTACAACTCATGTTTAACCGTTGCATAGGACTGCTTGGTGTACGTTTTGGGGAATTTGGACAAGCATATTCATGCAGATGAAAGGGGGGATAAGGCTCCATCCTAAGAACTAAAACCACGGTTGCAGGCATTGTGTCGAATGAAGGACTGGTCCTAAGGTCTTGTTGTTGTTCTGTTTTGAAGGGTATGTTTTCAGAAGGACTCATGCATGGACAAGGGACTTACATTTGGGCTGATGGACTGAAATATGAGGTAAAGCACGTAATATGTTACAGTGTTAAATTGTAATTAATGAAACTTAATGGTCAGCTTCCCACAATGGAACATACTGCTTTCATAAAAGTGATTCAGCACATGGGTTAAAAAAGTCCAGAGAGGGCGCCTGGGTGGCTCAGATGGTTAAGCGTCTGCCTTCAGCTCAGGTCATGATCCCAGGGTCCTGGGATCGAGTCCCGCATCAGGCTCCCTGCTCCTTGGGGAGCCTGCTTCTCCCTCTGCTTCTCTCTCTCTTTCTCTGTCTCTCATGAATAAATAAATAAAATCTTAAAAAAAAAAGTCCAGAGAACCAGAGACTATAGGTGAAACGTGACTCATTACCGCACGGGCTCCTGGTGATCGTTACCCATTTCATCTGTATGTTCTGGGGTCTCTCTGTGTGTTCTGTGCATGTATTTGTATTTGGTTTCTCTCACTCTTCACAAACGTAAATAGTTCATTATACATTCTCTTCTGTACCTTTATTTTTGTGGAGATCAAACCGTATCCATCTATCCAGCTCCAGCTATTTTTACTGGCTGCTTTTATTCCTCGGTCGTGGGTCTCCCTTAACCTGTCTTGCTGGTTTAAAGGGAATGTATATTTTTAAATGGGTTGCTAGAAGGCTATTCCAGACGTTGTGATTGCGGCACTGCTTGTGATGTTTTTAAGTGGTAATGAAAATATTTAAAACCCGTGCCCGTAATGCACATATTCAAGTAGCGGCCAAGTAAGGGAAACAGAGGCAGGTTTGGGCCAGCTGGGCAGCTCACTGGGGCTGCCCAGTGGGAGACGATGAGGCGCAGGGGAGCCTGAGGATCTGGTGGTTTGGGGCCAGCCTTTCCAGGGAAACTCTTCGCCCCACAACACCCTGCCTTCCAGCCTGTGGGCCTTGGTTTATTTCTGGCAGCTCTCAGGTGGGAATCCTTCCTGCAGGCACGGGCCTTTCCACACCAGCCTAGACAGGAGGATTTATGGGCAGGATTTGAGCTGTCACAGAAGTACCTTCAGGGAGGTCAGCTGGCCTCGTGGATTCCGGCCAGTGGCCAGGCCAGGTCACCCTGACCCCTTCTCCCCGCGGGCTGCCTGCCTCCCCCGAGTTCGTGTTCCCGAGAGAGAATCCGGTGGCTCAGGGCTGACGTCCTGGCCCTGAGCAGCGCGGGTTCTCTGGAAGGCACCCACGGGGCAGGCGGTTGGCTGAGGTGTCTGCAGAATATTTTGATGAACCACGGGCGGAAAGAAGGGTTTCCATCAGTTGATCATCAAGCTGGGCTAATCAGCGGAGTCCCTTGGAGAGAACACTGGAAGCCAGGGCAGTAAGCCTCCTTCGACGTGGGTTCCAAGACGCTCGCGGGCCCAAGGCCAGGATCGGAAACCAGCACTTTTCCATGTCCCCTGTTTGCCTCTTGGAGCCTTGTCTACACACAGCTTCTGGCTGTTTTATTCTGCTGGGGCTTCCGCCCAGGGGAGGGGAGGTGAGAGAGGATGGGGTGTGCAGAGAAGGAAGGAGGAGAGTGGAAACTGGGGCGGAGGGGAGGTACTCCACTGTTGCCGCGGAGGAGAGACAGGAATAGCATCCAGGTGTCAGGGAGGCATCTCAGACCGCCCACAGGACTCGGGGTCTCTCCCCTGCTTTCTCTCTCTCTCTCTTTCACTCTCTGGCCGTTTTGCCCTAGGGGGAGTTTGTGAAGAACATCCCCATGAACCATGGCGTGTACACGTGGCCGGATGGCAGCACCTACGAAGGAGAAGTGATGCACGGCGTGAGGCAAGGATTTGGTATGTTCAGATGCGGCACGCACCCCGTGTCCCACATCGGCCACTGGTGTCGCGGCAAGAGACACGGGAAGGTGGGTGAGCAGCCCCGGGGCTCCCGTCCACTGATAGGATGACAAACACAGAGGGTGGGAGGTGGGGGGCTGTTGTGACAGTAGATGCACTTTCTGTTGATTGATAGGAAATTCACATCACACGAAACGGACCGTTTTAGAGTCAGCAGTTGGTGGCATTCAGGGAAGTCCCAGGGTTGTGAGACTTCCACCTCTGTCTGGTCCCACAGCATTTTCGTCAACACTCCAAAATAAAACCCTGTACCCACTCGGCAGATATTCCCCACCCCGACCCCTCGGCAGGCCCTGATCTGCTTTCTGTCTCTACGGGTTTACCTAGGCTGGATGGTTCCTAGGAATGGGACCCTACGGTATGTGGCTGACCTTCTGTGTCTGGCTTCTCCCACTCAGCCTCAGGTTTTTGAGATTCATCCAGGTTGTAGGTACTTAATTCCTTTTTGTGGCTGAATAATAGTCCAGTGTATGGATGGACCACATTTTGTGTATCTGCTCATTCATCGAGGGACATTTGGGTTCTCTCCGTCTTTGGGCTTCTGTGAATAGCGCCGCTATGAACGTGTGTGTAGGGGTTTATTTGAGTACTTGTTTTCAGTTCTCTGGCATATAAACCTAGGAGTGGAGTATGGGAACTGGATGTTTAACATTTTGAGGGACCTCCAAACTGTTTTCCACCACAGCTGCACCAGCTTACTCTCTCGCCGGTGATGCCACTTTTCATGCCTTAATGTGATTTTAGATTGAGCTGATAGAGTCAAATATTTTAAACTTCATTATCAGGGAGGAATTGATTTGTGACATCTCACTCTCACGTGGGGGCTACCTTACCATCTTCTCGATTCCAAGACAGAAACAGACGACAGATTAGGTGTCTTGCCCAAGTAGGACATTGACTTCTTCGCGGTTTAGACTCCCTAAATTCATATATTTTTAAATATTTACCTTTAATAAACATTTGTTTTATGAGACTTGATTTTTTTTAAATGATATTATTTGTTTCAGGGCTCTATTTATTACAATCAAGAGGGTACCTCCTGGTACGAGGGGGACTGGGTGTACAACGTCAAAAAAGGCTGGGGGATCAGATGGTAGGTATCGCCTCTGCCACGTGTGGGATATGGGTGATAAGTGTGTGTGGGGGCCCAAATAATTTTCACGTAGGCAACTTAAGGTGCAGAGGGGCGCCTGCGTGGCGCAGTGGTTGAGCGTCCAACTCTTGATCTCGGCTTGGGTCATGGTCTTGGGGTCGTAGGATCAGGCCCCACATTGGGCTCTGCACTGGGGATGGAGCCTGCTTAAGATTCTCCCTCTCCCTCTGCCCCACCTCCCCACAACGCATGCTCGCTTGCTCGCTCTCAAATAAATAACTCAAATCTTAAAAAAAAAAAAAAGTAGAAATTCCGGGGAACACATTTTCTATATAAGTAGGGTGGAATACTTAAATTCACCCCAGTGTAATCTCCATAGTGATGAACATATTCTATGGAAATTTAGAGAAACATTATATTAAGTGAGGTTTAATAATACAGTTTCACTTTATCACAGGTAGAAACTGTCTGTCTTTGTTCTCTATTAATCATAGATATCTATTACTGTATGTTTTTGGAAGACTCTTTTATTTTAAAATAATGACAGTATTTTTTTAAAGATTTTATTTATTTATTTGACAGAGACACAGTGGGAGAGGGAACACAAGCAGGGGGAGTGGGAGGGGGAGAAGCAGGCTTCCTGCTGAGCAGGGAGCCCGATGTGGGACTCGATCCCAGGACCCGGGGATCATGACCTGAGCCAAAGACAGACGCTTAACCGACTGAGCCACCCAGGCGCCCCCGTTTGTTTATTTATTTATTTTTTAATAATTTTTTAAAGGATTTTTATTTATTTATAGAGAGAGAGCATGAGAGGGAGGAGGGTCAGAGGGAGAAGCAGACTCCCTGCTGAGCAAGGAGCCCGATGCAGGACTCGATCCCAGGACTCCAGGATCATGACCTGAGCCGAAGGCAGTCGCTCAACCAACTGAGCCCCCCAGGCGCCCCGTTTGCTTGATTTTAGATTGAGCTGATAGAGTCAAATATTTTAAAGGTTGGAATATTTGGGGGTGAAATGTTAACCAATCATAGTATCATAAGAATTAGTTTTACAAGATTTAAAATACCTGCTCTATTGTCACCTTATTAAATGATTGAGGATTTAATACAGTAGTTTATCCTACCCCTAAGATGATGATTTCTACTGACCACATGCCTATCCATTGAATTGAAGAAGACTGGGCACAAGGGTTGGATTTCTTCAAAGATGCTGAGAGAAGAAGTTTAAAAGAAAGTCTTCTTAAAGATAAGTATGGTATATAAAATAACTGATTGTTTTCAAATTTTTTTTTGTCCCAGTTACAAGTCTGGAAACATATATGAAGGTCAGTGGGAAAACAATATGCGCCACGGGGAAGGCAGGATGAGGTGGCTGTCGGCGAATGAGGAGTACACGGGTCAGTGGGTAAAGGGCATCCAGGTATGGCGCCAACTCATGTGACCCAAACACACCCAGGTGGGACCCTGTGGATCCTCAGCACATGGGTCACTCCATATATCGTCTGGTAACCTAAACCTAAGCTCTGCTAACTTTAGAACCCCAGAGTATGATTTACTGGTCCCAACCATTTTTTTTTAAAGATTTTATTTATTTGACAGAGAGAGACACAATGAGAGAGGGAACACAAGCAGGGGGAGTGGGAGAGGGAGAAGCAGGCTTCCTGCTGAGCAGGGAGCCCGATGAGGGGCTCGATCCCAGCACCCTGGGATCATGACCTGAGCCGAAGGCAGATGCTTAACAACTGAGCCACCCAGGCGCCCCTCAACCATCTTTTTTTTTTTTTTTTTTTTTTTTTTTTTTTTTAAAGATTTATTTCTTTCTTTGACAGAGGCACAGCGAGAGAGGGAACACAAGCAGGGGGAGCGGGAGAGGGAGAAGCAGGCTTCCCGCTGAGCAGGGAGCCCGATGCGGGGCTCGATCCCAGGACCCTGGGATCATGACCTGAGCCGAAGGCAGACGCTTAACGACTGAGCCACCCAGGCGCCCCTCAACCATCTTTTTTTAAGTACTGTTTCATCATTGAGGTTTCTCTAAAGTCTTACACACAAGTGAGGTCCTGGCAGGGGCTAATCCATAATTCCCACAGCTTGTGTGCGAAGCAAGACTGTTCTCTACCCCTTAGAAGCTATGTATTTCCCGCACAGAAAAGAAAGGCTTTATATGGTTAAGTGTATGTGGTTTATATAGCTAAGATTTTCTAATAATATCTGCATAATCTAATAATATCACCTTATTCCCCGTCACCTATTTCCCTCGTCTCCCCCCGCCCCTTCCCTCTGGTGACCTCTGTAGTTAAGAATCTGTTTCTTGCTTTGAGACTCTCTCATTTTTTTCCCCTTTGCTTGTTTGTTTCTTAAATTCTACATAGGAGTGAAATCATGGTATTTGTCTTTGTCTGACTTATTTCTCTTAGCATTATGCTCTCTAGCTCCATCCACGTCTTGTAAATGGCAAGATTTCATTCTTTATGGCTGAATTGCCACATCTTATTTATTCATTCATCAGTTGATAGACATTTGGGCTCTTTCCATAATTTGGTTATTGTAAATAATGCTGCTATAAACATGGGGTGCATGTATCCCTATGAATTAGTGTTTCTGTTTCCTTTAGGTAAATACCTAGTAGTGTGATTGCTGGATAGTAGGGTAGTTCTAATTTTAACTTTTTGAGGAACCTCCATACTGTTTTCCAGAGTGGCTGCACCAGTTTGCATTCCTACCAACAGTGCAAGAGGGTTTCCTTTTCTCTGCATCCTCACCCAACCCCTGTTGTTTCTTGTGTTGCTGATCTTAGCCATTGGGACAGGTGTGAGGTGATAGCTCATTGTGGTTTTGATTTGCATTTCCCTGATGATGAGTGATGGTTGAGCATCTTTTCAACATGTCGATTAGCCATCTGTAGGTCTCCTTTGGAAAAATGTCTATTCATGTCTCCTGCCCATTTTTTGTCTGGATTATTTGTTTTTTGGGTGTTGAGTTTGGTAAGCTCTTCATGTATTTTGAATACTAACACCTTATCAGATACGTGATTTGCAAATTTCTTCTCCCATTCCATACGTTGCTTTTTAGTTTGTTGATTGCTTCCTTCACTCTGCAGAAGCTTTTTATTTTGATGAAGTCCCGATAGTTTATTTTTGCTTTTGTCTCCTTTGCCTCAGGGGACCTATCTAGTAAGAAGTCGCTATGGCTGCTCTCAAAGTGGTTACTGCCTGTTTCTCTAGAGGATTTTTATGGTTTCAGATCTCACACTTAGGTCTTTAATCTATTTTGAATTTATTTTTGTGTCGGTATAAGAAAGTGGTCCAGTTTCATTCTTTTGCATGTTGCTGTCCCATTTTCCCAACACCATTTGTTGAAGAGACTTTTTCCCATTGGATGTTCTTTCCTGCTTTGTTGAAGATTCATTGACTGTATAATTGTGGGTTTATTTCTGGATTTTCTATTCTGTTCCATTCATCATGTTTATTTTTGTGTTGGTACCATACTGTTTTGATCACTACAGCTTTGTATTATAACTTGAAGTCCAGAATTGTGATGCCTCCAACTTTGCTTTGCCTTTTCAAGCTTGCTTTGGCTATTTGGGGTCTTCTGTGGTTCCATACAAATTTTAGGATCTGTTTGTTCTAGCTCTGTGAAAAATGCTGTTGGTATTTTGATAGGGATTGCATTAAATGTGTAGATTGCTTTGGACAGTATAGACATTTTAACAGTGTTCTTCCAATCCATGAGCATGGAATGTCTTTCCATTTCTTTGTATCATCTTCAGTTTCTTTCAGAAGTGTTCTATAGTTTTCAGAGCACAGGTCTTTCTCCTCTTTGGTTGGGTTTATTATTTTTGGTGCAACTGTAAATGGGTTTGTTTTCTGAATTTCTCTTTCTGCTGCTTCATTATTGGTGTATAGAAATGCAGCATATTTCTGCAGATTGATTTTGTGTCCTGCAACTTTACTGAATTCACGTATCAGTTCTGACAGTTTTTTGGTGGAGTCTTTGGGGTTTTCTATATATAGTATCACGTCATCTGCAAGTAGTGAATGTTTTACTTCTTCCTTACTGGTTTGGATGCCTTTTATTTCTTTTTGTTGTCTGATTGCTGTGGCTAGCATTTCCAGTACTGTGTTGAATAACAGTATTGAGAGTGGACATCCCTGTCTTGTTCCTGACCATAGAGGAAAAGCTCTCGGTTTTTCCCCATTGAGTATGACATTAGCTGTGGGTTTTTCATATTTGGCTTTTGTTATGTTCTTTCTAACCCTACTTTGTCAAGGTGTTTATCATGAATGGATGTTGTACTTTGTCAAATGCTTTTCCTGCATCTGTTGAAATGATCACGTGGTTCTTATCCTTTCTCCTATTGATGTGATGTATCACATTGATTGATTTGCAAATACCGATCCACCCTTACAACCCAGAAATAAATCCCACTTGATTGTGGTGAATGAGGATTTTTTATGTTTGTTTGTTTTTGTGTTGTTGTTTTTTTAAGAGAGAAGGTGTGGTGTGTGAGTGGGGCACGGGGATTTGGCAGAGGGAGGGAGAGAGTCCTAAGCAGGCTCCACACTCAGTGCAGAGCCCAACATGGGGCTTGATCTCAGGACCCTGAGATCATGATCTGAGCCGAAATCAAGAGTCGGACGCTTTCCCAACTGAGCCACCCAGGCACCCCGATCTGTTTGTTCTTGAATAAGTTTTAAGTTTGTATTTTTGAAGGAATTTGTCCCATTTCATAGAAATTTATTGGCACAAGGTTGTTCATAATAGTCTCTCATGGGATGCCTGGGTAGCTCGGTGGGTTGGACATCTGCCTTCAGCTGGGGTCATGATCCCAGCCTGGGATCAAGTCCCAAGTGGGGCTCCTTTCTCAGTGGGGAGCCTGCTTCTCCCTCTGCCTGCCACTCCCCCTGCTTGTGCTCTCTCTCTGACAAATAAATAAAATATTAAAAAAAATAATTTCTTTAAAAGTCTCTCATGATTCTTTAAATATATATTATATGGGATCTATAGTGATGTTCCCTCTTTCTGCCAGAACCAGTGATTTGTGTTTTCTCTTTTGTCTTCAGTCTTGTTACAGGTATATCCAAGTCATGAAAATTCTCTAAGAGCCAGTCTTAGTGTTATTTATTTTCTCTTGGGGTTTTTCAGTTTTTAATTTGATACCTGCTCTTTGTTATTACCTTCCTTCTGCATGCTTTGGGTTTGACATGCTCTTCTTTTCCTTGAATTGTAGGATGGAAGCTTGATTGATTTGAGACATTTCTTCTTTTCTAATATAAGCATTTAATACTAAAATTTTTCCTCTTAGCACTGCTTTCTCTGCATCCCACTAATTCTGATATATTTTAATTTTTGTTCAGGTCGGGGCAGAGGGAGAAGCAGACTCCCTGCTGAGCAGGGAGCCCAATGTGGGGCTCAGTCCTGGGACTCTGGGATCACGACCCTAGCCGAAAGCAGACGCTTAACCGACTGAGCCACCCAGGCGTCCCTCAAAATATTTTCTAATGTCCCTATGACTTCCTCTTTAACCTGTAAATTATTTTGACATATGTTGTTTACTTTCCAAATAGTTGGAGATTTTTCCAGATATCTTTCTGTTGTTGATTTTTCTGTTGAAATTTTTAATTCTACTGTGGTTAGAGAACATACTTTGTATGACTACATTTCTTTTAAATACGTTGTGGTTTATTTTGTGGCCCAGAATATGGTCTGTCTTGGTGAATGTTATGTGTATTTCTGCTTTTGTTGAGTGGAGTGTTCTGTGGATGACAATTAGATCAAATTGGTTGATAGTGTTCAGGTGTCTATACCACATTACTCATTTTCTGTTTATTTTTTCTACCCATTTCTGAGATAAGAGTGGTGAGGTGTCCAAGTATAATTCTAGATTCATCTATTTCTTCTTTCAAATCTATCAATTTTTGCTTCATATATCTTTAAGTTCTGTTGTTAGGCGCATACTTGTTTAGGATTGTTATGTCTTCTTGGTGGATTGACCCTTTGTTATCATCTTGTCATGTCCCTCTTTAGCTCTGATAAGTTTCTTTTCCTCTGAAGTCTTTTTCTGATGTGAATATAGCCACTCCAGCTTTCTTTTTTCTTTTTCTTTTTAATTCTGGTAAAATACACATAACAAAAAATCTACCATCTTAATCATATTTAAGTGTCCAATTCAGGGCATTAAGTACATTCACACTGTTGTGCAGCCGTCCCCACCATCCTTCTCCAGAACTCTTTTCATCTTCCCAAACGGAGACTCTGTCCCCATCAAACACTCACTTCCCATCTCTCTTCCCCCTTTCTCCACCCCTGGCACCCACCATCTACTTTCTGTCCCTATGAATCTGACTCCTCTCGGTATCTCATATAAGTGGAATTATATAGTATTTGTCCTTTTGCAACTGGTTTATTTCACTCAGCATAATGTCTTCAAGGTTCATCCATCTTATAGTATGTGTTAGGATTTCCTTCCTTTTTAAGGCTGAATAATATTCCATTGTATGTTTATACCATCCTTGTGCTTATTCATTCATCCATCGATGGACACCTGGGTTGCTTCCACCTTTTGGTTATTGCAAGTAATGCTGCTATGAACATAGTGCACAAATATTTGTTTGAGTCCCCATTTTCAATTCTTTTTAGCATATACCCAGAAGTTCTAGATATAGAGAGTCTAGATATACAGAGTCATCCCATTGTTGAAAAAATTGTGTGTTTATATGTGTTATATGTACATATAATATGTTGATTTAGTGTGTATAATTGAATGTGCCTGGGGAAAATACAGATGAATTCTCAGACTCTCAAGTAGTGGTTGCCTCTGCAAAAGTGGGTTTGAAGAAGGCATTTTTCTTTTTTATCAATCTGGATGTTAAAAATAAATAAAATTTAAGGTAATAATTTATCAGTATCAAGCTAGGCACTTTTTATACACTGTCTTCAGTCTTTACATCCAACCTGCAGGATAGTTATTTTCATTTTATAGATGAAACCCAGAGGGCTTAAATAATCTGCCTTAGGTCAAATGGCTGGTTAATAAGT
The DNA here is from genome assembly GCF_964656455.1 of Halichoerus grypus. NCBI lineage: Eukaryota > Metazoa > Chordata > Mammalia > Carnivora > Phocidae > Halichoerus > Halichoerus grypus. Next base: position 5,035,774 of record NC_135717.1, read on the forward strand.
AGATGGCACAGAGGCTGAACCCAAGTCTGTGTGACTCTAAAATCCATATTCTTTGTCTTTTCAAATGTGTCATTGTATTTGATCTATTGACTGAGTTTTATTTTAATTTAAAAGATTTTTATTTATTTGAGAGAGAGGGAGAAAGCACAAGAGGGGGGAGGGAGAGGGACAAGCAGACTCCATGCTGAGCGCAGAGCCTGATGCAGGGCTCCATCTCAGGACCCTGAGATCATGACCTGAACCAAAATCAAGAGTCAGAGGCTTAACTGACTGAGCCAGCCAGCCGCCCCTATTGACCAAATTTTAAATGGAGTCAGGTAAAAAGAGGAAATATTTTGAGCATTTCTCATGGAAATTTGCTTTCTTTTCAGAATGGTTTTGGAACACACTCCTGGTTTCTAAAGAGAATCCCCAACTCCCAATACCCTTTGAGAAATGAATACATAGGAGAGTTTGTAAATGGATATCGTCATGGCCATGGAAAATTTTACTATGCCAGTGGGGCCGTTTATGAGGGAGAATGGGTCTCCAATAAAAAACATGGTATGGTGAGTGCAGATGTGTGAAGAGCACATTTTATAGATTTTGTAAAGCAACTGAAATACCGTAAAAGGCATCTCATTCTCTGTCTGGTAAAGTGCATAATCCATTTTTGCACACGATAACTTACTGTTTTGTTAAGATGATTACATGAATTTTAAAATAATTTCCAACATATCATCAGTATCCTGTATATTTAGAAGTTATTTACTTAGTTTATGTTATGTACATACGTGTGTGTGTGTGTTAGGGTGGTTTTGGTCACAAGTAATGGAAAATCTAGCTTAATCATCCACAACTGATAAAGAATAAGTGGGTTTCAGGGTTGGTTTGATTCAGCAACTCAGTGATGTCAGGATTTTCTTCCATCTACCCATGATGTCTCCTACCATGATGTCAGCTTCACCCTTATGCTGCCCCTCCCTCATGACCACAAGATGGATGCTGTGGTTCCAGGCTTCACATCCACATACCACACTAAGTAGAGGGAGAGAAGAAACTCTTTTCTGAGGAGCTTTCCACAAATATCTTTAATTTGGCTGAGCTGACTTGGGTCATTTACTTACCTCTCCATCAGACTGATTATTGGCTTGGGTTGGACCAATACCAAGAGAGCCCCTATTTGGTGATGGGCACTCTGCTGGTCACTAGTGTAGTTTAATAAGACATCTTCTGTGACCTAGGGGTAGCTAGGGAGAGGTCGTGGAGCCGATAGAGAGAGGAGGAGGAAGAATAGAGAGGATTTACACAGTGACTCAAGACTCTAGGAGCGAGACTCTATGTGAGCTAAGTGCATGTCTTAAAAACAAACAAAAACCTCCAAACCCTTGAAAATGGTACAGATGGAGATTACCAGTGGTTTTCCTGAACTGTAAATCTTTCTGTGTGCAGGGCCGATTAACTTTCAAAAATGGGCGTGTGTATGATGGCTCCTTTTCCAATGACCACATAGTGGAGTTTCCAAATCTTGAAGTTGAGTTCTTAAGTCACCTGGACCTGTCTGCAGAGTCTTCCTTCAAGAGCCCGTACCCTGCATCCTCCATCAGTGCTGGTAAGGGGGTGTGCACCTGTCAGTTGCATGCAAATTAGCTTCTATTATCAATGGAATCTACTCATCAAAATACAAAGACTACTTCAGAAAACAGAAGTTTCCTGGGGGAAACTGCTTTCTTAGTAGTTTTTTTGAATACTCTTATATCCCACTTGGGTGGAAAATCATTTCTGCATAACACTGAAAAAAATTTTTTTAACTTCCAAAAGCATTTTATTTTCTTTTCCCCAAATCATTTTAATTTGCTAGTTGAAATGGTAACATTGAAAACTTTTAACATTGCTTTTCACAATGATCCTCTCTATTTGCCTTTATTTGCTAGAGATTATCAGAAAGCTTGATGGCAGTGAAAGTAATTCTGTGTTAGGGTCGAGCCTTGAGCTGAATCTCAGTTTGTTGCTGAATATGTATCCTGAGAAAGATCAAGCAGAGGAAAAGAAGCAGGTAAAAACCTTTCATATTGTTATACATTTATATTTTAGGCTTAAATATTAACAGAGTCTCCACAGTCTTGGGAAAATACAGCCGAGGGGGGCTGTCCTGTGTTGAGTGTCTTTTATAAGCCACATAGATGGTTTGTGTACCATCCCATTTAATTTGTAAGGCAACCCTAGTGAACAGGCTTTGTGAGGAAACAGGAGCCCGGATAGAGGGACTCAGTGAATTAACTAAATTCAAGTTACCTTCACTCCCAGCTTGGTCTGAAGCCCAAGGCTGTGGCCACCCCAACCGCAGGACATTAATTCTGCAGTGCATTATTATGGGCTGCTGGGATTCCAAAGAACTTCAAACTCCTAGAAATCAGTACAAATCTAGAAATCCTTAGAGACAGAGAAAATTATGTGTACCCGGACTTCATTTGATTAACATCTGGAAAATCACATCCACCAAATTACATGTTAGTGTCGTGAACCCTGCTTTGACTGGGGCTCGGGGTGATTCTCCCATGAAAGCATTGTTGAAGATGTGGCTTGCAACAGAACCACTGGTACCTCGAAGTTGCAAGTCATGTGTCCCTTTGCTCTTCCTCTATTCCGTCTCCTCTGGCCCCAGTTCTGTGGGTCTCAAAAGTGATGACTCTCCATCCCCCATCCTCCTCTATTCTTCTCCTGGCCAACGATGTCATTCAGGCTCCTGGGATCGCTCACTTCATCTGCTGCCAGATTCTTGTTAAAAAAAAAAAAAAAAAAAAAAAAAGCACTTCTATGACTTTCTCTAGTTAGGAAAATAGTACACAATACTTGTAGAAAATTTAGAAAATGCACATAAGAAAAAGTAGAAGAGAATCTCCACCCAGACAAAATCTGGTGACCATCTTTCCAGTTTTGTTCTGGGCAAACATAATTAGAATTGGAGCGTTCTGCTCATATAATCTCTGTTTTTGTGTATTTAATCATAGGTCTTCAGTGCCATTAAATATTCTCCTACAATATAATTTTTAGGTGAATAAATAACCATCCATTGAATCACCCCAAAAGGAGATCGCCTTTCTTTTTCTTTCTTCCTTCCTTTCCTTTCCTTCCTTCCTTCCTTCCTTTCTTTCCCTCCCTCCCTCCCTCCCTCCTTCCTTCCCTTCCTCTCTCTCTCTTTCTTTTTTTACATATGTTATCATTCACTTTCCACTTTGGAGTTCTTTCCATGTCAAAACACGTAGGTCTTTAAAAAACTATGAATTTAAAAATATATCTTGACTGGGGCGCCTGGGTGGCTCAGTTGGTTGAGCAGCTGCCTTTGGCTCAGGTGATGATCCCGTAGTCCCAGGATCGAGTCCCACACTGGGCTCCCCGCTCAGTGGGGAGTCTGCTTCTCCCTCTGACCCTCTACCCTCTCCTGCTCTCTCTCACTCTAATAAATATGTAAAATCTTAAAAATATATATATATCTTGACTGTTTTAATTACAAAAGTAGCACATGCTCTTTACAGAAAATTCAAACATTACAGAACTAGGACCTAGAAAGTAAAAGAAATTCTGTAACTTGACACTTTAGAAACGCCTCTAAACATGTTTAATGGCTACGTGGTGTTTCACAATATGGACAATATTACAATCTAGTTAGAGAAACTTCCATTTTTTCCCTAACCCTTTGAGCGGACTTCAGACTCCCGGAAGAACGGCTTGAGCCCGGGTTTCTGCACCCCGTCACTGGCTGCTCCGCACGTGAGCATCTCCCATGGCCACGGAACAGAGACCAAAGCCGAGACCCAGGCCCCGCTGACCTACTGACACGAAGCAGTGGACTTTATTTGAATTTCACTTTTCCTCACAGTGCCCCTTTTTCTGCCCCAGGATCCTACCCAGGACCCCATGCTGCATGTGGCGGTCACATCTCTCTAACCTCCTCTGTGATGGAGCCTCCACCTTCCATGGTCCTTCATGACTTCCAGACTTCGGAAGGGTCCTGAGGGGCTCTGGAAAGCTCTCTTGGCCGTCTGGCTGTATCCCGTTCCATGCCGATGGGAGCTGTTTGTACTCAGGACGTCCTAGGACCTGACATCAGCCTGTCTTGCCAGCCTGCCCCTAGCAGCCTCCTCCTCACCATGCACTCTTGTGACGATAATGGGCAGCACATGCGCAGAAAGCACTTTGCTCTGGGCCTGTTTCCAAACGCCTTAATTTTGCTAAATCCCCCCAACAGCCTAGGGGCCAGAACAGTGGTTGTCCCACTTTGCCCAGGAGGGAGCTGGGTGGAGTGCGGGGACAGCCTTTATCCAGGTCAGACAGCCCTCCTGGCATTCCAGAAGCATCTCAACCTCTCTGCTCCCCCCACCCCAACCTCCACTGGGGGGCCTGCCTTCCGTGAATTGCTCATTTGTTCTGTGCTCCAAGGCTTGAGTTCAAGTACAGCGTCCTCCAGGGAACTTCTTCCTTGTACCCCACCTCTCCTTCCTCCCTGGCCCTGTTCTACCTGTGCTACTTCCTTACGGTGTCTTTACCAGGTTTTAAGCTTCATAAAGAAAATTCTGCGTTCTACTCTAGAACAAGGCTTTAGATAGAGCAGATTAGGCATGTTTATCCAATCGAATTGAATTTTAGAAAGTAGGAGTTAATGCTGAGAGGGACAGATGCCTGATGCAACTGCCCAGGTGAGGTTTTCCATGTCCTTGGGGACCCCAAACACCGTTGCTCACATTTCCTGAATATTTCCTTTGGGAGGGTGAGGCACAGGGTAAGTGGTTTTGGAGGACAGGACACTGCATAGCTTGCAGGGTTGCACATATGGGGAAGTGGAGGTAGCACTTGGGGCATTGAGGGTTGGGGAGAATTATAGAAGGTGACTGAGGACAGAGTCGGAGGTTAGTAACGAGTGTGAGTATTGTCTATTTCAGACTTTCAGCAGGAAGTCTGATGATGTCCGTTGTATGTTTTAAATCAACCAAGCCTGGGGCACCTCAGTCAGTAAAGTATCTGACTCTTGATCTCAGCTCTGGTCTTGATCTCACGGTCATGAGTTCGAGCCCCACATTGGGCTCCACACTGGGCAAGGACCCTTCTAAACAAACAAACAAACAAACAAACGGCCAAGGCTGGTTGGACCAGCCTTGCGATCCCAGGATAAACCCCGCTTGGTGTGGACGTACGACTTTATATTTTGCTAGATTTCATATACTCCTATTTTGGTGAGGATTTTTGTGTTTGTCTTTATGAAAGATACTGATCCGTGAGGAAGAAAATTTGCTGCCCATTCAAATAGGATGCTATCACATTGCATATGTGATACATATCAGTATGAAAGCAATTTCATTGTACTGATAACAGCGCTTTTTTTTTTTTTTTTTTGGTAACAGCAAATTTTTAGATGTTATTCAGAAATTGCATTTTATTGACCTGGGGTTGAGTGGGAAGAATATGACATTTGTTGAGCTCATACAGTGGTAAGAGGTAAATGCTATTACGTCACATGTGTTACTGCATTTAATTTACAAAACAGGTGTTGTTTCTTTTACTTTTGTTCTTATTAGGCAAGATTAAGACGTGTGGTTTTCTCTTTGTAGGTAGAATATGCTGTCTTAAGAAATATTACAGAATTGAGAAGAATCTATAGTTTTTACAGCAGCCTAGGATGTGATCACTCTCTGGATAACACCTTTCTGATGACAAAGCTTCACTTCTGGAGGTTTCTAAAAGACTGCAAATTTCATCACCATAAAATAACTCTTGCTGATATGGACAGGATATTAAGTAGTGAGTATTCCAGGTCCTTTGTGTCTTTTAGTTTATTATTTTTTTAAGATTTATTTATTTGAGAGAGAGCATGTGCATGAGTGGGGGGGGAGGGGCAGAAGAAGGGGAGAGGCAGACTCCCCGCTGAGCAGGGAGCCTGATGTGGGTCTCGATCCCAGGACCCCAAGATCATGACCTGAGCCAAAGTCAGATGCTTAACTGACTGAGCCACCCAGGCACCCCAACATCCTTTGGTTTAAAGAGTAGTATAACCTCATGTCACCATGAAACCAGTCAAGAAATGGGGAGGGAGTGAGGAAGGCACATGCTGGGACAGACATTCCAGAAATCAACACAGGTTCATCTTCTCAAGGTGCTTAAAATGTACTTGAGACAATCCCGTAAAATAATGGTAGCAGTGAAGGCTACAGCAGGCCCTGTGGGCCGAATCCAGCCCCGTCTGTTCTTATAAAGTTTTATTGGAACACAGCCATGCCCATTTTCTCATGCGCTGTCTGTGGCTATTTTTGCCCTAGACACCAGAACTGAGGGGTTGTGACAGAGACCGTGTGGCCTACAAAGCATAAAATATGTGTTGCTGGCTCTCGACAGAGAAATTTGCCTGCCCCTGATCTATCAAACTCACTAAAACTGTGAGATCAGAAGCCAAGAGGGCTTGGCATAGCTGGGAAAACACTTGAGGTTGTCTTGGGCTTGGGCTTGATTTCAAGTGAGAAAGTTCATGCAATTTTGAAGGTTTTAGTTCTTTCAGCTGAATTCTGGGAAGCAGGCCTTGAAAACCTTAGATTATCTACTTGAAACACAAAATATTAGAACTAGTACCTATTTACCTGAAATTTAAGTGTTTGACACAGACTTAGAATCCATTTAGAATTAGAATCATCAATCAAATGAGGCTCAGACCACCTTGAAAGACATGGGCACAAGGTATCTTGTAAGTTTCTTGAAAGGTGACCAGATCGAGATCTTTCAAGCAGACTAAACCTAAACTAAAACTAAAACCTAAGTTTTAGGTGGATATGTATACGATGTTCACAGTATTCCCTAGGAAAAAAAAAGATACTCCCTCATACTCAGTTCTTTGAATTGTACACCAGGAGCAAATAAAATAGAAGGTTTTAGAAAATGCTAGGCATCAAGAATGAAATCTTGATCTGAAACTAATAATATATTATATGTTAATTGAATTTAAATTAAAAAATAAGAATGAAATTGTGGTATGTTGAAAATATGGTATTATATGTGAACATTGTAAGAGGGTAAATCTTAAGAAGTCCTCATCACAAGAGTAAAAGAGAAATTTTTTTTTTTTTTAAGATTTTATTTATTTATTTGAGAGAGAGAGAGAGCGAGAGAGAGCACATGAGAGGGGGGAGGGTCAGAGGGAGAAGCAGACTCCCTGCTGAGCAGGGAGCCCGATGCGGGACTCGATCTGGGGACTCCAGGATCATGACCTGAGCCGAAGGCAGTCGCTTAACCAACTGAGCCACCCAGGCGCCCAAAGAGAAATTTTTTTAAAAAAGATTTTATTTATTTGACAGAGAGAGACACAGTGAGAGAGGGAACACAAGCAGGGGGAGTGGGGGAGGGAGAAGCAGGCTTCCCGGGGAGCAGGAAGCCCGATGCGGGGCTCGATCCCGGGACCCTGGGATCATGACCTGAGCCGAAGGCAGACACTTAATGACTGAGCCACCCAGGTGCCACTAAAAGAAATTTTTGTAGCTGTGTAGGTGAACAATGTCAATGAGACTTACTGTGGTGGTCATTTTGCAACATATAGTGAATCCTGTTGCACACTTGGAACTAATACAACATTATATGTCAATTATACCTCAATTTAAAAAGTTCCTAGGCATCCTTTCCAATTTTCTTTATTTTAGCCAATAGTGACACTCCAGTTGAAGAAATTCATTCTCCATTTACAACAATACTTTTGAGGACATTTCTGAATTACCTCCTGCAGTTGGCTTACCACATCCATCACAAAGAATACCAGTAAGTACTACTTCCGGGGCGCTGAGAGGGTGAGGCCGAGTGCACTGGTGCTGTAGTCACAGTGCTAACTTTTCTGCTTTCCTTCAACGGGCGTTATCACTTTACATACTTCTGAAATGAAGGACCAGAAACAAAAACATTTCCCAAATATTAACCACAAAACCATGAGATACTGGATTAAAATTCGGAAGACCCCTCAGATGTGAGTCATGTTTCCATCCTGAATAGTGTTCTCAGAGTTGTAATCGGAAATGGTCAACACCAACCCTACCTTAGGGCAGAATCTCCTGTCTTTCTCAGAGAAAAATTGATACTACATCTTTTTTTAAAAAAACTTTTAATTTTGTAATAAATTTAGTTTTACAGAAGTGTTGCCATGTTAGTACAGTGATTCCTATACACCCGTCACTCAGCTTCCCTTAACAATCTTACACAACCGTGGTGCACTTGTCAAAGTGAAGAAATGAACGTTGGTATAATACTCTTAACGAAACCACAGACTTTATTAGGGTTTCCCAAGTTTTCCCACTGATGTCCCTTTTCTGTTCCATGTTCTTTGCATTTTGTTGTCCCACCTCCTTAGTTCCTACAACCTGTGGTAGTTTCTCGGATTTCGTCTTTTATGACCTTGACGCTTTGGAAGACCATTGGTCACTTATTTTGTAAAATGTCCCTTGATTGTCGTCTGCTGATGTGTTTTCATCATTGCACTGAGGCTTGGGTTTTGGGGAAGAATACCATGGAGGCAAACTGCCCTTGGCATCCCATCCCATCAGGGGTACGTGACATTAGACTGTCTTATTACCGGTTATGCTAACCCCGAGCGCTCGTTTAAAGTGGTGGCAGCCAGGATTCTCTGCCGTAAACATACTGTTTCTCCCTTTCTGTGCTCTCATCGTTCGAAGCAAACTACTAAGTCCACTCCATACTCAGGGAGAGGAGAATGAGGTTCTCCATCCTGGACAGAGGGGTGACTAGATCTGTCTTGGCAGAAACAGAAGCCCATCGCTCTTTCTGTGTTTTACCAAACTGATGACTGAGAACATTCACCCAAATGCCTGCCGTGTAAAAGGTAAATACAAAACCAACAGCATTATATTTATTATTTTTTCCCCAAAATGTAGCTTTGTAATCATTTTTTGATGGTTTGTCTTTCCCTAATGTCTTTAGGCAGTTTATTCAGTGGGCAGCAGCGGACACTCTATTCCATGAATTACATCGACAAATGCTGGGAGATTTATACAGTTTACTGCAGACCACACACAGCTCCTCCCCACGAGCCTTCCATGAAGATGCGACACTTCCTCTGGATGTTGAAAGTAACCACTCGTGACTGAGACTGGTTTTATATTAATAAGAATTTTGACTTTTTTTTGAGAGAGAGAGCACATGCGCATGAGTCAGGGGAGGGGCGGAGGGAGAGGGAGAGAAGGAATCTCAAACAGGCTCCTCCCTTAGCATGGAGCCCGACTCAGGGCTCAATCTCATGACCCTGAGATCATGACCTGAGCTGAAATCAAGAGACAGACACTTAACTGACTGAGCCACTCAGATGTGCTGGCATTTTGGTTTTCATTAAAGAAAGGCAGCATTCCAGCTATGATACACAAATAATGAGGTGAAGATCCGGGATGGATTTTCATAGCGGTTGAATGTTTGCTGAGCATCTTTGGGCAGAAGCGAGTAATTCCAGGATCTGTGACAGACCTGAGGCAGAGGGAGCACCGGCTCCGTGTGTTTCCCAGTGAGGGGAGGGGCATGGGTGGCCACAGTGCCTTTGCTAAGCAGACCTTGCGGTATAAGAGAAGATGGGGTTGGGAGAAGGGGGGAAGTGAATGTCATTTAAAAAAAAAGTTCATCAAAAAGTAGTTTAAAGAAGTTATTAGTTTATAAAGTAGTGAGGACATCTAATTCATACACTATTCTTGTACTAACTATTGGCAGTTTTTGTTTTAATTTATACCTGTGGGAAGATAAATGAGAAAATGAGAAGAGCCGAATACTAACAGGGAATAGAGTGCTTTAAAAAAGTCTAACAGGGTTGTATGTGTACGGAAGAGTCACCTAGTGTCTATTACAGGAAAATGCTTGTAGAAGTGTGTGAGCTGTGGGGGAGGGAGGAGTACTGTACAGCTGTTTATTTGTTCACTTCCCCCCTTTCTTCATGAAGAGACGAGGTCCCCCTAAATGGGTCAGACTTCCAGTTCGGGCTGGTGGCATTCTCCCAGGTTCATTACCATGTTCTTCTTTTCTTTTTTTTTTTTTAAGATTTTATTTATTTATTTGGCAGAGAGGGACAGCAAGAGAGGGAACACAAGCAGTGGGAGAGGGAGAGGCAGAAGCAGGCTTCCTGCTGAGCAGGGAGCCCGATGCGGGGCTCGATCCCAGGACCCTGGGATCATGACCTGAGCCGAAGGCAGACGCTCAAGGACTGAGCCAGCCAGGCGCCCCACCGTGTTCTTCTTTTCCCTGTATCTCTACTAACACAGTACAGTCAGAGGCTTGTTTGGATTCCAGGTTTCTTCCCCTGACAAAGCTGCAGATGGTTCTGTGTGTTTCTGTTGCATCGCCTCAGGAATGTTCCCGTTTAGAGATGTTGAGATGGACCAGCGGGTTCACGTGGAGTCAGCACGATCCTTCCATTAGAACATATGAGCCTGGTTTGCACAGCGCTCAGGAGAGAGCTGAGGGTGGGCCAGCGCGGAACCAGCCCCCATGAGGTGCACGGTCACCTAATCCTTGTTTTCAGCAGCGCTAACTTAGGGGAGACTGTGTGTCCTGGGCCGAATGCTCTCTGGTTCAGTATCTCTGAGAGCAAAACTTCTGTTTCCAGCTTTGATGAGGACAGGGTCTTCTCGGCGAGTCTTCCTGTGTTCAGCTCTCCCTGGAGGGTTACTTCCAGAGGGGCCTCCTGCCTGAGTGCCTACAGCACCCTGGCTCCCTGAGGCCCCCAGTCCAGGGTTTCCCCACCTGTGCAGTTGGGTTGATATCTCACATCTGGATCATCCACTCTCCCAACCCCTCTGTCCTGTGTTTATGTCTCTAAAGACACTTTTCTTTTTAGAGGGATGGGGGACGGTCTAGAGAGGTAAATATCAATGTTAATCTAGAATGCTTTTCAGATGGATCAGTTTCAAAGACATTCATTTCTAGAACATCTCCTTAAAGGGTTATACGGATATAAGTGAACATTAAAAATAGGTAGCTATTTAGGGGAGCCTGGGTGGCTCAGTCAGTTATGCATCTGCCTTTGGCTCGGGTCATGATCTCAGGGTCCTGGGATCGAGCCCTGAGTTGGGCTCCCTGCTCAGTGGGGAGCCTGTTTCTCCCTCTCCTGCTCCCCGTTTCTGCTCACGCTCTCTCAAATAAATAAATAAAAATAAATAAATAAAATCTTTTAAAAAAATGTAGCTATTTGTAATTATAGGCCATTATGGTTTAATTGGTTGTTTCTTTTGCAGGACTTTAAAATGATAAATAAAGAATTAACAGCAACCAAGTTTGTGGAGGTCATTGCAGAGGATAATCCTTTCATACATGACGGCGTTGACAGCAACTTCGAACTTGAGGTTTGTAAAGAGGTGTCACAAATAGTGCAGATACAAGGTAGGCTGTTTTGCCTTGGATACCGAGAGCCAAGATTTGATCGAAAAGCATTCTCACCCCAGGATGTAACTATGTGCGTGTCTGTGTGTGTGTATACACTCATGCGTGTACACCTGTGTGGGTCTCCTTGATCGTATTAGAAAACTAGAGTTAATATAAAAAAGAGTATTCCAGATGTCAGGAAATAACGAATGAAGTCAAAAGAATATAAAACTATAGTTGACCCTTGAGCGACGCAAGGGTTAGGGACGACACCCCCACGCAGTCAGAAATGCAGGTATAACTTTGACCCCCGCCCCGTACTTCACTACTCACAGCCTGCTGTGGACCGAAAGCCTTACCGATAACATAGACAGGCGACTAACACACGTGTTGTCTTACAGACTGTGCTCTTACGATAAAGTAAGCTAGAGAAAAGAAAACATTAAGAACGTCGTAAGGAAAATACATTTACAGCACTGTCCTGTACGTATGGAAAAAACCCTGCACATCAGTGGCCCCACGCAGTTCATACCCGCCTTGTTCAAGGGCCAGCTGTCCGACGCTATTTCTTGGATAACTGAGCGATTTAATACACGCGTCTGTTTCTCTGGCTGACTTGTCCTAAGCCTGTCAGAGACACTGACTGATCTCCTCCAGTGAACGAGCCTGCGTGTCTTCACTTTTCAGCGCGTCTTGCCGAGGGGCTCTGGGCAAGTCAGCCACCCCAGGCTCAGTCTTTTCTTCTGTACACAGAAGTGGGGCAACTAGTTGATCCCTCGGTTTTTAGTATCCGCCATACCTCCAGATTTCCCCTCCCCAGGAGTCTGCTCCCTGTCCCCGTGCATTTGGCTCTTCTGGAGAGGTCCTAAAGATGGGATCCGTGTGGCTCCCCCCGCTCGGCTAAACCCATTTACGTTCAGGTCACCAGTGACCCCACGATGACCCGCCCAGGGGGCCCTGCCATGGGACCTGAAATGCCGCCTCTGCCACCTCAAACACATTCTTCCCTCCGTGTCCCTGGTCTTCCACTTCCCTCACTACTGGTGCCTTCCGACTTGGCTGATTCCTCCTCTCTGTCACACCCGCCCTGTCCAAGTGCTGTAGACTCAGGCCGGGGTCCCCTTCTCTAGTTGTGCTCACCCCTTGTCTCATCATCTTAAATGCCACCTTTCTGAGGACAAGGCCAGCGTTTGTATCTCTGACCCCAGTCATGCTCTCCAGCTCCAGGCGGCCTAGCCAGGGTGGCCCCTCGGGTTTCGAACAGCCCAGAATGTCCCACACCCCAGACTGCAGTTGTGACCTCCATCCCCCACCTGCGTACCTCAGCCTCCCGTGTGTGGAGTGTGGATGGCACCCCGCCCTTTGGTTGTCAGGCCCCCATATTCAGATCTTCAGGACATCCTATTGGCTCCACCTTCAAAGTATTTTCTAGAACGTGGTGCCTCCCACCAGCTGCACTGCTTCCGCCCCGGTCGAGCCACCGTCACCTAGAAAGCTGCTCACTCATCCTCCTGATGCGTCCCTTACCCTTCTGCTTCCCAGGGCAACCGCCAGGTCACGTCACTCCCCTGCTCACACCCCCAGGCTTCCCATCCCACTCAGAGAAAAGGCCCTCATGACATGGATGGTGCCACCTTTCTGAGTCCTGTCTGACCACTGAGTCACACCTGCCTCCATGCTGTCCCCAGAACACACCTGTCACACTCCTATCTCAGAACATTTGAACTTGCTGTGCCCCACTCTGCTATTTTTGGGGGGGGCTTAAATAACAGAAATGTAAGAAGAGTAGGAATGGTGTGAGCAGAACAGCCAATAAGAAAACTCTTGTTCTGATAACAGAACACACATAATCTTTTAAATGTAGTTTTTGTTTCAAATTGGTGTGTACCCACGATGCTTGAGCGTTGAATGAGGTGGCATTGTCCGGAGACAGAGACGAACACCCAGTTGAATCACTGGTCCACCTCAGGGTATGTCAAAATGAGTAAGACCCTTTATACTTTGTTTCAGCTGGTTTTCCTGGAATTCTTTGAAGCTCTCTTAAGCTTCGCACTCATCTCTGTCACTGAACAAATGACTAAAACCTATTTAAATTTGCCAAATGATGACCTGTCTGGAAACAAACATGGAAGCTCTTACATGACAAATCAGGTAAAGGTATCTTAGAATTTATGGAGCAAGAAATGGTTTCATTCTGGAACGGTTAAACTGGATCAAAACTATCTTGGGCTTTTATAACCCTTCAGGAAATAATTTAAGACTTAAGAAAAAACTTAAGACTTCTTTTCACATTTTGGAAGGGTGTATTGTCTTTAAGTTAGGTCCTTGGTCATGACCCAGGGCGTAGACTCCTAGCCACAGTAGCGGAGATATCCTAATGAAGGTCAGAGTGCCTACCAACATGTTGGGTAGACCAGGAGGCTTAGAATATCTGAGATAATTTTCTTATGAAATGTTTCATTATGCAATCTAGTGTTTACAAGAGTGGAGAACCTGTTCCAGAGTGAAGATGCTAATAAACAGCTCCTGAGTGTACATGAGATGCTAGCTGGTTCTCTTAGGATGGGGCCAGCTCATAGGACAGGCCTGCTGGACACGAGGCTCCATCGCAAGACCTCGGTGGAGCAGGGGCAGTGTCAGCCACCCTACTGAAGGATCCGGCTGCTGGGGCAAACTGACATAAACTAGTTTTAGGTGGGGGTTTCGGGTTAAGTAGGCTTGGAGGATTTCTGATTTTCGAGCCATTCATTTGGAGCCACAGGGAGAGTCTTGGGGGCCAATGGAGCCTCACAGCTGGGAAACTCTTCAGACCTGCACATACAATGTCACTGTTTGTTGTGTAAAGATTGACTCTTCCCACAAATCCCCTGATGTGTCTCAGACTCCTTGTGTGCTGAGAGCTTCATGTTCAACTTCACCTCACAGTCCATCCCACCAACTAGATATGCCTTGTCCAGGTTGAGGATATGACTGATGGCCTCTCCAAGTCAGTCTGGGAGCCTTATCATGGGCCATGGTCTGGCGCTTTGCTCTGAGGGAAGTCGATGTCCACCTTGAATTTGTCCATGATTTCATGGATGGCATCACATGGGCTCTAATAACCGAGTGTGAACACTGGTCTGGGGGTCATCCTCAGAAACCATCTGACCATGTTCACCTCTGGTTTTTAATATATCATTCCACATGTCCAACAAGGTAAATCCTATTCGGTACATACAATGGAGTATGACTCAGCTGTGAAATAACTCATGATACAGGATACAACAAGGATGAATCAAAATAATTCTGCTGGGTGGAAGAAGTCAGACAAAAAAAAAAGTGCAATTATATGAAATTCTAGAAAGCGCAAAGTAATCTGTAGGGACAGAAAGCAGATCAGTGGTTGCCTGAGGATAAGGGTGGATTCCCGAGGGGCACAGGAAGCTTGGGGCTGATGGATATGTTTGCTGTCTTGACTGAGCTGATCATGTCACAGGTGTACACATGTCAAAAATCATCAAACAGTAAGTACACCTTATGTGTAGCTTAACTGTAAATTATACTTCATTAAAATTGTGTGTGGGGGCGCCTGGGTGGCTCGGTCAGGTAAGTGTCTGACTTTGGTGCAGGTCATGGTCTTGGGGTCCCGGGATCGAGCCCCGAGTGTCAGGCTCCCTGATCAGTGGGAAGTCTGCTTCTCCTTCTCTCTCTGCCCCTCCCCCTACTCATGCTCTCGCTCTCTCAATTATTTTTTAATTTTTGTTTTTTTTTTAAAGGTTTATTTATTTGAGAGAGAGCATGAGTGGGGGGAGGGATAGAGAGAGAGGGAGAGAAGCAGACTTCCTGCTGAGCACAGAGCCTGACGTGGGGCTCGATCTCACAACCCCGAGATCGTGACCTGAACTGATACCAAGAGTTGGATGCTTAACCCACTGAGCCACCCAGGTGCCCCAGTAAATAAAATATTTTTTAAAAAATCGTGTGTGTGTTTCCATGGAAACCCCAAATCCTCTTATGTGTTTGTCCTTGCTCAGAACATCCAGAACAGGAGTTCAAGTATAGGAACAAGCCAGGAATCGGATCTGCAGGACGGCAGCACCAAGTCATCTTCAAGCAAGCTAGGGCTCATGCTCGATCTTAGCAAAATACGGAGATCAGAGGTTCGTATTTACAACTAACCACGTAACAGTAGTTACCTGGCTGCAGTTATCAACGGGCTTTGTGTGCCTACTGTGTGATCCGCACGCTTCTATATGCTGGTGATCTGCAGTGAGGTAAAAACCTGTCCTCTCGTGGACTTCACATTCCAGTGAGGGGGAGACACGCGAACGGCAGCGACAGCTAACACTCTTGGGGTGTTTACCAGGTGCCACGCACTTCCCAGTATGAGCTCATTTAACCCCCCAAACCACCTTCGGGTACAGTTACTGTCTTGGGGGGAGCTGAGGCATGAAGAGTTTAGGTACCTGCCCACAGTCACGCATCTAGTGAGCAGTGGAGCTGGGGGTCCGTATGCAGCAGTCTGACTCCAGAGTTTGCACCCGTCCCCACACTGCTACATGTCCCCACACTTACGAGGTGTAAGCGACGTGGTGAAGAGCGAGGCAGGCTGCGCAGTGGCAGGTCTTCTGATGAAGCGACATTCGAGCACACATGAAGTGGGGAAGCAACCATGCGATCATCTGGAGGAAGACTGTTCTGTGCGGAGACCCTGAGGTGGGGGCGTTTGGGTTGTTGAAAGACAAGTGGCTCAGCAGCTGCAGCCACATCGGAGTGGCCCGGGGCACAGGAACTCGGCGGGGCAGTGGGGCCAGACCAGGAGGGCACCCGGCCATGGTGAGGACCTGGCTTGCTTTCTGCGATGAGAAGGCCCCAGAGCAGAGAGGGTCAGAAGGCTCCCTGTGGCTTCCCTGTTGACAAACCGGTAAGGAAGCTCTCGGAATGATGTGCAGGTTTGTTGAAGGCTGTGGAGTTTGAGAGGGAAAGACACGGCCAAGATGATTCTAAGCCTTTTGGCCTGAATGCCCGGGAGATACAGTTGTCATTTACTGTAAAGGGAAGGCTGGGGTGGGGGACGGGAGTTTGGGGGCAAAATTAGGGAGCTGCTTTTGGACACGTTAGGCTTCAGGTGGCACAGATGGGAGACGCAAGCCTGGGGTTCAAGGGCGAGATCTAGTTGGAGGCAGAAATGGTGTGAACAGCACATATCCGGTTAAAAATGCCGTTAATATCAGAACGTAGGTGCGGTTAACTGTATGTAGTTAAACACTTTCCCAACAGCACATATCCGGTTAAAAATGCCGTTAATATCAGAACGTAGGTGCGGTTAACTGTATGTAGTTAAACACTTTCCCAACAGAGCCACGGAAGACTTTCAAATCTTTAGTTTCTTGGGAGGAGTGTTCTAGTGGATACAATAACTGTCATTCATTTCCTTAATTGTACAAATAGCAATATTTTATGCAGGTTAAAATAGTCAAACGTAGTCTCTTTTGCTTAAAGAGAATGGCCTCATGAATAATTTTCTAATTATTTATAATGTAGCAAATTGGTTTTAGTCCACAATGATGCAGAAGTCATATTTTGCTTTGTTATTTTCTTTTATGTAAAAGCCCAAGATCAAGAAGTCTCTAAGTGATGAAAGAATTTCCAAAATGAACTTTAAATCTCCAGGAAAAGGGCTAACCTTTTTTTTATCCCAAAATGGTGAGTATTTTAATGATTGAACTCTAGTTTGTACACTGTTGCTTATAAATGATAGAAGGTTTATAAAAATGTACAGCTGTCTTTTAAAAATGTAATTAGGCTGGGCGCCTGGGTGGCTCAGTTGGTTAAGCGACTGCCTTCAGCTCAGGTCATGATCCTGGAGTCCCTGGATCGAGTCCCACATCAGGCTGCCTGCTCGGCGGGGAGTCTGCTTCTCCCTCTGACCCTCCCCCGTCTCATGTGCTTTCTCTCTCTCATTCTCTCTCTCTCAAATAAATAAAATCTTTAAAAAAAAAAAAATGTAATTAGGCTGGTAGTGCTATTTCCAATGCTGCCACCCGCTTGATGGAGTTCACTTTCAAGGCTTGATCCTGCTGAGGTTTTTTTGTCTTTGTTTTTGTATTTTTTCCCCAGTTTTATTGAGATGTAAGTGACTTAGAGCCCGAGTCTCAGGTATACAGCATAATGATTTGACATACATATATTGTGAAATGATCACCACAGTATGTTTTGCTAACATCCATCATCTCATAGAGATAACCAAAAAAAATGTTTTTCCTTGTGATGAGAGAACTCTTAGGATCCACTCTTCACAGTTTGTCTATATCATACAGCAGCATCTATAGTTGTCATGGTGTAGATTACATCCCTAGTACTTATTCATCTTACAACTGGAAATTCATACTTTTTGACCACCTTCATCCAATCCCCCCTCCCCCAACCCCAGCCTCCAGTAACCACAAATCTGGTCTTTTTCTATGAGTTTTTTAGTGAATTTTTAAAATTCTACATATAAGATCATACAGTGTTTGTCTTTCTCCGGCTGGCTTATTTCACTTAGCGTAATGCCCTCAAGGCCCAAACATGTTGTCACAAATGGCAGGGTTTCCTCCTTTTTAACAGATAAGGTTCCATTGTATATATTCCACAACTTCTTTATCCATCTATCCATTGGACACTTAGGTTGTTTGTGTCTTTGCTGTTGTGGATGATGCTGTAGTGAACATGGGGGTGCAGAGATCTCTTCCACAGTGTTTTTGTTTCCTTTGGATATGTTCCCAGGTGTAGAGTTGCTGGGCTATATGACTCTTCTATTTTGAATTTTCTGAGGGACCTCCATACTGTTTTCAAGAGTGGCTGCACCAATTTACATTCCTTCCAACAGTGCATGAGGGCTCCCCTTCTCCACATCCTCGCAGCATTTGTTATCCTTGTCTTTTTTTTTTTCTTTTTTTTAAAAGATTTTATTTATTTATTTGACAGAGAGAGGCACAGCGAGAGAGGGAACACAAGCAGGGGGAGTGGGAGAGGGAGAAGCAGGCTTCCGGTCGAGCAGGGAGCCAGATGCAGGGCTCGATCCCAGGACCCTGAGATCATGACCTGAGCCGAAGGCAGACGCTTAACGACTGAGCCACCCAGGCGCCCCTATCCTTGTCTTTTCGATGCTCACCATTCTGACTGGTGTGAGGTGATCTCTCATTGCAGTTTGATTTGCATTTCCCTGATGATGAGTGATGTTGAGCATTTCTTTTTCATATACCCATTGGCCACTTGTGTATCTTCTTTGAAAAAATGTCTATTCAGATGCTTTGCCTATTTTTATTTTTTTTCTATTGAGTTGTAGTGCTTTATACATTTTGGATTTAAAGCCCTTATCAGCTATATGGTTTGCAAATACTTTTTCCTATTCTACAGGTTGTCTTTTCATTTTGTTCACTTCTTTTGCTTAGTTTGACATCATCCTACTAGTCTATTTCTGATTATGTTGCTTGTGCTTTAGCCAAAAAATCCTTGCTAAGACCCATGTCAAGGAGCTTTTTTTCCTGTTTTCTTCTAGCAGTTTTATAAAAGGTTTCTCATCTTACATTTAAATTTTTAAACAATTTCGAGATAATGCGAATGGTGTAAGATAGGGGTTTAGTTTCATTTTTTTATGTGTGAATGTCCAATTCTCCCAACACCACTTATTGAGGAGACTATCTTCTCTCCATTGAACACTCCTGGCTTCCTTGTCAAGTACTGACTGTACACATGGGTTTATTTCTGGGCTCTCGATTCTGTTCCATTGGTCTTTGTGTCTGTTTTTTTTTTGTTTTTTTTTTTTTAAGATTTTATTTATTTATTTGAGACAGAGAGAGAGAGAGCACATGAGAGGGGGGAGGGTCAGAGGGAGAAGAAGCAGGCTCCCCGCCGAGCAGGGACCCCGATGCGGGACTCGATCCCGGGACTCCAGGATCATGACCCGAGCCGAAGGCAGTCGCCCAACCGACTGAGCCACCCAGGCGCCCGGTCTTTGTGTCTCTTTACCATGCTGTTACGCTTTTTATACTGTGTAGCACAGATTCAAGTCAGGAAGTAAAATGCCTCCTGCTTAGTTCTTTCTCAGGATTGCTTTGGCTATTTGGGGTCTTTTGTAGTTCCATATAAATTTTAGAGCTGTTTTTTCTACCTGTTAAAAATGCCACTGGAATCTTATAGGGATTGCATCAAATCTATAAATGGCTCTTGGTAGTACTGACATCTTAACAATATTAAATTTTCCAATCCATGAATGTAGGTTACCTTTCCATTTATATTTGTCGTCTTCAATTTCTTTCCATCATGTCTTGAAGTCCTCTGAGTAGAGATCTTTTACTTCTTGGCTAAATTTATTCCTAAGCATTTTATTGTTTTGATGGTATTGTAAATGGGATCATTTTCTTTAATTCTTTTCCTGATAATTCATTGTTAGTGTATAGAAACCCTATTGATTTTTGTATGCTAATTTTATATCTTGCAACTTTCCTGGATTCATTGATTAGACCTATCAGTTTTTTGGTGGAGTATTCAGGAATTCCTACATATAAAATCATGTCATCTGCAAATAGAGACAATTTTACCTCTTCCTTTCCAATTATGATATTTTTAATTTCTTTTTCTTGCCTAATTGCTCTGGCTAGGACCTTCCAGTACTATACGGAATAAAAGTGGTGAGAGTGGATCCTTCTCTTGTTCCTGATCTGAGAGGAAGATTTTTCAGTCTTTCACTATTGAGTGTGATGTTAACTGAGGGCTTGTAATATATAGCTTTTATTTTTTTTTTTTAAAGATTTTATTTATTTGAGAGACAGAGCACAAGCAGGGGGAGGGGCAGAGTGAGAGTGAGAGGGACAAGCAGACTCCCTGCCAAGTGGGGAGCCCGACGCGGGGCTCAATCCCAGGACCCTGAGATCATGACCTGAGCTGAAGTCAGACACCAACCAACTGAGCGACCCAGGCACCCCATATATAGCCTTTATTATGTTGAGGTACATTCCTTCTGTACCTAATTTGTTAAGGGTTTTTTTTTTTTAATCATGAATGGATACTGAATTTTGTCAAATGCTTTTTCTGTGTTTACAGAGATGATCATATAGTTTTTTCTTTCATTCTATTAATGTGATGTATCACATTGATTTGCATATGTTGAACCATCCTTGTATGCTAGGGATAAATCCCAGTTGAACTTGGTGAATGATCCCTTTAATATGTTGATTTTGGTGTATTAGTACTTTATTGAATATTTTTGCTCCTATATTCAAAAGGGATACTGGCCCGTAGTTTTCTTTTCTGGTAGTGTCCTTTTCTGGCTTTGGCATCAGCGTAATGCTGACCTCGTAAAATGAATTTGGGGGTTTCCCTCCTCTTCAGTTTTGGGAAGAGTTAGAGAAGGATTTGCATTAATTTTTCAAATGTTTGATAAAGTTCAACAGTGAAACTATCTGGTCTTGGGCTTTTCTCTGCTGGGAGATTTTTGGTTACTAATTCAACCTTACTAGTAATTGGTCTGTTCAGATTTTCTATTTCTTCTTGGTTCAGTCTTGGTAGGTTGTACGTTCCTAAGAATTTCTCCATTTTTTCTAGGTTATCCAGTTTGTTGGTGTTTTATTGTTCCTAGTAGCCTCTTATGACCTTTATATTTCTGTGGTATTAATCATAATGTTTGTTTTCGTTTATAATGTTGTTGATTTGATTTTTTTCCTTGGTTAGTCTAGCTAAAGGTATCAATATTTTTTTCAAAGAATCTTAGTTTTGTTAATATTTTCTATTTTCCTGTTCTCTATTTTGTGTATTTCTGCTCTAATCTTTATTTCCATCCTTCTGCAACTTTTGGATCTAGTTTCTTTTTCTAGTTCCCTAAGGCAGAGTTAAGTTAGTTTATTTGAATTCTTTCTTGTTTCTTTTTTTTTTTTTTTTAAAGATTTTATTTTATTTATTTGACAGAGAGAGAGAGAGACAGCTAGAGAGGGAACACAAGCAGGGGGAGTGGGAGAGGGAGAAGCAGGCTCCCGGCCGAGCAGAGAGCCGAATGCGGGGCTCGATCCCAGGACCCTGGGATCATGACCTGAGCCGAAGGCAGACGCTTAACGACTGAGCCACCCAGGCGCCCCTCTTTCTTGTTTCTTAATGGAGATGTCTATTGCTATGAACTTCTTAGAACCACTTTTGCTGCAACCTGTAAGCTTTGGTATATTGTGTTTCTATTTTCATTTGTATCAAGATACTTTTATTTTTTTATTATGTTCAATTAGCCAACATATAGTACGTCATTAGTTTTTGATGTACTGTTCAACGATTCATTAGCTGCATATAACACCCAGTGCTCATCACAACACATGCCCTCCTTAATGCCCATCACCCAGTTACCCTGTCCCCTCACCCCCCCTTCTGTAACCCTCAGTTTGTTTCTTGATACTTTTAAATGTCCCCCTTTAATCTTTGACCCGTTGGTTGTTCAGGAGAGTGTTAATTTCCACGTGTTTGTGAATTTTCCAGTTTTCCTCCTGTTACTGATTTCTAGTTTTATACCATTGTGGTCAGAGAAGATACTTGATAGGATTTCAATCTTGAATTTGCTAAGACTTGCTTTGTAGTCTAACACATGGTCTATGCTAGAAAATGTTCCACGTGTGCTTGAGAAGAATGTGTATTCTGTTGTCAGAATGTTCTGTATATGTCTGTTAGGTCCATTTGTTCTATAGCATTGATCAGATCTGCTGTTTCCTTAATGATTATCTGTCTGGATGACCTATCCATTGTTGAGAGTGGGGTATTAAAGTCTCCAACTATTATTATATTGCTTATTTCTCCTTTTTGCTCTGTTTTTGCTTTATTTATTTAGGTACCCTGAAGTTGGCTGCATAAATATAAATGTATCTTCTTGATGGACTGACTTCTTTATCATTATATAATGATCTTGTCTCTTTTTACCATTTTTAGTTTAAAGTCTGTGCTGTCTGGGGATGCCTGGGTGGCTCAGTCAGTTAAGCGTCTGCCTTCGGCTCAGGTCATGATCTCAGGGTCCTGGGATCGAGTCCCAGATCAGGCTCCTTGCTCAGCGGGGAGTCTGCTTCTCCCTCTCCCTCTGCCCTTCCCCTGCCCACTCACTCTCTCAAATAAAATCTTAAAAAAAAAATAAAGTATGTGTTGTCTGATATTAGTTACCCCTGCCTTTTTTAAAATTACCATTTGCTTGAAATATCTTTTCCACCCCTTCACTCTCAGTCTGTGTCTTTAAGGTTAAGTGAGTTCTCATAGGCAGCTTATTGTTGGATCTTGTCTTTTTATCCATTCAGCTATTCTATGCCTTTGATTGGAGAATTCAATCTTAATTTACACTTAAATTATTGATAGGTAAGGAATTAACTACTGCTCTTTTTTTAATCGTTTTTTTTTTTTTTTAAGATTTTATTTATTTATTTGAGAGAGAGAGAGCTCATGAGAGGGGGGAGGGTCAGAGGGAGAAGCAGACTCCCTGTTGAGCAGGGAGCCCGATGCGGGACTCGATCCCGGGACTCCAGGATCATGACCTGAGCCGAAGGCAGTCGCTTAACCAACTGAGCCACCCAGGCGCCCTTTTTAATTGTTTTCTGATTGTTTTGTAGAGCTACTGCTCCTTTTTATCCTGCTGTGTTTTTTCATGTTTTGATGCCTTTGGTATCAGTATGCTGACTTCTAAAATTCATATTCTTTCATGTTATTACTACAGATTTCTTCCCCTTGTGGTTACCATAAGGATTATATAAAATGTCTTAGAATTGTAACACCCTATTTTAAGCTGATAAGTTCATTAGAATTCTTAAATTTTACACTTCTCCCCCTCAAGTTTTAGGTTACTGATGTTACCATTTACACATTTTTTTATATTCTGTAACTAATAACAGATTATTATAATTAGTTATTTTTATTATGTTTTTAAACTTTTGAACGAGAGTTACAAGTGAATTATGCACCACCATTATATTACAGAATTTATGTATTTACTATTACCAGTGAGTTTTACACTACCTTCTTATGTTTTTATGATGTTAATCAGTATCCTTTAACTTCTACTTAAAGCACTCTTAAGTATTTCCTGTAAGGCAGGTTTAGTGGTGATGAACTCCTTCTTTTGTTTTTTCAGAAAAGTACCTCTTCTCCTTCATTTCTGAAGGACAACTTTGCTGGGTAGAATTCTTGGTTGACAGTTTTTTCTTTCAATATTTGAATAGTTCATTTCATTCTCTCTTGGCCTAAAAAGTTTCTGTTGAAAAACCAGTCAGTAGTCATATAGGGGGGTTCCCTTATATGTAACTTCTCTCTTCTCCGTTACTTTCAAAATTCTGTGACTTTTGAGGATTATAATGTGCTTCAATGTAGCCCCCCCCCCCCCCCCCCCCGTGGGTTCAACCTATTTGGGGTCTTTACGGCTTCATGGATCTGGATGTCCTTTTCTCTCCTTAGGTTTGGGAAGTTTTCAGCCATTACTTATTGCTTTAAATATACTTTCTATCTCTTTTTCTCCTCCTGGAATTTCTATAATGGGAATATCGTTTCTTTTGATTGTGTTCCATAAGTCCTGTAGGCCTTCCTCACCTTTTTTTTTATTTTTGCTCCTCTGACTGGGTAATGTCAAATGCCCTGTCTTCTGGGTCTCTGATTCTTTCTTCTGCATAATCCAGTCTGCTTTTAAATCTTACTATTGAATTCTTCGGTTTGTTCATTGTATTTTTCAGCTCTAGGATTTCTGTTTTTGGGTTTTTTGATGGCTTCTTTGTTGAACTTCTTGTTTTGTTCTTGCATGGTTTTCCTAATTTTGTGTAGTTGTGTATCCTTGTAGTTCACTAAACTTCTTCAAGAGGATTGTTCTGAATTCTTCAACAGTTCATAGATCTCCATTTCTTTAGGGTCACCTATTACAGCTTTATTAGTTTCCTTTGGTGGTGTCATGTTTACTTGCTTTTCATGATCCTTGATTCCTTGCTTTGGTATCTATGCATTTGAGCAAGTGGTATCCTCTTTCAGATTTTACAGGTTTGCATTAGCAGAGACAGTTGCTCACGCATCAGCTCAGTTTGGGTTTCTGGATGTGTCTGGTGGTACTTTCTTAGGCAGGTAGCGCTTGTTGTTAGGTCTGTTTTGTGGCAAGGCTACTGCTTGAGCTCTGAGGTTGGAGGAGGAAGGGTGCTGCTGGCTGAGAGCAGTTTTAAGTAGGACTGACGGCTTGCTTCCCTGCCCAAGTGCGGCTACAGGATAGGCTTCATGTTGCCTGGGTATTCTTGTCAGGTTGAGTAGTATACTCAGCTGTAGATGAGGCTACGAATTAGCGTCCCTACTCTGGCAGGGCAGCAGGACAGGGCCCATGGCCTGCATGGCTTGTTGTTCGGGTACCTGAATCAGGCAAGTGTGTGAAATGAACTCCCTGGCCACAGACAGGTTACTGGTTTTGCTCTGCAGACAGGGAAAGTCCTAGGCTGTCCTCTCTGTTCAAGTGCAGGGCTGTTGGGTGGGCTAAAGACTATCCAGCAATGAGGTGAGGTGGGGTGGAGGTGGTGGGGGGGAAGTACTGTTATGAATTAGTTTCCTTGGCTGAGTGGAGAGGGAAAACTGCTCCGAGGCTGATAATGCTCTTTGTTTGGGGTCTTGACTCAAGCCAACCCATGCGCCCACAGTCCCTGGCTAAACAGGGCGACTGGCTTTGCTCTGTAGGCTATCAGCTCTGCCTACCAGCCTGCTGAAATGTTGCAGGGCTATACAGCTTTGCAGATGTTCTGGCCAGGCTTTCTGGCTGAGCAGTGGAAGCCTCCATACGTGGAACTGGCTGCCATACTTTCTGCTTAAGTGGTGATGGATTATGCAGCTTCCAGGTGTTCTTGCCTTTCTGCTCAGATGCCATAAGCCAGGCTATGACTCAGCTCTCCTGTCTGGGCAGTGGGCACTAACCAGGCTCCAGGGCTGGCACAGCTCTTCATTTGAGGCCATTAATCAGGCTGACCTGTACCCTATGGAGTTTCCTGGTCAGATTTCACCACCAACTTGGTTCTGTAGGTGAGCAAAGATGCTGTTTGGGGCTGCCACTTGGGTGCTGCAGGTAGGAACTCAGTCTGCCAAGATCTCAGTGCTGTTGCGAGCCCCTCCCCCTTCTGTCACAATCAAATTCCCAGTGGTTGAGCCCCCACATTCCCTAGCAATTCCCATGG
This sequence comes from Halichoerus grypus, assembly GCF_964656455.1. Lineage (NCBI taxonomy): Eukaryota > Metazoa > Chordata > Mammalia > Carnivora > Phocidae > Halichoerus > Halichoerus grypus. The sequence continues at coordinate 5,061,294 of NC_135717.1, forward strand.
GGTAAGACTGGAGTGGGGGCCCCCAAGAAGTGACCCACAATGCTGGGGAGCTGGATGTCTACCCTGGACTCTCTGTTCCCACTGGAGGAACCACAGGCTCAGGGGAAGCCTCAGTTTGGTGCTGTGGCAGCCTGGGAGTGGAGAGGGGAGTGTGGTCAGCATGTAGCCGTTCCTCTTACCCTTCCAGTGCTGTTTTGTTCTCTGTGGTGAAGGGGGTGCTTCAGCTTCACCCCTGTAGTCTAGGATTCTCTCAGTGGTGTCTTGTCCATGAATAGTTGTTGGTTCTTTTTTTGGAGAGGGAGTGAAGCCAGGCAATGGCCCATGTCCCCATTGTGGTGATGTCACTTCTCCTGGAGTTGACTCCCAAGAGCGTGATCTTACCAAGTTGTCACAGTCTGTTAGGACAGCTGTTCCTCCAGTGTGGGCCCTGCATGTCCATCTCTCAAGCTTGATACTGTTGACTATATCCTTATACAGTTGATTTGTCTTTCTCAGGAGTCTCATTCACTTTTTTAAAAATTGAAGTATAATTAACACACAGTGTTAGTTTCAGGTGTACAATATAACAATCTTACACATTGCTCTGTTCATCAAGATAAGTGTATGCTTTTCTTTAAGATTTTATTTATTTATTTGAGAGAGACAGAGCACAAGTGGGGTGAGGGGCAGAGGGAGAAACAGACTCCTTGCTGAACAGGGAGCCTGACGTGGGCCTTGGTCCCAGGACCCTGGGACCATGACCTGAGCTGAAGGCAGATACTTAACTGGCTGAGCCACCCAGGTGCCCCAAGATAAATGTACTCTTGAACCCCTTTTTAATTTCACCCATCCCCCCCATTCACCTCTGTGGCAATCACCAGTTCACTGTATTTAAAAGTTTGTCTTTTTTTTCTTACTTTGTTTCTTAAATTCCACATATGAGTGAAATCATATAGTATTTGTCTCTGACAGACTTCATTTAACATTATACACTTTAGGTCCACCTATGCTGTTGCAAATGGCAAGATCTCATTCTTTTTTATGGCTGAGTAATATTCCACTGTATGCATACATGTGTATAAATACGTACATACATATATACACACACATGTGTATACATATATATACATAAACACACAGACCTTCATCCATTCATCTATGGATAGACACTTGGGTTGCTTCCATGTTTGGCTATTGTAAATAATGCTGCAATAAACATGGGGGTGCATGTATCTTTCCAAATTAGTGTTTTCATTTTCTTTGGATAAATACCCAGTAGTGGAACTAATGGATCATATGGTAATTTTAACTTTTTGAGGAGCCTCCATCCCATTTTCCACAGTGGCTGTACCAATTTGCATTCAGTGCAGCAACAGTACACATGGGTTCCTTTTCCTCCACATCCTTGCCAACACTTATTTCTTGTTTTTGACTTGAGCCATTCTGACAGATGTGATATCTCATTGTGGTTTTTATTTGCATTTCTCATAAGTGATGTTCATCTTTTTATGTGTCTGTTGGCCATCTGTATGTCTTCTTTGGACAAATGCGTATTCAGGTCCTCTGCCCATTTATTAATAGGATTATTTGGGTTTGGTGATAGGTTTTTTATATATTTTGGATATTAATCCCTATCAGATATATCATATCCAAACATCTTTTCCAATTCTGTAGGTTGTCTTTTTGTCTTGTTGATGGTTTCCTTCACTGTGCAAGGGCTTTTTATTTTGATGTAGTCCCAATAGCTTTATTTTGCTTTTGTTTGCCTCAGGAGACACATCTAGAAAAATGCCACTAGGGCCAATGTCAGAAACTACTGCCTATGTTCTCTTCTAGAAGTTTTCTGGTTAGGTCTTCAATCCATTTTATTTTTGTGTATGATGTAAGATGGTCTTTAAAGATGCTCAAGTTAAAAACAAAACCCTTATTTGGTGCCTCATATTCCTTCTAATATGATCCCTTTTCCTGCTAAAATTCTATCTGCTGCCTCCACTTCCCCAACTCCCAGGTCATTACTCAGCCCGGTCCACACCGGCTTCCAGTTTCATCCCTCTCCTTTGGCTGGGGTCATCCAATGCCACTGGGCTCTTCCTATTAAAAAAGGGCCAGGTGTGTTGAGTTAAAAAGTAAAATATCACACGACCACTTGGACCTTAAAAGCAAAACCAATACAACAAAAAGCCCCACCAAATATGAGTTCCTCTATTCTAAATAATCCTGAGAGAAAAAGAAAATTACATTTCTGAGAATACTTAGAAAAGTGAAATAATAGAAACATTCCCTATGAGACATGGTCAAAACTATAGCCTGAGAAAATGTATAGTGTTAAATGTTTTCACTATTAAACAAGAAAACATGGTAACTTCAACATTTGGCCCAAAAGGGTAGAAGGGAGGAGTAATGAAATACAAGGAGAGCAGGAGGAAGGCATTGACAAAAATATAAACTCATAAATTATACATAAAACAAAAATACTAAAGTTACTAAAATTGATCATTCTGAAAGCTGGTTCTTTATGTGAGAAGATAGACACCCCTAACCTAGTGTAGTCAGGATGAGAGTTATAGAACACATACCATCTCACTTGGAAGGAAAAAATCCTCACAGACAAGATTTTTTTTTTTAAGTGTAGTGAAAGGATGCTATATACATCTCTAAGCTAATACATATGAAAAATTTGAAATTATTTTCTAGGAAGATATTAATAACAAAAATAGACTCAGAAAAATACAGAAAACCTGAATAATCATGGGGCAAAAACCATCAAAAAGTTGCTCTCCTAAATTTAATTTTATGAGCAAAAAACTTAAAAGACAGTACCAATAAGAATTGTTCTTACATGCTTATTTTTAAAACTCCAAGCATAAAAAAAAAAGCTCATTTAACAAAATCAGTATAACCAAGACCTGAAAACGTGACGAAGATCAAAACAAAACAAAACCCTGTTTCTCCCCTGGGAAAGGGGAGGGGGTTGCATAAAAACCACCTGAGCAGGGAGATCACTGCTGAATTCCCAGAGCCTAAACCATGCTAAGTTAATGAAATCTAAACAATACTAATTCAAAAGTTCCTTTTAGTCCACAGATTCTTTCTTCCGCTTGATCCATTCTGTGGTTGATGCTCTACTGCATTTTCATCTCATGCACTTTATTTCTCAGCTCCACAATTTTTTTTGATTTCCATCTACAAACTTTCGTTCGTAGGTTGTTTTCCTGATTTCATGGAATTGTGTGTGTGCTTGTAGCTCCCTGCGTGTCCTTCAAATGGCTACTTTGAATGCTCAGGTCAGTCACAGACCTCTCTCTATACCTTTGGGGCTGGTTACCGGAAGATTATTGTGCTGTTGCCGTGGTGTCATGTTTCTTAGATGGTTTGTGTTCCTTGAAGTCTTGTGTTGCTATCTTTGCCCCTGAAGTCTCCACTAACAAAACCTTCCTTCGGCGTTGCTAGGGATTCTGAAGCTTTCTCAGACCACCTGAGGATACACCTGTTCAACATTTCTTGGTCCCTTTTGTGGCAGAATTCTTAAGCCCATGCACCTTCTCTCGATCCTGTGATATACCAGGCTGAGTGCTGGCAGCCTCCCTTTTGCTTTCCCAAGGTGGGTGCTAAAACTCAAGTTTGTGGTCTCTCCCTGGCCCACATGCTGTGAGGGCTCACTCCCACTAATGTTACATGGGTGAGGGGCATCAGGTGTTGTGGGGCGGCTGGTACCAATGACCTACTTTCTCTCCTTGTGCATTTGCTCTTCTTGGACATTTCATATAAATGGAATTGTGTCCATTGTATCTGTCTTTCACTTGTAATTACTTTGGGATTCATTCATGCTATAACAGGTCTTAGTATTTTGTTCCTTTGCATAGCTGAGTAGTGTTCCATTGTATGAATAAACCACATTTTATCTCTTCATCAGTTGGGATGGACAGCCGGGCTGTTTCCACTTTGGGCTATCACGAATAGTGAAAACTGGTGTCAAGGCATGGTGGACATATTTTCACTTTTCTTGGATAGATACCTAGCAGTGGAATTGTTGTGTGATATAACTAGCCAGGCTGTTTCCCTAATTGGCCATACCATTCTATCTCTGCCATCAGTAATGTATGAGAAGATCTGGTCTTTCCATGTCCTGGCCAACACTTAGTGGTGTGTTTAAATTTTTTTTATTGGGTTGTCTCATTGAGTTATTTATGTAACCTGGATACAAGTCATTATTTATCTGATATATTTGGCAGATATTTTTTCCTGGTGCATAATCTTTTATAATAATTTGCTTTGGCAAACATGGCTTGTGGGAAAACCACTATTAAATCATCTAACCTTCATACCACCTCTGTGACATGGGTCCTCCATGGTTCCCTTTTTGCAGAAGAGGAAACCAAGGCACAGATATTCACTTGTAGGTCGCAGAGCTAGTAAGTGGCAGAGCTGAGCCTTGACTCTAACTTGTTTGGCTCATGTCTGTGCTCTTAACTACTGCACTCTGCTACTTCTGAAGCAGAGGCTGGGCCTGCCCGGTGACATGGTGCCCAGAGCCTGGAAGAGGGTCAACAATCCCGGTGAGTTGTTCTTCATCAGTTACTTCCATGCACAACATTCTCTCAAGGCTAGGCCCGCCACGGGTTATACTGATGTTCTAGAACCTAGGAACTCATGTGGGAAGTGCCGATGAAGGCTTCCCTCAGTCTTTGTAAAATCGGGCATTGGTATCAAGGTTCTTCCTATTAGTGTTCCACTCTGTGCTCGCCACAGTGGCTCCTGGGACAGGAAGGTGGACTATTCACAGCACCTGACCTTTCCATCGTCCCCATCCCCACACTCCTCACCCATCCCTGCCCTCACACAGCAGAGTAGCCCACGCTAGAGACAGTCTAAAAACACTTGTTGTCTTGAGAGATCTCAGCGCTTACTGGTATTACAGAACAGTCCAAAGCATTATCTTCCCAGAATCAGCTATTTAAACATATTCCACAGTGGCTATCTGTTGGACCTAGTAGATGTGAAGCAGCTCTCACCAATTAAGAGTTAGTTAAAAATCCTCTTTCATGGGGCGCCTGGGTGGCTCAGACAGTTGAACGTCTGACTCCTGGTTTTGGCTCAGGTCATGATCTCAGGGTTGGGAGATCGAGTCCCACATGGAGCTCTGTGCTCAGTGCAGAGTCGGCTTGAGATTCTCTCCCTCTCCCCTTCCCCCCACTTGCACTCTCTAAATCTTTTTAAAAAATCTTCTTACATTATTTTCTTAATGAAAACTGCCTTTAAAGACAATGCATGCAAAAACCAAGGGTTTTTTCCCCTGTGAAACATGGAAGATGCAAATTTTCCATAGTTTTAATTTTAGAAAACCAAAATACTTATCCATTTAGAAAAAAAATACCAGGAGACTCAACATGTTGACAATCGTAGCTCCGGTCTACTGACACTTGCCTTGTTCCAGGTAGTCAGTGAAGCACTTTGTGGTTACCTTACCCCTCCCAAGCCTGGGGGGAAGCACAGCATCATCCCCTCTCACAGGGGATGAGGATGCTCAGGCATCATGGGAAGTGGCAGAACTGGAATTGTATTCATGCTCATTTTAAACTTTCTTCCAGAGAGAAAAGAAAAATCCAAGGACGAACAAAAGGAGAAACTTGCTGTGTGGGTCACAAGTATGTATATCTTTTTCATGAATATACTGTTCCCTGCACATAAACGTGAAGAAATCCTCAAGGAGAAAATAAGGGAGGACAGGCTGCATCACGCGGCCATGGCCCACCAGAGGAAACTCGAAAACAATGAGTTGGAGGCAAGGTAACCTTACAGAACCTCTCAGCTCCTCTCCTCCATCTTTCCTTCCCATCTCTGGGGACCAAATGCTTTCATTAAAAGTATACAAATTCCTAAAGGAGGCAGCTCCTCCGAGAACCTGGAATTGCCAGAAGGATCCTGCCTGTGACCACCGGTTCTCTCAGGTGGTGAGAACATCTGGGCCCCAAAGCGCACACAGAGAGGCGAGGCCCCGCAGCAGCTGAGCGGCCCCAGCGCTAGGCGACCGGGTTCAGTTCCCAACCCCGCCCCTTGACAGGTGGGTGGCCCTGGGCAAGGACCACTCACCGTGCTTTGGTGTCCCCATCTGTAAGTGCAGATAATCCCCCATCAGGCTGTCGTGAGGATTTAGTGAGCTGATGCTGTAGAGTGTCCGGAACAGTGCCTGGCACACGGTGAGCACCCACTACCTGCCGCTCGCCCACCTTTCTAGAACCATGGTCGAGAACTGTGCAGTCACATCTGGCCAGAGTGCTAAAGCCTGCTCTTTGCAAAGCACACGTCGAGCCTGTTGGTCTGTTGAAGAAAGCATTAAACTATACTTACGGGCAAAGACCACAAGAATATTTTAAAAGGCCACTTACTAGCTGTTAAGTTGCTACAGAGGAAAATGGTTCAAAAATCACTTTAGATACATGAGAATTTTCTTCTGGACTGTCTAGACATGGCATCACTTTATATTTCAGGCAAAGTGAGGACAATTTACAGTTCTGCTTACAAAAACTACTGAAATCTAGGTATGGCCTACTAGGCATAAACATAATACAGCATAAAACTGGTTTTGAAATTGCAAAGAAAAATCAAAGGTACCTTCCTGTGTTTGCTTCCTGTGTTAGGCTGAACACCTTGAGAGAGGAAGAGGCCAGAAGACCAGACTATGATGTCGACATCACTGTGCTCAAGGAACCGGCGGATGCCCCATCCTCAAGTTTCACACTGAGCCCCCCTAAAGAGGACACGGCAGTGTCCCAATCCAGCAAGCCCGTCATAAGTAAGAAAAAGAAAAAGTAGAGGTTACTGGGTTTGGAAACGAGCCCCAAGAACAAGCAGATGTAAAAGGAGCTTACAATGGAAGCATGGTAACACATTTCCTGACCAATAAAATTGTGTCTTACTTCTTGTCATAGTGTCTTTGAAATACCACTGCCTGGGCCACTGCATTTCATGTTTCTTATGTGGCTGAATCACAGAAATGCCTGCATTTTGAAAACGGAGCTGAATAATTTAAAAATATATATATATTGAAGGCACATGCATTTAATACCCGTGTGCTATTTCCAAAGTACAGTATTGGAGATGAAGTTTAGAATCTGATAAAACTCATCAGAAGACCGTTGGTGGTGGACAGATTTATTCAAACATTTCTTCAGGGCTCCCTGCCAGAGCCTGGACCACCTCCCGTGCCCGTCACCACCCTGTATCCAAATTGTACCTGTCCTCACGTGCTGCCTTGTATCCACTCCTTCCCTGCTCCCACCAGTCCCCCAGCACCGCGAAAACTGCAGGGACAAAAGGCGAAGACGGAAAGGCTGAGGAATAGGTGTGCAGCCGGCAGTAAGTGAAACTTTAAGTCTGTGTTAGAAAATGTTATGCTAATTTGTGTTAAATTTAAGGGTAACCACCAAAAGCATGAAAATACAACCTACAGCTTCCAAACTAGTGGAAGGAAGGAAACGATCATCCAACATGAAGCTGGGGAAAGGGAAAACGACAAAGAAAAAGGCTGGAAACCGAAATCACCAAAGATGGTGGGAAAAGTGCCAATACACCTCACCATCGTGAGCAGGTTCAACTCCCCTCTTCCTCCACCCAAGCCCCCAGATAATTAGACTGAGTTCAAAATCGAAATTCACTTCACTGTTACTCTTTACAAGGGAAACCTCTTAAAACCAAAGGATGAAAGTAAAATACGAAAAAAGATGTACCAGGAAAATCTAATCGAGATAACTAGAATCGTAAGCAATATTAGAAAGAGCAGAATTTAGAGGCGCCAGGGTGACTCAGGTCATGGTCTCAGGGCCGTGAGATCAAGCCCGCTGTCAGAATCTGTGCTCAGTGTGGAGCCTGCTTGGGATTCTCTCTCTCCTCCTGCCCCTCCACCCCTTGCCTGTTCATTCTCTCTAAAAAAAATAAAGAACAATATAAAGCAAACAACTGAACAGGGATAAACCCAGAAATACTGATAAAAGGACCAACCCCCTCAAAAGATGCATTATTCATAAACGTCTTACATCTTGGCCTTGCAAAAGCTGGCAGAATTATAGGGAGGAAACAGATCAAAAAGACAAACATTTAGTAAGGATAAGCAAGGAAACTGAAAAGTTTGAACACGCAGAAACAGGACTGCAATAGAGAATAAACACTGACTGCATTTTAGGTTGAAAAGTACAACTTCAAAGGATACATCCGAGACCATGATCTAATTGTGCTGCAATTAATAAGTCAGCAATGAATACATGATACAGAATGCCTTCTATTGCCAGAAAGAGACACCGTCTCAGGTAACTCATGGGTGAAGAGTGATTCACGATTTCATAATGGAAAGAGTAAATTACATAAGACATGAGAATGGCAACAAAAATTCCAGCCAGGCTACATCTCAGCTGTGAGGACACAAGCAGCTGTGGCCACTTGAGGGTTCTACACGACAAATGAAGAATGCTTGCCGTTTAGACCGCACTGGGGCACTTCCATTCAGTCCTTTGTATTATACGTGGTCTAAAAATCACATTCGTACTCAAGAGAAAAACCAAGTCTAGCAATTACTTTGGCCAAATGCTCTGGGTTCGCTACCACAGATCTAGTGACCAGGGAAGGGACCCAAACTCCAAGAAGCTCTAGCTGCTAGAATATCCCCAAGGACGAGCCAGGGGCCCTCTGAGCGGAGTGGTCCACAAGCAAGCAACAGGTGAGAGACTCAAAGCCAAACCAGAATTTTAAAAACCTTAACAATTTATTTGTCTTATTTTCCAATAAAATATTCACATAATGTCAAAAGAATGGAATGAAAGAGATGTAGCCGACTACCTTTAATTATTTCCACATAAATATTTAAAATCTAAAAACCCCAGCGGATCATCAGACTGAGTAGAAATTTGATTCTTCAAAGCAAGTATTGCTTTACTATTGTCATTAATTCAGTCAATAATATGACCGAGAACCTGCAGCGGTAAACAAAATGCCTGCTGAGTTGTTTTTTAAAAGATGTTTCGGCGAGCCATTATGGGTCAATCCAAGAAGAATATGTTATTGAACTGCGTTGCACAAAGTTTCTTTACCTCTTCTGCAAAAAAAAAAAAAAAAAGGCAGAAAACAGGGGAGTGAGAAACTGAGGTTTTCACTTAAAAGGTTATAGGATATACGTTAGTACTTTAAACTCTTCTGGAATAGAGTTGGGAATAAATGTCTGCATTTACTGACCTTTAAGCTCCGAGGCCTAGGTCAGAAATGTTCATCAATCAAGAGAAAGGACAACAAAAGCTTTGAGTGCCCCGAGACCTCAGTGCTGTGCCACACAGTGCTCCTCGGGGCCGGGGGAGGCGCAAGCGCCTGACACACCCACGGGCTGGGGGACTGGAGCGCAACTTCTAAACGCTGACAATGGGGTACAACCCTCCAGGAACCCTGGCTGCCACCTGGGCCGCGGTTCAAGTGCTCGGCAGGGGCGGCACCACCATGACTCCATTCCCTCTGCGCTGGCTGCATTCACTGCTGTTTCTAACGCACACGACTCTTGCTACAAGTACTAGTAAGAGAAAAATGTACTGTGTCCTAGCAGATTTGTGCAGAAAACAAAACCACACACCTAACTTTTCTCCTACGTAGAACACTGCCCCAACCGTCCCGCTCAAGCGGAGCAGCAAGAGAGCCCGAGGCGGTGAAGGGGCACCACCCTCTCCTCCAGCACAAGCAGCTGTCAGGATCAGCCGAGGCGACCGCTGGAACCACAGTGCGCTCGGGACCAGACAACTGGAAGGCGGGCGGGAGGTCCCGCGCCACTGGTCTGCTCAGCCACGGACAGGGGGCTGTAACCTGTGCAGGGAACCTGACAGCTCTGCCTCGGGATGTCTCTTTATCACCGGGAATAAAAGTGGACATTTTTATACACGGTGAATAAAGCCATGGGATTTTTTTTTTCCTTTTAGCATTATAGAAAATTTTCCTTCAGCCACTCCAGGTCTCCTGTAACACAGGGAAGTTTTTCATGTACTTTTTCAAGGCACTGTGCTATAGAAGAACACAGAATGGATCAAACCATGGTTTCCTTTAAGCAACAGGCATCTGCTCAACATCCCCACAGTCGTGACTCACTCTCTAGCAGGTTTCCCGGCACACTGAATGGACAGCACTCAAGTTCTGCTCAAGTACCAAAGCCTATTTACCATTGACTTCAATCAGGTTTGCGTTTTTTTGATTCAGAATAACATACAGCTCCCGCTGGTCAGACTTCTTCCCGACAACCCAGTAATCGCTCATCGCCTTCACAATGACTTCTTCGTCCTCATCCACTCTGCAAGACATGAGTTCCAAAACGCAACAGTTTGTTATAGGGTTAGTTACAGCGTGAAAGACACACACATTCTAAGACCAGAAACTGGAAACCAGTCACATGAAAAGTGTGGGGAGTCACGTGCAAGTGACCAGCGACTTTGGGGCCTCCTGATCTCCTTGGAAGGGTGGCCCTCTGAGGCGGCTCGGGGCCACTCCTTTGAAGAGGATTCCTTCAATGCCTCTTCTCTCCTTAGAAAGGGGACACCTAAGTTGAGCAGTTGTTAGAATTACCTAGTAAAATCACTGTTGATGTCACCCAGAATCTTCATTAAATCCGGATGCACGGATGTAAGTGACACACTAGGTGTTTTCCTCATGTGAATTGTACTTTTCTCAGCTAAATTCATATGGTTGAAGTAGATAAACTTAAACTGGGGTTCTTTTTCAGACCTGTGAAAACATGTCATTAAAATGGTAACATTCTCAAAGAATAATTATCCAAACAATAGCACTACATTGTTAAAACCTTAAATCCATGTGGCTAAGGCCTTGTATTTTCGATGGCTGGGCCTTCAAATCAAGAATCTCAGTTAAGATGTAATAGGCTCTTTGTTCACTAGTAACTTACTTGATAACCGTGAAGTAATGAATATGATGGAATTTTCCAGATAGATGTTTATCTTTTTTTGAAAAACCAGTATTATAACCATTTTTGTGATGATTTTCTCCATAATAGTGCTTTAGAAATGGCAATCACTTGACTAGTCTCCGCGTTTTGAATTTTTTAAAAAAATGCAAACTACACACAGGCCACCTGTCTTCTAGCAGAGGCGTCAGCAAACAACTAGAGGCCCTGGGGCCAAACGTGGCCTTTTTCCTAAACAACGCTTTAGGGTACACAGCCACACCCGGACGCTCACGTGCCGTCTGTGGCCACTTCCACGCTTCAGCGACAGCTGAGTCTTTGTGACCTACAGAGCCCACAAAATCTGAAATGCGTATGATGTGGCCCTTTGCAGAAGCTGTTTGCTGACCCGTTCTAGGGGAGTAACGGCTCCCTTATCCCACGGTGCTGGGGAACGAATGCGCTCCCTGTAGGTCATCCCCCACAGAACTGAAGCTTACTCCCGTAACAAAGCTTTCACCACCCTAGAGGGAGACCGTTCTAAGGCGTATTAGGCTTTTCTGCTGAAGCGTAATGAATATTTTAATTGGAATACATCTTTTACTATTTGAAACGACTGGCCAAGGCTACCACACTGCCTCCCAGGTCCGAGTCTGGGCTCCTGAGGGAGCCCCTCCGACAGCGAGGACACAGCTCCCGGGGCCTCCCGCCCTCCCTGCTCACTGCACCCTTACTTCAGGTACACTCGGGTGTGGTGACAGTCTGAGCAGCCCTGCCACTGGGGGGCTCAGAAGCCTTCTCTGCTTACTTCCGGGTTAGCAGCCATGTTCTGGTGGGCTGAGGGTGCCGGAAATCCGACCTCTGGAAAAGTGGGTTACTACTGTAATACTTTACATCTAGGCAAAGAAAGAATGTGGATGGCTTAGTGTCCAGGAAAATGAAAAGAGAATTCATAACAAAACCAGAATATGTTTTTAAGTAGGCCCCTAAAACTAAGAAAAGCAAGTATAACTACGAGAAACACTGGGAGGATGGAACATTTCAAAAACGTGTGGAAAGAGTTGGGAATTTTGCTGTCCAGGCAGACAAACTTCTACCCAGCCGCAATCAGGCTTCCAGTCCTGGCTGTTCCGTTTCACCCCAAAACATTCTCTGTGGCCTCCCTCTTTCCCTCACTTAGAATGTGTAAAATACTCTTCTAAGAAGATCTAAATTATTTCTTTTGTACCCACGATGGAAATTTACATGAGCAAACGCTATGCAGCAGTTACAACAGGGACCAACGGTGGCCTCTTTCTACTCCGCCTTCCACAAGGATAACGTAAAAACAGGAATAGAAAAATTGCTACTTGCTTTTTCACTATTAACTTGTCCTCTTAATAAAAGAAAAACGAGAGACCAGCTCACAATAAAAACAGCAAGGATAACATTCATCCTACAGGCTTTTAGTTCTATCGAAAGTAACATCTAACGAACGCTGTGCTAGTTTTCAAGGAGTAGCCGCCACATTCACCTGGTATCTTTTCCAAAGAGCGAAAACAGACTCCTTTTATACACCAAAGTGTTTTTTTCCTAAACAAAGAAATGCAAATTTCTTGCCTTCTTAAAAAAAGAACATGCTAAATACAGTTACCTACGTCAATATAAGATACACTGAACACAGGGAAATGCAGAATTCCTCTTGACAATCTGTTGCAAAGTTTGGTTTAAAAATATCATAGCACAGTAACGATATCCTCAAAGAACATGGAAAGGTGGGGCCTGTCTTAAGTGGTTGTTTTTAGAGAGGATTTTCTGTTCTCTGTCAACCCTTTCTTCACATCCCTTTGACTCTTCTACAACTGGCTGAAAACCCAAGGATCTGTGATTGGCAGAGTCACAGGGAGGTCTCCCATGAGTAAACAGCTTCAGTTTTACTGAGCTGCCAGAGACTTCAGTGTTTAAGGACCAGGTATGTGAAAACCCATCCAAACTTCAAGAGCACGCCAGGAAAGGCTCTGAACCGGTGGAGGAAATCAGCAGATGTTTAGCGGGTGCTTGACTGCTTGTGGAGTTTCCCTGTGGACGTCAATGGCTGGCTGGGAGCACCGAGACCATCTGGTGGTTTTCCTTGTTCTGGGCCTCGTTCCAGATGGCTCAGGTTGCCAGACACGTGGTTTCTAGGTGAGGATGGCTATTCCTCACTTAACAAACCGAACTAAAAAATAAGATTCTGAATTGACCGATGTGTAGATTGTAAAAAAGGAAAACTGCTCTTAATTTAGGAGTTACACAGTACAGCTCTGTTCCTTTGCATGTCTAGGGTAATCAGGACGTGGGGCACAGCTGAGCCCTTGGAATATGCACGTGAACTCTGCCCTGGAAGGAAGGCTTCCCCGCTCCTGCTCCCCCTGCACCCGCTCTGGACGCCAGCAGGGCCAACCCATCCCTTCTCGCTTCCCTCCTGCCTGGCATCCCGTCCTGAGTCTCACTGTCAGCAACCTGCTGTCAGTGGGTGCGCTCCTCACTAGGAATCCTAGCGCCGTCAACCTCCCAAGGAACTGGGCTGGTTTACAAATGTATTCAAAATGACTGATAAAAAAGGATGATAAGAATTGCTCACAGGAAAGAGTCTCCTTTTCCAGTAACTTTGTACCTCCTCCTCCTCCTCCTCACACCTTTCCAAATTTTAGCACTCAAAGTGGCTAGTGAGTAGGAATATGTGAAAGAAACAGAAACAAATGTCTCGAATTCAGAAAATGATCAATTTGGGGGAAAAAGTCTTAAATTAGGGCCCTTCCTCTAGCCCTTAAAAATTCCAGGCGAATTAGACTGAGACACAAGATAAAACCATACAAGTACCACAGACGATAATGGCATTTTAAAAATGATACTGGGATAGATGGCTGCAAGTAGGCCAGTGAAGAGAGAAATCTAAAGGAAATGCCCAATGAAATGGACTACATACGAATCCCAGACATGTTATCAAAAATAGTAAAACCAAACTCAAAAAAATACGTGGTATGACTGAAAAGCACGGATGTAAAAGCAAAGATATAAAGCACTGGAGTGGGAAGAGCCAATGGACACGGACAGGCGGTTCGTGGGAGACAGAAATGCCAACCTCCGTGTCACCTAGTGGGCGTCTGACACAGCACAGTGCATGAGTGCTGGTGGCCCCTGTGGGAGGTGACCCACTGTCACTGCGCATTCCCTCTGCCCCAGAACTCCATGCCAGGGATATCTACGAACAGGATGAGTACACGTATGCACCAGATGGTTTAATACAGAGCTGTTTTAATGCTAGCAGCCAGAACCAGACCACCCATCAAATGCAACAAGGATTCAACAAACAGAGCTCATCTATCCAATTAAGTACCATGAAACCCTGAAAGAGAAGAGGCAGATCCATATTTATTGGTTTAAAATGATGTTCATGCCATATATTTTTTTAAAAGCTACAGATTTACAACATGACATGGTTTAAAAAGCCCATCCGTAAAGAACACTGTGTATATGTCACTGTTTTCCTATGTGTACAAGTCTAAAAACATACAAGCTAAATGAGAGAAGATTTCCAATATTTATATTTCTGAATTTAAAAATTAAGGACATAGGGGATGCCTGGCTGGCTCGGTTGGTTAAGCATCTGCCTTTGGCTCAGGTCATGATCTCAGGGTCCTGGGATTGAGCCCCATGTCGGGCTCCCCCCTCAGCGGAAAGTCTGCTTCTTTCTCTCCCCCCTGCTCCTGCTCTCTCTCTCAAAAAAATGTTTTAAAAAAATAGAAATTAAAATTAAGGACATAAATTACTCTCTAAAAAATTTTTTTTAAATACTTAAACTAAGTCCTTGAGTAGAAAAAAATCAAGGTGTCACACAAGTAATAGAAACCAAATACCAAACAACCTACTTCATGCCATTCTTTAAAGGGGTGACCTCAATTTTCTAAGGAACATTAAAAGAACTGCAGCTTGGAGGCGCCTGGGTGGCTCAGTTGGTTAAGCGACTGCCTTCGGCTCAGGTCATGATCCTGGAGTCCCTGGATCGAGTCCCGCATCGGGCTCCCTGCTCGGCGGGGAGTCTGCTTCTCCCTCTGACCCTCCCCCCCCTCATGTGCTCTCTCTCATTCTCTCTCTCTCAAATAAATAAATAAAATCTTAAAAAAAAAAAAAAAGAACTGCAGCTTGGGGCGCCTGGGTGGCTCAGTTGGTTAAGCGGCTGCCTTCGGCTCAGGTCATGATCCCAGGCTCCTGGGATCGAGCCCCGCGTCGGGCTCCCTGCTCAGCAGGAAGCCTGGTTCTCCCTCTCTCACTCCCCCTGCTTGTGTTCCTGCTCTCGCTATCTCTGTCTCTGTCAAATAAATAAATAAAATCTTTAAAAAAATAAATAAATAAAAGAACTGCAGCTTAAGAGTATGGATTCAACACGAAACCTCTCGCCCTGAGCCAGCGCTATGGCTGCTCTCCCCCGAGGACTGAGCCTGACAGAACAGCGGGGCACCTGGCGCTGACCTCTGGGGTCAGGACGGGGACAGCTGGCTGCCTCGTCAGCACCCCTCACCCTTCGGCAATGCCGGGAGGAGCTGGGATGAGTCTTGGAGGTCCTAAGACTAGCGTGTAAAATGGTTTGATCTGGGTCAGGATTTCCAGAAGAAAAGCACATTATCTTTTGTACTGAATTCAGGCCTTTTCCTCTAGTCAGCTGATACTTAACAGCCTGGCAAGCGAGAGCCCCTTACAACATATAAAATCTCAGATGCGTCGAGAGCAACTCTAAGGTCAGCTTTTTTTTTTTTTTTTAAGATTTTATTTACATATTTGACAGAGAAAGACAGCGAGAGAGGGAACACAAGCAGGGGGAGGGGCCGAGGGAGAGGCAGACTCTTAGCGACTGAGCCACCCAGGCGCCCCCTAAGGTCAACTTTCAAAGACAAAAACAACTATGCCTCTAGGGTCTCTGTTCTGCCCTAAGTTTAGTGTGTTCGACCATCGAGTTTTCCAGGTGCGCGTCTCCCAGGGGCCACTGATACTACACAGCAGTTCTGTTAACAGTCAAAACCTGTCCCCTGCGATAGACGGATAACACAGCAAAGGGTTAACTGTAGAATCTAAGTGGGGGGCTGTGTGTGTGTTCACGGCGTCATTTTTTCCACCTTCCTGTGTTTGGAAATTTCCATAATAAAATATTGGAGAGAAAACTGCTTTCTAATGAAATTAGACTGTTAATGTCCATGGCCCTCTCCTTTCTTCAAACTATTGATTTGGGGAAAAAATCTCAGAGCCCTTCCTCTAGCCCTTGAAAATTCCAGGTGAATTAAAGATTGAAACATGGGAAGATAAAACCATAAAAGTACCAGAGATAAAAATAACCTATTTTTATATCGGGGTAGAAAGCCGCAATTATGACACCGAAGGTAGAAATCTAAAGGAAGTGACTAATAAGATGGACTATATAAATCCCAAACTTGTATGTTATAAAAACCGATAAAACCAAAGTTAAAAATGAAAAATAGGTGACATGACCTCCGTACAATCCCAAGGAAAGTTGACCTTTGCAGAATAGAAGGTCCCTGACAAGCAAGACTTGCTCAGATACTCACTGGTGAGTTAATTAAAATCCGTCACATCTACGGAAAGCACAGGCAGAACAGTTAACATGTCCAGCAATCTCCCGGGAGGGGAGGGTGGGTTTGGGGAAAGCAGGGAACTACACCTTCTCTCTCTCCACTCAGCAGTTTATAACTTGCATGATACCCAACAGATCTGACTCACTTATGTTTCCTTCAGAAAAATCTGACAGTTTCATGGTGAAAAAATTAAACCTCAAGAGACAAACCATAAGACATGCTGAACTCTAGGAAACAAACTGAGGGTTGCTGGAGGGGAGGTGGGGGGGATGGGGTAGCTGGGGGATGGGCATTAAGGAGGGCACTTGATGGAATGAGCACTGGGTGTTACATGCAACTGATGAATCACTAAATTCTACCTCTGAAACTAATAATACACTGTATGTTAATTAAATTGAATTGGAAAAAATTAAACCTCAAGAGGGAAAGCGGTCAGGCACGTTCATTTCTTGGCCTTATCTTTTCTAATGCGAAGTAAGCTGTTGACAGTAACAATCCACACGCAGATACAGAACCTACACGTACTATCACCTGGACCCTGTGTGTGACCTCTCTACGGGCTGGTGCTTCTGGAAGACCATAAAGGCACAGCATGGGATCACTACAAACACAGGTTATACATAAATTCATACACGTTAGTAACTTCTCAAACATACAGGAAGTCCATATAAAGAGGGCTTTTGTTTCTCAAAGTACTTCCCACGTGCTCGCTTAATCTTTATAACATGACTACATTGAGAAGAGAGTAGAAAGAGGTTCAATGACTTCCCAGTGTTCTTAGAACCAAAATGAGTTTAACCTGAGTCTCCTGATACACTACTCGAGCTAGAGTCCTTCAAGGCACCAGATTCTAGCCCAAGGCCCCAAGGGCCAACATCATAGCTAACTTTCCCCCCTACATGTATGCACAAGAGGCAAAGTACTTTCCGTCTACACGAGGCCCAAGCCCTGCTGATTACCACTGCCGGTGTGAATCGTACAGTCTGGGCTGGTGGTCACGTGGGATGTGACGTGGTGCCCACGAGGTCCAGCCCACAGGCACGGCTGGCACACCCCACCCCATTCGTCTACGCCACAGTCAGGGGGGAGCTGAGGGAAGGTATTCACAGAAGACCAGCCCCCACCGTCATCACGGAGCAGCAAAGCTCAGGGAACAGGTCCCCAGGGAGCTTTTCAGACAGGCCTGAACTGCACGTTTGTTCTCTGGATTCAGAGAAAACACAAATGATATTACCATCCATATTCTTAAGTAAAAACTACCCTTCTTCTTCCCAAACCAGTTAAATGCCAGAAAGTAAACACGAAGCAAAGTACAAACCCAGACATTCTTTTGTTGATGTTAAACTGCTCACAAATGTCAGATGCCAGCACTGTGAGCTGGGGCCCAACAACGCTGTCCAGTCTTCGGCAAAAATCCAACGTGGGCTGTACGGAGGCTGACGAGTAATTTAAAAAATACCAGTAAGTTTTAGAATTCTTTGTGTCGAAAAGGTCAATATTCATCTAATGGTCTTAATTACAGTATTCCAATGAAAACTTTACTGATCAGGAAAATAAAACAATTAAATGACTGGCTCTCCCTCCCCTCCCAAAGAGAAGAGAAACAGAAGAGTCAGAGTTATATTTAAGGTGTAAAAGAGTCGAAGACCTACCTCATTGTGCATATCAATTTAAGTACACCCCGTGGGCTGGTAAATTAGCTGGCTACCCCCAGACTGAAGAAGGTCAAATATTTAACGCACAGCACACAGCATTCAGGGCCCAGCTGCTCTCTGGTCCTTTACAAACACGACCCCATTTAACCCCCTAAACCCCCTTTGATAAAGGTACTCTTATTATCACTTAACAGGCAGGGAGGCACAGAAAGGTGCCTAGGGCCCACCGCTAGGAAGCAGGTAGGCCAGGACGTCAAAAATACGAGGAAGAGCTAGTTCCCTGGCAGGGATCACAGAGGGGAGCCGTGCTTCACAGAGCATCTATGACAACATGTTTACTGTTTAGGGATAGAACACAGCAAGGTGTAAAGACAAAAGGCTTATCTGCTCGGGCTGAAGTCAGATCCAGGTGTGTACCTACCATCAATCATAAAGCACACAGCTGCACTCATGGCCTGGGAAGAGAAAACAAACCAAAGATTACAAAACAGCACAAAAAAGAAATTCGATGACCCAATGCAGTGGCCTTGTTTGAATCTTGACTTGAATCACTTGGTCAAGATATTTTTTAGTCAACTGGAGAAATCTGGATACGGACTGGAGAGCAGAGAACATTAAGGAAAGTGTTTACTTTGCCAGGTGTGCTAATAACATGGTGGTTAGGTGGAAACAGATGTCCTTATTAGAGATGCAAATTGAAGCATTTACGAGTGAAATGACATGATCTAACGTGTGCTAGCAAAAAAAAAAGTACAGGGAAAACAGATGAAAGATCAGCATGTTAATTAAATTAAGCTGTGTGCTGGGCGCCTGGGGATTCATTCTTCTAGTCTCTATTTTTGTGTATGTTTGAAAATTTCCATGAACGCAGTTAAAAAGCCCCCAGCAGATTAATGTCCCCTTGTCTCCCCTTTCATGATAGTGAATGTTGCCGTTGGGACACTGGCTACAGCAACCAAGCATAAATCCAACAACCAGACACGTTTAAATTTATCACTGTAGACGGTATACACCGCACAGTGGTGAAACCGTCACACAGAACACACGGCCTCGGGACGGAAAGCCACAGAGCTCCTCCTGAGGCCCGTGCCTGCAGGCGGCCACTTTTCACGGTCGTAGATACCACGGCTCTAGCGCCGCGGCCTTCAGATGTCACACTGAATCCCTCCTCGCGTCACGACAGGAATGAGCCCTCAGCAGCTTCCCTCTTCCTCCCCGTTGTTTAGAGCCGCTCCAGCTTCCCCACGGGTCGCCCTACAGCCCCGATGGCCCAGTTCTCACGCCACAGTCTCAGGCACCAGCTCCTGGATTGCTGCTTCTCCCACGAGCGCACTTACCCCGCCCCCCGTCTCCGCACCTCTCCCCACACCCTCCTCTCAACCGCCGGCAGCTGTACCTCTCTTCCCACACAGTCATACCTAAGCACACCTGCACTATTTTGTAAGTGAATCGTAATGATCACCTGCTTATAAACAGGCTGCAACACTCGTGGCTCACAGGCGAGTTCCATCCAGTATGTGTTTCTTTCTGTGTAATTTTGACTTAGATGCCAGCTAGTTTCCTACGAACACTCCAACTTCCAGCCTCTCCTGAGATACCAGCACAGCTGAGACCACCAGCTCTGCTTTCCGAGGCGCTGCCTCGTGGAGGTGAGTGGCCCCTGGCCTCCTTCCGACTCGAGCGACGCCGTGTTTGACAGCACGACTCCATGCTGAAGCCCCATGCGCTTATGTCTACCATCTGCGGGGTTCCTGCAGGCATCTGCATGCGTGACCCCTGACAGGTTGGTTTTTTTTAAATGTGCCTTTCAAGTCCTTGTTTAAAAACTTGAAGAATTTCCAATACGTAGAAAAGCACACAGAATGGCATGACGAACCCTGCAGGCCATCACTTCCCCAGTGACTGTCAGCTGACACACAGTCCTACCCTTCGCCCCTCCCCTACCTACATGCTCATCTCAGATGCCACAGTTACTCCAGACACAGATCAGTTAGGTATCCACGGAGGACCAGGACTAGGGAGCCCGTTCAAAATGGCAGCATGAGGAGCTCCACGGATTCTCCTCAGTCTAAACACCATAATTGAAGAAAATTATAAAAAACAATACTTTAAATTTCCAGAGGGAAACTGGCCAAAGGGCAGACAGCAAATGGAGGAATGTTTAAGAACACCCACTACATCTGAGTATTAACAGCATCAGTCTTTATAACTTCAGAGCCGTCAACACATACAGTATTAAAAAGAAGGAAGATCTCGGGCGCCTGGGTGGCTCAGTCGTTAAGCGTCTGCCTTCGGCTCAGGTCATGATCCCAGGGTCCTGGGATCGAGTCCCACATCGGGCTCCCTGCTCGGCGGGAAGCCTGCTTCTCCCTCTCCCACTCCCCCTGCTTGCGTTCCTGCTCTCGCTGTCTCTCTCTCTGTCAAATAAATAAATAAAATCTTTAAAAAAAAAAAAAAAAAAAAAAAGGAAGATCTCAAATCAAGAACTTAAATTTCCATCCTCAGACCTTAGAAAAAAAGAGTAAACTAAACCTAAAGAGAAGGAAGAATATAATGAAGATCAGAGCTGAAATATATGAAATAGAGAACAGAACATCAATACGAAAAAAATAATACCGGAAGTTGGTTCCCTGAAAAGATGAGCAAAATTGAAAAACCTTTAGCTAGACTGCCTAGACCAAGTCAAAAAGAGAAGAGACACAAACCATTAAAATGAGGGATTAAAGAGGAGACACCATTACTGATTTATGGGGGGGAAAAAAGATTTTAAGGCTGTAACACTATGAAAAGTTACATACGAACATACTGAATAACAAGCAGAACAAATTCCCAGTAAGACACAAACAACTGAAACCGACTAGAGAAGAAATAGACAATAAGACCTAGAACAAGGACCGAGACTCTTTCATAATGAGAAGGTTTCCAACAAAGAAAAGCCCAGATGTAGATGGCTCACTGTGACCAATTATTCAAAGAATTAACAGCAATCCTTCACAAACTCTTCCAAAAAACAGGAGATGAGGAAACACTTCCCAACTTAGCCTGCAGCCAGTAGAAGCCTGATACCAAAACCAGACCACGACTTCAGGAGGAGAGAAAAACCACAGGCCAGCACCCCCTGTGCCCCGAGCCCACGGGGCATCAGCAGAGCTCTGGAGAGCTGGGGCCTAAGGCCAGGGCCAACACCCAGTAAAACTCTGGAAATCAAGGCTCGAGAGAGCCTCCCCGGATGACAAGTCTCCGCACACGTCACACATCCCCGCTAGCAGAAACAGGCCCCGTGCTGTCTGCGCAGCTCCACCGGGAGGGGACACCTGGAAGCTTGGGCCTGGTGACTCCCGGATCCTGCCCCGTGCGCCTCTTCCCTGGACCGTCTTTCCTCTGCACCCCTTTGCTGTAATAAACTGTAACTGGGAGCGTGCCGGCTTCTCTGAGTCCTGCGAGCACCTCTAGTGAATTCCCGGGCCTGATGGTGGTCTTGGGGGCCCCTGAGCTAGCACTGTGTGTCAGGAGCGAGGGTGGTCTTGGGGACTCCTGCACTTTGCAGTGAGAAACCACTGAACTGAATACATTAAATGGGCTAACTATACAGTATGTTAATTTTATCTCAATAAAGCGGTTTTGAAAAAAAGAACATTTTAAAGTAACTGTGATGCCATCATCCCATTTAAAATTCTACCTATTGACTGACTCAAAAAAGGAAATCCAATAAACAACAGAGTGTACCAGGATATTTCTTCCACTAGGGTTCAAAGTCATTACCCCGTATCATTCAGAGGAGAATGATTTTAACTTGCTAGAAAAGTGGGCTTTGCCCTACCCCAGTTACGGTTCATTTTCAGACACGTCTGTTTGCACACCTTCCCTGGAATTCTCTCCTCCTGTGCCATTCCTTAGCACCCCCAACATTCAATCAAATCTCGCAGCCATACTATTTTATGAATGCAACATCTTTTATTCTGGAGCCCCTGAGCCCAGAACAGAGCCCCCCTTCCTCTGTTCCACTGCGGAAGTCCCTGAGAGGTGCTAACTTCGTCACCGACTCAGAGGTCTATCACCTCAAGCCTCCTTCTTACTGTTCTCCTGCGTCACGGCCACTGTTGTGGATTCCAAGGTATTCTCGTTCTTGGTTTCCTCACTGATCCTGATATACAACCCCATGCAAACCCTAAGAATGGGTGCATGGGGTAACCTTTCTGAGACTTTTCTTTTTTTTTTTTTTTTTTTAAGATTTTTATTTATTTGCGAGAGAGACAATGAGAGACAGAGAGCATGAGAGGGGGGAGGGTCAGAGGGAGAAGCAGACTCCCTGCTGAGCAGGGAGCCTGATGTGGGACTCGATCCCGGGACTCCAGGATCATGACCTGAGCCGAAGGCAGTCGCTTAACCAACTGAGCCACCCAGGCGCCCCCTGAGACTTTTCACTATTAATACACCTTTCTTCGATCTCACCTGTGAGGAGATCGTTTAGCTCGGCAAAGAATTCTACACTAAAAAACTCTCTCTCTCTCTCTGAACTTTGGAAGTCTTCCTTCCTTGTTACCTAACATCTGCTGCCAGTAAGGAAACAGCTGCTAATGCCGGTTTTATTTACAGGTGACCTGATTTTCCTTCTGGAAGCTTCTGGGCTCTTCTCTTTATATTTCTGAAACTGCCCACTGTGTGCATTGGAGTGGGTCTTTCTGATACTGTGTGAGACATTCAGTGGGCCTTTTCAATCTGGGAAATGTGTTCTTCTTCAGCTAGACATGTGCTCATAATACACTTGACTAATTTCTTCTTCAACTTTTTATGAATCAGATGTGGAAATCCCTCTCTCCCATCTTTTCTCCATATTTTATTTAATTTTAAAATTTTTTCTTTTTAAAAATTTTTTTAATTTAAATTCAATTAGCCAACATATAGTACATCATTAGTTTTCGATGTAGTGTTCAATGATTTTCTCTATCAGTTCCAACGATATTATTGGAAATAATCCAATACCTTCTTTCTTGAACCCAAGATTTTCATCTCTGGTCATTTTATCTTGTATTTGAAGCAGGGCAACTTATCTTCAACCCTTCTAATGAAGTTCTCCTGTCAAAAATTATATTTTCAGGGGACAGGGGCTGAAGGGTTATTGTTTAATGGGTACAGAATTTGGGGTGAAGACGAGTTTTGGAAACAGACAGTGGTGACGTCTGTCCAATACTGTGAATGTACTTAATGTCACCAAACCATACACTTAAAATGGTTAAAATGGCAAATTTTATGCTATGTGTATCTTGCCCCAATAAATAATTTTAAGAATTATGTTTTCAATTAACCTAAGTTTACTCTAGCCCTGACTCTTTCATGTCCTGTTTCAGTTTTATAGATACACTTCTCTAATCTCTGCGGATGTTAATTTTTACAAGTTCTCTCTGTTCTCAAAGTCGTTTTTGTTTCTTTCAAGATCTACAGCTTTGTTTTTCCAAGCACACTAAAGGATGAGGGAGTGCGCGGCTGACCAGGGAGGGAGGCTCTGCTCTGGGGCAGGACGAGGGCAGCAGTTACACGGGCACCTAAATCACCGCTTTTCTCAGGTGTTCACATCCACACTAGCCACGTAGGGCTCCCCAGATTTTTTTTTTTTTAAGATTTTATTTATTTGACAGAGAGAGACACAGCGAGAGAGGGAACACAAGCAGGGGGAGTGGGAGAGGGAGAAGCAGGCTTCCCGATGAGCAGGGAGCCCGATGTGGGGCTCAATCCCAGGACCCTGGGATCACGACCCAAGCCGAAGGCAGACGCTTAACGACTGAGCCACCCAGGCATCCCCCAGATTGTTTTTCTTTAAAAGGACCCTTGAGGGGCGCCTGGAAATGTCTGCCTTTGGCTCAGGTCATGATCCCAGGAAAAAAAACAAAAAAGGACCTTTGACTTTTACCCAGGGATACATGCTCAGTTGCCTGTGTGTGTTCAAGGATGGGAAAAGGGGTGGCTGGCAGGTTTATATACAACACTTCACTTAGTCCCCTCCCTTCCAAGCTCACCTCCCACTCCTGACTCCTTAGGTGCTGTCTCCAAACCAGGAGCTTCTCTGGGTTTCTGTGGGGGCACGTGGGCTCTTGCCTCAGTGCACCTCCTCCACTCACGTCCTTGGCCGGACTTCATCAGCACCCCACTTACACCCCCTTCCTGCCTTCCAGGGAGAGAAGGATCCCTCCACTCTGATGTTCACCTCCACCCTGTGCTCTCACACTATTTCTAGGCCTTTACAAATTAAAACATAATTATACTCTCAGGTGGGGAAGAAGATAAACACACATGCTTATTAGCCTTCTTTCTTGAACCCAAAACCACCTTTAGAAAACCCAACCTAACATATCTGAGCTATGACTGGACTACCGTTATAGAATCAGCAAGCCCGTGCTTTCCAATCCGAGAAAGCAGAACTCACTGAAGTGTTGCCAGCCCTGCACCGGAAGGCATCTAACGACGAGGCACCACCATCTTTGCTGGCCTCTGATGTGTGAGCACACGGGGCTTCAAAAGCTTCTCAGTCACAGCCTCAGACAGTGTCAGACAGTGATTCTTACGCTAATAAGAAAAGCACTGAAAAGGAGCTAAAAATAAACCCACTATTCCAGAGGAGCACCCATTTTGAGTTTTACAACAAGTAGAACTTTCAACATCTGTTCTGAGAAATATTTAAGAGGTGTGTAGGCACACTCACTCGTGTACAAGTGTACTGCAAGGAAGATTTACTTTCACATTAATCTGTACTGCTGGAGGGAAAAGCAGTTGTTACCTTATAAACAATTAAATGCAGTGCTTCGTAAGTGTCATCCGTATTTACAAAAATTTTGGGGAATCTGCATTTTGCTTCTGGATCATTAAGGTTCAAGGGTCCAGTAAGAAATCTGAAAAGTAAGCACAGAAATGACTCAATTCAATTGGGTAAATGATAAACAGGAATATGTAAGACAGAATATATTACCACTTAATATATATTCTTTTTTTTTTTTTTTTGGAAGCTAGACATTACTTGGAAAACACCAAATTTCAGAGTCTGATAAAGTTTTAATTCACTGGAAACAACAGCATTTCCTTTGCTGATGACTGCCAATAAACAGCACAAAGGTAATTCAGTGTTGATGATTTTACCTTTGCCAAAAAAATAAAATAAAATAAAATCCAATAGTATATATCAAAGAACAGAAGTTCTACCTTCCGTAATGCTGAAGATTTCCTGGCATCTCCGCCCTTACTGGAGAATCCCTTCCAGCCAACTGTAAACAAATTCAACATTGAGAAATGACTTATTAGATTTTCTCCTTTTGAAGCTTTGAAAACTGCATTCATACCTACCAGTTGGCTCCATGCCATTTTTCTGTATCATTTACTCGTATTCCTCCCCACTAATAAAAGGGAAGGGGGATTACAAGAGCTTCATAAAGGCTGCACTGATATGAACCAGAACGTTCATATCTTCATCGTACCCTATATTCCACAGACTGACTTAGCTCCTTTTATAGCAGTAACCGAAATTTCCCCCGCGGTTAACGTAAGCTAGGCAATGAGCACCTCGTAGGACCCTAGCGGCAGCACACTCTTCCTATTGTCTCGTTGTGGAAACTCAAGTTAGTGTAAGTTCCCCAGCACACAGGCCTCCTGTGCGGCAGGGCCAGGCGCCAACCCCATGCCTGTCTGACACCAAAGCCTTCCACCAGGACGTCATGCCTCCTCACGATTTGTATCTGTAGCACACTCCTGAGACTCTTTTGCCGAAGATGTACTATTTCAATACGCACAGGAAAAGGAAAAAAAAACAAAAACAAATCCAATAGTCATGTTAGCTGAAACTTCTTTATAAAAAATTCTGACATTCTTTTAGTCTACATAAAATTTTAGCATATAGCCACACACACACAAAAAAAGGTTGAAAAACATTCTAAATCCAATAGTAAAAATGGGTATCTGACCCTCAGGTAGGCAGTCTGTACTGAGAAAAAAAGGCCTCATGCGTCCACACTCACACTGCCGTGCTGAATACTGTGGTTTCCTATTTTATAAGCCCCGCTCTCTGGGCAGGTAGGTACTAAAGTACCAGGGTTTTCTGCTGGGGCAGCTGCACTGTCACACATGGAAAAGCCTCCTGAGGGTGTGGACGTAAACAGGTGCTTTAGCATCAGGCAGATCCTGAGATCAAGTCGTGGCCCTGCCACTTCCTGGCGAGGGGACCCCCGGTATGTCACTGAAGCCCCCTAGCCTGAGTATCCTAGCTGTAAGGTGGGGATAAGGTATCCTATTCAGGATCGTTGTCAGGATGCCAGGAGATAATGCACGTTTGCTGGGCACTCAGGACAGTGTCTGGGACATGGTACGTACCTAAGAAACATGGGCCACTGCCCTCAAACTGCCTAGAAAGGAACTCCATGCAGGACCAAGTCCTTCTCAAAACCGGACTTTCAATTTCTTATCAAAGAGGTTTTTTTTCCTGTCGTTTCAAGTTATAGCCTTAAATGGGGAGGGAGCGAGCGAGCGTGTGTATGCATCTCAGCCGAAATGATTCGTGGGCTATGAATATTTTTCATCCTCAACCTAATGAGAGCTGCAAAAGGACACTTTGGGGAGAAGGCTGCAGTATTACTTACAGATCTCTGCAGAAAACTGGGAAAGTAAGCATCACAGTGGAAAAGCCAGGCAGGCAATAGAATATCTACAGAATGACACCTCATGCTTGTAGGTGACAAAACCACAGGATTCACCTTTCTTCTGTCAAAGATCCCAGGTGTTTTCAAGTTCCCAGAACCCTACCTAAAACCTGTTTCTCCACTACCCAATGAATTGCTCCTCTTAAAAACAGACCTTTGCTATTGTACTTGAACATAACAAAACAAAGAGCTGACACACATGATTTTCTGTGCTAAGGGATACACCACCACATAAATATCACACTAGCAATGTAATGTATAGGTCAGAGGTGCCCCACCGACCACCGCAATACTCCACCCTCCTCCCCTGCCCCCCCAGCCCCCCAGCCCGGTGGGCGTGTATGTATACATACAACACACATGTGCATAGAGAGAGACAGAGGCGGGGGTGGGAGGGAGGAAGACCAGTGCCCGGCCGTACCTCAGGTTCGATATGCCTTGGAAACAGAGACGTGGTGAGGTATTTGTATAAAATTCTCATGTCATCTTGTTCTAACCCACTCCTGAAATATCAGAAAAGCATGGTGTTAAAAGCCTGGAACTGGTCTTCTGTCTTCCTGTGGCTCTGATCATAATAAAGCTCCTCTTTTTTTCTTGTTTACATTATAGCCAGAAGCCCTTTCCTTGACTGGGAAGTTCCAGAAGGGAAGGAATTAAACTAGTCTGCCACTAGCACTTTATCCTGAGCCGGCAAAGGCGACTACTGTTCCTCCTGCATTCTACATGCCATTTTAAACAAGAAGCCACTGGTCTGATTTGATTTGACTTGATTCCCTGCTTGAATTCCACATGGGATTCTTCAGGGAGCGTTAATAACCACAACACTCCACTTCAGGTAGCAGACTTCTCTTCACTTTCCAGGCTATAGAGAAATGCCACCTGCTTGCACCCAGCCTCCCGGGAAACACTGGCCTGCTGTTGATGGGGAACTTGCTCCTACTCAGTCTCAGAAACGTATGTGGATCTTAATTCTAGGACTTCAGTGTAGGCAGAGAGGAGGAAGAGAAAGCAACAAACTTTCAGGCAAGTCTAATCTGAAATGAGGCAAGAGTAAGCAGCATGTGGAAACAGTGCCGAGACACTAGCAGGCAGCAGACCCCATCTGAGATCAGTTCTCTAGGTAGGGATATAAATAGACCATGAGTTTGTGTCTGATTTTTTTCTATTTAAGACAACCAGAAAAAAAAAAAAAATCCTGTGATGAAATCCAACTTTATTATAAATGAAGCCTCTATACCGTATTCCAGAGGCTCTCTCTTCTTTTCCCAGTGAAACCATCTGTTAGAGAAATTTGGCTTTCCTTGGCAAATACATGCTGCTCCCTTCCTGAGACTCTTCCAATGCTGTCTCACCTCTTCCTTTTCCTCTACCGCCTCTCTCCTTTCCAGGTCAATTTTCATAAGGTCTTGTCCACAACTAAAACTATCAGGGGGGGAGCCCCAGCCCCTTAAGCAGGTTTGTTTTGTTTGTCCTATGACAACTCTAACTTTCAAAGTATTATGCAGCCAACTGGGCAGATGGAATCTCCAAATCAAACACATGAAAAGTCACCCGTTTTTTTTCTGTTACAGAAATAACTGAGGTAAGAAGACAGAAGGAGGAAAACAAAACAGGTTCTGGATGTTATTTTCCTTTTAAGACATTAGTAAGAAGTACCAGTAGGGAGGGGTTGTCGATGATAGGTAGAAGACACTACCTAAATGACTATGGGCTGGGCAATTTCTTCTGGAGCTGCACTTCCAATAAGAGCAGCTAGTGGGGGGCGCCTGGGTGGCTCTGTCAGTTAAGCATCTGCCTTTGGCTCAGGTCATGATCTCGGGGTCCTGGGATCCAGCCCTGAGCCGGGCTCCCTGCTCAGCGGGGAGCCTGCTTCTCCCTCTCCCTCCGCTGGTGCTCTCTCTCTTTCTCTCTCTTGCTCACTTGCTCGCTTTCCCTCTCTCAAATAAACAAAATCTTTAAAAAAAAAAAAAAAAAGAGCAGCTACTGGGCGCATATGGCCACTGAACACTTGAGATGTGGCTTGTTGAAATGAGTGTAAAACACACGCTGGATTGCTAAGATTTAGCACGAAAAGAATAGGTCATTAATAATTTACGTTGTTTATGTGTTGAAATAATAAATTTATAATAGCTCATTAATAATTTAAGCCTTTACAGGTTGAAATAAATAATTTTAGATATATTGGGCTAAAATGTTAATCTTACCAGTTTCTTTTCATTTGAACATAGCTACTAGGAATCTTAAAATTATATGTGTGTCTTGCACTATATTCTTTTTTTTTTTACATTTATTTTATTTAGGGGTACATGGGTGGCTCAGTCGGTTAAGCATCTGCCTTCGGCTCAGGTCATGATCTCAGGGTCCTGGGATTGAGCCCCTGCATAGGGCTCCCTGCTCTGCAGGGAGTCTGCTTTTCCCTTTCCCTCTGCTTGTGCTCTTTCTCTCAAGTGTGCTCTCTTTCTCAGGTAAATGAATAAAATCTTAAAAAAAAAAGAATTTATTTGAGAGAGAGCAAGCCAGCAGACAGGGAGATGGACAGAGGGAGAGAGAGAATCCCAAGCAGACTCCCCCCTGTGCGTGGAGCCCAGTGTGGGGCTTGATCCTGAGTTCATGACCTGGACCAAAATCAAGGGTCAGATGCTTAACTAACTGAACCACCCAGGCGCCCCTGCACTATTTTCTTATTGAATGCCGCTATTCTAGACCATAGGACACGAAGTAGAAAAAACCCTGTAAGAGGAGACGGCAGACAACACTACTTAACTGCTTACCATGTGTACTGTGACTAGGGCTTTGTTTTATTATTTCGCTTCAGATTTAATGCTAGGCATTAAATACCTTGGTATTGGTCATCTGGATAGAAAACTTAAAAAGAAAAATACTAAGTTGCAG
Source organism: Halichoerus grypus (assembly GCF_964656455.1). Lineage (NCBI taxonomy): Eukaryota > Metazoa > Chordata > Mammalia > Carnivora > Phocidae > Halichoerus > Halichoerus grypus. Next base: position 5,091,022 of record NC_135717.1, read on the forward strand.
CCAGGTGTCCAGAGCACAAAACCCCAAGTAGGCGATTCCCACGTGGCCTACAGCGAGGCCTCAGACCACAGCAGCCCTCTCCAGTGTCTGCCACCCCCATCCCTACTTCCGCTCCCCTACAAAGAATAAATGAGGCAATAATGCATTATAATTATGGAAGATGTTACTATTGGGGGAAGTTCTTATTAAAAAAAAGTTAAAAAGTTAAAAAGTTCCTTCCTTAGTGCAAATAAACAAATAGATAAATAAATACATAAAGCAAAAAATTCCTGCACTAACAGGTCCAAATGATTCAGGACTACATCAATGGTTCACATCAAACAGGCAATAGCCTAGTCCTGCTCAGAAGCGTAAGTGTTCTCTCAAAGTCTCTCAAATACGGTTGTTTAATACGAATAATATTTTATTTAAACTTATTTTTTGAAATAATTTTTTATTTATACTTATAAAGTTTATTTTTTTTAAAGATTTTTTTTTTTTATTTGACAGAGAGCGCACAAGCAGAAGGAGAAGCAGGCTAGAGAGAGAGGGAGAAGCAGGCTCCCAGTGGAGCAGGGAGTCCGATGTGGGGCTTGATCCCAGCACCCCGGGATCATGACCTGAGCCGAAGGCAGATGCTTAACCAATCGGTGCCCCTAAAGTTTTTTCTTAAAAAAAAAAAACAACTTTTCTTCAGCTTAAATCTCAACTGATCCATTTGAATGCAATGTAGAAACCTTCATATCAGGTTGTTTTGTCTACAATACAGATGTTATTGTCATGTATTAAATATAAAATAATCCAGTCAAGATCCAAGGGTATAGTCAACTTTGATGAACTTAGAAATAGCTAAACCATTTATTCATAAAAGCATTAACCTCTGGAAAGTAAATCAATTCACTAAAAAGAAAATTCTCTCAAAAAACAGGCCAAGAACTCTGGACAAGAAAGTTGACTGACATCCTCTTACCAAACAGCGGTAATGTCTAATCCTATCATGGCCACTGCAATACCAAATCCATCCATTAAATGCAACAAAGTCCAAACAGAACTAGAAGATATTTTCTACTAACCATTTGCTTTGAGCTCACAACCATTTACCAAGCAACTACAATGTACCAGGTTCTGGCCATGTCCTGGGACAGACAGACGTTTCTACCTTCAATCAGATAATTTCAAAACAATATAATAAGTAGCAAACCAATCCAACAGTACATTAAAAAAATCATTCACCATGATCAAGTAGGATTTATTCTTGAAATGCAAGGGTGGTTCAATATTTGCAAAACAATCAACATGATACACCAGATCAATAAGAAAAAGGATAAAAACCATATGATCATTTCAATAGGTGCAGAAAATGCGTTCAACGAAGTACAACATCCATCATGATAAAAACCCTCTGCAAAGTAGGCCTAGAGGGAACATATCTCGACATAATAAAGGTCATATATGAAAAACCCACAGCCAACATCATACCCAATGGGGAAAAACTGAGAGCTTTTCCCTAAGGTCAGGAATAAGACAAAGCATGTCCACTCTCACCACTGTTATTCAACATAGTACTGGAAGTCCTAGCGAGAGCAGTCAGACAAAAAAGAAATAAAAAGCCATCCAAATTGTAAGGAAGAAGTAAAACTCATTATTTGCAGATGACATGACACTGTATATGTGGAAAACCCTAAAGGCCACCAAAAAACTATTAGAACTGATAAATGAATTCAGTGAATTCACAAAAATCAATGTACAGAAATCTGTTCCATTCCCATACACTAATAATGAAGCAACAGAAAGTGAAATTAAGAAAAGAATCCTATTTACAACTGCACTGAAAACAATAAAATATCTAGGAATAAACTTAACCAAGGAGGTGAAACACCTGTACTCTGAAAACTATAAACCACTGATGAAAGAAATTCAAGACAACACAAATAGACATTCCCTGCTCATGGACTGAAAGAACAAATATTGTTAAAATGTCTATATGACCCAAAGCAATCTACACATTTAACAAAATCCCTTATTAATACACCAACAGTATTTTTCACAGAACTTGAACAAACAATCCTAGAATCTGTATGGAACCACAGAAGACCTCAAATAGCCAATGCAGTCTTGAAAACACAAAACCGGAGGCATCACGACTCCAGATTTCAAGTTCTATTATAACGCACTAATGATTAAAACAATACGGTACTGGCATAAAAATAGATACATAGAGGAGTGGAACAGAACAGAAAACCCAGAAATAAACCCACAATTATATGGTCAATTAACCTTCAACAAAGGAGGAATGAATATCCAACGCGGAAAAGACAATCTCTTCAACTAATGGTGCTGGGAAAACTGGATAGCAGCATGCAAAAGAATGCACCTGGACCACTTTCTTACACCGTACACAAAAATAAACTGCAAATGGATTAAAGACCTAAATGTGAAACCTGAAACCATAAAAATCCTTGAAGAGAGCACAGGCAGTAATGTTTCTGACATCGGCTGTAGCAACATTTTTCAAGATACGTCTCCCGAAGCAAGGGAAATAAAATAAAAAATAACTACTGGGACTACATCAAAATAAGAAGTTTCTGCAGAGTGAAGGAAACAGTCAACACAACTAAAAGGCAACCTATGGAATGGGAGAAGATATTCACAAATCCGATAAAGGGTTAATATCTAAAATATATAAAGAACTGATACAACTCAATACCCCAAAACCAAATAATCCAATTAAAAAATGGGCAGAAAACATGAACAGACATTTCTCCAAGGAAGACATCCAGATGGCCAACAGACACATGAAAAGATGCTCAACATCACTTATCATCAGGGAAATACAAATCAAAATTACAATGAGGTACCTCTCAGAATAGCTAAAATCAACAACACAAGAAACAACAGGTGTTGGTAAGGATGTGGAGAAAAAGGCACCCTCTCGCACTGTTGGTGGGAATGCAAGCTGGTGGTGATGCACCCACTGTGGAAAACAGTATGGCGCTTCCTCAAAAAGTTGAATATAGAACTACCCTACGATCCAGCAACTGCACTCTTGGGTATTTACCTAAAATATACAAAACACTAACTCAAAGGGATACATGCACCCTTCCCATGTTTATAGCAGCATTATTTACAATAGTCAAATTATGGAAGAAGCCCAAGTGTCCATAAATCGGTAAATGGATAAAGAAGATGTGGCACATACATACAATGGAATATTACCCAGCCATAAAAAGAATGAAATCTTATCATTTGCAACAATATGGATAGAGCTAGAGACTATAATGCTAAGTGAAATAAGTCAGAGAAAGACAAATACCATATGACTTCACTCATATGTGGAATTTAAGCAACAAATGGGCAAAGGAAAAAAAAGAGAGACAAACCAAGAAACAGACTCTCAACTATAGAGAACAAACAGATGGTTACCAGAGGGGAGGAGGGTGGGAAGATGGGGGAAAGAGGGGATGGGATTAAAGAGTACACTTATCAAGATGAAAAAAATAAGAATGATTAAAAAAAAAAAAACATTGGGCTCCACTTGACAAAACAAAGCATTCAAAACTAAATACACACATGCACGCACACACATAAATACAATAGTAAGCAATAAGAACAAATATATATTCTGTTCGTGAACTATAAAATACTTCACTGGTATTTAAACACACCAGCTTCGTAACTAACAGTTGCCTCCCACAACGTGTTGTTTTTCTTGAAGCTCCTTCTTACGATGACTGCCTGGGGCCACCCTTGCCCCGTCGGCGTATTGGGGTGGGGTGGGCAGTCCTATGAGCCACCGGAGCTGGACACTGCTTAACTCCAGGGGATGTCCTTCACAGAGACAAAGATGCCAAGAGGATCCCCAGGAGTTGGGCAACAAGCAGCCCTGGGAGCTCTGCTTCTAGACCCAAGCCCACTGGTCATGCTGGTTCCACGGCCTCTCAGCAGGAGCTGCTGACTTTGAGCGGGACCCTCTTGCTCTAGGCCTGTACCCTTTCTCACCCCCAGAGTTCACGCCTACGTCAGGGGTTATGCTGTGTCAGGCGATCGGAATCTGAGCCACCTTCCTCTGACAGGGGCACCTGAGACCACGGACTGCTATGGGATTCTAGTCCATCCCTCCGTCTCCTTGCTGGGTGCAGCCCTTCCAGCACCTCCCTGGAAGCTCGGCCTCTGGAGGGCCGCTCCCTCGTCAGACCTGACTCCCTCCAACCCTGGGTAACTCCCCTTCAACCTCTCACGGCAGCATTAAGAATTTCATTTTACTACCACAGCGTGAATATCATAAAAAGCAACTAGAACAAGGCCAGCTAATACAGCATTAAGTGTCCTGCTAAACAATTTGTTAAATAAAAAAGGAGACACCTTTTCATCTGGACTTCATGTTGTTTTTACAGGAGAAAACGAATTCTACATGAAAACTCATCAATGTGTTCCACAAACAGATTCAAATTTCTTTGGATTAGCTTCTTTCTCTTCCTAAAATGGTGCTACAAGATCTCAGCAGGGAGAGGATGGATTTCCAGAAACCACGACTGCCCTTTCTGTTAGCTGAACTCAAGTTTTCAGGCTCAAATACGGCCACATCCTTAACGGCAGAAAGTGGGGTACAGTCCATGTAAACATGAAAACTGAACACGGTGAGCCCCCGGAACAGCTCCTGAACCCCAGTGGCCCATCTCAGATCATCAGCTGGCTCCAGGTCTCTCTCAGGGCCACAGCCTCTTTGCGGTCAGTCACCTGCCTATCCACACGGCTTCTTCCGGAGCTGTCCTAGGTAGCGGAAAGCATTGAGTTACAGTTCATCTTTTCTTCTTAAGTATCAACACTTTCAGAGAACTTGTTTTTGTTTTTACGACAGGATGCACCTTTGGTTGTCAGTGGGTAAGTTCCTGGTATTATAGCACACGTAACCTCTGGGGTATTTTTAAAAGCCTAGCTTTAAAAGAAAATATGCAAAGTATGCTTTCCACATTTACTATACCGTTTCTTTAAAGAGGTTTTTGGAAGAACACCAAAATAAAAATAGGATTCCTAAACTTAACTTGACAGGAACATTTTCTCCACCTTTCATGGATCCAGTTTTAAACTCCCCTGCTTGATCATTTTAACCCAAATTACCCTACCTTTGGTTTAAATAATCCCTGCTTTACTTTGACAGTTACCTATAAATATGCTTCCTACCTTGCCCCCTTGCTATTCATTCCAGTTTGATAACCTGCTGTCAATCCAGTCGTTGCTGTTTTTATTATCCTAAAAGATTTTCTTCTTTTTTATGACAAGCCTTAGAGTGTACATACCAGATTAGTTGATCGTTATAGAGAAAGGCAGTGTATTTGACTATACTCAGGCTTTCCTCCATTCTATTAATAAAGGACTGGATTTTCAAATAAGTCATTTTATCCAATGGGAAGAAGCTGATTCCACCAAAAATGTCAAGGAGATCACATGACTGCAAATGCAACGTTTGCAAGTACTGTAGGAAAAAACAAGGCATTAAACTTACTGTGAGTACACTGAATATAACACTCTGACAGCTGAGAATAGTCAGTCAATTTATGGTATGATTACATACTAGCACACTGACAGGACCAGTAAGCAGGTGAGCCACATCTAACTGGATGTGAAATTGGTACCAATTTCAAAATATAAAGTTCAAACATAAGTCATTAATCATTATTCAAGATTGTCTTATCTCTTGGAGTTAATTCCTTATATGAGTGCTCCTCAAATTATATTAATCTCATTAGGGATCTACACAGTGATATCATGGACAGACAGTACCATCTTCTACTAAAATAACATCGAAAGGACACGTAGTCAGTTGCTGACAGATAGGAGAGTAATGAAGGCAAGAAGAACAGGAATTAGGAGACAGCACAAGAGTAAATAATTATGGTCCTTAAAGTGCAGGAACAAACAGGAAACAAAAGTAATTCATAAAAATGAAATAATTCAAAAACAGATCAAAGGTAGTTTAGGGAAAAAAATAGAGGATTATTTCTCCACAAGGTAACCTGAATTCTACCAGAGGTAAGCTATGTGAAATTTAACTTACAGTGTAACAGACTGACAACTATATCAGCACATTCATTTACCATTTGGGAAAAAACTCACTAAGTAATAAAATCTATCATGGCAAAAAATTTTACCTTACGTCAACACAGATTAAACAATACTCTGTTTAGTGAACAATAATCAATCCGTAAGAATGCAGGACTCAGGGAAAGAGTTTAAATTCGGCTAATTAACCAATCACCATGCAGTACGTTCGCTTTTGAGTAAGCCCACACAGACGCGGGGAGAACGAGGATGAAGCCAAAAGGTCTCCAAAATGATGTAGGGGTGCACACAAACGGCAGGGTGCTCTGACCCTGCACAAAGGGTTACGGAAAGATTCAAAATGGAAGGAAGTTTTCTCCCTATTCTGGTTTTGCCACAATGTATCTTAGTTTCTTTGTCACTTTCAAATCAAGAAACAAACTTGTATGTGTATTTCTAAAAGTCTCTTTGAAGACTACTAAAATTATAAGTAAAATTCAAAATACTTACCCGATGGAAGAATTTCTCTAATCTTTCTTTTAGGAGCTTGACACCTCCATCTTCCATGGCTCTCAGAAATGTCCCATTAAAAAGCTAATAATGTAAAAGATTTTTTTAAAAAGTCAATTTCTTACACCCTTCAATTTGCCAGTATAACAGATTCTTCTTTTCCTTTTAGATTAACTAATTCACCTTATTTAATCCCCTCTACTATTTTTAAACATACAAAATATTTACATGAGAAAGGCTGAATTATAAAATAAATCACAAAAAATCAACCCTTTGTTAATTGAGATTTCTATGTAATCACCTAATCCCTTGGGGCATTTTTTTAAAAGATTTTATTTATTTATTTGACAGAGAGGGAACACAAGCAGGGGGAGTGGAGAGGGAGAAGCAGGCTCCCCGCGGAGCAGGGAGCCCGATGCGGGGCTCCATCCGGGGACCCTGGGACCATGACCTGAGCCAAAGGCAGACGCTTAACGACTGAGCCACCCAGGCGCCCCAGGGCATATGTTTTTAAGTAGGCTTCTCGCTCAGCATAGACACCAACACTGGGCTTGAACTCATGACCCTGAGATCAAGAGCTGAGCTGAGATCAAGAGTCGGATGCTTAACCGACGGAGCCACTCAGGTGCCCTGCATTTTTTTTTATTGTTATGTTAATCCCCATACATTACATCATTAGTTTTAGATATAGTGTTCCATGATTCATTGTTTGTGCATAACACCCAGTGCTCCATGCAGAACGTGCCCTCCTCAATACCCATCACCAGGCTAACCCATCCTCCCACCCCCCTCCCCTCTAGAACCCTCAGTTTGTTTTTCAGAGTCCATCGTCTCTCCTGGTTCTTCTCCCCCTCCGATTTCCCCCCCTTCATTCTTCCCCTCCTGCTACATTCTTCTTCTTCTTTTTTTCTTTCTTAACATATATTGCATTATTTGTTGCATTTTTTTTTTTTTAAATCTCAACTCATACCTAAGTTCCACTTCACATAAGTAATATCGCCACTCCTTAAATCACACAAATATCTGCAGTATGCCTTTTCTTTCCTCAAGCACATGGACTCTCTTTTTTACCAACAGGGATACATTCCTAGTACAAGGCTGGGAATAGAGAAAAACTCAGTACTCAGTGAATAAGTGGAGACATAAACCTCAGTGCTGTTTCGAAGGCTCCATTCTTCTTCCCCTAAAACAGATACATACTCACCAGGCAGTCATCGAAAGAGTTAAGATTTTTAAACAACTCCTGCAAACAGGGGTAACTGGTCAGACTACCCTGAGCAAGCGCGCCCGGCTTACCTTATACATGCTGTAGCACTGCCGTAGCACTGAGCTGTAAACCTTGTCCTGCGGACACACACACACAGAGCTCAACTCAGGGGGGAAAAGTCCACGGCACGGCAAATATACAATACTCTTGGCAACACAATATAATGCTTGTAAGCTTGGACCCACAACTTTTGTGTGTGGACAATCAGATGCATTTAAATTCAGTTATGAGCCAGGAAGCCCAATTTTATGAGGGCTTTTAACAGATGCTTAGAAGGCATTAGTGAGACAAGATATACATTTTTATACAATTGTGCTAATATAAACAGACATAAAATTTCACTCTGCATATCCTGAGAATCTTCTGCAAAAGTGACATAGCTTAAATGTGACCAAGTCACTCAACATTTTCTAGAAATATGAAATGAAAAATGACACATTACCAACAACTCCTCCTCTTGGTATTCAACAACTGGTTTTCCATCTTTACTTTGCTTTTCAATTATAGGATTCCGAACAACCTACACAGTTTTGATAGAAAGAAATTACACAATGACCCAATTATATAAGTTTTTAATTTTCCCTTAAATGAAAAAATGTGAACATGTCACAACACCAAAAACACAACTTCTTAAAACAGCCCCAAGAACAAATACACTGAATAGGAGTTCGATTTTAAAACTGCAACCCACTTTATTGTGATTTTACTTTGCAAAAGCTAGAGGACTTTCCTAAAGTCCTAGCAGTAAAGATCACCCATAACTTCACTACACAAATTCAAAAAGATGTACTGTGTATGTAAATACCATGACCATCCAGAAATTCTCTTCTGGTTCATTGAAGAACTGTCTATTCTTCTGTGTATGTAAAGACTTTGCAGGTTTTGATGGACTAAAGGTCCTAAAAAGGTTAAAAAAGAGTACGTTTGGGACGGTTCTCCAAGTTGTACGAGGTGTAAGAATTCACTGAGCTCTGCAAAAGCGCATTTAAAGGCGTTACCTTGTAAACTGTACAATAGCTTCGCATAATCCAACATTTCTAATTTTCTCATTCTTTTCTACTTCATTTGGATGGTAAAACAAAATTTTATTTTCCTCCTAAAGTATGAAGAAACAGAATCACATTAACATAAGCATTTTTTTTTTTCATCTCGGCTGTTGAGAATGTTAACATCAACCTCTCACGTCACCCATGCTAGCGGCAAAACAAAACAAAAACCCTTCTCAGAAAATCAAGAATTATCTTCCCCTCCGTCTGTAAACAACGCTCACCAGCCTGGGAGGCAATTGTGATACTCCGTAAGTCACATGTCATCTGGAGGCTCACTAGACAATTATTCTGAAAACTCGATCTTAGGGTTTCTTTCCTCCTGCTAATTTGCAAAAGACCAACATTTGTAAGAAATAAGCGTGTGCGCACGTGCGGACACGTACGCCTCCCGGCGAGTAAAACTCAGCAGGTTCACGCGCATTTGGACTGACAGCTTTTAAAAGGACCGTGATTCGCTGCCAACAGAACCGGACATCCTTTTAGGAAGTCACCGTCCTCACCTATGAAACAAAAACCCTGGAATTTATCTATCAGTCCGGAAAACAACTTTCCTAGGGTCCTCCAAGCCTGCGTTATTTTAGGGTTACAGGCCACCACTCTCGACCCACGCATCCAGTCGGGGACTTCCAGGAACAAAAACGTAAGCTCAATATTAGTCACCCGGGATTGGCGCAAAAAGACTCAAGCCGTGTGGAGTGATAATTAGCCTGCCGAGCCTTCATTCAATACCCAGGCTTCGATCCAGGACCCGAGAGAGACCCTGCCGGCGTTGTCTGGCCCCCACTTACTCCCTGGCCCGGGAGCACGCCCGGCACAAAGCCGCGGTCGATGCCGCCCGAGGAGGGGGGTGACAGGTGCTGCGCGGTGTCCCCTCCCGGGCGCGCCCCCACGGCTCCGCAGGCCCGTCGCCGGCCGCCCCCCGCCCTCGGGCCCTCCTCCGACCGCCGGCTGACAACGGCGCGCGGCCCCGCTCCGCGTACCTCGCCCTCGCGCGGCCCGAAGCGCGGGTTGTAGATGAAGAAGCTCAGCAGCGCCGGCGGGAACTGCTTCTCCTGGGCCGCCCCGGGCCCAGCCCCGGCCGCCGCTGCCGCCATCCCGGCCGGCCCCCGCCTCGGGAGCCTCCCTCTGCCGGCCCAGACACAGCTGCCCCGAGGAGACCGCACTTCCGCCTCACTCGCGGTCGCCCCGGAAGTGGTCGCCGCCGGCCCGGAAAAAGAACCCGCAGCCCCGCGTCCGCTTCTGGCGAGCGCCCCGCGGGGGTTCCTTCCCGTTTGTTTCCCTGGCAGGTGTTTCTTATTTGAGAGTGAAGGTGAAAGTGAAACTTTTTGTTTGGTTGCTCCCAGATCTCTGTCCTGGCTGACGCGAGGGCTGCGTATTTAAAGAAAAAGAGAACGGGCATGGTTTCTTTCTTTTGGAAGGGAGAGTGGAGGCGCAAAGGAAGGCTCTGCGTGATGTGCGCTCAGCTGGGCGATTTGCCCCCTTCCATCATCTACGGGGTCCCTCCTGGCGTGTATGGGTTTTCTTGATCCGTTTGAGAGACTTCAGGTGACCGCTGGATCAAACCAAACCGACGGGGTTTGTGCTTAGCCCTACCCCAGGGGCTCCGGGGAGGGAGATCGCGCGCAGATGCGAAGGCGCTGGGCTCGGCGAGGCGTGTGTGGTCAGAGCCCGACCAGAGTGTGGCATTCCCCGCGGCGTGCCCAGTCCCGGGCCTTGGCGAGCAGGGCATCGCCCTTTCTTGGTTGTGTGGAGTCACTTGCTTTTGAGCTCTGTGGATTGTGACGTGGTTGGAACAGCTCGTTACTTCTGGCTTCTCGTATTGGGAGTTCAAACCCTTGCAGCCGACCGCTTGGCCAAACTCAAGACGACCTTGGCTTAGGTTGACCCATTTGTCACAGACGAAGTTTAGGAACAGGACCTCTTATTCAAACTGGCAGAATAGACCTTCATGTTTAGGGAGGAGATGCATTGGAATTTGGACGTGAGACGGATCTGGGTACTTATCCTAGCCCTATCACTCACAAGGTGTCAAACCTTGGACCGATTACCTAGCCTTTCTACCGTCTCTGGTTCGTATTTGTAAAATGGCTAATAGTAAATGCTTACTTAGTAGGAATTGTGCTTTAAGAATCAAATGAGACTATGCATTGTACATACAGTGTCCAGAACTTCATCATTATTCAACAAATGGTTATCATTACTTGCTCTTGAAAGACTTTTCCAACTAACTTGCTCTGGTGCATGAAATTCTCCACTAGATATAGTGTTTTGGTATAAAAGCAATAATTTAAAAATATTTTAAGATAGCAGAATCCCCTCTCCTCTCTTGTTCCTTTTATCCCCAAAAAGTCTGTGGGGAGTTCTAATACATAAAATAGATGCAGAGCTACCATCTGTGATCTACTGAGGTCTAAGAGTACCTTCTTCTGGCTTTTCCCAGGTGCTACCCACCATTCCCATCTCCCTTGGGGACCCTAAGGCACCTGCCCGGGACCTTGTGACATAGTTTGAAAACTCCAGGTTAAAGAAGTCTCTCCTTTGTCTCTGAGTAAATACTTCTCGGAAAAGTAGAAGAAAGAGCCCAGGGCTGAAGATGGAACACCTGAATTTTTAGTTCTGGTTTTGCCATTTATCAGTTGAATGACCTTTGACTAATCACTTCTTTAATCTCCGTTTCCTCCTTGGCAGAACGAGGTTAGTACCTGCCTCACAGCGTTATTGCAGAATTACACTAGATGATCCAAATGAAAACACTTTGTAAAGTACAAAGTACTATACAAAGGTGGTACAAGAGCACTTTATAGTATTAGTCAAGTTTTCTCCCCGGCACACTTCTACTTCCTTGTATACTTTGCCTCCTCTGCACCCAGGAAAGAGATGATACAAAACCAAAATGAAACAAAAACCCAGAAACCCAAGTGCTTTTTAAGTTTCAAAAGCCAAGGAAGCAAGAAAGCTTAGATGTTGATGCATCTCCCTCTCTCATAGTGTGAGGGTGTGCATGGATGCGATGTGGGAGGAGAGATGATGATAGACACTTAGATGTTTTTGGAGACTTCAGAGTAGAGAGGATGTGTAGTTGCTTCCCTGCGAAGTTGGGGGTGGTGACAGAGGAGCCTCCTGAACCTCCCTCCTCACACCAGTACACTGAATGTATAGCTACGCACAGCACAGTTCCTTCTGAGAGAAATCCAGAAGCAAGCTGAGTGACTCCTGCACATCAGTCGAATGAGGAAACACCCCAATCGAAATGGATAGGAAGGGCGGAGACACCGCCTCGCCCCAACCCCCACCCGAGCACAGCATCATACAATGAGGAGGGAACCCTCGACTCCTAGCCTCTCTCTAGGTTTGGGTTATACATCTAGCACCCCAGCTTTTAAGACTCCAACCCACAGCCCTATCTCCAAAACACCTAACATTGAATGTCAGTGGGACTTGCGTTTATTAGACCCGCAAGACCATAGCAAAGAAGTAGTTCTTAACGGGCACGTGAGCGCTCACCATGGCGATCCCCTCAAGGCTCACTACAGAGGAAACAGGCAAAATGCCAGTCAGTCTTCCCCTGGAAAGAATTTGACTGTATACTTTACAAGCTGCTGCCTGAGGGTCTGGCTTCTAATTTATCACACATGTAGGGGCTGGCTGTAGTCCTTCCAGGAGCCCAAAATAGCTGGTTGGCAGCATACCTGATTTTCCCCTCTGGTTCACTTGAAGAATAAAACCAAGTCGCCAGTATCTCCCTGGAAGAAGCTTGTCCACACATGTAGTGCCAACATTTACAGTCACCAACCAAGGGATGGACCCCAAAATTACCTGGCTCTGATAGCCAGCAGGCACTTATGAGCCCCACAGCACTGCAGCAAAAAGCAGGTTTTAAATAGGAGAGGAGCGCCCTCCAGTGGCTATACACCTGGGCTTAGCGCAGAGAGAGCTCTCCTCCCACCAGAATATCAAGAAGGAAACATCTGACTTAAAGCACAAGTTAGACCAAATGGCCCCAACAAACATTTGCAGAACATGCCATCCAATAGCAGCAGAATTCCCACTCTTCTCAAGCACACACAAAACATTTTCCATGACAGATCATGTTAGAACACAAAACAAGTCTTAACAAAATTTAATAAGATTGAAATCCTATCAAGCATCTTTTCTGACCACAAATGACATGAAACTACATATCAGCGACCAGAAGAAAACTGGGAAATTCACAAATATGTGGAGATTAAACAACATTCTCCTGAGGAACCTATGGGTCAAAGGAGAAATAAAAATGGAAATGAGGGGCGCCTGGGTGGCTCAGTTGGTTGAGTGTCTGACTCTTGATTTCTGCTCAGGTCATGATCTCAGGGTCGTGAGATCAATCTTCGTGTTGGGCTCCGTGTTCAGCGGGGAGTCTGCTTGAGGATTCTCTCTCCCTCTCCCCCGCTCCCTGCTCGCACGCGTGTATGTGCGCTCACTCTCTCTGTCTCTCTAAAATAAATAAATCTTTAAAAGATAGAAATAAAAAAATATCTTGAGACAAATGGAAATGAAAACAACATAGCAAAAACTACTGGGTGCAGCAAAAGTAGTTCCAAGAGGGAAGTGTATAGAGATATATGCCTCTATTAAGAAAAAAAAAAAAGAGTTGCTCCAGGGTGGCTCAGTTGGTTCAGCATCTGCCTTCAGCTCAGGTCATGATCTCAGGGTCCTGGGATTGAGCCCCGCACCCAGCAGGGAGTCTGCTTTTTTCTCTCCCTTTATCCCTCTCCCCTGCTCATGTGCTCACTTGTGCGCTCTCAAATAGATAAAATCTATGATAAAAAAAGAAAGATCCCAAACAACCTAACTTTACACCTCAAGGAATTAATGAAAGAAGAAAGAACAAACTAAGCCCAAATTTAGTAGGAAAAGGGGGAAAAAAACAAGAATCAGAATGGAAATAAGTGAAATAGAGACTAAAAAGACAATAGATCAATGAAATGAGGCGGTGGGTTTTTGAAAAGACAAACAAGATCGACAAACCTATAGCTAGAGTGAGAAAAAAGAAGATGCAAAATCAGAGGAGACACGACAACTGATAATACAGAAATAGTAAGGATCATAAACTACTGTGAATAATTACACACCAACCAATTAGATAACATAGGAGAAATGGAGACGTTGCTAGAATTGTATAACTTACCAAGACTGAATAATGAAGAAATAGAAAATCTGAATAGACCAATTAAAGAATTTAAAATGTATTTCAAAGTTTGTTTCAAGTGATGCTACCAAGCAATAATAATCAAAACACTATCGTACTGACCTAAAAACAGACACATAGATCAAATGGAACAGAATTGAGAGCCCAGACACAAACCCATGCATATATGGTCAATTAACTTACAATAAAGGAGTCAGGAATATGCAAGAGGTATTGGGGAAGCAGGATAGCCCCATGCAAAAGAATTAAACTAGATCTCTATTTTACACCATACACAAAAATCAACTCAATATGGATTAAAGACTTGAATGCAAAATTAAAACTTTACTTGAATGTAAAGACTGAAACAGTAAAACTCCTAGAAGAAAACCTGGGTAAGCTCCCTGACATTGGTCTCAGCAATGATTTTTTAGATTTGATACCAAAAAGCAAAGGCAACAAAAGCAAAAATAAGCAATTGGAAGTAAATCAAACTAAAAAGCTTCTGCACAGGGTCGCCTGAGTGGCCCAGTCAGTTAAGCATCTGCCTTCAGCTCAGGTCATGATCCCAGAGGGCTGGGATCGAGCCCCGCATCAGGCTCCCTGCTCAGTGGGGAGCCTGCTTCTCCCTCTGCCTGTGCTCCCCCTGCTTGTTCTCTCTCTCTCTGTCACTCTTGCTCTATCTCAAATAAATAAATAAAATCTTTAAAAAAATAAAATAAAAAGCTTCTGCACAGCAAAGGAAACCATCAATGAAATGGAAAGTCCACCTCTGGAATGGGAGAAAATATTTGCAAAACACACATCTGATATGGGTTAATATAAAAAATATCAAGGAACTCCTACAACTCAATAGAAGAAAAAAAAAACCCAAATAACCCAATTTAAAAATGGACAAAGGACCCTAATAGACATTTGTCCGAAGAAAAAGGTCAATAGGTACATGAAAAGACACTCGACATCAATCATCAGGGAAATGCAAATCAAAACCACAATGAGGTATCACCTTACACCTGTTAGGTCTATTTTAGGAAGGACGAAAGAAAAGTGCTGGCCAGAATGTGAAGAGGGAACCATTGTGCACTGATGGGAATGTAAATTGGAGCAGCCACTATGGAAAATAGTATGGAGGGTACTCAGAAAAATTAAAAATAGAACTACCATATGATCCAGCAATCCCACTTCTGGCAATGTATCCAAGGGAAATGAAAGCATTATCTAGAAGAGATTTCTGCCCTCTGTCTTCATTGTAGCATTATGCTCAATAGCCAAGGTATGGAAACAACCTGAGTGTCTGTCGATGGAGGAATGAATAAACAAAATGTGGCTTATATGTGCAGGATAGAATATTATTCAACGGTGAGAAAAAAGGAAATCCTGCCATTCAAGACAACACTGGATGAACCTGCCAGGCATTATGCTAAGTGAAATAAGCCAGACAAATACTGTGTGGTAGCACTAATAGATGGAATCTTAGAAGACAAAACCAAACCTCATAGAAACAGAGTAGAATGGTGGTTGCCAGGGGGTAGGGGGTGGGGGAAACAGAGAGAGGCTGGTAAAAGGATATAAACTTTCAGCTATGAGATAAATAAGGTCTGTCCTGCTTCTTACTCTTACCGCTCTGGCCGCGAAACCAACGCTGAGTGCTCTTTTCTGTTTTTCCCCCTTTTTCGTAAAAGTGAAATCGACTTCGATTCCTTTCATTTAGTGAACAGGTACTAATGTAGGTTTTTTGTAAAAGTGAAGTGATGTAACTTGAACTTTTGAAAAGCAGGAGATACCTGGATCTATCGGTCTCTTCTACAGGTATTAGGGGCTAGTGAGAGACCTGAACAGTCTCCGTAAGGCTACAGGCACCATCACTGCTGAAGTCTGAGGTCTGCTGTCGGGAAGGGAAGCAGGACAGGAAGAATGGGGGAGACGGAGGACAGACTGGAACGTACCTGAGTCTCTTCCTGCCTCCAGCCCTGATGATGGGGCGGGGGGGTTCCTCCAGGAAAAGCTGGTGTACTTTGTCAGAGCAGGAAAGACACACCTGGAGCTGGGGGCTAACGGAGGACCCCACACCAAGGAGGGGACCCAGCAGATAAGTGACCGCCCCCGGAGCATACATACAATGGCTATTGCTTCACTCCCGCCTCCCCGCCCCCAAATCTCAGACCCACCTAAGCCTGGGGACCTACAGCCCAAGCAAGTTGACCTACTACAAAACCACCACACCAGCGGTGTTAAGATTTGATAGAGGAGGTAGGGACGCAGGTGTTTTATGTTGTTGAAATATATTTTATCACTCAAAAATAATTCAAGGATGTGAATCCGTTTCCCTTCATTGTAGAACTCCTAGGAAAACAATGTCAAAAATCTACTCCTTACCCGAAAGCGTTGACGTTTTGAAACCAGTTAGAACCTCATGTAAACGAGTAGTCTTCCCAGTGAATAAGTTAACAGGCCAGGTGGAAACGAGCCTCGTGATTCCAATTTCATCTGTCGTCTTAAGTGTTTGCAAAGTAATACCATACCTTCACGTTAGCAGGAGCGATATAAGATAGGTTTTTGCTTGAAATTGGATTCTTGAGTACTCATTACACAAAATTAAACTGTATCGTCCCACAGAATTAACTATGCGGTTTGTCAACATGAACAAACAGACAGAACTTCCCAACTTTGCTGTTTTTCCTATGCTTTGTTTTTGAGCTGGGAATAACAGGTGAAAACCTATATATTTAAAAATTAATGTTAATATTTGGTAATGTGCGAATGCTGAAGCAAAATACCCAATAATTAGGGGCGCCTGGGTGGCTCAGTTAAACATCTGCCTTCGGCTCAGGTCATGATTCCAGGGTCCTGGGATCGAGCCCTGCATCAGGCTCCCTGCTCAGCGGCCCCTCTGCTTGTGCTCCCCCTGCTTATGCGCTCTCTCTCTCTGTCAAATAAATAGATAAAATCTTTTTTAAAAATACCCAATAATGTTTGAAGTATTTTAATAATTCTTATTAGCTTCAGCAGTGAAGCACATTCAGGAAACTGGCTTTCAGATCACATTCCATTAAATTATAAACTACCGAACTGTAAGTCAAAATTACAATTAAGTAAAAAGAGTTCAAATTAAAACCACTGTCGCAGCCCTATTTTATAAGCAAGTAGGAAAAACAGACTTCTGTAACCTATCATGCACTCTAGGCCCTCTTGTCAAAGCCAAAATATATCATTCCACTGCTGAGAACATCCCCTTCTTGAGGTAGGATGGTGGTCATCGGCAAATTAGCTAAAAATCGAGAAAGCAAGCACAAAAGTAAAGTTGTTTGCGTGCTGTCAATCCCTTTTCCAGATTGTTACAATTTCAGGATTTTGTTTCCAGTTTTGATTTGACTCTGGATATGTTATATTTAAAATTTTTCCTCAGTATGTAAAAATATAAATGAGTCCAAAGAAATGAGTAGAAATTTCAGGAACAGAATAGTATGCAGGGCTTTCATTCATTTGAGTGTGGGATACATCTTTGGCATGAAAGTTTTTTTTAAATCAAAATTGTTACTTTGGCTTAGTGACAAAAACTGGGTAAATTCTACATCTGTTTTTCATTTCCCTAGTTACTATGCTCCGTTTCTTCAACAGGCCTCAGTCTTACCGCACTGTTCTGTAATCCTTCCAGCTGGAGATAACCGGTGTTAACATTTTGTTATGAACCCGTTCTCTCTTTGGTGAGGTACATACTGAATAAGATGCATTGAAAAATGAATTACTTTGTACAAAGTTTGTATAATGACTAAACTCGGGTAATTTTTGAAAACATTTTTTTGTTTTCAAATTATACTTACCAAAGATTTGGAAATGCTAATATCTCTGCAAAATGTAAACTTAGAAAAATAACCAGAAAAATAAAAAGTGCTAATTAACAAGTATATTCAAATGCCCAGAGTTGTTGTTACTGCGTTCAGGGATGGAGTTATGTGTTGCCCACCCCCTCACCAGCACACTCAAACATCCAAACAACGTAATTTAAATTTTCTATGAGTAAAGACAAGATTGTTTCATGTAAGCATAACACCTGACAATTCTTGGGTGGTAAATACAGAGAGATGGCTCCTTTTGATTGCTACTTATTGTCTTTTGAGAGCGACTCAATTGAAATTAAGTTCCTAAAACTGGGTTGGAACAATATAAAAGCAATGTACCTGACATGGGCAAATATGATTGTCATTTTGAAACAGTAGAATGAATAAACTTCATGAATAACTGACCATAATCCTATCTGTGGAAAATTTGTGGCAATCTGTCCTTTTGTAGACATCCATCTTCTTCCAAGCATCTTCCCCAAGACAGGACATCAGTATGACCTGATGACACAGTGTCCCCTGGGTGCTCCATATAACCCCTCCAGTCATTATCCCTAGACAGATACCCTCCTAAGTGACAGAAAAGAAATAAGAGAAACTGACGATCTTCACCTAGATTAGGACGATGTTGCCTTTGCAGCTCCAATGGTTGATGGATTGCTTAGTCAATTAAAAGCTCATGACCCTTATTTTAAAACATCATCAACCACCTGGCTTCTCCGAGGTGCGTGGTGGCCAGATCCCCCCAGAAAGAGTGGGGCAGGCTCGCTTTGAGGTATGTAGAGTGTAGCAGGGATAAAGAACCATTGGTTGGGTAAAGCTAATGGGGAGATGTGAAACAAGAAGAAGGATCAGAGTATCCGTGTGTGGCGTGGAGGTGACGGCAACACGTGGATTGTCTGAAGAATCAAGGCTCTAAGCTTGCCAGTGTTGGTCAGAAAGGCGCTCTTGCTGACTTGATTTTGAGCGATTCACAGATGCACCTGGGAGACATTTGCACACACCAAGGGAGGGAAGCTGAGGTGGGGAGGACCTCGCCCGATTCCTGCCAGGAAGACTGAGGCACGAGGAGGGGGAATGGGAGTGCCCTTTATGGAATTTGAGCCTTCAAATACCATCTCGAATATTACTTGACATTGTTCTTCAAATGGATGCACTTTGAAATGTCTGATGTTCCCCTTAGCCTCATTCTAACGCGACGATATTGCAATCGTGTGTTTGTGCTAGTTGAATTTCTTCCGAATGCATATTAAAATACATACATGGTTATTAAAATAAAAATGTTGATCTCTGGAGGCCCCCTTGTCATATACACCCCACATTTTGAAGAGCTGCCCTAACACGGCCCCTCCAGAAAACAGGGGTTCGAAAGTCACCGAGCTGCTTAAGTGTGAAGGAAGCAAGCCAGGAGAGCCCAGGGCCTTAGCAGCCTGGGTGTGGAGTGAAAAGTGTGAGCCTTGCAGCAGGCTCCCAGGAAAATGCCTCAGTTCCTCCCCGGAGTCCTCAACTCTCGGGGTCAGCCGGAGACAACACCTTGAACCTGCCACCTGGACATGAGCCTTGTGAGAGTTTCCTGGCTTGAGATTGCCCTACCCTTGTGAAAACTCTGTAATAGGACCCCGAGGCTCACCTCCCAAGTGAAGGCAATTCTCTGTGTAATTGGCTCAGGTTGGTATTTCAAGGAGAGCCAGGAAAGTGAAGACAGAAAGAGAAGGGGGGAGGTGGCGGGAGGTTGGGTCAGAGCAGGCAAGTCTCAGATAGCTTGTTTTTCTAAGAAAAAAAAAAAAAAAGGCAAGCTTGAAAGTGGGTGTTTGTGCCCATCTGGCAGAGCAAGTCTCCTTAGCTCTGGGACCACTGCAGACTCCCACTTTGTTCTGTTCTGTACTGTTGGCTTTTAAATCTCTCTTACGGTCATCTAACGCATAAGCAAAGGTGATTTTATGCTCTTTATAAATCTCTTCATATTACTTTCAGACCCTGAAAATTCCCTGAGAAAATCCTAGTCTGACGGTGCCATTTGTTTGTGACTTTTTTCTTCCCCCAACCTGTTTTCTGTTTGCTGGCACACCCCGCCGTGGCTGGCCTAGTGCTTAATAGGACCGGAAGTTTTCCTAAAAGCCTTCAGCCCCCAAATTGCTTTCATCCCTGTACCTTGCTGAGAAAAACAACAGCAGCAACAACAACACACCTACACATCAGCGGATGATGAGAAATGTATCTTTATTGGATGAATTTTAAAGGCATTGTCTGCCGAGGGCCTTACAGGAGTCATCAGGGCATACTGACCACCGAAAATTCATGAATGACTGTCTTATTACCTCGCAAAAACAGGGAGCAAATTGCAGAAGCACTTCAGGGCGGGGGTGTGTGTGGGAATGAATAAATAAATTAGGGGGAGAAAGGGGGGTTTCCCATTCCCGGGGCTTTGGAGGCCTTCCGGCTGATTGTCTCTATCTCCACAGCCTGGGGCTTTTAAGAATGCACCATTTCCTGGAATTCTAGAACAGAAGAGGCGAGAAAGCATCAGTGGGGATGGCTGGGTATTTTTACAGACGTGTGGTGGCCAGGGGGGGTTCTGAAGAGGAAAGGAAGCAGATTGTCAGATGATGGGCTTGGCCCCCTCTAAGGACACAAAAGGAGAGAAAAAAAATGTCACTGACCGCAGATGGAGATGGTCTATAGTGTCCCATCTTCCTGCATAATCTAACAGACATCTTACGCTTTGCAATAGAGCCCCTTGTATTAGAACTTGTGAGCCCAGCAATTTGTCTCTGGCAGTGCATGGATTTGGTATAATAGCCTATTGCAATCTGGGATCGCTCAGCTCTCTGTCTGGCTACTTTAAGACCAAGATGGGGGGTTTTCTTCCTCTTTTCGGAAGCTATGTTGTGCAGATGTAGGAAATAATTCATAGGGTGGGCCTCAGAACTCACTTTTCTCTCATGAACTCTAACCTTACCCCCAAAAGTTTGTATTACTAAAAGACGATGGTGATAATGGTAATGATAAAAATGAGTGGATGTGACTGATTGAAATGGAAAACTGGGGTTTTGCTTTATATTTATTGGTACACTTCGCCTATCTGGATTTTTTTTTTTGTGGTTAGATTTAAATAAATCAGTCTTCTCTTACCTCAACTATTTCTCTGAGCTATCTACAGAAGCTACATTAACTCTTGTGTAGCAAGTTATAGTGGTATAATTTTGGGTAGGTTTTTAAAAGGATCTAAACAGGCGTTCTAAATTTCCAGTTAGTACCACCATAAAGACCATGCATAAATTCTTCTGAGTTGGCATGCACAGTGTAGCTAAAAAGCATGTAAGCCACATAACTGGGATGAAAATAATCCTACAGCCATGCAGCTATACTAAATTTGAATATAGGGCTCTGCACACAAAAGACTCCACACATGGTGTTTGGTCTACTCTAATATTGTCCACTCAGTGGGCTAATGTCCAATAAAACGTGTTTGTTTAAACCCTTGAAAGCTAAGAGGCTTTCCTCCTCAAGTCAGTAGACATTTTGGTAGGAGACCTACTTGAGAATGTCAATCCTTCCCTTATTCAGAAGGGCTTAGATCCCAGTGGTAGAAATTCCTTACATTATTGCCATGATGCATTAGGGTGTCTTGCGAATCATTAGCCAGGCCATAGCCAGTCCCCCGGTCAGGTGAAGGGTATTTTCTGGGTCATAGACAGTGACTCACGGGACCAGATTCTACGGTATATCGTTGGTATCCTCACGGTGGGTCCATTTTACAGATGAGAAGGCTGAAGCTCAGCAAGGTTAAGAAAGGGGGATTTTCACTAACCACGTCTGCCTGATCTCAGGGCCCAAGTCCCCTGGATTGCTTCCAGAGCTAAATTCTTTTGTGCTGGCTACAGGTGTGAACATACCATCGGCTCCAATTTTCCCATCACCATCATTGTCTGCAGCCGCCATCAAGGACTTGGTTTCTGACTCTGTCAGCTCTCTAGCACCGCTCTCGAACTTCTGGAGGAAAAACCTGCAGGACAATCAAGATTGATGGGAATTTTCTGAAAGACCACGTGTCTCTGTGCTTACCCTTTTTCTCTTGAAGCAAACCACCTGTTCCCCCCATTGCACTATTCTGTCACAGGTCTTCACAAGCCAAACTTGCCTTCCTTGTAGAAACTATGGGTGGGCATTTTGTTTTTAAAAAAGTTGTGTTTTTTTTGTTTTTTTTTTCAGGGGGACGCCTGGGTGGCTCAGTTGGTTAAGCATCTGCTTTCAGCTCAGGTCATGATCCTGGGGTCCTGGGATCGAGCCCCGTGTCGGGCTCCTGGCTCAGTGGGGAGTCTGCTTCTCCTTCTGCCTCTGAGCCTCCCCCTGCTCGTGCTCTCTGTCTCTCAAATGAATAAAATAAATACATTTTAAAAAATAAAAAAAAATTCTTCAGATTTTGTTGATAAGTCCATTTGCCAAAGAAAAAAACCTACAATGAATGCATTTTTGCACCTACAGTCTTCAGTGCCTGTGTCTAGAGCTTCACAAGGACAGACGCGTGGCCCGCTGACTCACGGTCTGCCCTTTCATGAGGCCCTGCAGAACACCCAGTGTCAATCCTGGCCATTGAAGAAATACTGACCCAACTGGCTTCCGCTGCTTCCAAGCCACCTAGCAATGTCAAGGGTGCCACACAAGCTCAGGACAAAACTCACTTAAGCTCTTCTTCATCCAGATATCCACTCTGGTCATTGTCTATGAACCGAAAAACATCCTTCACCTGGCTGGCCGACATCTTGGAGAGGCCTGATGTCTGGAAGAATTTTTGGGGTTCGAAAGTATCTGGGTCTGAAGGACAGAGAGAGGATTATTCTGAGGCTCATTGGGTCACATTCTGTATTTGGGCCAAGGTGCTGTAAGCATAGGTTATCAAAACCCCTCCTCATAATATCGAGCTACAGGGATGCTCTGTTCTCAGTTTTTAAAAAAGACGGGGCACCTGGGTGGCTCAGTCGGTTAAGCATCTGACCCTTGATTTCAGCTCCGGTCGTGATCTCAGGGTCGTGAGATCGATTCCTGCATTGGTCTCTGCTTAAGATTCTCTCTCTCCCTGTCCCTCCTTCCCTTTCTCTCTCTCTCTTAAAAAGAAAAGAAAAGAAAAAAAGAGGGCTGTGACTAGTGCAAGCTTTCGAGGCAGCCAAGACTGGGTGACTTTGTGATAGCATCTCTTGTCTCCCTCCCCACCTTCCCTGTCCACTTGCTTTTGTCTATCCCCCTCTTTCTCCTCTATGCCTCCCCCTACCCTTTTGACAGGCTGTGTGTCCGAGACCCCAGTAGTGCTGGTCTAACCGGCCGGAGGGGGGGGGGGGGAAATGCAGTCATTGCATTCAAACAGGCTACATGGTATCCACACGTTTCTTTTTTCACGTTTAGTAAGTTTCTTTCCCCTTACAGCAATGGAATCCTATGCTCTATCATTGTAGTTATTTCATTGATAACAGTTTTACTCTCTGGTCCCACGAATTTTCAGCAAAGTTCACATTTTAATCTTTGAGGCTTTGCTGGAGGTGTGAATAGCTGGGAAATACCTCCCCCCCCACCCCACTGCCCTTTACCTTGGCACTCCTGTAGGGCTGCTGCAATGTCATCAGCGCTAAGGACATCTGTGATGCTCATTTTCCACCTAGTCACACAGAATAAATGAGATGTGGTCAATGGCAACAGGAAGATGCACATCTAGGGGCACCATGCTCTCCCAGGCCCACTGAAACTGTGTATTTGTGGGGAATTTTTAAATGGGATAAGCGTGATATTGTATTAAGTGATGGGACAGAAGAGCCACATACAAACCATAAATTGAAAAGATTCCAGCCCCCTTTGTCTCAGTGCCTTCTCCTGAATATTCTTCAAAGACAAAATTTAAAACTACAGCCTAAAGAATGACTTGATTCCATTTTCTTATAAAAATGATATTTGCACAATCGATCACTTATATAGACATCTACCAAACATCCAGGAAGTAAACTATGTTACAAATGCAATGGTATTTTCATACACTGGAAATGCAATGTTGTCAATTCCACGTGGGAAAGGATACAGCTTGGGCTACTTGGAGACCTTCTATGGAAAAGATGCTCCCTATCCTGAAGGATGGGGATCAGAGACATGGAAAGGCCATCTACCAGAGATCAAACAGACTCCTTTCAGGTGTCAAGTCCCTGGGGAAAGAGAAATCTGAACACAGCATGCACCAACCTAATATGAATGCATGTAGGAAAGAAGAGTCTGGGGTCTTGTAGGTCCACCAGCTACTTACCGTTTTAGATTTTCCCCCGGGAAGAATCAGGAAAAAGAGTTGAAGGAGCACAAAACAGATGTGCCTTTGTTACCTTACTGACCTACCTTATATAGGATTGAAAAAGTGATAGTAAGAACCTCTTAGATTTCCTTTTCAAGGATCAAGTAGACGTAGCTCGAATGTCTTGCCTTCTAATTAAACCTCTTTTTTTTTTTTCTATTTATATCACAAGGGAATGTGGGTGGGAACAGCCAATTTTTTAAAACAAACCTCAACAAACCTTAACTAAGGGTTCAGCTCTGTGAACGAAGCCCACAAGTGGTGTGGAGAAGACCAGAAAGCTGGTTAAGAGGAGACAGTGGCCAAAATGGGGTGGACACAAATGGGGGCATTCTGTAAACTGAAAAGGGCCCCCCAGGTCTTAGCGGCTGTCTGCAGCAAGCTTGCTGTTACCCCCTGAAGTTGTGGGAGTGCGAGGCCAACCTTGGTCCAGAGCGGACAGACTCAAAGTCAGTGTCAGATAGACACATAGACTCGTCCATCAAAGGGGTGGCGCTGGTTGGATGACTTTCCAAAAAAGTCTTGGCTTGGATTTTCCCAGTGATTTCTTAAATCGCACGCACTAAAAAGGCAAAAAGGAGGCAAGCAATCAACCATTCCCAAAGCCCACATCTCAAATGTGCAGGAAAAACGTGAGGCCAGGATTTGAGACCTCAAGGTTTTTTGCTTTTTGTCTGTTTTTGGCTTTCAGCAAATATTTGTTGAGTCCTTATGTAGCCAGCGCTGTGCTAGACTCTTTCTTTTTTTTTTTTAATTTTGGTTAAAAAACCAAGTAACATAGGGAGGCCTGGGTGGCTCAGTCGTTAAGCGTCTGCCTTCGGCTCAGGTCACGATCCCGGGGTCCTGGGATCGAGCCCTGCATCGGGCTCCCGGCTCAGCAGGAAGCCTGCTTCTCCCTTTCCCACTCCCCCTGCTTGTGTTCCCTCTCTTGCTGTGTCTCTGTCAAATAAATAAATAAAATCTTTAAAAAAAGCAAAAAACAAAAAACAAAACCATGTAACATAAAATTTACCATTTCAACCATTTTAAAGTATACATACAGTAGTGTTATCTATATGCACATTGTTGTGCAAGAAATCTCCAGAACTTTTTCATCTTGCAAAACTGAACTCTATGCCCATTGAACAATAACCCCCCCACCCCCCTCCCAACCCCCTGGCAGCCACTATTCTCCTTTCTGTCTCTGGTGGTTAGACAACTTTAGACACCTCTTATAAGTGGAATCCTGCAGTATTTGTCTTTTTGTGACTGACTTATTTCACTTAGCATAATATCCTCAAGGATTGTCCATGTGGTGGTGTGTGACAGGATTTCCTTATGTTTCAAGGCTGCATTCAAGTTTTTTTAAAAGTCAAAAACCAATCCCATGTTGCAATCAGAAATAGTCAGTGGCTTCGAAGTAGACAATTCAGGAGCTTTAGACTCTTCCCTGGGTAATATCATTGGGATGGTCATCTTCAGTTTGTCCCCAAATATATTCCCCTACCTCCCTCCACCCCACCCCAGCAGTGTACTTTTGCTGGTGTCCTCAATGAGAAGTTTCTCTCAGGAACAGCTACAGCATGCTTGGTTACCAAATGTCAGACCTGCACCATTCCTGTCTTGCCCACATGATATGCCCCAATGCCTGATAGCCCCCAACCTAGTCAGGTGCTCAGTAATTATTTGATGGATGGATAAATAAACAGCAACAAGAGCTTGAAAACAGGATTACCAACCCTCACCAACTTGCCCAGCCCTTAAAAAGCAGTTTCTGAAAACCAGGCGCAAGAATGTAGGTTGCTGACATTAAGTTGCCATAGAAACTCTGTTGAGTCCTTTCTTTCCGTTAGTGTTCAACAGGGGCAGAGTTTCGGTTTGAGAAGGTGAGAAATGTTCTGGATGATGGTGATGGTTGCACAACAGTGTGAATGCACTTAAAGCCACAGAGCTGTACTCTTAAAAATGGTTAAAATGATAGTGACAGTGACAGACACACACAAAACACACACACACACACAAAAGATGTTGATTCAGTGGTCTACATTATTTTGGCCACCAATTCACAACTGCTCCCAGGAAAGAGTAGAAAGAAGATTTCAAAGTAGAAGACCTTAACTGGAGCCCCGTTTGGTCCTTCATTAGCCTCAAGACTCCAGGCCTCAGTTTCCCCTTGCAGCAAATAGGAATAACCCAGGCTGCGGCTCTGTCAGCTTCCCGGGCTTCTTTTGGGGATCAGGGGACCAAGTTCAGATCTGCAGACCTCTGGAGGAGTCTCGGAATCCCCCGTTGAATCCCACCCATGTCCTGGGATTGCAAGAGAATTTCATCTTGTGTATCCAGTCCACTCGATTGGTCGGGACTTCCAGGAGAGGAAGGAGTGGACGCTGGGATCAGCTAGCAATGTCTGCAGGGAGGAAGGCTGGCAGGGTGAAGCCAAGAACTTGGCCAACCTGGCTGGGCTGTGTATTTGGACTTTGCTACTGCCAGTGAGTGGCCCTGGACGCTCAGATGACACTTCTGTTTCAGATATCTAATGCTGTCCCCAGTCAATCACCTGTTTCAATCCACATCCCCAGTGTGCCTCTTAATCCCGCAGACGTCCTCTACACTGAGCCCCCACACTGATCACTTGCTGCCCAGCCCCGTGACGTCTCTCCAGCCATGAGGGCCCGACCCCTCTCCTCACCCACTGGCCTGTCCTAGATGTCATCAACCCATAACACCAAGCATAGGCTCCGGTCTCCTCCCACTGCCATCCTACAAGTCCGTCACTGGCTTCCACTTGTTCTTACAGTAAAGACAAAAGTCCTTCCCATGGTCTTAAAGGCCCTGTGTGATCTGTCCCCTGTGGACTCCTCCAGCCTCATCTCACACCATCCTCCCACCCGGAAAGTCCGTCAGCCCCTTGATTTACCCACCCTTTCTCCAGCCATGTCTCCTTGTACTGTTTCCTTTGCCTGGAATATTCTCCTTCCTCTTGACTTCGGGGTCTCATACATAGGCTTTGCATCTCTGCTCAGGTGTCACTTTTTCCAGGAAGACTTCCCTGACTCCCAGACTAGTCAGACCCCCACTTCGCTGGATGAACAATGGCGTTTGAACCCTATGCTTCTCCCTTACAGCAAAATCACAGCTGCACGGGCCCACTTGCTGTGATTGCTTGAATAGTGTGTCTCTCTGCTCACTGGACAGTGAGACCCATGAGGGCAGGTTGAGGTCTGTGTTTTCACAACTCTGCACCCCCAGTGTGGACATGAATGAAGACCAACCAAATGAGAACAGGCAAAGGCTATTAACTCAGGCAAGGGAGTGAGCCACCGTCACCGTGTTTGGCAGAGACTCAAAGGCAGGCAGAGGAGCGGGAAAGCTTTAGAGTGGAAAGAAGAGAGGGTTCGCATATGCCCTGATAGGGGGCTGTCCACCCGGGAAAGCTGGAGGCAGGCTAATAGAAGCTGAACATGCTCCGTGATTGAGCAAGGGAGCATAATCGTCTTCCTCTGTTTGGTCCTGCGTTGAAAGCAGGAATAAAAATGAAGGGAGCTGTCAGTTACGATTTAAGTCCCTGCTGTTTTGGGCCAGTCATTACAGAAATTGGTGTTTGGCTTCTTGGATGGCTTGCTAGGGACAGGGGTCCGACTCCCTACAAGCCTGACTTACATACAGCAGGCTGGCTTCTGGGCTGGTTGTGCAGAGAGCGGGTCAGAGCTCGGTTTTTGCATACGGTCTGACCTTTATCCATTGTTTGGTTTGTTTTAAGATTTACTTGTTTATTTTAGAGAGAGCGAGCGAGCATGAGTGGGCGGGGCAGAGGGAGAGAGAATCTCCAGCAGACTCTGCACTGAGCGTGGAGGCTGACTCGGGGCTCAATCTCAGGACTCTGAGATCACGACCTGAGCCGAAACTGAGAGTCAGATGCTTAACCGACGGAGCCACCCAGGCGCCCCCCTGATTGTCCATTTTTATACTCAGCCTCTCACTACCACGTTCCTTGTTACATTGTAAATTCAGTAGCTGCACTTGTAGCACAGGTGATCTTGGACAGGTCTCTTCTCCCGAGCCCCACCTTTCCCCTTTCACACTGGAGATAATAGTACAACCTGTTCCATAGGATTGTTGACGGCTAATCCCAGGGAAGCACCTGGCATTGAGCCAAGCACGCGGTGAGCAAGCAAGAAATGGTGGCCATTGTTGTTGCTGTTGGCTTACAGCCTTTTAAAAATAAAGATATTCCAGGTAAAGCTCATCTAAAGTGATCGAAGGGCATAGTGGTTACCCTTGATGGGAGGGTGGCCACTGGGGGTGAGGAGGTCCTGCTGTATTGGTAATGTTTTATTTCTTGATCTGGGTGCTGCTTACATTTTTATGAAGCTTTAGTGGGTGCTTTTCTGGATGGGTGTTTTACTTCTCTAGAAAGTTGACTTTAAAAAAATGGTTGAGCACAGAAAGATGGAGGAGGGTCCTACTCTGTGGTGTGGGGGAGTGGAGGCCATGGGACCAGGCACTGGCCAGCTGCAGCCTCTTTCTCTGTCCTCCGGGCCGAATTATCACAGGGCTCTCGGGACTTTCAGCAGGTGAGACCCAGACACATTGCCGTGGTGCCGCCAGCATTCACAGCAGGGCTGAGAAAGAGATGTTTCACAGGAGCCATTAGGTGGCTGTGCCCTATGACTGAGGGAAATGACCTCACAGCTCAGAAGGAGAAGCCACTCTGGCCCTGAGGGGTTTCACACTCTGCCACTCCAAAATTTGCCACTTGGACTATTTTGAGCCAAACTGAGAAACAAAAAAATGCAAGAAGAGTTCTCTGCTCTCTTCTTCTCTTCCTAAAAGTAGGGCATACATTTCCCAAGAGGAAAGTGCCTTCCCTGTACCAGGAGGGGAGGCCAACCCATCTCTGGGGATGGAGGATGGAGGGTTGATGCTGGGAGGAGTCTGCATAAACAGACCTTTCTAAAATACCCCTTATCTTCCATTAGTCCCCCATATATTTCCTAGTCACTTCCCCATGGCTTACCCCCCTAAGAGCCCAAATCCCCTTTCCTTGGTCTAGCCACTTCTCCACAATTTACTGCTCTTTGTTAAAATGGTATATTAACCCCTAAGTCTAGTTGCTCTTTTGAGTTTCACTTCTTTCCTGGGAACTCTATGCAAATAAAATAAAATTGTACCTTTTCTCCTGTTACTCTATCTTTTTTGTTGGTTTAATTAGCAGGTCCCAGTAACAGAACCCAAGAGATTAAAGGAAAAGTTTCTTCCTCCCCTACAGCTCCATCACAGAGAGACCTCCCTGTCTGTCCCATCAATCTCATCCCTCTGTAATTTTTTCTCCAGAGCACTTACCAGGATGTGAAATGATCTGGGTTTTTTGTTTTTTGTTTGTTTGTTTGTTTGCTTGCTTATTGTCTGTCTCCTTCCACCCAGCTGGAAACTCCTGGAAAGTAAGGACTGTGTGTGTCATGTTCACCCTCAGTCCCCAAGGCTTGTCATTTACTAGCACCAGAGGCTCCAGCAGTGGAGATGAGAGGGCCTGGCCTCACCTGAGAGGCAATGACTAGTCATAACGTGGACCTGGTGGGAGTCTGAAATCTTACTGAAACAATGACTAGTACAATTAAAACCATTCCCCATGCTTTGTTGTTCCCCATCTATTCTGAAAGAGTCTCAGGGGTGCCTGGTTGGCTCAGTTGGAAGAGCGTGTGACTCCTGATCTTAGGGTTGTGAGTTCAAGCCCCACGTTGGGAAGAGAGATTGCTTAAAAATAAAATCTTAAAAAAATTTTTTTTTAAATTGCAAAAGATTCTCAAATGTCTTACAGGACTATAGCAAATTATTTGAGAACATTAAGAGCAGAGATTCTTAAATGTCAGTGATGAAAAAGCAAGGAGCATGGTAAAGCAACTCCTGACTGACAAGGTAGGAAACCCCCCAAAATCTGAATTTTAACATCTAGCTGATGCATCTGTACGTTGATATGGGGAGACATCTAGAGTTACTGGAGTATGTTTACTTATAAATGAGATGTTTCTCTAGTGAAGGATTTCCTTTCCCACTCAAAGAGACTTGGCAAAAATTTGTTAAATAAGGTTTCACATGGGAGCTTAGAACAAGCTCCTTAGTGAGAAGATAGTGCTG
This sequence comes from Halichoerus grypus, assembly GCF_964656455.1. Lineage (NCBI taxonomy): Eukaryota > Metazoa > Chordata > Mammalia > Carnivora > Phocidae > Halichoerus > Halichoerus grypus. The sequence goes on from NC_135717.1 coordinate 5,121,311, forward strand.
TTTGCTAACTAAGATCTATTCAGTGTCTTAGGGCTGAATGAAAAGGACAGCTTGCAGGTTTCACAACAACATGAGTAACAAAGGTATGGCAGGACACGGTCTGTGTCTACAAGGATTGACCTCCCCTGGATTTAGAGTTTTTACAAAACCTTGGATAGGATACATCCCTTGTGACCTCCTATGGGTATGGCCATGAAATAAGGTTCATAACCAACACCAGCTACATAATCTGTGGGACCCAGTGGAAAGTTAAAATGCAAGTTCCCTTGTTCACAAATTAAGAATTTCAATATGGCGGCAGCAGAGCTTTAAATCAAGCATGGGGCCCTTCCAAGTACAGGTCGTACACACAAAGCCGGCCTGGCTCATGACTTAATGTTTGTTCAACACCGCCTGGTTTACCAACATGATGTTGTGCCATTAGTCATTGCAACAATCTGTGAAATATTATTATCCCTATGAGGAAAAGGGAGGTTAAGAGATACTCCAGGCCCATTAGCTGCTTAAGTGGCAGGGCCTGAACTCATCCTCAGGATTTTCCCTGGTGCCAACTGAAAAATTCCCAAGACACCCAGGCTTCTGGATTTCCACTAGCCCTTCTTCCCCTTAGGAAAAAAAAAAGGCTCGAGTTTGTTTTCAAGCCACCAGACAAAGCACAATGGGCTCTCTGGCATGGGTGAATCATCATCTCAATCCACCCCCTTAACTCCTGCTGCCCTGGGGGAGGGTGGTCCTGAAGCATCATTTCCAGCTAGGGAGCTGGTGGTTGTTTGGAAATTTGGGCATAAACCTACCTGTTCCCCTTGATGATTCACTTCAGATCCAGGATCATGCATGTGCTGGACCTGCTTCCTCAGGGGGAATGTGTAAGGGCAAGATAGGGTACCGTACTTTAACAATAGGATAACTTGACTTAAGCATAACATGTATCTAGACTACCATGTACAGTTACGATTGCAAGTGTTAATACAGCACGTGGCGAGGCTGGGACACATTCAGCAAATGAGTGAACAGGCTTCTAGCCTGGTTTATATGCAGTATCTCTCTCTCTCTCTCTCTCTCTCTCTCTCTCCGTGTGTGTGTGTGTGTGAAGGTTAAGTAATTTTGAAAGTATTATTAAAAATATAATACCTGCTTTTTGTAGAAAATACAGAGAAGCAAAAAAAAAAAGAGAAGGAAAAAGAGTCAAGAGAAGAGAAATGGATGTAACTCACCACTAGAAACAACAATGCTAATATTTCAGTGATCCTTTAACATATATTGATTTTGAAAAATATTTTAAACATTGAAATGGAGCCATGACCTCAGTAACCTGCTTTTTCACTTAATATATTGTAAACATTTTCCCCATCAGTAAGTATAAATCTATATACCATGATTTTTAGCAGCTATGTATAATTCTCCTGTAAGGGGGTGGGAGGGCTCTAATATCATCAACCCCCACTTACTAGGCCTCTAGGTTTTTTCACATCTTTACTATTACAAGTGCAGGGATGAACATCCCCGTAGCAAAATCTGTGAGTCCATCCTTAGTTATTTTTTCTTTTACATTCCCAGAAATGTCTTATGATACTCATTTATTCAGCCAATATTTGTTAAGTGCCTTCTACAGGCCAAGCATTGTGCTAGATGTTGGCTTTTAAACAACGAGCGATTGAGCGACTGAGCGATTGCCCGGTTAGGTTCATCTAATGTCACGATCAGGGGTTGGTGTGGTTGGCAGAATTTCCAGGGATGGCCCTCAAGAGCCCACATACCCTAATGCCCGGGCATGGGACTGTTAAAAAAAAAAAAAAAGAGGAAAAACATAATCACACTGATCACTAATGAATGTATACTTACAAAATGAGGAATTATTCACAAGACCTTGTTGGCCTCCTTAAGGGCTTGGCATTCAGAGCAAAAGGGATCCATTGAAAGATTCTGAGGAGGGAGGGACTGAATTAGATTTGTATTTCTTTTTTTTTTTTTTTTAAATATTTATTTATTTATTTTAGAGAGAGAGCTAGGTGAAGAGGAGTAGGTGGAGTTGAGAGGCATCAGGAGGGTAAGTGGACTGAATTTGGTCATGGCTCAGGGCAGGGAGGGAGAGAGGTGTCAGGGACAGGTCCGGGAGGACGGGCCTTGCCCCTCACAGAGGCGGGGCGCCCAGGGTTTGGCCAGGTTGAAGGGAGACAACCACGTGCATGTGTGCATCTGGAGCTCGGAGGAGACGTGTAGGCACGGTGTGCACATTTTTAAGTCATTGTTGAATAGCTGGCAATTGAAACCACGGGTATGGCTCCGCCCACCGGGATGGAAGCGGGGATGTTGGGGGGCTCAGGCCTGAATCTTGAGGACGTCTTGGAAGAGGACAGTGAACCTGCACAAAAGACAAAGAGGAGCCGCCAGAGAGAGAGAGAGAGAGAGAGAGAGAGAGAAGGAGGGAGAGGGCTGTAATAAGCAGAACAGGTATTATGGGCTGAGCCAGCCCCTCCCCCAATTCATATGTTGAAACTCTAACCCCCAGAACCTCAGAGTGTGTATTTGGAGATGGGGCCTTTAAAGAGGTAATTACGTTAAAATGAAGCCATTAGGATGGGCCCCAATCCAATCTGACTGGTGTCCTTATAAGAAGAGGAGATTGGGGGGCGCCTGGGTGGCTCAGTCGTTAAGCATCTGCCTTCGGCTCAGGTCATGATCCCGGGGTCCTGGGATCGAGCCCCATGTCCGGCTCCCTGCTCAGCGGGGAGTCCGCTTCCCCGCTCCCTCTGCCCCTCCCCCAGCTCATGATCTCTCTCTCTCTCAAATAAATAAATAAAATCTTAAAAAAAAAGGAGGTGGGGACATACAGAGGGACACCAGGAATTGGTGTGCACAGAAGGAAGACCACACCAGGACACAGAGAGAAGTAGCCATGGCAAGCCACCGAGGAGGCCTCTGGAGAAAGCAGCCCTGCTGACACCTTGACCTTGAATTTGAGCCTCCAGACGGTGAGAGAATAAATGTCCATTGTTCAAGCCGCCCAGCGTGGGGTGTTTTGTGATGGTGCCTGGAGCAGGCTGACACGCCCAGGGAGCTGCGTGCCCTCCGGGTAGGCGGGGAGGGAGCCCCTTGCACGACAATATCATAAGCACACACTGAAACGTACTGAAGGACAAGAGGGCCCTCCTGTCCCTTGAGACCCCGTGCAGCCCGTGAGTGAGCATCCGCGGTCACGCTGACATTGCTCAGGCCCCAGGGAAATGCTTCTTAACATCTCTTGCTCCATGTCCTCGGAATGAAAGATGACAGCGTGTGAGGATGTGGAGGCTGTGCTCTCCTGACCTCAGAGACAGGGAAGCAGGAGAAAATTTGAGTGACAGGAACCTTGGGCGGGGGAGGGGAAGACATCAAATCTAAGTCATCAAATCCTTTCTCTCAGACACATTGAATATGACAGATTCTCCTATAACAAAGTATTGTTTCCCCGTCGTGCTCAATATGTTTTTTCCCTTCTCTCGGTGTTTTAATGTGCAGTTCCAGAGGTATTCACAAATTAGCTTATTTACAACAGTTGCACGTGTGGCTTAGGAAAATCTGCAAGATCAAACGACTCATGTTATTCTAATTTTGTTTACAGGTAGGCATGTACATATATGTAACGGGGGAGAAGCACAGTATTGATTTTTTTACATTGGCAGATAGTTGAACATTGAATATTAGGATTATGAATCATCTTAGTTTTAGAAAAATAAAAGTTTAATAAAATTACATAGGCATTGGGGCGCCTGGGTGGCTCAGTCGTTAAGCGTCTGCCTTCGGCTCAGGTCATGGTTCCAGGGTCCTGGGATCGAGCCCCGCATCGGGCTCCCTGCTCGGCGGGAAGCCTGCTTCTCCCTCTCCCTCTCCCCCTGCTTGTGATCCCTCTCTCGCTGTGTCTCTGTCAAATAAATACATAAAATCTTTAAAAAAAAAAAAAAATTACATAGGCATTTTAAAACATTAAACATTTTAGTTTTATTTAAATAATTTTGGTCAAAACGTTTGGCATTCCCTAAGTATAACTCCTATTTTACCTTTTAATTTTGGTAGCCGATTTTGAATTTTTGGAAGAAAAACAATCTTGTGAAAGCATAAGGATAATTTTGATTTTTAAATTTTTTTACCTTTCATACACATTTTTGATGAAAATATATTCGAACGTCATATACTTTGAATATAACCGTATTCTCTTTTTTAGTCTTTGAGATCATTCTTGACAGTAGAACATTAATTACGTGATGATTTTATTATCATATTACATAAATTTGGTTTTGCTAACATTAAGGGAAGAAAAATTGTGTGGATATGACATATAACAATGTATGGATTATATCTGTCTTTGTTTTATTAATTCAAACGTTGCTGACCCAGCAACACAATACCAGACATGTAAAATAATAAAGTTTAGTCATCTTTGATATTCTGCCTATTTCACTCATGCAAAGCAGCCATCCTGGGGCGCCTGAGTGGCTCAGTTGGTTAACCATCCCACTTTTGATTTGGGCTCAGGTCACTGAGATCGAGCCCAACCTCGGGCTCTGCACTGGGTGTGGAGTCTGCTTAAGATTCTCTCTCTCCCTCTCCCTCTGCCCCTGCCTTCCCTGCACACATGCTCTCTCTCTCTCAATCTCTCTCTCTAAAAAGAAAAAAAAAAAGCCACCCAATAGCCTATACACTTACAAACCAGTGTTAAGTCTTATGTGCTCAGCCCGTCCTGGTCTCTGCCAATGGAGAGACTATCATTAGAGTATGTAAGGAATTCTGCAAACATCAGCCTGCCAAAATACTAAGAAACAAAGAAGCTGTAGGTATGGTTTTGGTCTATGAGAACGCATCTGTCAAGGTGGGATGCTAGCACCAAAGTACTTTTCCACAGCTCCTTAGCCTTGCTGGCCCTTTACATGTGTGTTGTGAGTGCTCTTACCCTGGGCCAGCAAACGTCAGGGGCAAAGGTAAGAGTATTTAGAGAAGGAAGGGTAGATCGGCAGGGTCGACTGCATCCGAGGGGTGTAGACGAGGCCTGAGGCTATCTGGGAGGTTTAGCAGTTGGGGATGCCAAGTGTGTTTCTGGGTAATGCAGGTGGGGGCGGTGGGCGGGGGGTGACCGTGGTGAGCAGTGGGAGGGTTGTGGGATGCGGAGCTGCAAGGATCTGGGGAGACCCCAGCTGCCTGTGACCTTGCAGGAAGCGAGGGTTCAGGAGAGGATCTGAGAGGGCCCAGCACCCCACTTGCCGGAACATCAATGCTCCCTGGGTTTTTTAGTTCCTCTCTGTTCTTCCTCCAGCTTTCTCTAAGGACCAGAGAGTCTGAATGCTAACAGTCCAAGATCTGCCAACTGTTTGGGACTTGGATCAGTCACTCCTGGTTCCAGGAATGGCCCCGCAGGCCTTCTGGGTATCTCTGGATTCCTAACGGGCTTCAGGTCTCACCCCACGCTGTACCCCACCCCCACCCCAACCCCAGCCTTCCCATGGGCACTCAGAGCAAATCATTAGCCATACCATTTCTTAGGCAAATGTTGCTGGAGAGAGGACAGTTCTTTCTCTCTGCCTTCCCTTCTAATGCCTGAAAGGCATCCGCGAGATTAGAGCATCTGTGTCTTTTTCTTCCTCTTAGAAATTTGCTTTAATTACTCAGTGGAGTTGATGGCAAATGCATATGAGTGTGTTAGGACATAAACCTTCAGCTGACCGGGCCTTGGCGGGCTGCAGGGCTGACGCGAAGATGTGGGGAAGCCTTCGGATGGATCAGCGCCTTCTGCTCTCGGCTTCAACAGGCTCAGTGTACCGCCTTTGGAGCCCCCACCATATAGGACAAACCTCAGTTCCCCCGTGTGGCCCTTGCTGTCCCACCAGGATACACAATGCTTCTGACAACGGCGGTGGTGGTGGTGGGGGGAGGTTCCCCGCCCCAAACAATTCTGGGCAGCACCAGCTGGGCGCCCTGTAATTTAACGCAATTTTGACACGGTCTACCTGGATGTAGCGTCAGATCCCACGGGTTAAGGGCTCCGTCCCCAAGGCTGCCCCACCTCCCCACCCCACCCCCGCTTCGGGTGCCAGTCACAAGTTGTCACCTGTGCTTCTGACCCACTGGCTTAAATCAGAGGTTCCCATGACCCCCTCCTTGGGTTTGACTAATTTGCTAGAGCGGCTCACAGAACTCAGAGAAACTTTTTACTTCCTAGATGGCCAGTTGGTTATGAAAAGATATAGCTCAGGAACAGCCAGATGGAAGAGATGCACAGGACAGGGTCTGGGGGAGGGGCACAGAGCTTCCGTGCCCTCTCCAGGTACGCCCCTGTGGCCAAATCTCTGAGCGTTTGCCGACCCAGAAGCTCTCTGAACCCCACACTATTGGGATCTTACGGAGGTTTCCTCATGTAGGCATGATCCATCATTAACCCATTTCCAGCCCCTCTCCCTTCTCCGGAGAATTGGGGTGGAGGGGTGGGGTGCTGCAAATTCCAAGCTTCTAACAATGGCTTGGTCTTTCTGCTGAGCAAGCCCCATCCAGGAGCCCAGTCACAGTCACCTCAGTTAGAACAAAAGACATTCTTATCACCCAGGAAATTCCAAAGGATTTAGGAGCTCAGTGTCAGGAACCAGGGTCAAAGACAAATATTAGAACAGAGGATGCTTCTAGGGCTCTTGTCACTTAGGAATTTACAAGGGTTTTAGGTCTGTCCCTGGAATCGGGGGCAGAGACTGGTATGTATTTTCTAAGATCTACCTGGTGAGACCTTAGGGCCTCTGTGATGCACATACGCATTTTATATTTATAGTTCTTATTTCTACACTATACGGATAGCCATTTAATTGATGAGCCAATCAATTAACTAATAACTTTAATTCCTAATGCCAGGCACCTAATAGGCACTCCCTAAAAATTTATCAAGTAAACAAGTAAGCTGATGTTCTAAGAACTTAGGTGGACACCCCAAGGTCAGACAGCTGGAAAAATCAGGGTGAGGATGGGCTCCCGCATCCTCTGATCATCGTTCTATTCAAGGCCATGTCTAGATAAGGACAGGAGGAGGCTCTTGAGGCTTTAGAACCATCTCCTATATTGGAACCCGCCTCTGACCTCTGAGGTCTTTAGCACCTTCGGATGACAATTCCGTCTCCCTCAAGTGTGTCTTATTGGATTGTTTTCCTGGGGATCTGATTCTCAGGGGGGATGTCTGACCAATTCAAGGAAGCCCCCCAGAACACCTGCATCACGGCAGGAAGAACGTGTGCCCTAGGGCAAGGGACACAGCCCCTCTCTCATTATGTTGGGTTTGGTTGCGATTTCTCCTTAATTAACTCACTTAGTCTTCATTAAACCTTACCTCCAGCCCAGCGGTAAGTGGAGACGGAGATGCTCACATTTCTTGTTCATGAAAAAATCAGCCTTTGAAAGCATTTTGTTTCTCTTCTCCTCTAACATTTCATACACGCCTGAGCAGTTTGGGGCTCTCCTAATATATATATATAATATTTTATATATATATAATATTTTGCTCTTGGTCAAAAATCAATAAACTGATCAAATAATCCACAGAGTTGGTCGGATGGCAAAAACTCCAAGGACAGGTTTTTAGTGAAAAATGCTCAGGAACTTCTTGGTGAGAAGTCCCCAGATGTGGGAGCCCTGGGGCTGGTCCCCAGTGCTGTCAGGAAACATACTGAGGAGGTGGGGGTGCTTGTCCTGGTTGTTGCTGGTGTTTAACAGGATGCTTCGAGAACCCCAGTTCTTCAATGGAGGAGGCTGGAATGGAGTAGCTGGGTCATAAGATAGCCGTCACCAGGCTGTTTTTCAAGAATATTAAATTCAGGAGAGAAAACATAGAAAAGGAACCTAAGAGCCCAAGAGAACCTATTATCGCTTGGGCAACACATTCCTATTCACTCAGAGAAAGAGTTCAGCAGGAAGTCCTAGTCCCTCCATGCCCTCACCACTGCTTGGCATGGCCGGTCTTCTTAATTTGGGGCATTCTCATTGGTGTGTGGTGGCATCTTTGTTGCGGTTTTAATCTGCATTTCCCTAGTAACTAATGATGGTAAGCGTCTTTTCATGTGCTTATGCTGTGGACTGAATGTTTGTATCTTCCCCCGAATTCAAATGTTGAAAACGAATCCCCAAATGTGATGGTATTTGGAGGCAAGGCTGTTGAGGGGTGATTCCTTAGGTCATGAGAGTGGAACCCCCGTGATCGGGATTAGTGCCATGCCATTATAAAAGAGACCCCAGAGAGCTCTCTTCCCCGTTCTGCCTCATGGGGACGCAGCGACAAGGGACTGGCTGTGACCCAGGAAGAGGGCTCTCACCAGACATCGGATCTGCCAGCGCCTTGATCTTTGACTTCCAGCCTCCAGAACTATGAGAAATAAGTTTCTGTTGTTTAAGCCCCCTGGTCTGTGGTATTCTGTTACAGCAATCTGAATAGGACAGTTTATTTGCCATCCATATTGAGAATTGGTTTTAAAGATAGGATCAATGACAGCATGTTTGTGTGAAAAAATCAGTGATGGAGGAGAGGCGAGGGGGCAGGGAGTGGAGAGATGTCCTTGCATGGGCAAGAGGGGGTGGGGTCCGAGGTGCACCTGGACAGACTGGCTTAGAGAGGATGTAGCTAGTTCATCTTACAGGTGAGGTACAAAGGCAGGTGTGTGGGTTGCAGATGCTGGGGTCTGGTGGAGGGCAAAAAGCTCTCTTCTGATGGTTTCTGTGTTCTCAGTTAAGAAGGAAGCAAGCCCATCTGCGGAGAATGAAGAGGTTTGAGGAGTGTTGGGGTGATCTGGGAGTGTGTTGGAGAGGGAGGGAGGGAGGTGTAGAGCACGGTTTCCCGACAGGAATTGTCACTTGCAGGACACACGGCAGACTTCGAGGACCTACAGAATGTGACGTGCCCTGTCTGTAGTTTGATACCAACTGGATCTGACCTGGGATTCCCATTAACCAAATTTGGTGTCATCGTGACCCAGTCACCTGATCTGCTCACCTGGAGCCTCTTTGTGAGCGCTTACGGTGTATTTTGGCCAGTGTCAGCACAACTGAGCAGTTTGATTGGCAAACGCCTGAATTATTCATGTTTTTGACCTATTCTAACGAGAACTTTTGCCCAAAAGGCTAAATTATTAAGCACCCAGGTGTGATCTTGCAGCATGTGTCTAGAAAACCGGGACACAGTGAATTTTCTTGCCCGTTTTGCTTCTTAAGGGAGTCGAGACTTTACTGATGAGTCACAGTTTCTCCCCAGATGAAAGATGGTGATGCTAACAGAAGAAAATTAAATTCAGGAAACAAAACATACTCGGCAGTGCCCTGGGAGCCCGTGAGAACAATTTGGCACTTGGGCAACACCTACCCTGTGCATTTAGAGAAAGCGAGTCTAGCTATAAATGCAAATAAGTAGGTAATGACAATCCTGAAATCTTTAGTTCTGTTATTCATTTTTGGAAAACAAAATTAATACACACATCTAGATGTGCCGATCTTTTAATAATGGTATAGTTATCTATTTTTTCTCTCCATGTAGATAAACATTTTAAAGCATTCCCAAACTACAGGGCAATTTAAAGGCTATTCCTGAATATTATATGTATTTGTGCAAAATTCCAGGGCTAAAATTTTCTAACACTGGGCTTTCCTGATTTGTACTCAAGAACGTCTAAGGATATTGGGTATTATTAAAAGAGCATTGTATGCATACCGAAGCATTTACAGGCGAAATGACATTTTTGTCTTGGATTTTACTTTATTGTCCAGCAAAAAAGAGGATGGGTAGCAAGAATAGAACACGACTAGAAACATATTTGTGGTTGATGGATGCACAGCAGTTATATTATTCTCTCCACTTCTTTATTTTTAAAGATTTTATTTGAGAGAGAGAGAGAGCACGCACACAAGTGGCGGGAGGGACAAAGGGAGAGGGACAAGCAGACTGTGAATATATGTCTCCCCAGTCAGCCACATCCCCACTACTGAGAAAGAAGTGTGTTGCATGTAGTTGGCGCTCAAAAGATACTTATGAATGAATGAACGCTAAATATCTTGAAAAAGAGTGCAAGTCTTAGGTTATTAGAACATTGGCCATTCATTCTGCTAGTCAAGTGGGATATTTTGATTTTTGTCTTCATCTTGGTTTTTACTCCTTTTCTATTGTGCTAAAATACACAAAACATAAAATTTACCTTCGTAACCATTTTTAAATGTACCGTTCACCGGTAATAGCGGGGAGTCAGCTTAAGGATTCTCTCTCTCCTTCTGCCCCTCCCCCTGCTCTCTCTCTTTAATGAATAAATAAATCTTTTTTAAAAAGATTTTATTTATTTATTTGACAGAGAGAGACACAGCGAGAGAGGGAACACAAGCAGGGGGAGTGCGAGAGGGAGAAGCAGGCTTCCCGCAGAGCAGGGAGCCCGATGCGGGGCTCGATCCCAGGACCCCGAGATCATGACCTGAGCCGAAGGCAGACACTTAACTGACTGAGCCACCCAGGCGCCCCTGAATAAATAAATCTTAAAAAAATTATGTGTGTGTTGTGCAGGCACCAGAATATTTATTTCCAGAGGAGCTCTGAGTTTTCCAGACCCCTTCTCTGGTAACAGGCATACACTTTGTAGCTGCCTATAGATGTCACCAAAGGAAGGCAAGTCAGGGGGGACAAAGTCCCAGAGAGAAAACCTTACCTGCTACAGCAGAGGGCAAATAATGAACAGGAAGCTTCCATGTCAAACAGGGAAGAGAGTTGTGTTTTAAATCAGGAAATTCAGTCCACAAAACCAAAATTTGTTAACAAGGATATAGTGAAATCCTTATTAAAACAAATATTATCAGCAACCAAATAAAATATTGTCCAAGTGAAGAGCAAATGAGGAAAGATTTGGTTATGTTCGGGGATTTGGACAAGTTTATTTTTTTTAAGGTTTTATTTACTTATTTGTCAGAGAGAGAGAGAGCACAAGCAGGGGGAACGGCAGGCAGAGGGAGAAGCAGACTCCCCGCGGAGCAGGGAGCCTGAAGCGGGACTCGATTCCAGGACCCTGGGATCATGACCTGAGCTGAATGCAGACGCTTAACTGACTGAGCCACCCAGGCATTCTGATTTGGACCAGTTTAATCGAGGTCAAATTTTATCAAATTTTTTTCAAAAGCTGGGCCTCGGGCTGGAGCTTAAGGGCATGTGTCTAGTAGAGGGTCCTTTGTGTATCTGTTCTGGTGAGTGGGATATCATTACTTTATCACAGCTCCATTATTCAAGATGCTGAGGATACAGTGTTGATCAAGACACAAGATCCCCACTGCCGTGAAGAGGGACAATAAACAAACACATAAGCGAGAATAAACACTAACATGAAAATAAGACAGCGAGTGGAGGGGCTCACTGTTCCTGCCTTAAGAGCTCGCGTTCTCACGACATCACATGCTCGTCACTAGGGAAGCAGTTTGGAGATTTAATAATATAAGTGTCTGAATCTCTTTTGGCAAAGCAGTTTGACATGTTTCTTGTTGAAGAGAATGAGTTTCTTGGAGCGCCTGGCTGGCTCAGTAGGTAGAGCATGTGACTCTTGATCTCGGGGTCGTGAGTTCGAGCCCAATGCTGGGCACAGAGATTGCTTAAAATAAATAAGATTAATTTATTAAATAAATTTCTTAATTAAATAAATTAACTAAGAAAAAGAGAGTAAGGGGCATCTGGTTGGCTCAGTCAGTTAGGTGTCTGCCTTTGGCTTGGATCATGATCCCGAGGTCCCGGGATCAAGCCCCACATCGGGCTCCCTCCTCAGCGGGAGCCTGCCTCTCTCTCTCCTCCCTGCTGCTTGTGCTCTCTCACTATCTCTGTCACTATCTGTCTCTCTCTCTCAAATAAATAAATAAAATATTAAAAAAAAAGAGAGAGCGAAAGAGAATGAGTTTCTTTCCAACCTAAAAGCCAACCAACAAATGCAGAGGGAGATGTGGTGATCGCAGCAACCCCGTGTCTGTGCGGGAATGACGACTCGCCAGGTGGGGTCTGTGGTTCCAGCCTCATCCTCTGTGATGTACTTTGGAGCGGGCACAGTTGCTTCACTCAGGCAGCGCCAGGCCACCCCCAGGGAGACCTGGGGTCCATCCCGCTCAGCTGTCGACAAGCTGTGTGATCTTGGATGAGCCCCGCTGCCTCTCTGAGCCTGGGTTTCCTCAGCTATGGGGGTTGGAGGTCGTGACAAGATCTTGCCCCTCAGAGCCCCACAAGATATTCATAAGGAGCACACAAAGTAACGCTCGCCATGCGACTTCATGCACACCTACCTGTTTATCTCTGTAACCATTGATTTACTTTTTTTTCTTTTTTAAGGGTGTTGAAATTTTATTAGAGCAGAGAGATGCAGAGCAGTGAGGTCATAGGGTTACAGGGCTTGGGACTACCCAGCTCAAGTTGGCCTATTCTGAAAGCACTTGTTCTTTCCAGTTGGGTATCCAACTGGAACACCAATCCAGTTGGATTAACTCTACATTGCGGTGCTTGTAGGACAGAGTTTTATTCTTTTCTTTTACTTTCCTGTCGTGAGCAGACAAAGTACCCGCTCCAAACCTGTTTTCTCCTCTTTGAAGGGGGTCCTAAGAAGTGTTTCCCTGGGGCGCCTGGGTGGCTCAGTCCATTGAACCTCTGACTCTTGATTTCAGCTCAAGTCGTGATCTCAGGGTCATGAGATGGAGCCCCGCGTCAGGCTTTGTGCTCGGTGTGGAGTCTGCTTCTCCCTCTCCCTCTCCCTCTGCTCCTCCCTGCAGCTTTCTGTCTTTCTCTCTCTTCTCTCTCTCTCTCTCAAATAAATAAATAAAATCTTTAAAAAATTTTTAAAAAGAAGGAGTGTTTCCCTAAGTTCTAGAAGGCTGCTGCACAACGCGGGGTCCGTAGTTAACAATATCGTGTTGCACGCTGTCACGTAGATCTCGTGATAAGCGTTCTTACCACAAGAATAATAATAATAATAATAAGGTGTTTTTACCCCAGAAGCACCAGACATCAACCCAGCCGGTGGTATCTGCTTGTAATTGTGGCATCCCAGACCCTCCTGGTCCCCAGTGGGAGACTTCACTCTTTCCTGGCTGACTTGGGAGCGCCACTGCCCCTCTTGGCCGCTCCCTGCTGCCCCCCCAGTGGCTTCTACTCACCCCAAGCTCCTCTCCCCGCGGTCTCCCAGAGCCCCGAGCACCACCCTCAGGGGCAGTGAAGAAGTAACCCTACCTGGGAGAGGCCCGACCTTTGCCCTTGGCTCCTAGGGGGTGATCTCTAGGCTCCTGGAATGCCCCCCTCGATGGGAGTGTCTGTTTGCCGGGCCTTTGGCCACCGGACAGTCTAACCACGTGATTGATGTTTATTTATGCCAGAGAGAAACAGAGCCGGACATTTGTTACAGTGGCAAGACAGACAATGTTCAGCCTCCTGCAGGAGGGGCTTCCGTATAAAGTGAGGGCAGCTCTGATCTGCGCAGAGGCCACTGGGCCTTTCAGAGGGAGGATGAGGAGGTGGAGGAAGGACGGAGTGCTCGGGGCCTCAGCAGAGTTGGGGAGCGCAAGACCACCAGGGTGGGTGGGGGCTGTTTTATGACGGGCAAGGCGGGGGTCAGTCCAGGGTGTGTCCCAAGCAGCAAATCCCTTGTCAGTTGGGAGCTTTTCCAGGCAGGAACTTGAAGGGGGGCTCCGGCATCCCAAGGATGTGACCCGGAGCTGTTAGAAATCAGGCTGGTGTTTGCTCAAGTCTCTTCATGCGGGAGGCAGACAGAATCGATTGTGCGGGAAGTTTGCAGTTCCCACAGGCCAAGGCTGAGGCCTGGTGGCGAGGGGGGCTCCGAGGAGCCTGCCTCCAGGGGATGGTGGAAGCTCCGACAAGTAAGGCTCCCTTGGGGGACTTTAGTCTACCTCCTTTGCTCTCAGTGAGTCTTGTGAGTCCTTCTAGAGACATCAAACCCGAGGGGGTTTGGGGGGAGCCTCTCAAACTTGTAATGGGTGTCAGAAGTGAGGGTGGGCCCTGGGGACCATGACTCTGTCGTGGGCCAAGCTCCTGGTGTCCTGAGGGCCAGCGCCCTATCTTCCTGGGTGCTGGGGGCCATGCAGTATGGATGGCAGGGGTGAAGGCAGAATGTCCTGGCAGGGCGTGGGGCTGGGAGCACCGTCACCACTGCGGGGTCCTTAGGCTGGGGCCTGGTGACCACCTGGCCACTCTGGATGCATGTGCTATTTCAGAATTTGAGGCAACCACAAGCAATGACTGGTCCTGGCTGCCGCTGTCTGTGAATATTGCAGAGGGGATTTGGGGGTCATCCGTTCTGCTCTTCTCTATCTCACTCATGCCGGCTTCTCCCAAGGAAACAGATTCGGGGGTGCCCATACAGAAAGGCCTGGGTGCTCCAAGCCTAGGCCAGTCTGTGGGGGCAAAAGCCTTGCTCTTCACATGGGGCTGATCAGCTTCTAGACAGTTCCACTGGTTCAGCAGCCTCTCACCCACCACCCCGTGTTCTCTACTTTTTATTTACTTCTCCCACCGCATTCAGTTTCTGATGGGTAGAGCTGGACTGAAACCCCAATCTGGGGCTAAATGTCATAGTGTTGGGAGCCAAGTCCATGCTAAAAAGAAGTTCACAAGGATAAGATGTAGGATTCCAAGAATTCACGCGATTTAAAAAAAAAGCAACCACATACTCTTTCCTTCAGATGATGGCTTTTTTTGTCCATGACATCTGACAACATAGGCAAGTCTACATAATGTCATCGAGAACATCAATCTGTTAAAAAATATTATCCGTATTTCCAGACTTTAGGGACATTCTGCATTTTCTCCCCCCCCCTTTAAAAATTAATTCCACAGGAAGAGTCAAGTATTTTCTTTCCTTATTCATTGTCATATCCACCGAACAAATGTTCAAATGTCTCAGAATCATTCAGAAAAGGACAAGAATACATAAGTGTGAACAACTGAGAATTGGCAGACGTGCGCACAGAAACCAGTCACTTGGGATCTGAGGAGAGAAAGATCGTTCTGAAGCACGTGTTTGATGGGGGGTGGGGGGGCTGAGGGCACTGCCCACTTCATGTGATTCTCAGAACAGACAGTGATCAGTCACGTGTATGCATCCGCCATCTGTGAATCGTAAAAGATTTATAAAATGCTACATCTGGTTTTAAATATTAATAATCTCCTGGGGCGCCTGGGTGGCTCTGCCTTCGGCTCAGGTCATGGTCCCAGGGTCCTGGGATCGAGTCCCGCATCAGGCTCCTTGCTCAGCGAGGAGCCTGCTTCTCCCTCTCCCTCTGCCTGCCTCTCTGCCTACTTGTGGTCTCTCTCTATCTCTCTGTCAAATAAATAAATAAAATCTTTAAAAAAAAAAAAATCTCCCGAAGCTGGGTGGTGGCAATTAACCACCACGAAAGTAGTACACAAACACGTGTTTCTCGAAACTGAAGCTTCAACAAGTACCCCCCCAAACCCCAAAGAAGCTTCCATGAAGCTCGGGAGCAGAAATGGCTGGAAAAGCGAGGGCACCATGAAGGGTTCCTCAAGGACTTGGTTCGCACTGAGGCTGTTAAGAACCGACTTCCTGGAAGGTCCTAAGTGTGAGTTCTGTGGAGGGAACCCCAAGAACTAGAAGATGCGGTTCCTGTCCTCGAGCTGCTTAAAATACAATGGTAAGGGTTTCCATTAAAAAAATTACCATTTTTTCAAAAGATTTATTTATTTTTTTATTTATTCAGAGAGAGAGACAGAGCTCACGAGCAGGGAGAGGGGCCGAGGGGGAGAGAGAATCTCAAGCAGACTCCACGCTGAGTGCAGAGTCCAACGCGGGGCACGATCTTATGACCCTGAGATCACGGACTGAGCTGAAATCAAGAGTCGGATGCCCAAATGACTGAGCCACCCAGGCACCCCAAGAAAAACAACCATTTATGAAGAAAACATAACTTACCGGCTCTCGTCAACAGGTGCAAATGACATTGGCAAAGGCAGAGGGAGGTATCAATAGTCTGCGTTATTTATTTGTATTTATCCTCCCCCTCATCCTAGTGAATATGTAATTCCTACCACATGGTGTGGGTTGAATTATGTTCTTCCTCAAAAAAAAAAAACAACGTATGTTGAAGTCTTAACCCTCAGTACCTTAGAATATGACCTTATTTGGAAATAGACCTTTGCAGAGGTCATCAAGTTAAAAGAAGGTCGTCAGGGTGGGCCCTAACCCAATATGACCGGTGTCCTTCTAGAAAAGGGAAGTTCAGACATACACACACCGCAGGGAGGAGGCCACGTGCAGAGGAAGGCAGAGATCGGGGTGGGGGTGATGCATCTACAAGCCAAAGATCGATGGCAAACCCTAGAAGCCGAGGGTGGGCTGGGGGGAAGCCTGGAGCAGATTCTCCCTCAGCC